>NW_027094090.1:73400241-74000241 GCF_029207755.1 Chamaea fasciata | reverse complement strand
TTGGGTTGTTGAGGTGGGTTTGGCCCTTCACACTGAATCTCTGTTGTACAATCTTTTGGAATTCATTCTTAATCCAGGCAGAAAAGCACGACCCAGTGGCTCATTAAAACCTTCCCTACTGCAGTCGCTCTCAAGTGGAAGTGGATACCAAACAAATCTTTGCTATTGTAGCATTTCAAATGCCCTGGAGGAAATAACCAAATGTATGGAAAGCTTGTTAGAATTTAGCGGCTAATTTTTGTGGTTTTTTTCAGATTACATTTTCTTTAAAGTCATTATGGAGAAATGTTTCATAAAAGCGGCTTTGTTCTTCCAAAGAGCTAGACATACAGAGTGTAGACTTCCCTGCGCTGAACCCACTGCAATTCCTAAGCAGACAAGGAAATCAGCTCCTTAGTATTTCATATGATAATTCAGATTATGGATGATATTATGTTAAAATCACTCTGTAATCTGTGTACTACACCAGCCAAGCTTTTAGGAGGACAGTTCCAATTGAGCACCCCAGACAGCTGGCCAAAACCTTTCATCTCTTGGAAACACCAAGGAGTTTTAGAAATTATTCAGTGAAAAGAGTCCCCTCCAATCCTGTAATCAGGTAACGTACCTACTGCCAATGGAAAACCTGCCCTTTGTTTTCTACTGTAAATTTATTAGCTTTAACTGGATTGGTGTCCCTCATGAGCTGGATTTGATTTAAATATCTTATAAATACAGGCATGGAGACGCAGATTTTTGTGCTTGTTATTGATAATTCTGACAAGCATGCCAGCTTAAAAGAGCACCATGTGAGAAGCAATATAACATGGAACTTTATCAAGATTTTCAGAATTAGACCAAAACATAGGTACCACACAAAGAAAACTGTGAGTTTGAAGAAATGTAAGTGATATAATACAAGTAAGTGTTAGTGGCTTTCCTGCCATCTATATGTTGAAAAGTTGCATCTATTTGGTGTCTTAGATGGAAATTGGCAGTATGCAGTCTATTAAGACAGGGCAGACTGTAGCACTCTTGCATCTCTGTCATTGCACCTTCAAACAATGTAAGTCATATCTGCCACCAGAATTTTCTCATACAAAGAACCTCAGATACTTGAAATGCAAAAAGGCCACGTTAAGTGAACATTGACCTAAGGTTGTGAAAGGCACAGAGCCTTCAAATATCCTGTGCCTTCCACAGCATGGTATGTAGCTTAACTTCTGTTAACTCCACATGGCATTGTTCTAAACTGACTCAGAATAAAAGAGGCTCTGCTCTTGGTCCCTGGTCTACTTTTGGCAGACTCTTAGGAAGGGAAATCTCTATATTTCTTCCTAGACAAAAGGTATGTAATTGAGCTCTCAGCTGCTTAGTCATTTTCCATGTACCTGATATCCACAACTAGTGCAAGTGGCAGAGTTAATTTAATTCATTGTAAAAAGCATTCTCATGCCATAGGATTATGTTTACCTCATCACACAAATTGCTTATGCTTACAAATTTGCATATGCTTACAAATGATTTGGCTGAAAAATCTACATTAACCCTTCTTTTCACTAAATAAGACCTTATACTTAATAGTGATGCTCAGCAGCAAATTTCATTTTGTTTAAAGAAAAGCAAAGGCAATGCTGTGCTGTTCCCATACCAAAGAAGCTGATGGTTGAATATCCCTGTGTCTTAGGAAAAGTTTTAAAGAATATTCTTCAGGCAAATATGTTGGATACATTAATCTGCAGTAACATATTCTGTGGGCTGCATATGTGTGTTTCAAGGGTCTGGACAGAAGAACTAACAGCAGCCTCGAAAACTGCAAATTTGAAGACTTGAAATGGTATCTCTTAGTTATTACATTTAAATGCCTTCTTCTAAGAGAACAAGAACATTGTTGAACTTATTGCTTAATTATGTCACTATTCTTCAGGGCATTCTGGGATCAGAATGGTAGAAGTTACTAGACATGAGAGAAATTGCAGTTATTGCCCGGTTGTAAGACTCTTTAAGGAGTGACATGAAAAAAAATTTGGCCAGAGTGTTTCTAGGAGCATCTGCTTCTCAGTGTGAGTTTGCATTTTATTAAAGTCTTTATGATCTAATATCTGAAATTAAACCAGATAATCAGAAGATGAGACCTCCCTTTAAAAAGCTGACGCCAGTTGGTTTGCAGGGATAATAGATTAAATGAAGTCAAATGCTAACAAGTTTTACACACGAATAAGCAGTATTATGTAAACACTATCAGATTGCTGGCAGCCCGGGCAAAGCCATCCCTTCGCAGCTCAGTTCAAAGAACCAGAGAGGAAAAATGTGATTTACAAATAAAACCCCAAACTGACTTCAACTTGAAGAAGCATCTCATTTGGTCAATTAGCTTCTGCATTTTTGGCTTTGTGCCTTTAAATAAGTTTTTAATTACTGAAGACAAATGTTTTTAAGTGGCATTATTTCTCTCATCGTAACCTACTTATTAGTTTATGCTAAACAAGGAAAATCCCTCTTGCCAGCAGATTGTCCTTGCATGATCAAGGTCTTACATAGCATGAAGGGAGTCATCAGGTGGCTGTGCTTCTTGGGCAAATTAATTCATCAGCACACAGCTCAAGAAATCACAGAATCACAGAATGTGTAAGTTGGAAGAGACCTTCAAGATCATCGAGTCCAACCCAGCCCTAACTTCTCAACTAGATCATGGCATGCAGTGCCACATCCAGTCTTTTTTTAAACATGTCCAGGGAGGGTGACTCCATCACCTCACTGGGCAGACTCTTCCAGTATTTAATCACTCTTTCCTTGAAAAACTTCTTCCTAATATCCAGCCTATATTTCCCTTGATGCAGGCTGCGACTGTGTCCTCTCGTTCTGTCAGTTTCTGCCTGGAGAAAGAGACCAACCAAATATGCCTGGCCAGAAATAAGAAACCTTATGAAAGAAGTCTGGTGACAGCACTAGTCACCAGGAATGCTGGCATGGAGCCTGACCAGAGGGTCAGGTCAACACAAGTGATACAGATTAGAAGGAATAGTAGTAGTTGTGTTGGTGTTGCAGCTGAACTCTTCTCTTCCTGGGGATGGTGATGGAAAGTGGGAGAGTAAGCAGGATGCATTTCTTTTTGTTTATTGTAAAGTATAAACCCAGTGGATAGAGTGTGTAACAGTTAAAGGTTAGCTTCGTCTTGATATTAAGGAAATATAAATAGATGCTGTTTTGCTCCTTTTTTATGTAAAAACATGTTGATTGGTCCAAATAAACTTGCTTCTTAATAGTTTTTGCTAGATAGTCTTGAATAAAAGGCCAGCAAGTTTGTCATGCTGACATAGAAAATCAAGGGAAGGCTGCAACTCAACAGCAAATTGTGACTGTCTTTTGGTTTGGGATTTTGTTTTTTGGGTTTTTTTTCTCTGCCATTTTTCTGAAAACGTGCCTCAGTTTCCTTTAGGGTAGGTTGTGACCCATTTTCAATGCAGACATAATTTTAAAAAAATGTAAGGACTGCACTAGCAAAGGTTATCTTCCAGCTGGACTGTGTTCTTGTGCTGAGACCAGAAGTGGTGCTCTAAATTGGTACCTAAAAGCAAGGCTTCTTCAATGGTTTCGTTACGTTACTGGTCCATACTCTTACTTCCCTCTTCTACCAGCTTGAGACAACATTTTGGTGCATGGATTGATTGAATTGGGCAACTACTCCCTTTTTAGTGAACCCTCTTTGCACAATCTAAACCTGATGCACACATATCATGGCAAATTTTAAAGTCAATTGAATGCAGAGTGGAAAGAAACCAAACCACTGTGACTCGATTTCCTGCTTGTTGGCTGAGCCTCTCCCAAGTCAGGTCTTACTGTGAAACAGCATGGTGGAGAAAGCCCAGTCACATTTGCACTGGGAGGTTTGCACAGGTTTAATGCACTTGGTTTCAAACGAGGTTTGAGGTAATTTTCTGCTATTTCTGTGCACAAGCAAGGACTCTGTAGCTGTGATGCACTTCTAAAGTCACTGAGAACATGCACAGTTATGTGTTCACAAGACACACATCTTCCTACCACAAGACAGGTTCCTATGTGTAATAGCTTATTTTGGAGAAATAAATCTTTTGGGGTTGGGAGGATCTTTTTGAGCAGAATTCCAATGAGCAGATAGTGTTAACAGGAGCAAGCTGGTTTCATTTATAACACTGTCAGCCCTCTAGTGATAGGGAAAAGATCAGATATTCACTGTATCAATCCGGGGAATTTCTGAAAGGCAGTGTTATAATTATAGTGATGAGAAAGATGTAGGGCTGAAGTTGGCTCCGGAGCAGAATGCTTACTTAAAATAAAGAATAAAACTTTTTCCATCTGTGTTTTTAAGCAGAGAAAAGAAATAAGGTGGTATAAATGGCTTTAAATGAAATGGACCTTTTGGGAGGGGGAAAAACCAACAAGCAACAAACCTCAGAAATTTGTTTTTGATCTTCATCTGAATTCCAAAACTGTTAATCAAATCTGAGCCACCAGATTTTCACAGAAATGCTTGCAACTGGGATGTGAACCACCACAAAAGGCTGCCTCTATTCCTCCCACTTTTAATGCCCATCACCTCCTCAGAGGACCAGAGCACAGCAGAGACTGGAGAGGAAAGTCCTTTCTATAATCCATATACAGAAGGGTTTTTTGTCCTTGTGCCTCTTCATGAGATGATTATACTATTGTATTGGCATGTTGCATCATGCCTTCCCTTAAGATGAAATCCTCAACCTGCAATCTGTTTTGCCCCTTTTCCCCCACACAGAAAATGTTTGATTAGTTAGAAATGAAAAGAAAAATCTTGTGTATTTCCACAGGAATAGGATGACTGTAGTTTCTTCAGAATAGGTTTCTTTTACTAGCCTGTGATCACCAAGCTGAACAGTTCTCACAGCTTTTTCAAGTTCATTTTCAGCCGACATGAAATAGCAAGCTTGTTCTGGGCACGGTTGCTCAGATGATTCCCGAGATTCTCCAGCATCTACTACTTCAGTGTCTTAATAAGGCAGTACCAGAGCTGGGAAGGACAAGGAGGTGGATTTTCTAAACACTGGCTACACATGGATTCCTTTTATGGTCCACCTTGCACAGTGGGGTATTCCTCTGAAGGTCAGAGACAGGGATAACAAAGTGCTTCCCACTGCAGCTTATTTCCTGAGGGTAGGCATCATATGTCACATCCAGGCTGTTCTGAGAAGGAGAAAGAAATAGTTGGGTAGGAGAGTGTAGAAAGAAGGGAAAAGAGCAGGGCCTGCAGTTCTGTCTATTTTGCATTGTTGCTATTTCTGCACTCACTGGGGCTGCAGGATGGACTTGTGACTATCCTGTGGAAAATGTGCTGATATTTCACAAAAAATGTCACTCAGAATCTCCTCTGTAGGATTTCAGGGGTCAGATCATCCCACAGCAATACCAAGGGCAAATTTTCATGTCATGGCCATGAATTTGGTTCTTCCTTCTCCCAGCAAAATGAGATAGAGTGCTAATGACCTTTTGAAACCAGTGAGTTATGATAGCTGGAGGGTTTGTCTGTGCTGGAATGCCACAAGATGAATTTGTTTAAGGAAAAGATTTAATTCCACTCCCCTTGCCCTTCTCTCTTGTACAAGCTGGAGAGTCTTTTCTCTCATTAGCATGTAATCATCTTAGTCTGGAGGATTGAGTAAGTTCCTTCAGGGCTATAGTCTCATTTCTCACTCAAATTTTTGATGGAATGGATGAGTCATTTCAATATTCTAACGAGAAAGAATATATTGGTGATTAAATTAATATGAGAAAACCTCCTACTAAGTAATGAAAATATCATCATGTTTTTTCAGGCCTGAATATAAGTGCAGGATATACATAAATTGAATGAAGAAAATATATCTTCAAGGCAAACCTGAAATGTTTAGACAAATTCAATGGACTTGTAATCTAATTTTTCGTTTACTGATTATTATCAGATGGACTAATACAGTATCTAATAAACTATGAAGATAATGAAAGACTTCAGCTGTGCCACCAGCTCTGACACTGAGTAAAGAGAAGTGCTTGAAGGTGTTGTTTTGGTGACTCATATCTTGAAAGTCTAACTTTCTTCATCTGTTTCCCTGTTGCTTTGCTGGCTCCATCCTGATTTCACCTATCGTGCTCACATCATACAATGAGATCCTGATGTAGTGCCTTTGATATCATCATAGGTCTTGCATGCTTGTGGTTATGCTGACGTTGGGAGAAATGTGACTTCTCAGTCTGTTGGCTGTGTGGTTTTGCTGGATATAATGTCTTGCTTTGAGGAGATAAAGGCATAAATGCACAGAAGTGGAACAAAGACCAAAAAACATAGAGTTTAGCTGATGAAAGCTTTTAAACTCCTGTCCTGACTTAAAGATAACAGAAGAATTCTGACATTTAAGCGAATATTAATGAATATGTTTTAAAGCAGGGTAGATCTAGGAGGAAAGGTTTGGTTGCCAGTTAAACCCATCTAATAGGCCATGTCATACATTCAAAGCTATTCCATGTTAAGTAGCATTCTGTGTTTCAAGCCTTGCCCTCGTTTCAGTCTGAATCCTGTTTTTGGTGGTTGTGCATGTTTAATTATTACTCTGGATTTGAGGGATTGGTATAACTGAGAGTAGGGATTATCTGTCCCGTCCTCTTTACACTGCTGGAAGAAATTCTGGTAAGATGTCTTGGTGACTAGGAATGACTTTTCCGTCACCAGCCCATCTTCATTTATTTATTGGTTGTTCTTCCCTCAGCTTGGGCTGTACCCTGTCATCAGTTTTTCAGCCAAATTCTTTATGGAAGTCAATAGGGAGTCCTGCGCAAAGGGAAATGACATAATGTTGCCCTTTAGTCTTACCTCCAGAGAAGCAGACTTGGGAAACATACACATTTTCCTAATTACCAAGCACTGAATTTACAGCATGTGTTCATTTTCTATTGACATCCGGCAGCAACCCAACACATTGTAAATTCGGCAGTTTGTATCCCAGACAATTGTTTTTAATAAAAATATTCTGCACGTTGTCTTTATTTGGCTTGCATATGGTAAATGTTGAGGTCTTCAGTCCTCTGAGGTAAAGACTGTGCCATTTTAATGGGCAACATGGAGTGTTCTTAGCTAAAAATATTTCCTTGTCCCACTGGAGTGCATGATTTTGTGGGCTGCCACCTTTTACACAACCAGTAATTGCATTTTCCTGGAGATGACTGTCTCTACAGTTTGTAAAACACTTTTGATATGAAAGATGATGCTTCTATAAATGTAAACTGTTATCATGTGAAGTGTCACTTTTTGCATGGAAAGGGTTTCTGTGTTCATGGCCCACTGCTGTAGTGCCTTCAAGTTGTTCTTCTGCAGCACAGGACAAACAGAGTGGCAGAATGGGTTTAAAACTGAGACTTTCCTAATAGGACAACCTCTTTGCTAGAATTTAGACCCTTTAAAGCCTAAATGCTTATTAGATGAAGTAAGGATGTAAGCATAAACATAAAGAAATCTGACCAGAGCAGACTGTTTGAAAGGTAGCTGGAAGTGATTCTTTCTGCTGTGAGTAGTAATGCCATTTTTTACTGCTTTTATGCCTCCTTTAAGCACTGTAGTGCCTTTCATGATGAAAGCTGCTTGTACATTTTTATAACCATAGCATCTAGCATTTTGTCAGTTATTTACTAAATGTATATATCCCTGCATCATCCTTTTAGCCAGGCAGTGCTGTTCCTGTAGCTTTCCAAATGGGGAGTGAGGAGAGACTCAGCCACAAACCTATCAGAGGGGGGATGTACCAATGCTTTTTGCTTCCCTCTTTGCTTATCATATCTTCTCCAGGCTGCAGGATTTGGAGGATGATGTGCAAATCATCCAGGCCTACAGTTTATAGCACCTGTACTTTGGTACAGGCCACTTTTAGAAGGAGAAGCCATGAAAAGCCTTAGTCAGAGACTTCAGGAATCATTCTCTATAAGTTTTAGTGTCTTTGGAGGTTGTCCCACCTCTGTTACATTTGATAAGGACTCTGTGTGTATGTTTTATTGCAGGGAAAATTGCATATGGAGCCACTGCTTATCTCTGCCACTCACTGTTGGCTCCTGGATGTTGGTAGGGAGATACTGCAGTGTGTCTGCTGATGACTTCTCCTGGCAAGGGAGGTGATAAGGTGGATATCCTGATAATGCTGGACTTCCTGGCTGTTGGATAGCTGGCACTGAGATGGCATGAGGTGATTTGCATGGGCTGCAGGTCTTTTATGGAGCAGCTGTGTTCTTAACAAACCTTTTCAGAAGCTGGAGAGGAGTAAAACTTCCCTTGTTACCCCTTTCAACTGGATTTTGTGGGATTTCACCTCTACAGATGTTGTTTGAAGAGACTGAGGGGTCTTTCAAATGCCTGTGTGAACTTTAGAGTCACATCTTGAATGGTCAGTGGATAGAGCACTTTAATGTTCCTGAGCAAATGTGTGAGAGGAGGACATGGGAAACATCTAGAGACTTATTCTGTCCAAAACTAACAAACATGATGCTGCATTTTTGGGAAAGCAGTCAGAAAATAGGGCAGGAACAATACCAGACCCTTTGACTGAAGGTACTCTTCTGCCATTTGTGGACTGGATTCGTCATCTGGGACAGAAGCTATGGCCATTTCAGATACTATTCTTTCCATGTTTGCCTTCCTCTTTTCCTTTTTTTTCCCTTAAACCGGAACCATGACCCTGTTTCTTGTAAGTGTGCCTTTGTCATTGCGGGTTTAGGCTGTCATAACGCATTTTACCTCAAGCTCCATTTTTAATCACTTAGTGGCAGACCTGGGAATAGAAGCCATGTCCAAGGCAGGGAACAGCTGGGAGCTGTCTTAGAGAACAGCCTGCTCTGCAGTTTGCTTGCAAGCTGCATTTTGGGTCTCTCATAAACTGGGGCAAATGCAACTTCACCTTGTAACAAAGAGCAGTCTGAGCCTCAAAAGGCACAGAACTGCCTGCAACCTCATTTAGGCAGAAGAGGGGAATGAGCTTGTGCATTTAGTGAATGCTGGGAACAGATAATCAATTAAGTCTTTTAGGAGCGGAAAAAAACCAACTCCCCTTGTTAGACTTCCTCCTCCCTAGCCTTGTTCCCCATTATTTATCAATTAAATATGCTGAGAGTACTGATCTGTTGACCACGAAACCAGGGAGGGGGTGGTTGTGGGGTAATAGTTGCTATCCTATTCCAAAAGCTATAATATGGATACCAGAAAGAATGAGAGTCAGATGTAGATGATGCTGTTGAGTTGCCATTGGTGGAACAGAATGTACTATACTCTCCAGCTATGGTTGTTGCTGTGTCTAAAACCATGCAGTTTGAGTGAAATGTGGATGTCAGTCTGGAGCACTTGTGTGGTTTATAGGCTTCCCATTATGTTGATGAACTGTGTGCGATAGATTAAACTGGCACTAAAATACCATGTCTCCAAACAGCTTATTTTGCTGCACCGATTTTGCTTCCACTGAGAGTTGGATGCAAGTGGAGAGAGTCTTATCATTCAGGCACTCCAAGGTGCCTGTTTGCTGTTCCTACTGTCAGCAAAATTCTGATTGGCTTCCTTACAAAAACTGGATGAACTGCTTGTAGGCTTGTTTTTCACAAAAGCCTGGATGGCTGATGGGGGGCTAGGAAAGAAAGCTGAAAACTGGGAATGCTTACCCCAAACCCTTTTTCATATAAGAAATGGAAGGGAAGGGGGACAAATTCTACATTTCCTGCTAGATGACAATGAGCAGCTCTGGTTTTCTCCAGATGGAGAACACTCTCTGATGATTGCTCCATTAAGAAATAAGGGTAGAGGCCTTGCCTTCACTGAGCTGTGACCCTGGTGTCCCTAAATTGTGCTTAGTAACTCCTCTTTTGTTGTACTTCAAATCAGTGTTTTAGCTTAGGCAGTCATAACTCATTTTTCTACATGTATTTAACTTCAAATCAGTGTTTTTCAGTACTATTTGGAGTCACAAATTGGAAACCAACATCAAAAACTTAAACTAAATACGAACTTGAAACTTGTTTAAGCCGTTATTCTTTTCCTGAACAGCAACTCAGTCCAAATAGTGACATTTAAAAGTCTTTTTTAAATTCAAATATTAACTTGAATTGAAGGAGCCAAACTGAAACCAAACCAAAGCTGAACTGAAAAGGATACTTTAGTTGAACTTTATGAGCAGAGCTGTACTGCAAGGTTGCTTACATGTGTGCACTGAAGGGAAAGACCTCTACTCTGGAATTCTTGCTGTCTTAATTAACACAGGGTGTGCACAGCTGATTGACAGTGAAATGGCAGAACATGCAGTCAGGCAATTACAGACAACACAAACTGTGGTCACAACTCATCTGATTGACTGTGGAGTCATTGGCAAATGTGACCCAAACACAGGGATTGCACTGAAAGACAAATTTTATAGGAAGACCTAAAAAGGAGAACAGCAAAATCTCTCACCTACTTCTACACTCCCAAGATGTTACTGCTTACCTGAGACAAAAAAGGAAGGACACAGTTCCTTGGGAGAGTTAAGGTGGGGCATTTGTGACCCTGTTAGGCCCATCTAATGGGACACCTGCCCTTTATTATGTACAGGTGTGGGGATCCCTTACCCCACCTGGATCACAGATGTACCTTGTTCTAAAAATCCATACCAGCAGTGGCTGCAACCCACTATCATGAGTTAACTAAATGAAGCCTCCCATGGATTTTAAAAATAGATTTACAAGCAAATTTATTTTTTCCTTGTTCAAGGGTGAAGGCAACCAAAACAATAAGAATATATGTTGGCAAGCACTGGGAGTGATCAGACCAAGTCTAGTTAAAAGATTTAAAGGAGGAAGAACATGTTAGGGAGAGTAAATTTTTAAAGCATCTCCCATGAGCTGAGTTGATGACTCAGCCACAGGTGGTTCCCCAGTGGTAGAGGTTCATACCCACGGTGTGGGGGTCTTCCTGAATTGTCCCAGGCAATCCTGGCTCCAGACTCTTGCTGTGAGGGAGCTCCTGGGCATTAAAGTTTGGGCCCAGAAATCTGCACACTCTATTTCAGCTCAGCACTTGCAGTGCTCAGGTGTCACCCTCTCTGACAATAGGTATTTGGCCCATGATAAATGTACCAAGGGGTTTTTTTCTTCCCTCCCTTGAGTACTTAAAGCTCCCTTGTCAGCATTCAGGAAAGACGTGTTTAGACTGAGTTGGAAGCAGGTACCAATATGGCTAGCTGACGCAAGAGTGGTTTATTTTCCATTTTAATAGTTCTTTAAACAGGTCCTGCATTTTTATATAGCTCCTTTGTTGGAATAAAAGTCTTTGTTGGAGGCTACCAGACAGCTATAAATAGCTGTTGTGAGTATTTATGCTGAGGATAATCTCAGGAGAAGCTATTTTTAACTTTGCACATTGTTTAGAGTAGGAAATTCTTTTAATGCCCACATTTTCCATTCCCAGTGCCATTAGATTTTCCCCACCCCCTCTTGTGATGTGTGCCTTGCTTACTCTTTCTCTCTCTTATTTCCTTTAAGGTTCAAGGTTGCAGCCAATCTGCTCCAGAGGCAGACTTGAGTTTATTATTTTTTTAAAGGAAAATGCTAACTTTGGCCTTCTGTGATTGTGTGGGAATTCAATTCATTTCATGGGGCTCTCAGAATGTAAACGAGATATCTCACCAGGCTGTCCCTGTAAATTGGGTAATGAATGAGCACTTTATTTCTCTACAGCATGGAACTCATGTGCCTGTTAGAATAACAGTGACCAATCTATTTTATACTCCCAGAGAAAGTATTCTGCTTTTTTTTGTGTGAGTTTGTGAGAGCTGCTGCTTTTACCAACACTTAATGCTGGACCAGAAAAATAAAATAAAATAAAATATACCTGCAACTTAAAAATATGGTCCAAGGCAAAGCTTGTTCTTACACAAACCAATATATAATTTCAATCTACAAAATCATCAAATATGTGTTAAATTGGAAGTCAGATTGAAAGCAGATATAATTTGACACAATTTGAAGTGCAGCCATAGAGAGTTCACTGTTTACCTGTGATGCAATCTAGTCAGACTTTTTTAATTTTTCACAATTCTCTTTAGTCTACAAAGATATTGATTCATGCAAAGCCCAACAATTAATGGGAATTAGGTATCTTCTAGACAGAAGAAGCCTAGATGGTCAGTATGAAGGATTACTTGACAGCAAAAGTTCTGTGAGGTCTGTCCTGTACATAGTGTCAGATTTTAAAAGGTATTTCAATATCTCTTGAGATTTGCCTTTGAAATCTCTTTTGATCTCATGGGGCCACACAGAAGACAATCTGTGTGCTCTTGAAAACCTCACCCAAGCTCCCTGCTACTGCCGGCAGCCCTGGAGCATCTTTTAGCCTGTATGAGGGGATGGTGTTTTTTTAGAAGATGAAAGACATCTCAAGTCTCTCTTTCTCTGCACAGTTGATAAGGATTTGTGGCCTGTAACCTACCTGCCCATGTTTGTAAAGCATGTTGACTTCATGGGAACTATATTTGGGTTTTTGACAGCTCGTGTTAATGTTAATTTGGCTATTTAATTTGTGCTTGCCACATAAATATGTAGGTACATGTGCACACATACCCTGCAGTTTTGAAACGCTGCTGTGCTGGAGGCAAGGGCTGGTGGCCACACAGCTCATTTGCTGCACTAATGGTTAAAGAAAATGAATTGTGGGGACAGGAAAATTAAAATCCATCACTGCAGACTGCACCTCTGTTTGGCCTGCTGAGTTAGCAATGTCATGATCACAAAGATCAGGGCTTAATTTCCCATCTGTAATGTTGTTTGCCTGAAGATCAGAGGTTATTGAATATGACTATTAAACAGAAAATGTGACATTCCAGGCTGTGTAAATGTTAGAGAAAGGAGCTTGCTGAGTGGAGAGAGGCTGAGTGCTCAGGTACCTCACTGGGGAAACTGTGGCCTATGCCAAGCAGACCAGCAAAAGGATTGGACCTTCTGCCCAAAGGCAGCTTTTTGTAGTCTTGGAAGGCCTTTGCTGAAAACCATCAAGAACCCACCTGGATAAAAACCTTGAGAAGTACAATATGAAATAAGCAGTAGGCTCAGTTACTCTGGGGGAACTCCTGCCCTGTGCAGGCAAAACCCAAAAAAAAGAAAAAGCAACAACCAGATGGAAGCAGGACTTGGTGTTGTGTCTTACTGCAGAGTCAGTACTGGCTAGTAACTAGGATGTTATTCCAGCAGGGAGGCCAGAAACCATTGGAGGTCAGCAAGAAGAAAGGTGACGGATTGAAGCCACAGTGATGTCTTGACTCTCAAGCCAAAGATTGCAGGGTGTGCTCCAAATGGAAATTTTCTGCATGTGCCACAGCCTTGACTCAGAGGTGGCTCTCCTGAGTTAGCCTGCAAGGGTGCCAGGTGTAATGAGTCCACTAAAACCTGGCTGCAGACATCCAAGTTTTACATTCCCATTTTATGGGATGCAGTCAAATGATTTCTTTCCCTGTTACCTTGCCTTTTTTATCTGATGAAACTATGGCTTTATTCAATCTCTGTATTTTTCTCCTTTCTCTGTTGTCTAGAATGTGACCAGATCAAATTTCACCCTTCTGTCATGACCATTAGTAGCTTAATTTTTTTTTACATGAAGCTTTTTCGACGATAAAATCTCTCCCAGACTGTAGTTATATAATATTCAAGGTCAAAGTAATCATAACAGAATCTACCTCACTTATTAGGACAGTGGTGATGGAAATGAAAATTCCCCGACAGGAATTTTTTTTGCAGGATTTTGCTACTGCACACATAATTCATGAGACCTGATCCATGAAAGATGATGCCATTTCTAGGCCCATTGCACTGAGCTATGTAGTATCCTGAATTTTTTAGTTGTGAGGTAGAAGTAAAACTTTTGGGAAAGAAAAACGTAACTACAGGATTTTTGGATGTTGCTGTTGTATGCACACTAGATGGCTTTGAATCCAAAGTGTCATATGATTAAAAATCAGCATGTTTGTAGATGTACAGGGTCTTCCTGGAGACCTTTTGTATTATTATTCCTTGTGTTGCCTCTGTGTCCTCCCTGCTGTCTTCTTAGCACTACAAACCTCCTTCTCTAGTTCACAATCATCCTCACAGGAACTATTCATGTCAGAGGAAAAGCTTTAAGGTGCCTTTGGTGGTTTCACTGTGGATGGAAGAATGGTGACCCAGGGAGAAGCTGACCAGCTATAAAACTTGTGTAATTTTCTTCATTCATATTTGTCTATACCTGATATTCTTTTTCCTCTCTCCCAGATGGCTGGGGATATATTTGATCTTTGAAAACCATGAGGCCATATGTGATTATTTTCAGAGAATGTCAGTGATGCCTTGGGAAGGCTGACCTGAAACAGAGGCTGGACAGAGCTAGAGAATAAAGTAGGTATTTATTGAAAGGCCTTTAGGGTACACCTTGGGCAGGACAGGAGCCTGGCCAGGGCTACACCCAAGGTGGACGAAGAATGGTCACAAAATGGACGACCAGTCACAAGGTCTCACATTTTTATAAGTTTTGGTCCATTTGCATATTGGGGTTTAATTGTCCAATTACAGCTTCAGGTTGTGAGGTCCCATCCTTCTTGTTCCTCCCTTCAGCCCACCATTGTTTGTGCATTTGGGCCTAAAAGTTGTCCTTGGTCTTCATCAGGAAAAGGATTTGTTTTGTCTCCCTACTCTGTGAAGAGAACTGACTGACACTTAATACGAGGCTCAGAACTGCACCCCTAGGCAGCACAGAATGTGAAAAACATGAAAGCTAAAACTTAAGGTGTCATCAGGACAAGAAATTTGGTGTGAGTTTCACTGAAAGAAGAACTTGTTGCCAAAAGGGATCTCCTTTTCTTCAAGTGTCTTCTGACATGAAAATACAGCTAAGCCCTCCGTACTGAAAAGTTTATTGTAAACAAAGAGTGTGTCCACTCACCTGGTGCTTATGGGCACCCCTTCATGAAGTAAACACAGGATGTGATTGCCTGGGGCCCTGTCATCAGTGAAGCTGCACTAAGATTGAGTTTGGCTTGATCTTTGTCAGGAGCTGTCTGGCATAGCTCCTTGCCAGCGGTGACTTCAGCAGGCACACAGAGGCATTGTTGAAGCACAGACATTGCTTGATCAAACCTTTTGTTAAAGCCTTCCGAAGCAGTTAGTCCTGGTAATGGTTGATACAACACCTGTAAGACAATAACTTTTGCTGCAGACATTCTTCTGTGCCCAGCCTCGATGAGGAAGAGCAAGGAGGACTCCTTTCTTTGGCTCATGTCATCTCTTTAGGATGAGCTGTAATAGCTTGAGTGGTTATCTCTGCAATCCTTCGTGCTCCCATTGCCAGCATGGCAGGTGCTCCCTTCAGCACAGTCTAGAAGCCTGCTAAAAGTTTTTCATTGCTGTTGTTAATCCAAATTGAGCCTTTGATTGCTGAAAAAATACCCGCACTTCAATAGCAGTAGATGTGTGCCTCCTTGGACTGCAGTGTGTCACAAAATATCAATGTCGTTGCCACGTTTTCCCTGGGTAAGGATGCCTTCAGAATTTATGTGGTGGCTTCTAATCCATCTGTGTGGGCTGCAACATTTGGACTTGTATACACTCATTGCTGCCAGCAGGATTTAGGAAGTTTTGAAGAGCTTTGCTGTGTTGCAGCCTGAATGGTTTAGAAGTGTCCCTTTGCATTTCTGCAGGAAATCTGCACAGGACTAGACTCAAGTTTTAGTCAGCTCAGCATGTTTTCATCAAAACAGGCCCTGTTTAATTTCACCAAGGAGAATATGGAGGGCATATGATTTCTGGTACTGAACAGGTGTGCTATAGGTCACTTGAGGTGTGTGAGTCTTCCCTATAATGTAGCAAGGTGACAGTGATGCCTTGAGAAAGCTGACCTGAAACAGAGGCTGGACAGAGCTAGAGAATAAAGTAGGTATTTATTGAAAGGCCTTTAGGGTACACGTTGGGCAGGACAGGAGCCTGGCCAGGGCTACACCCAAGGTGGACGAAGAATGGTCAGAAAATGGCTGACCAGTCACAAGGTCTCACACTTTTATAAGTTTTGGTCTGTTTGCATATTGGGGTTTAATTGTCCAATTACAACTTGTAGTGGTTTGAAAGCAAAACAAATGAGAGGCTCCAAGTCAGAGATACAATTTAATAGGAAAAAAAGGAAAGAAAGTAAAATAAAATAGATGCAATAATACAAAAGACCACCGACAGGATCAGAATACAACCTCAGCGGAGTGATGGAAGCAGTCCAGGTGAGGTGGTCTTCCTGAAGCAGTGATCCTGTAGAAAGGTCTGGTAGCTCGGGTCCTCTGGGAATCCAGTGGGTAAGCGCCCCTCTGGTGTTCAGCGTCTCAGCTTATATCCAGGCTGGAATGCTTCGTTCCTCCCTCTGGGCGGAGCATCTCACAATGGGATGGTGAGTCATGTGATAAGGCCTGATGGGCCCATTAACAGGAGGTAGTCCAGGAGGGGGTTATCTGTGAGCTGTGTAGCAAAGGTGCTGATGGGCCCATTAACAGAAGATAAGCCAGAGTAGAGGAGGCAGGGAGCACTGCCTCACCTGGTTTCAACAGTTCATGAAGATGGTGATAGAATATACTTCAACCTAGGACACAGCTTCAGGTTGTGAGATCCCACCCTTCTTGTACCTCGCTTCAGCCCACCGTTGTTTGTGCTTTTGGGCCTGAAAGTTGTCCTTGGTCTTCATCAGGAAAAGGATTTGTTTTGTCTCCCTACTATGTGAAGAGAGCTTACTGACACTTAATATTAGGCTCGGAACTACATCCCTAGGCAGCACAGAATGTAAAAAACATGAAAGATAAAACTTAAGGCATCAACAGCGTGCTATGCAGTGGATCGAAATTGCTAGAGAGGAAAAAACACTGCCAGAACAAGAAATTTGCTAACTGGTCTGTGTTGAAGTGATGCCTGTGTCATCCCAGGGCCTTGGTAAGACACTGCAAATTTCTAGAAATTCCGCATTTAATTCTGAAAGCATGATGGTTTGTTTATAGTGTTCTTGTAATTTGATGGTAATTTGAAAATAATTTTGAAAAAGTGCTTGACATCAGGAAAAATATTCAGATCTTAGCTTCAGAATAAACACAGGCTCTTGAAAGTATGGACAAAGGTAAGGGCACCATAGAGTATCACAGTAGGAGACTCAAGACTGTGCCAATAGTTGTTAATTTTGAAGGAAGCGTTAATTTCCTTTTCCTGTTTTTCAAGAATTTTTATGTGTAGGAGAAATGCCCTTGCTGCATAAACATTTTTTAAAATAATGGCATTAAAATGCATGAATGAGAGCTTGAATCCAAATGTTTTGCTAGTACTTAAAGACTCTTTGTTTAACTCTTGCTTCTCTTTTTTTTTTTTATCTATTCTTTTGAACATAGCTATAATATGGTGTCTTGGTTTGGGAAGACAGGTATCTGCCAGGTAATAAAAAAAAACAACTGCAGGTTTTTTTTGGGATGGAGAGTGTAAACCCCCCCCTCCACTCCCTTTTTTTTTCATTTTCAATTATAAATTACAATCAGAGGCCCTTAGGCAAAGATTTGGGAAATAGGAATAGCAGTTCTTTGCTAGTATGTATTACAAAGCAAACAAATACAAAAAACCCCCACCAAACAACTACAGCATTAATAACAAACGAAAACAGTACCAAGAACCTTGAGGGCTTTGTTTCACAAAATCCAGGGCAGTTTGGTTTCGGTGCCCCTGCAGGATCCTCAGAGCACCAAGCTGAAACAGTGGAAAAGTCCCGGGCTGGTAGCTGGGATGGCAGGGTGTCCCGGCAGGCAGGGGCAGGATGTCCCGGCAGGCAGGGGGTGCAGGGTCACACTGTAGCAAGAGGAGCAGCACCGAAGAAGCCGAAGGCAAGGCAGGGCTGGCCCAGCTCCCGCGCGTGGCAGAGAAAACACAGGATTCAGGCCGAACCAGTGATAGTAGATTTCCCAGGACTGGATCCCTTTGGCCACAGTGAAAACTCTTCCAGCCAGCAACAGCCATTCTCTCTCTCCCCGAATGCCGGAAAAAGAAGAGCCCGCAGCTGCCTCAAGCTCTGTCTTTTACCTGCATTATCTCCCACTTCCAACTTTGTCCACCTCTTTGTTTTGGTTAAGTACTCTCAAGTATCCAACATTTGGTCTCTTTGGTAACTTATGGGGAAAAAATTCTTTAGAGAAAGAAGGAACAAACCTAACCCTCAACATATGGCTGGAGCCAAGATCAGTATAGGGCAAATGTGGCCAAAAACCAATAATAAAATAATAATATCTGCCTGTCCTTCATAACCTGCTCTGTATGCCTGCCTAATACTTTAGCTAAAAAGAAAAAAGAGCCAGAGCAGGAAGAGGAAAGGATCATTTTCTTTCCTCTGCAGATACAAGAGGGCAATTCGATCCCAGGTTTGGGTTCACTTCTCATCGTATTTCCTTTGGGGACATTTGTCATCCTTCTTCAGGGAAAGAAAAGAAACACCAGGTGATGTTTGTTTCTGAGAACATCATTTGGAGGTGATAATCATGTGTGCTGGGCGTGTAGACTGCATCTGGTTGCCTGGATAAATAGAGGAGCACATTTGGTGTAAAGAGGCTAAAATCGACCCAAAGACAAGGGCTGGAGCACCTCTTAACTGCAAGGTGATCTGACATCACTGTGTGGAATATAGACCAAGCTGGAGTGACTTCATTGGTGCTCCTCACCATCAGTAACACCTTCTTTAAACAGACTGAGAGGAGCTCCTGCATCTGCTGGAATAAAAGGAAGTTACAGAATTAATAAAATCCTTTGTATGTGTTTACAGGCTAGCTGTTGGGAAGGTGGGAGCATCTATCCCTCAAACCAGAAGGACTTGATCCACCTGCAACTGCTCTCATTGCTGGTAGCATTTGAGCTGATGCACACATTTGTGGATGATGAGGCCAACCCTCTGCTTTCTTTTGCAGCAGCTGCCATCATTGCTTTTCCTGCCACAAATGCCAAGAGCCAGAGAATCCTGGCTCCTGTTCTTAGACCTCAGTCTTAGTCTGCAGACTGGGCAGGAGCTCCACACATGAGCTCTGGGACTCACTGGGACAAAATGAGTCCCAAACTTTCAGTGTCACAGATTGATTCAGCTGGAAAAATACTCTGTGTGAAATTGTGAAATGTATTATTCATTTGCTAATTGCTAGGTTATGTTTTTCTTGAAGGGGGCTCTCAGCAGATACAGTAGTAGTAAACAAGTAGAAACAAGGCACGGGATCTGATATTGTGGTTTTGTGGAGAGTTGGATTGGAAATGCCATTATCTAGCCTATCTTTTGGGGAAGTATCATAGGACATGGAAGGCTGTCATCGGTCATTTGTGTTGATTCAGTCAAGCAATCTTTCTTCCCACCTGAGTTTGTGAGCCATTTGGTCACAAATAAAGAAAGGTTAAGCAGAATATCAAGAAATGTTTAAAATCACTTTAAATAATGAATGTTTTCTTAATTTACATGACCCCTCTGAGCCTCATGTGAGAAAGCACGTCGAGTGACATAACATAAGGTAGCAAAGATTATGCTTTGTATTTAGACCTCGTTCCTGTCTCCTTTAATCCTGATTCAGTGGCACAATTCCTACAGCTGAAGACACTCGAGTAATGATTGACCTCTTCCTTTCAGGCAGTTGCCTTAGAATCCTCTGCTTGGTCGTAAACATACGTGGACAAAATCTTGGTGTTTAAATGCATTCAAAAGATGGGAACAAATCAGTTTCCTTTCATGCAGCATTCCTAGTTTCCTTACCTGAAGTTTAATTGTATTGTTAAAGAATTTGGTAGGCATTCCCCATTTGGTTTCTAGATCTTTCTTCCACAGTTTAAAGTACATTATTTTCTGATCCCAGCTATCTGAAAGTCAACAGAAAAAAAGCTATTGCTTTGAGGTAAGTGTAAAAGAAGTGCCTTAAATGACACTGGATAGAGGAACCATGTCTGCAACTGTAATTTTCCCTTATAACTGATTTTTCCAATCCATCATGCTGCATACATTTGGATTTCTCAAATAGCAAAGGACTGTAACACATAGGGCCAAATCTGCAGAATGAGGGATGCTCTGGCAGTCTGGTTTTGGCATGCTGAAGGCATATTCTCCCTGTAAGATGTTTTTCCTCTTTTGCTTTGTGCTTGGTTTTAGTCGACAGTCATGTCCAATGACATGTGCTGGATTGAGACAAAATAATATGGATTTTATGAGTAGGGCTTATCATTGTGAGCATGGATCTTGTGTGTGTACGTGAAAAGAGCTGCTTGTATCTCTAGCTTTACACACTACAATTATTTCTGATCTGTCTGAGAGCTGCACATACGTATGGCACTGAGCTTTGTGGTCTTCACCTCTGGATGAAAGCTACCCTTCTTTATTCAGTATCTTCAGGCTTAAATTACCAGCCTGAGCTTGTTTTGGTTGCTTTTTTTGGGCAGGAACTGAATACTTTTAATAACTTTTAGAATCTCACTGGTAATTTTTGGTCAGGAAACCTCTTTTACAAGATTTTAACTCCTACTTTTGAAAGCATCTCACTTCCAATTGAGGCAAGTGCTTTTGGAGAATTTCACATAAGTAATTACTCTAATATATATTGAAGATAATAGGAGAGAAAGCTGAAAGGAACTTGTTGAAAGTGGTGTAGGTAGAGCAAGCTGCAGGTTGAAGTAAACCACAGCCCTCTCTTAGGCTTCAGCTGCTGTTTACCTCTTTTTAATAATGTTTGCTCTTGCTTTCTTTGTGGTATTTTGGCACACCATGTGGATGGGAACCACATTAATTACTACTTAATTCAGCAGTTTTAAACTGTAAACTGTAACTTATGAGGCGATGGGGTGGGAAAAATAGTCCTTTGGCCCAGTCTCCCACTAGGACATGGAGCTGAGAATCAGGGGAGAAACTATGGCCTGTTTGATGTTGAGTCATGAGACATGGCTGCCTGGCCTTTCCATACACCATGCAAGACTGGGCAAGGCTCTGAACTCCCACTCCTTTAGCTGTGCTTTTAGGGAAGGATTGTGAAGCATCTGGCCCTCAGCTAGAAAGTCAGAAGACAGAAAATGCCTTTGCTCCTAGCAGTTGCCAGCTGTGGTTTCTGGTATGTCGGTGGGTGGGTTCTCAACATGTCCATCTTGATAAGAAAATGCCTAAAGCCAGACCCTGCTCATTGTTCGTCAAAGGATCATTTTCTTTATCTCTAGTTTCAATTAAATGTAGAGTTTCTTAAAAAAAAAAAAAAAAAGAAAAACAAAAACAAAAAAAAAACCGCACCATGCTCCTCTCACAGCCACGTTTAACCTCTTAAGCCTTGTCACGTGCATCAGGAGTAACTAAGTTACAGCTAAGGGTCAGCGCTTATCTTCCTGGTTGAGTCAACTTCTCTTGACTTTCTCCAAAGAATTTTGTATCCCCTGAAATTCTGCTTGTCACATCTTATCATAGATGAGAGATCTTTTTCAGGGAATATTTTAGAGGAAAAAAATATAGCAAAATGTTATAATGGTTAAAAAAGTGTCCTTATATTGTTGTCCTAAATTATAAAAATGTAAGCATAAAAATAGTCTCCTGTCTAGTGAATGTTATTATTCATATTTTTCCTGCTAAGGAAAAATGGAGAAAGAAAACATCCCATCATTTGATTGGGTTATTTGAGAGGTATAGAGTCTAGGTTTTGTGTTTTCAGGAAGTACACTTTTAAAAAATGTGTTTGGGATTCAAATGGAAGGGTGTGGACAAAGCTGGGTTTTGGAAAAAGACTGTATCTAAGAAGAATTTATTTTAAATAATGCTGATAGAATAAAATACCAGCAAAGGATCACACTACACATGTTTCTTTTCTGTCTAGTTTCTTACACTCCCAAGATACCGGCTATCTATTCATCTTTGGGTTCAGAATTTGTCTAGGCCACCTGTTTCTGTATAAGTTGCTAAGTATTGTGGATGTTAAATTGTTTAAAGATTTAAGTGATGCAGGAGTCTTTGTCCATGGTGGTGTTCAGGGAGGTAGGACCAACTGATGATCCCTTTCCATTGTTGAAGTGATGGCATCTCCACTGGGAATTGTTCCAAACCCATGAAGGCCACACAACCACGAGTGTTTCTCCCAGCTGTGTATTTCCAACCTTAAAGAAGAGCTGAGTTAAATCACAGAACATCACATCAATGGTTGTTAGCTTACTTGTTGCCACGCCAAAATGAATTTGAATTAAACAAATGGCTTAATGCTTCCACCCTGCTTTTTAGGTTCTACCTTGGCATTTGGAGCTGAAGGGATTTTTCCACTTTCTTTGTATTCTGAGGTCTTTTCTTAGTCTTAAGCTCAGAATTTCACAGCAGCTTCAGTGTAAATAAATGAACACTAAGGATAAAGCTGCAAACCTTTCCCGAAAGAAAAAAAATGCTCTCAAGTATTAGAAGTGCTGGAAATCCTGCCAAGTTTTTGAAAATGCTTCTGATTTCTTTCTTTCCGACTTTTCTGAAATGACTATTCGAAACAAGTTTTTAGTATTTTTGAAGAGTTCTAGTGAGTTGAAATGTCTAGTGGCCATTTTAGTGGGATATTTCTAATTATTCCCATGGAAACCTGGAAATGTCAGAAGCTCTCTAGGTGCAACGATGATGCCCTAAGAACAGGTTTGTCTGCAGATGCCTGTGCTTTGGAATGGTAGAAAATTCACTTTCTGAATGTAAGTTGTTTAGATTGGAAGGGTAAATTCCTGCTATAAGGACTAAGTTCAGGAGGAAATTTGCAATACTGCATAGGCTTTAATCTCTCCTGAACCTCTGAATCCTGTAAGGGCCCCTGCAGGAGGAATCCTGGAATCCTTCCCATCCCATGAGGTTTATTCATAAAATGAGACACTCTGAAACCATCTCTCAGCACAAAACATCATCAGGGCATGAAAGTATAGCCACCGCTCTAAAACTCAGGCTGCAGCTTTTGGCAGATCTTGAAGGGGAGGTTTGCCATTTGAAAAAGGAAATTATATTTCTTTGTAGCTAGTGGCTGATATTTCTCTATGCAAACTGGACTGCTACTGACTCTTTTGACAGGTATTTTATTTCAATCTCCTTGAAGACAAGTCTGTCAGCTGTTTTGGGGAAGGATACACTTCTCTTAAGCCACTTAGATTGTCAGGTTTTTGAATTTTTTCAGTTTCTATGAGGAACTGAGCTTAAAGGGAGGATATTTGTTGGTGACACATTGCAGAGGATGCAAATCCATCCCAGTCAGTGAGAGCTGACAAGGATTTCTTTTATGTTTAATGGTGGCAAAGGGGGTTTTCCTGTTCTTTGAGGAGCAAAAAGAACAGCTGAGGTTCAGACCCTTTCTTGCTGCACACCAGAAACCCCTACAGGCTTGTGCAAGTTTGGCAGAGGTCTGTTTTTATACACAGCTCAAATCCTTAAGGAATCCTTGGATTCCTGAGCAGAACAATGAATCCTTAAGAACACTGGCTGGGATGGGTTTGCAGTGACATGGGAGACCTGGGAGAATTGTACAGGGATGCTGATCCTTGTGAGAGTGGTCAAGCTGTTGGGTTTCAAAGATGATGAGAAGAAAGTAATTCAGTATTTCTCCAGTTTCCCTTAAACGCAGGTGAGCATTCACAGTTGCTTTTCCTGCTATCATCTGTCACTGTAGATGGGAAGAAATCATGGGCTTGAGAGGTAGCTCAGACCTGTCCTATCCTAATGGTGTAAGGGATGATGGCCAGAGAGTCATTTTCCAGGAGAAGCTAGGAAGCAGATATGGAGTGCCCTAAAAGACTTGTTTACATGGTGTTTTTATAAATTACAACAGGTTCCTGGTACTTCTGTGCCAAAATAAGTATTAGCATTTGGGTATGCAGAGAAATAACCGAGAAAGAAATATATTGGGTCTTTTATCGCACTGAAGTAATTTAAGCCCTGTCTTGGTTTAGGAAGACAGGTGTCTGCTAGGTAAAATTACAATCAGAGGCTCTTTGGCAAAGATTTGGGAAATAGGAATAGCAGTTCTTTACTAGTATGTAATACAAAGCAAACAAACACAAAAAAACTCCCCCCCCACCAAACAACTACAGCATTAATGACAAACGACAACAGTACCAAGAACCTTGAGGGCTTTGTTTCACAAAACCCAGGGCAGTTTGGTTTCGGTGTCCCTGCAGGATCCTCAGAGCACCAAGCTGGAACAGTGGAAAAGTCCCGGGCTGGTAGCTGGGATGGCAGGGTGTCCCGGCAGGCAGGGGCAGGATGTCCCAGCAGCGCAGGGGGTGCAGGGTCACGCCGCAGCAAGAGGAGCAGCGCCGAAGAAGCTCGAAGGCGAGGCAGAAAAACGGCCCAGCTTCTGCTCGGCGTGCTTTGCGGCGGCTGAGATCCTCGAGGAGCGGCCGACACGCGTCTCCCGAACGCCGGAAGCAGAAAAGCACGCAGCTGCCTCAAGCTGTGTCTTTTACCTGCGTTATCTCCCCCTTCCACCTTTTGTCCATCTCTTTGTTTCAGCCAAGCACTCTCAAGTATCCAACACCCGGTCCCCTTGGCAACCCGTGGGGAAAAAATTCCCCAGAGAAAGAAGGAACAAACCCAACCCCCAACAAGCCCTCACAGTGTTATGCCCTTGATGCACATGCTGTGATGCAATTACATCTTTCTGTGAACTTCTATCACAGAATCAATTAATTTGGAAAAGGCTTCTGAAATTGAGTCCAGCCTATGACCACACACAGTGAGCTAGGCAGTGGTACTGAGCACCACATCCAGGCTTTTCTTACACACCTCCAGGGATGGTGACTCCACCAGCTCCCTGGGCAGCCAATGCTGATGTCCAAGCACCTTTCCGGGAAGAAATTCCTCCCTTTGTCCAACCTAAATCTCCCCTGGTGCCTCTTGAGGCTCTGTTCCGTGTAATGGTGATTCAATTTTAATTTCTTGATGCCCTTTTATGTCTCTTACCACACAATAAATCACTTTTTTTTTCCTTCTTCTAAAAGCCTGCAGTACCTGTATGTGGCAGAGTCCCAGCTGCCTGCCTGCAGGGGGCAGAGAGGAATTCTGCTGTGCAAGGAGAACTTTGCTCCACGGGCCAGGTGCAGTGGGGTTTGCATTTTTTTTTCCTTTCCCACTGCTTTCCTCTACAATGTTAAGCATGAACCATGGCTGTAGGCAAGAATCCAGCCTTGATGGAGTGCAGTCCTAATCTGATATGACAGGCCTTGTGGAAGTGTTCAGCCTCTACCCTTTGTTGCTTTCAAGAGGGAAATCCCATCAGATTGTGCAGTTGAGACTGGAAGATTTCATGTTTAGATTTCCCTAAGACAAGAAGAAAGTGAACCTTTTTTTTTGTGTATGTGTGTGGTTTTGTTTTGGTCTCCTTCAAGAAAAGGAGAACTGTTGGAAAAATAGATGTTAGATGCATCCTGTTTCTTGAATATTCCACGAAGTGCTACACTGCTAACACTGTATAATGTCCTGTTTGGTTCCTCCCTGGAAGAGGTTGGCAGGGCTAGCTGCACAGGGAGAGAAAGTTTGATGTGTTGCTAGCTCATCTTAGAAACTGAAAGTGGATTGGGATAGGAGTGCTAAGGGGGTTTATCAGACAGCAGGAGTTTCAGCGGGTCTCAGCGTTAGCACAGAGATTAACGTGCAAAGAAACCTCAGTTGTGAGCCATGCAAGTGAAGGGGTAACAGAGACAGTTCAGATCCACTCTCTGCCAGTTTGCTGAAGTGGATTTGAATGAAAATGAATGTATAACTAGCCTGTAATTTCCAAAGCATTTTTGTGTGGGTTTAGCAATCTGATTCCTGTCAAACCCAATGACTGTCATATTGACGCAAATACCAGACAATATTTAGAAAATTTGGGAAAGGTATTTTGCCAAGGAAGAGAAAAACCCAACCCCTCTCTTTTAACATGCATTCCTATAGGAATCAGAAATACTGAAGAAAGGGAAGAAGCATACTCAAGTGTTGACCATTCTAACAAAAATCATACTGTACTGGTCTTTTTTTTGATTTTTTTTTCTTTTTAAAATTTTCCACTGGCTGGAGGCTTTTGAAGGAAAGAAAAGACTCATCTTCTGTCTTGAATTAACTTTGTTAATGATTAACAGAGAAGTGCAGTATGTGTGGTGCCTTTTAATTAAATCAGAAGAGACATGATTTGGACAAGAATTTAGTTTCACTTTGAAAGTTATTAAATAAACTGACACTGTTTGCTCTCCAAAAGTTCCTGGAAGCATCCGGTGAGCTGGTAATCCCTGTGCAGCAAGTGAAATAAAGCTGCTTCTAAAACACCTAAGGGCCAGTACCAGATATTAAAAATGACTGGTTAAGTCAGACAGGGGCATAACTGAACATTAACTTGCACGAATCAGGTATCTGGTCTGAAGATCCAGTTTCATTTCGGGGATAACAAAGGTCCAAACTGACTGTTTCTGGTCAAGTTTGCATTTTGAATGCCTCTAAGCTGTTCAAGTGGCATAAGTTGTTGAACATTTGCTGCCTTTGGTGGAATTCACATGGCTTTTGCCAGCTGGGTTTATGGGGTTGTTTGTGAAGTGAGATCCTGACTGGGGCTTGGATGCTGCTCACCAGTAAAATTCAAAGTATCATAAGATAGGAGCTTTTAGTACAGAAACGTTTTCATAAATTGGCCCAGCAGGAAATAAATGCTCTTCTCCTCCCAGAGCTATGTGCATGTGTGCGTGTGCACACATTTATATAAAACTCTCCCAGCAGTGAAGGATCAAGCCCAAAGCCTAGACTCACACTGGCTTCAGACCGTGCATACTCTTGCTGGCATGTGGTGGCACACAGGGGTGAACAGATCCAACATATTACACTGTGAGTTTGCTGTTGTTTACTGATCTGACTGTTAAGGAGCTGTGGCTGAGGCCTTCACCCATGCCCTCTCAGCAGCGAAATCAAGGCAGAGCCTGTTTTGCCTGGAGATGCATCTATCATCTGTGCTTGTACCACACCTACCACATTGTGGCTCCTTCTGGCTTTTGTGGCCAAGCTTAAAGTGAATAGTTATCTTTGCAACATGCCTCCAATATTTTAAAAATAACATTAATAATCTCATACAAAAGCTGTTGCTGAAATTACCTATTGCCAGAAACAGTAGGGGCAAAGAGAACTTACATCTACATTATTGGCAGTTTAATGCTGATTTCGGTTTTGTGGGCTCTGCAGGTATTATCCTACATGGCTGTGAGCAGAAGTCCCACAGGTCTGGGCTTTGAGTGTTATCCTTCACACTGATGAAGCTGAAATTTATTAATAGCCATTATAATGCAGGTATAAATGAGAGACAGCAAATTTTAAAGTTTGAAAGCCAAAATAATACACTGCTTTTTTATTGCTGTGAGAATTGCCACATTTCCCTGAAATGCACAAAGCACAAAAGAACGGGCGTGGAACTGAGTGGGGAAACAGTGGCCATTCCATCTGCTGCTGGTGGTGGCTGAGAAATGGGAGAGACCAGAGTCTGTTCCTCACCTGTGGCAGTGCCAGGGAACAGGGAAAAGTGATAAAGCCTTTGTGATTGCTTCCTTCTTACGCATTCCTCCAATTCCAGTTGTCCAGTGATCAGAAAGTATCTGTATCCTGGTAGTTATATGGAGACTATTGTTTGCATCTCCATGTTTATTTGAAAGCAGTGAAGACATAAAGCAAAAGCTATGCTTTGGTGGAAGTGGTCTCTCACACCCAGGAAATATTGTGCTGCTTTATTTCTAGATTGTGCATTTCCCCATAAGTGATGGATAGAGAATGCAAACACCAGGAAATATGTTTTTCTAAACAAGTTTCAATTTATAGTGATAGTTCTCCTTGGAATATGATTTTAACACTTGTCTTGGAGTTTGTTTTGTTTACTGTTACAGCCATACATGCAGTCAGTAACTTTTCCGCGTGAAAAACAGGATAATATTACCTCAAAAACTGAGGACAGTCAGAGAAAATCAAATTCTCTTCCCTGTTGAGGACCAGGCTTCTGCCTGAACTGTCCAAGTCCATCCTGTCTCAGCAAAGCAGGCATCAGATAGGATTGAATGCTGCATGGATTCTATGTGGTTCTTATCGGGAGCTACATATTTGGGAAGTGTTTATAATTTCAGGCTGCAAGCTCTTGCATTCTAATGTACAAGGTTTGTGTTCCCAGTCCTGCAGAGCTTGTCTATGCAAATAGTTCTATCTTCTGATAAGGCATTTGCTACCTGATAATGTGTCAGTGTGAACGTGCAAA
The DNA here is from genome assembly GCF_029207755.1 of Chamaea fasciata. Taxonomy (NCBI): domain Eukaryota; kingdom Metazoa; phylum Chordata; class Aves; order Passeriformes; family Sylviidae; genus Chamaea; species Chamaea fasciata. The sequence continues at coordinate 73,972,000 of NW_027094090.1, read as the reverse complement.
TTCCGCTGGTGCGTGGCTCCATGATTTGCACATATGCAGATGCCCAAACCTACACATTTCAATCTGAGTATCTATTTTAATATATAAATCCACATACAGAGCTGGGTACTCACAGGTTTCATTGAGCACGTTAACATTTTTGACATTGCTGCTCTTTATAGACACCCAGGTAGTTGTAACTATAGGATAGATTTGAAAAAAGAAGGGAAGAATAGATATCATAGCTGTAGGATGGATTCTTAGTACTGAACTCTGAAAGAGCTTAGAAAACTTCCGACTGGGAAATGGCAGAGTCTCTGTTACTTGAGATATGTACAGCTTGACTTGGAAAAAGAAAATACATAGTAAGAGACAGGTCAGCATTATTTGATGACAAAGTGCATAGTCTTGTTTTTATAAGTACTCAAGAGATATACTCCAAGATCTTATTGTATGAGCTGCCAGACTTTACCTGCAGCATGTGATTTAAGACACAAAGTGTTGTTCATCCGTGAAATAAATTCCCTGCTCACATGCCAATGTCCTAGAACAAAATCTCATAGGATGGCAAATGCAGGAGCCTTTTGCCCTGTGAGATGCATCCACTGAGTTCCCTGCAGTGAGCTGTATTGGGGCATTTCAGAACAGACCTTAAAAAAAACCAACAGAGTTTGTCTGCTCTGTGAGAACATGAAAGAGACTGTGGCATCTTTCATTTTCCCAGGGAGGGAACAGTTAAAAATATTCTTCAAATAAGGAGCAGATGTTAATGTCATTAGAATGGATTTTTATAAAAAACAGAGTTCTCTTGCAAAATGCCAGTAGCTCTGCAAACTTATCTACAAGTCTGCCTGTTTATTTCAGACCTGTGGCACAGAGAAGAGGCAGTGCAGGGAGAGCTATTTACCGTCTCTGAAACCAATCAGGTACATTTCTCTAAGCTGCCTGTTTTAAAAATGCCTCAACATGGACTAAACAGCTAAAGAAACATGAAGCTATTTGAATAACGGGACAAGAACAGTGATCATCATAGCAAATTCCCTGTTGACAAATAGGTACAGACAGGAATAAGCTACATATGGATAGTCATGGTCTGGACAGTGCATATGCCTCTGTAAGGTTCTAAATTCACTATAATTTTAAAAGAAAAAAAGATTCACAGGCTTTTTTGATCAACTCGCTGAAAAGTCTGCCTTGCCTGTAGGAATGGTTAAGGTAGAAATAACAAACAAAATATTAAGTGGCTCTCTGGATGACCTCTGGACATTTTAATTGTTAGTATGAGCAGACACTGGAACCTCCCAGTAGTAATTTCCTTTTGGAAAGCTCTCACGTCTCCTTCCTCCTCCTCATTTTACTGCTTTTAATGTTCAGAAAATAGGAAAGGCCCTGTAGTTCCTTTCCTTGCTGCAACAGATGACCTTACACTCTCCTAGAGCCATTTGCCTTGAATTCATTGTCATGAATGACACCTCACAGGTGCTCTAGTGTAGTGAGCATTTGTTTGCTCTAGTTTTCTTCTCTTTCTAGTGTCTTCCTTAGGGGTTTTGGTGTCCTAGGTCTCTGAAATATCAGGACGCACAAGGAATGCAAGTTGAGACATGTCTCCTTGCCCAATAATTTTTTGTGCTTCAGATGCCCATGTGAATTTCTGAGATTATCTGGGAGGTGATTTGCCTCTTCCTGCTCCATATGCAAGATCTTCACCTCAGGGCCACAGTGTACTGAAGGTATCCCTCTTGGTTAAGTTGCTGAAGTAAACAACAAACATTTGGCTTCCAAATTTTAAAGGGTTCGCGAAGTGCAAGGATCTATAACTGCCTCAGATCCTGCTCCCCTTCTTTTCAAAGAGGTTGCAAGCATGGCACAATGTTGTTTCAGCTTCTTTTAGGGGAGCTGGTTCTGCACTGCTGGAAGCTTAGGGAGCTTCTGGATCCACACCCAGCTGAATGGGAATGCTTGGCATTGCAGTGGTTGGCCTCCTCCTTTGTGTTGCAAACAGGATGATCAAATGGCCCTGTAGCTCTTGTTAAAACAGTGATGTTCCTCGGCTGGATGGACCTTACAGCTTCAGTGATGGACACAGCTCCGAGAGCAGCTGGGGTGAGGCCTCCTGGGCACTCCCCAGGGTTCCCCAAAAGCTGCTCCTGTTGGTTATCCCAGCTCCACATGGCAGTGTACTCCTTGCCTCATCCAGTGGATTGATATTTGTGTGTCCAGGTTTGATCTTTGCAGGTGTGACAAATCATGGTGTGGCAATTTCTGGATGGAAGAAAGGATAATACCAATAATAACAATACCAGTACTGTCAAATTTAAAAATTAATTTGTGGGATGCCAACATGCAAAGCATGTTGAGCAGTTGTAGGCAGGGATGTCTGTCACAGATAACACTGCAGACAGACACTGATACTGCTTGCAAGTGGGATTTGCCCACCTTATTTGTCTTCAGTTTCTCATTTGCAGGCAAAGATTGCCCATGCCTTGAGGAGAGGCTTGCATGACCAGCACTGTTCATTGCTGAATCTATAGTCAAATGAAATCTATTCTCAGGAGTGCTGTAGATGCAATTTGTTCCTAAAGTCTTGAAGTTAAAAGATGAAGTTGACCTTGTGAAGCATTGTATTTCACCTGGACTGAAGTTCTCCTCCAGAATTTTGTAATTCAAAGCAATATTTGGAAATGCAAAGAAAGAAAAACTGTGATTCTTGTGACTACCCTAAGAGGAATATTTTAAAATGGTCGTGGAATCTACTACAAGTGGAAGAGGCTTCTCCTGTTTCTAATGGCCAGCAAATACAGCCATGCATGGCAGTACAGGCAGATTGTCTACAATTCTGAGACTATTTTTTGAAGGTGTAGGGTGTAGTGTTTTAGAAGTTTCAATTTGCTTTTATTTTTGTCCTGAATGGGAACTGTTTTGTTGGTGAGCAGTGCAACAACCTAATTTATTCCAGGATGGATTGAAAAGAGTGTAGAACAGTCAACTGGAATAAAAAGATTCTGTAACACAATAGTAAATAGAGACCTGTATTAGAAATCTGTAGGCCTGCCTTGGAACCCAGTTTAGAATTTCATAAACATCAACTCTTATGTCTGCCATCTGATTAAAATGTGGATATTGAAAGAACAGTGATACAATCTCTGTTTAACTAATGTTCTTCCAGAGGGAAGAATTCTGCTTCTGTAATTCCCCAGCAGTAGAAATGCCTTTTCCAGGAGGGGTAAATATTCCTCCTTTCTCAGCAGCATTTTTAAGGATACTATGTATTCATACTGCCTTACATGTTCACCTTCCTGTAAGGGCAGGGTAAAAAATCATGTAGCAATGGCCTGCCTGCTGCACCCTCATATCATTTGCAGATCTCTCTGCAATCATAGAAGTGGAATTCATATTTTCCTCTCTTGGCAATCAGCACCGTTGGCCTTTCCTTGCTCCAGACCAGAATTCCAGTTTATTTTATACACCAAAAAATGGAAGGTTTAGTGTACTTCAGAACAAAGGGCTGGGTCTACAGAAGGTGTGCATGAAGAAAAAGCAACTTTGTGGGGTACTGCAGACCTGTTCCTCTGTGTGTGTAAAAAAGCCCTTGTGCATTTGGAAAGGCTTGCTAGGGAATTGTTCAGCTATCTATAAAGCACAGAATTGTTACCTTTTCACAAAAAATCTATCTCATAAAAAGTGCAGAGAGAGTTTTTGGGAGGATAAAAGATCAAGTTGTTGCCTATGGAACTTAAGCAGAGCATAAATTTATCTCAGCATCCCGAGCAAAGTGCGGCCTTTGGATTCTTGAAAGCTCTGAGTAAAAAGAGTTGGGGTTGATGCTTCCCTGGCCATGCAGCATTGTCCATGGCTTTGTGCAGAGGGTGGCCTGGGTGCTCACAGCAGAGATTTCCCTTTGGGGTATTAATCCATCCTCACCCACTCTTGTAATTTATAAGGGTTAACAAGATCACAGCCCAGGGTGGAATAACTACAGGACTGCACAGTAAATTATTTCAGTTTGCTCACATTTTTGGGCTTTGAGGGGAAGGGGCAAGAGAGCCAAGCATCTGAAACTGGCAACTGGTGGTGACTCCATTTAAATCACTGTTTGCATTTCTATTTCCTGTTCCCTTCTCTGGGTTATGTGGAAGAACACTGAGGACAGTCTGTTAGGCTGGATTCAGCTCCAGGCCTGGTTTTAATCCTGTTGTTAAACAAAAGATGGTTTTACCTTGACTGCAGTTGTGCTTGCAGGAACTCCCCACGTCCTTGGATTTTTTTATGTTTGGCAATCACCCTCAGTCTTGAGTTGTCTGATCCAGCCTGACCTTTCACAAGTTAGACTGGATGCAAGTGCCTGCAAAATGCTTAGGCAGTGATTTACTGTCAGAAGGAAGGACTGTTCCCTGGATCATTATTTTATATCTGGGTCCTCTCATCTCTTGGCAGACTGCAGAGTGACTTTCTCATGAGCAAATACCTGCAAAGGCTCCTCTGTGCAGTGCTGAGGCTGCTCAGTGCTCAGACAAGCTGCCTGAACAGAATCCCTTCTTGTGAAATCTGAACGGGAAGCAGGAGTTCGTCAGGCAGCTTGAGCAGCTGAGAAATCTGCAGGAATTTCTGTAACTGGGGGCCCAGCAATGACGAGGAGAATCTATTAGAGAGAATACAGTAAAAAAAAAATCATAGGATCACAGAGCAGAGGGGAGGGGGATACAAGACAGATAATGAGCTTGATAACAGGCAAATACAAGAGCTATGGGACCAACCAAATGGTTAAACCTGTGGAGTGGAAAGAGCATCCAATGAATCTCGCATGCCTGAAAGGATAATGGTATTTTTATTATCTCATTCCACGCCCTGATCATCCTGTCCATTTGCTCCCTGGAGCTGCCAGCAGTTTGCACTGATTCATACGCTGCAGACATGATCAGCAGATCATACTGCAGGCAGAACTTGTCAAGCCTCTCCAAGTGAGTTGCCAGTTTATTATATCTGTATGGGTGCTGTGTAGGAGGTGCTGGAATGGTGGAAATGGCAAGGGGAGCAGAATGGTGTAACAAGCTGAGAAGCTGGTTGTACTGGGGAATGAGCAATGGATATAGATTGGGTTCTTTTGCTTCTTTTTTTTTGCTACTTTGTGCTCTACTTTCTAAAATCTTTGTGTTCATGCATTTCTCTCGCCTGAATTGCAGGATTGTTCAGGGGCAGAAGGATATGTTGGGAGAACTGGCTGCTAATCAGAATTCTATTGATGGGAAGTTTGCAGAAATTTCCTAGTTTGTGTGAAAGCTTTTGCATAACTCAGATTGCTTAATTCACTGAGTAAATAATGTCCTCATGGCACATTCATCCCTGAATGTCAAAGGGAAAGCAAGAGCAGACAATCAATTAGCCTGTGTAATATTGCCAGTAATATAATCTGCTTTATTTCTGTCCTGTATTGTTTTGTTGGTCTGCTTTATGAGTTGATGGGTAAGAAACAGGACACTGCTATGTTTCTAAATTGCTGTGATTTATATAAGGATTTGGTTTAAAGCTTGGAAGAGGTTTTGAAGAGCAACTGCGATTTTTCTATGTGTTTTTTAGAGTTTCCAGCATGATATCCTGTGCTCTTGGAGGGAGAGGGAGCTCAGGGATTTCCAAAACTCAGCCTCTCCAAGAAGTCCCTTCCAGGAATCTGAAATCCTTCACTGTGATTTCAGAAATTAGGCAATAAATAATAATTTAACTAAAAGCATATCAAATGACATTTTCTTGTGTGCTGTTCTGTGGTGAAACACAGCCACAAGCCACAGCAACCAGCTCTCCCATACCTCTGTATGGGAACAGGGAGCAGCCATGGGGGGATCATAAGTTTCTCTGCACTCAGTGCAAGGGGAAGGCAAGAAAGGGGAAAGGGCAAAGCTGGTGAGATTTGGACACTTTAGTGATTTTATAAGTGGTGAAAATGTTGACTCATGAGACCTGATGTGGGGAGCTGGCCCTAAATGCAGGCTGGACCTCTCAGGTGACCTTGAGATCTTTTCTAGTCTGTGCAGGACCTGGTTTAGGGTGGTGTCAGGGTCTGGCTGTTTTGTTTTAAATACTGGGGGCCATTGGATGTCCTTGCTGGGAGATATTCTCGTCCACTCCCTTTTGGGCAGGAGAGGCAACCAGCAGTGTGCTGCCTTTATACTTGGCATGTCTGATGTGTTGGGGGAGTGCTGGGAGCAAAGTCTTTGCTTGAGTGTGAAGTGAGTTCACTGAAATCAGTGGAATTATGCCTTAGTGCAAACAATCCTTTTCTCCTCAAGTATGATAAGCTACTCTACTGTTCTTTTCCCGTATCTTGACGGTCTTGGGTCCTGTAACAGCTTCTAACAAAAGCAGACACACCTTGAAAACCAGACATGGGTTTCTTTTGTCAAGACTCACAGTAGCATGCTTGGGGAAGAAAAGCGAAGTTTTCTTAGGTAAGAATTCTGAAGAGATATCAAATGTGTGGCCAGAACTTGGAAACTGATTTATTTACTTGTAACAAACATCTCTGTGACCTCAGGCCAAAGGAGGGACGACACCTTTAGCATTATCCACAGAGGTTTCTTCAAAGCATTGCTCAGAGAAATACATGATGAAACAGTGCCCTTCCCAGACTGAGGCATAACGTAATCATTCCAAGTGCTCATGTCTTCTCAGGAGATTGCAGTGGAAAAGAAAAGGAGTATTAAAATTCTTATAAGTTAACTCTCTGGAGACTCTCCAGGGAAAAGGAGGAGGCTGTTATTGCATTATTTTGAATGAGGTACTATGTGATTGTTAACTTCTTGCAAATGTCCTCTAATAGCCCCTTTGTATGATCATTTCATCTGTGTTGTTTAAAGATATTTTGTATCCTTTCAGTGGACTTGTGGTATTTGTAGAAAAATTTGTAATTGCTAAATAGCTGAACATAATCCTGTTAGCATTTGATACACTAGAAATTAAAAGCAGAAGCTCTAAGCAGAGCCAAGAAATTATTCCGGTTGGCCTGAAAACATGAAGCCTGTTTAATAAATGTATGGGGATTGGCTTGGCTCACTGTGCTGGACACTAAAGTGTTTACTGTGCAAGTTCCTGGAGAAGGCAGAACTTGTCTTTGCCAACAGGTAGAATATTTTCTTCCAGCAAATGATAACTTCAGTTTTGTTGTTGGAAGCTCAGGTTTTTTGCAGCATTTTCTTTGTATTGTAGGTGATCTTTTCTGTTTCTTGTCTGGATGTTCAAGACAGATATCAGCTAGTTTTTTAGAAGAGAGGGGTTTAAGAGGGCTCCTCCACAGATGGCAGTGGTGTTGGTGGCACTGTGTTATCTGGTTAATTCTGCTCCAAAAATTGACGCTGTTAATTTTCACTTGAAGCTCTCTCCTTCTGGTCTTCTCTTTTGACCATGCTCTTCATTCCTGTTCCCCAGTGGGCAGAGGCCTGAATCCTTAATTTATAAAAGCCTTTTTACATCACTGAGGTAATACAAGAAGGACATAATGTGACTACAGAAAAGATGTGTGAAGATGTTTGCCCATAGTAAGGTTATTTTTCTGTTTTGGAAGCAAAGAATCCCAGTCTCAATTCCTGAAAGTGTCTCTTCCCCAACAGTGACAAGTCTGCATGAAGAACTGAAACATTTTTGAGTGGGAGTTTCTGCGGCAGAGGAAGGACAGGTTTATAGGGAAACATACGAGATTTTGCAGCCTTCTTGCCTCAGTGAAAGATGTTGTTTTCAGCACCAGAAAAGCATTGGCTCTCAGGAGCACAAAGCTAGACTGGAGTTTTGAGCATCCACCTCAGTCTTAAGTTGAGACTGTGAGCATCAAACATCTAAAGTTGTGTCAGAGAACAAGTGACTTGGGAGAGTTTCATGAAAATTCTGAGCTAAATTCTCCACCCTGTGCAAGCCTTGATTCAAGCCAGGAACTTGCTGCAAATCCAAATGCCTGAAATGAGCTGTGAGAACTGCTTCTGATGAAAGGTAAATTTAGTAAAACCTAGAAAATACAGGAGAGTTTTGGCCAGAACTCTTTCAGAACAGTTCAGAGAAGAGCTGGTTATGAGTTCATGTCAGGTTTCTGAAATTGGCTTTGTCTAAATTAAAAGAATAGGAAATACTTTTTTTTTTAATGTTTTTTTTTTACAATTTCTAGATAAGAAATTACTGAGCCGCACCTTTGCAGATTTTGTAAATAAAGATTCTGATTTTTTTAATCTTTTGATTCCAGTTGACCTACCTTTAAAGAGAAAAGTAAAAAGAAAGAGCTTATATTAAGGATTTGCTTTCTTGTTCCAGGCTGAATTAAAAAACAAAACAAAACGAAACAAAAAAATTCCAAAAACAGCCCTGAATATTTTCCGTATCACTTCACTCTGACAAGGGTTTTTGCTTCTGCTTCAGCAAAACTAGAAAATCCATTGTTAGTGCTGATCTTACATCCAGATAGCTCCTCCACAGCCCCACTGTTGGCATAGGTGCTCAATCAGTGGTAGATGGGGGTGGTAGAGCTTTATCCTGCTTCTTCATACCCCTGCCTTTCCCTTTCCTGCCAAACCTGCGCTCCTTATCCACCCTGTTCCCAATTCAGCGTAAAACAGGAAAAACTCAGGGAAATTCTCTGGTAATTACTTTAGGCCCTCTTTGCTTTTCAGTTCATATATATGTATATATGTCCATATAAAGCAGATGAAGTCAATTATGTCCAGTAAATTAAATCCTTAAATACTTAAAAATGCAACCAAGAAAAGCACTTCGATCAGTCATTGAAATAATTGAAACATGGAGGCTCAACTTACTGTAACTTCTCATTCTATCCATGTTTTACTTTGTAAAAAATACCCAAAACATTTTAAAGAACCCTTTCTTGCACTATTTTCATGTACTGACTATTTGATTTATGTTTTGGGATGTGTAAGCTCTTAAATGTAGTGAAAAAGTCTCCTTGAGTTCAGTAAAGCAGCTTGCATGTTATAAGTGGCCACAGAGCCAAGTTTATAATTACATATCTGGAAAATGTTAGCCTTCATACATTTATCCATTCCAATTTTAATTCTCCATTTCATAAAATCTATGACCAAATTTTGGAGCCCAAGCTAAGCTGATGCCGTCCTTTTCAATTTAAGGCTCAGCCCTTTTATTCTCCTTCTGTGCTTTACTTTTATTAGTTGCTATCTTTTTGTGCTGATGTGCAGCACATATTGTTAAAGGCACTTATTAGAGCTGGAATTCTACAGCGTGGAGACTGTCCTAATAAGGAGAAAAAACCCAGCCCTTTATTGGTGAGGTAAGAGAAATCAGGCAGTGGATGATTTTTTTTTTTTTTTTTTTTTTTTTTTTTTTTTTTTTTTTTTTTTTTGCTGATTGAGAAGGATAAGGTGCGGTTTGGCAGGTACTGCATGGGTTTGGCGTTTGCTGACACGGTTCCTCTTTTCTGCAGTTCAAATCCTTTGCAGAGCAGACAGGGAGGGCTTCCCCTATGCCCCCTTTTGCCTTCCCCTCCCCTCTTCCTTCTCTTTTCTCCAAGTGTTCAGCTGTTGCTGTGAAATCTCACTCTGACGCTCAAACTGGACGTGGTAAAAAGACGTTTTTGAAAGTCCAACAGTGCAATACTGTAATCATCTTTTTGGGGGACAGCGAGCACACTGGAAAACACATTTCCATGTAGGTTTTTTGGGGTTTTTTTACCTCTAAAGCATTTAAGCACTTTGTGAAGCTGTCAGAAAAATCACACTGTAGTCCAAGGTATTTTGAAACAATTTCTCTCTTCTCCAAAACCCACTATTGAAGCAAAGTACTGGCTACAAGGTTTGCTCAGATTGCTCATCTGTTTTTTCCTTCCAATTGCTTTGGATGTGCATATTGAATTCCAGAGATGAGCAGCACATCCCAGCCTTAAATACAGGCTTCACATCTGAAGTCAGTGCAGTTCCTTGACTTACAAGCCGAATTATTGGGAACAAAGATTTAAATGAGGGCAGAAGCTGGTATTTTGAGGTTTTTGTTCCTCAGTCTCTGTTTATCTCTTCGTAAAAGAATACTGAGCCAAGTATTGGCTCTGCTTAAATTCACTTTGTGCTGCATCAGGAGAACTGAAACTGATGTAAAGGGGCTGCCCCCTTTCCACCTGGTGTTCTGGTGTGTTTCTTTGATTGGAGGAGGAATTATGGTTTACTTAGTCACTAATACCCAGTTTTCTCTGTCACTCTCTTGCTCACTTTATTCTGAATACTGTACATTCGCTGGCATCACTTGTGAAGCAATTTCTTTTCCTCTGCTCCCCACCATAGTAATTCTAGAGTACATATCCTGTCATTACTGGCATTAGCTTAATGTAGGGAAAGGATGTGAAAGACAAATGGATGATAATAAAGCAGAAAAGGAAAATAAACAGTTTTAGTAGCAGGGGTTGGATGTACCAGCTCACATTAAGCAAAATATACAGATGCACCATTAGGTGTGGACTACTCTCAAAAGCTTAATAAACAACTCCTTTTTGGGGGGGATTGGTAGGGTTTGGGGTTTTTTGGTTTGTTTTTGCAAGATGCTAGTTTGAATTCAGATTCTTCCTCAGTCAGAATTTCTCTTGAAGATCAGGGACCTGGGTAACTTAGTTTTCTTTTTTAATTGCATCCACCACTTTTCCATATACCTTGATGAAGCAACAGTGAGGGATACTCAGTTTCTCATGAGCAAGACTGACTCCAGCAGAACCTGGCATGCCAACTGGAGAAGATGAACTCTCTGCAAGAAGTTTCACTGTGAACTGCAAATCTTTTTCAGATCACTTTCAATATGCCTTATACTTCTCTTTGGCAGGATCTGGTCCTGCTGTGGATCCTTGAGGCAAACATTGCTGTACTATGGGACAAAAAATAAAAGGTGATTCTGGTTCCAGACTGAACAGTATTCAGAAATATCTCCTAACTGGTGTGCTATGTATTTAAAAATTTTGAGAAAACAGTTCCTGGAGAAGCCGTCCATGTGCATTTGTTTTCCTTCCCACAACTCTTCTAGAAATGTGGAGGCCTGTCCTAGAGGTGTGTCCTTGAGACCAATGCACTTGACAGTACAGGATGTAAAATTCTGGCTTCTGTTTGGTTTGCTGAAGCCAAATTGCCCACAGGCCTTTCTAACCATAAAAATATATTACATGTTTCTGAACAGGAGGTTTTTGGCTCGCCAGATTTCATCTGCAATTTGTTCAGCACTGGAATCGCTGCAATGTAATTACAGAAGTACCTTCTATCATCACCACTGTTGCTGTCCTGGGTCGTTCCTTACTATGGTTTTTTTGTTGCTTGGGGGTTTTTTTGGCTTTGGGTTTGGGGTTTTTTTGTTTGTTTTTGCTTCTTTTGTTATACCTGATTCAGTGGAGTTTGTGACTCAGCAAGAGGATCATGGGATGGGTGAACCTCACAAGCTCAGTGCACTGTGGGTTTCAGCATCCACAAATGATGTGTGCCACCATCAGTGGAATCTTTGCAGTCTCTGGTCACTTTCTGGTTGTTCCTGGCTTTCCAGCTCCCATGAGCTACAGTGACATTATCCACTGTCATGTGTTTCCTTTCCCCCCTTGTTTTTTTTAAATTTTGGGGTTTTTTTCCCTTTCAGTCATCTCTTTATAGTGTTTTATTTGATTATTTTGCAAAGCCCAAATGAAGTATATTCCAACCCTACTGCATTCTTTTGCACACTGATGTCTATAAAAGAAGAATCCCATTTTTAAATTAGGGTGTGTATTTTGCGTAACACTCATCTTTCCTCTGTGAAGCCTGAGGTTTTTAGGATTCTGTTTTTCCTGCTAAAGGAAAATCACTGGTATGTGCTTGAGGTGTATAAGATGCTGTTGTGCATCTTGGCCTTAGTCGTCTCCCTCCTCCTGGAACAGGAGTGGTCAGACACATCATGTCAGCAGTTTTCTTTCTCAGGATTGCAAAAAGCCCAAAAGCCTAATTAGCAGAGGCCACATCTGTTTCCAAAACCTGCTAAATTTTTACTTTAGTTAGAAAGATGAAGTTTGAGGACCAATTTTCTCCTTGTTCCTCTGTTAAATTTTCCATTAAGGCTGTAGTGAAGCAGTTTTGTTGTTCTCTGAAAACATAGCTTTTACTCAAGGCTTACCAAACTTAAAAAACTCTCTTAGGACTGTAGCAGAGCTATCTTGATTTTCCCTATGGTCCTTATCTATACGGCTGTGAAATCTTCCCACTGACTGCATGTGCCTTAGTGATAATTTGCAGCCCATTCAGCTGAGTGCAAATATTTCTTTCTTGTGCATATCTGAGAGCTGCATTTGGTCCTTTGGCAATTTGGAGAAGCCACGGAGTTAATTACTTACCTGAATTCCTGGAGTTTTCCCTGTCTTTCAAACTCACCCAACACCCTGTGAAGTGATGAGGTAGGAGACAGCATCTCCTATCCAGCCCTGTGTTTATTGCCCCTGAACAATTTTGAGTGGTGGTATTTTGAGCAAACTTTGACCAAACGTCCAGAAAACCTGTTTGTATATGATTATATATGTGCACCAACACTGACAGTCTGTGTCTTGCTCATCTTGAACTAGCAGAAGCACCCCTAAGCGCATCCAAGGGCACCTGGTTGGCAGAGGATTGCAAGTGTTTGGGTTCAGAGTTACACCTGTGTTTGATGTAGGTAGTGTCTGTTGGCCTCTGGATCCTGAAATGAATGAATCTTTTTTCACTGAACATCCCTGAGCGTTAGTCATATTGGAACTGGAGCACAAGGGAGTTTAAGCAACTCACACAGGAACCTGCAGCAGAAGAGGAGTCACATGAAGTCTTTGATACCTCTTTGTAACTCTCAGCATGTTATTTTGAATTAAGAGCAGTCTTAAATTATTATTCCAATTTAGAGTATTGCTGATCCCTAGATCTTTTTGTTACCTTGTAGCTGCTAAAGGTTATCTTCTTCAGATAGATGATTAGCATGTTCTTGTTTACTCAGTGTTCTGGGTTGAAATGTGGTAGCAGGTTGGACTACGCTCCGTGTGAGCAGAAATTCAAATTCTCTTACACTTGTCCTAGTTCTTTGTTGTGCCAAGTATTTGTCATTTTATATTGCCAAACCCTTGCTTTACAAAAGTTTTACTTTCACAAAAGTATATTGAATGTAAATTTGCAATCCAGTGCTTGGTTTTTGGCCCCTCCCAGTGCCTTTCAGGCTGCATGGCTTAAATTCAGTGACGACTTTCATGAAAGGATAAATGGAATTGCATCTCCCTTGCAACTGACTTGGTATGTGTCTGTGAATGGTTACTATGGATTGCTGAGAAGAAGATACTTGGATGAGCAGTGCATGGTTGGATCAAGTTTAGGGTCTGTTCTCTGGTGTTATTTCTAAGGATCCATCTGCTGTGCAAATGCCTCCAAAATCCATCTGCTGTGCAAATGTTTGAGAAGTCTCAGTGACACCCCAAAGCACTCTGTCTTGCAGTCCAGGTGAGAGGGGAGAAGTTTTGACTTGAATCAAGACTAAGTCCTGCAAGAGCTGGTGTTGGAAAGGTTGATGACATTCAGGTCAGTCCCATAGACACTGTGGGACCCAAGAGGGAGCAGTGAGAGCTGTGATGCACAGAAGACATTCCTGTGTGATTTCCTACAGTTTCTTTAGGACTAAAACCTCTCTGCTGTAGAGCTGGTGTTTTCTCACTCTATCAGCTTTTGGGAGTCCTACCTCACCATGTCCTACTGAGTTTTCTGTACCTGTTGAAGCTTGAGAAGCAGAAGAGTGTGGCAGCAAGTGAACTCCTTGTTTCCCAGTGGTAGGGTGATGACCCTGAACCCCATTTCTCATACTTTCAGCCATTTAAGTGTATCTCAGTTCACACCCCAGTGCTTTGAATGATTCTGGACTGTGTTGAACCTTGCTGACCCTTGTGGAAAGTCCAAGGTGCTTTTGCAGTGATGTGGCCACAAGATCCCCTGAGCTAAACTTGCTTTTGGCCCTTCCTTTCCAATTCCCCAGCAGGCACACCTTTTTTTTTTCTTTTAATTGTAGACTACTGACTTGGAAATACCTAGCAACAGAAGTCATTATTTAAAATGTAGAGGAGAGGTAGGCCATCACTTGATCAGAGAGAGCTCAGGTGAGCATGTCTCTTTGTTTGGTATGCCAGAAAAAGACATCTCAGGATAATTCTGTCAGTGGCTTTCATGTGCTTTCAAGAGTAGAGTGGAAGTCAGCACAGTGCAGCTGTTGGAGATGGGACTGGGAGGAAGGAGTCCACATACTTGCAACAACTCCCTTTAGAAGTCGCTGGAAGTTTCTTCTTGTAGCTTCAACAAGTTTTTGAGGCAGGTGTGAAGTAGTGCAGCCAAAAGAGAACTGTATCTGCTCTGTGGTTTAGACTAAGAGTAGTACATTCATTTATATCTCTATTTTTCCATTCCATAAACTGGCATTATGATAGTCATAATACCCACCACACAGAAGTCAGAAAGGTTGCAAGGATTGCTTAACATTTTTAAAACATGTTGAGATCTTTTGATGGAAAGAATTTAACAAGGGCCAAAACTTGCATAATAACCAGGGGAGAATAGCCATTGGTCTGTATTCACTTTTGGAACGTAATGAATTATACCAGAAGCCTTGGCTTAAACATTTGTGGGTGTGTACGTTTAATGATGAATTTTTTGATTACCCTTTCTGTAAAAATGTCATTTGAAACTGTAAGATGGCTTTGCTTCCTGGTGATGGAAATTGATCAGGGCTTGTCTCCTCTCACCTTTGGGATCAGATCCTTTTTTGGCTGCCCTTGCAGTCTGTTTCCATTGGCTGTATTGCTTTCTTATCACAGCAGCTCTTTGCCATCCTTCCTGTACTGATGGCCACCTGTGTAAAGCATTTTGCAACAGCTATTTCTGACGGGCTTCCTGTGTGTAACTACTTATTCTAGAATGAAACTGAAATTATCAGCAACAACAACATAAAGGGTGCCATAATAACCACGGTGATTTGATATCACACTGAGTATTGCACTGAATATAAAGCCCCTCACCCTGTCCCTGTATCTCCACAGGGCAGTTTCTCTGTTTTGGGTGCCTCTTTACAGCTGCCTTTACACTGTCTCTTTGGAAGTCTCCAGGTTGTGGGCACTTTTAGAGCAAGCAAATTATTATTTTCTACTAATACCTGGTTTTCATCTGGATACTTTCTGAGAATAGCTTATAAGTTGTGGATAATTTGTTAGTGAGTCTTTGAAATGGAAGAGGTTTTTGTTGGATGCTAGAGTTCTGTGAAAAGGGTTGTTCCTCCCCCTCCTTTTTAAAGAACAGTGGCTTTGATTTGTACTTGCAGTGTGATTAATCAGCTCTCATGAGCTCTGTCAGCTTTCCAGACAGTATCTCCAGTTCTGAGTTTGGTAATTTCTTATGAGTAACTCCTCTGGAATAAGGATTACAGTGAAGCAATATGAGAAGAATAAGCACATCTGAGGGAAAGCTAATTGAAAGGATAAAGCCAGGATATTTTATTGTGTTTATGTGGGTGTAGTTACAATGGCTGCATTTCAAACTTCCAGCTGTTTAATCTGCACAGTGCTGTTATTATACGATGTCTGCAAATTGTTGTAACATTAGTGTGCTGTTCAAAGGGCTGTACGTGACCCTGGAGATCTGCATGGACCTGTTTTATGGAAGGGTTCTTTACCTTTCATGAAGGTGAAAGACACATCAGGATTAGCTTTCACAGCGATGCATGGAATGTATCTGCCCCTAATCCTATTAGCAAATGAAGGGATCTGCACTAATAATTCCTCTGCTGTCTCACTGGAAGTGTCTCCTAATCACCTTGGCTGCTGACAGTAGGCTTCTTAAACACCTCAGAAAGAGAGAACTGCTTGCCCATGTTAAAAGCAAACAGCCATGAATTTCCCTTGAAACAAAATCCACACCTGCACAGCATCCATGAGCTGTGTGCATGGGGAATCGGTACCGGAAAATGTTGAGACATCTGATTTTCATTAATTTTTTCTTTCCATTCACCTCATGTTGTAGCATTGGATGTATTTGTAATGCCGTATTTCCCCTCAAGTGGTTTATTTCAGTTATCATAAGAGTTCACAGTCTTCTCTGTTTTGGTGCACGTTCTGGTCTTGCATTTCATCTGCTATCCTGTTTGTGGCATTTATTTCAATATTTAATCCGCTGTGGTATGTTAAGGCTGTGTCCTGCTAGTGCATGTTTTGTGCTGGGAATAGGGGATAAAAAAAGATTATTCTATTATTATTTGAATAATTATCTGGTAAAATTATTTTTCCAGACTCCCTGTGCGCAAATACATGTATTGTACTTTGTTCGTCAGCCCAGTGTTTGCTGTATTTCTGAAAGCTTCAGCAGACATCCTCAGGGACCTGTCTGGCTCTGAGCAGTAGTCATTTAGTTACAATCTCTAATCCCCTGGGAAAGACAGAGCAGTTTTGATGCTTCACAGACACCAGACTAATGCCAACACCCATACCTTCGGTGGAGCAAGCAATAAAAATACTGGGTTCTGACTGTTTGTAGGTGTTTCAGATCAAAGAACACTTTGGCATAGGCTGAAGTCACTGAGTGAAGTGTAATCTGGGCAGTCACAACCTGCTGTGTTACAGTTTCCCTTTTTCCAGTCATGGAGGGTTGTGGTTTTCCACGCCCTAGACAGCCCTGTGAACCTGGCTGGATGTTGGTGACAGCCACTTGCCCAGTCCTGCTGCTTTCGCTCTCTTGGCTATTTCCAGAAGGATCTATTTCCCTTATCCCTGTTCTCCCCCTATTTCTCTATCAACGTTCCTCCAGTTCCCATCTTGTGCTCTGCAGGGATGGAGGCTCCTCATCCCTTTGCTGCTGTCTGCCTCCTCTCTCCCTGTCCACAGTCCAGGGACTTATCTTGTTCCTGGCCTACAGACCTCATCTGCTATTCCTGCTTCCATATTCTTCCTTCCTGCCCCACTGAGTATCTCTGTCCCACTCTGTTCAAATCCATGATGAATTTCAGGGTCAGTCCTAAATCAGAGACCACTGGTTTGGATATGAAGCCATCCAAGACCTATAAAAAGGTTCACCCCTGGCATGGCAGCATTTCAGTGGCAGATGAGAAAACTCCTTTCAAGGTGGGTCCAGCACCCTTGGTGGGCATTGTCTTTGATATCAATCCCTGTGATGCTGTGAATTTTCTTCCCTTCAGCGCTCCCCTGCTGTCGAGTCCTGGCTTGTGGGTCTTCATTATACCCTGCAAAGCCTGGCAGGCAAGAGAAGATAATGCAGGAGTGCAAAAGGCAGTTCTGCTCAGAAATTTGTCATCTTTGAAAACCAAAGCCTTGCTGCATATCCAGTTCCACAAATTGCTTGTTTTGTCAGGGGGGATGGTAAATAAATATATGCTCGGAGTTGATTGTGAGCAGATTTGGCATGGTGATGGGGAATTAGGGTGTGTGACTGAGATTGGTTTGGATATTAATGTTTCATTCCTCAAATAAGTGATTCTCTGAGTTAACTTTCTTAGTCTTTGTCTTTACATGGAGCAGGTTGAAATTAAAGAAGCTTTGTGTGTATGAGATCTTATCCTCATGGTCCTGCACTGCCTTTTAAGATACAGTGCCCTTAAAAGGCAGCAATCCTATTAATCTTTGTGGAGGAAATAAAGTGCAAGTGTTGATTTGTTAAGAGGTTCTCTATTTCCTAGAATGCTGCATTAAAGAAGCGTTCAAAGCTGGTAACCAGGGTGAAAGTAGATAAGCAGATGAAATTGAAGGCTGGGCTTCCAGGTCAGCAGTACATACATGATTTATTATAATTCAGTTTGTGCTTTCCTGAAATCAACAATTTGTTCTTTTTTGCTCATTTCTGAGGATGCAGCTTTAGAATAAAAACAAATAACACCATAAATTTTATTTATATATATTTAAGTTAAAATTATATTTTTTTCAAAAAATATTGCCTTCTGCAGCTACTGGGCTAAACTGCACATTGAGTTAGATCTTAATTTTGGATGCAATCAGTAAGCTAGCAATTTGAGGTATAAAAGTGCCTTGAAAGCCATATTAAATATAGCAGCCCAAAACCACAAGAAAGAAAACTTCTTATTTGTCTTTGCAGAAATTGTGGATTGTACATTCTAGGGCAAATCCTGTAAAGCCTGACTTATGCCTCAGCTAGGCAAGATGCCCTTTGTTCTCAAGTCATATGCCTGAAATACTACTTACTGGGTAAGGCTGTGGCATAAATTATTTTGGATTTTATATGCAATAAAGCACTAGAAGTTGGAGGTGGTGGCAGCAAGCAATTTGCTCCAGAGTCAACAAATACCACATTAACCACAGTGGTATGCACACTGATTGGGTTTTGCTCCCACTTTTTCACATTTGGAAAAGCAAGCTTGTTTTGTACGCTTTTTTTGCATGTTTGCCACCTGCCAGGGAAACAGAGATCTGGGTGAACTCCACCAGGCTTCAAGGAAAACAGTAAAAAATTATCAGGTAGAAGCATTTGGACTTTTATTGTTTTCTGCTCAGTTATTCTTTTTTTTTTTCACGTGAAACTTCTAAATTAGAGCATATTCAATATGCTGCTCTGCTCACTGACAGGTCAATGCCATGTCTATTGTTATGCAGTAGAACTGCAGAGCATTAGGCTTCACATATTGAGAGAATTACGTGCTTCCCCCCGGTACATTTCCAGCAAGCACTTTTATCTAAATATAATATATGTTGGAGGCAAATTTGACATTGTTTCAGTAGCGGCAGGATTTTACCCTTCATGTTTGCAGCCCTGCAACTGCAGCCCTGATTTATGCTGAGGTGCTCAGAGGCGATTTACCAGAGCTATGTGGCTGTGGTTGGAGAATTTGCTTGCATTTCATATTATGAAACAGATCATCAGTTTTAAGCCATGAGGAAAAGGAAAAAAAAAAAAGAAAAATAGGCACGTGCATGAGTCATTCTGCCTTTGTGCAGAGCGAGGCTGTGATGGTACAGGCTGGGTCTAACTGCAAGGCCCAGGCTTAGGGCTTGAATCTAAAACCAAAGGAACTGGGCTGTTACGAGCAGGAAAAAAAGAAAAGAAATTTTTCATTGGAAACCTTGGACATCTACAAAGCTGAAATTTATGTTTTCAACTGAAATGGGTAATTTGGGAAGCCGGGATCTTTCCTAGAGGTTTCAGTGTCATCCCCAGCAAAGAAATAAAAATCTCTGGGTGGTTTTGGCATTAATTACTTGGTAGTCACCAAGGATTTTTTGTTGTCACTAGGGAGTCTTTTTTCCCTTTGGTTTTTACTTTGCATTTCACTTTTTATCCTTCATTCTTTGATGTGGATGGCTTGTAACTTAGATTTCAGAATCACACTGTTAGAGGGATGAATGTACCTACTTTTCCCTTACCTGTTAAAAAACCTAAATGGCAAAAACATAAAAAAAAGAGGAACCATAAGAAAAAAGCTACGCAAACTGAACCTCTCAGAAGACCTTTTCTTTCCCATGCTTAACTTTTTTTATGTAAACAAAATAACAATCTCCCAGCCAAGTCCTTAACCAAAGTAAACAATCTAAAGGTTTTGCTCAGCTGAAACAAAAAAAGTGTTAAAATGGACAAAAGTTTTAGCCTTTAGGTATTTTAGGTCAAGGTTTAAGGTAGAAGAGATGCTTCTAAAGGTGTGGTAGGAAATTAAGGGTGCCAGAAAGAATGTTCTTCTGAAAAAATATTTGATAAGTGGTTACCCTTCAGAAAAAAATAAGAATCTTTGGAACTTTGAAAAAGAAGAGAGTGTATTAGAAACACAGCATGAAAATTAAGTGAATGAGAACATAATACACTGAAAGGTGCATCAGTCTCTGTTTTGGCTGGAGAACTGTGTGCATATCTGGGTGATTTGCCTGCTTGGAAGTACAGGCTGTGTTCCTGTGGAGAATGGATGGATAAACAGAGTAAAAGTATTTGTGAGACAGAGATAAATTGTGAGCAAAATGAGAAAAATGTACTGTTTCTAAATGGAAGGCTGTAGTGTTTAAATCCAGCAGGTGCCACCATATAATCTAATCTAACTTCCTGCACATAAGTGTTAGTGGAATTTCACCAAGCTATCTACAACGAACCCAAAAATCAGTATTATTTTGTAGTATAACTTCCAAAAAGGCATCCATCTTAATGTGGAGATGCAATAGATAGATGTTTCATCGCTTCTTGTGTATGTAATTATCCTCACTGTTCAAAATATGTGCTTAATTTCCAGTTTTAATTTGTCTTGGTTTCATTTCCAGCCTTTGGTTAATTTTATCCACTTGTCTCTCCTACGTTCAATGTGAAAAGAAAATGGTGCATGTCAAGTTGAGAAATATGTGAAAAATATGGGTGTTAATATCAGTATTCATGCACAACATTTGACTGAGAACTGTGGTGGCATGTCTGCATGTCTCCATCATAATCCCATGTTTTCACTCACTACATCTTTTTGAAGCATGAGCATTTTGGACTGAAATTCTGCTCATTCCCTCAACAAAATGAATTTTCTTGAGCAGGTCTGAGCAGAATGTGGGAAGCTCTCATTGAATGATGGAGGAATGATTAGAAAAAATGGTTTTCCCCACAACTGTCCCCCACCATTCAGCACATTTTTAGATATGACTTAAATGAAATACAGCTGAGATTGACACGCAAACCTTGAGAGGCACAGCCCTCTGTGGAGGCTTGTGCACTTGTTATGTTGGTTTGTTGGTTTATTGGGGTTTTTTTTTTGAGGTGGAGATTGATCACTTGTTTATATTCAGGATTTGAAGTGTGCCTATCATAACACAAATTAAGCGAACAATAAAAAGATTAAAAACGTATGGAATCATAAATAAAATGGGACTGAATATCAACAGTGACACAAAGAGCACTCCCCACTAGGTATTTTAACAAAGCCCATCCTCACCCCACCCATCCTTTCAGGAAGAGCCTGGGTAAATAGAAAACTTTCTAAAAGCACAGAAGGCCAACAAATTCAACTTTTATAGACTCAGTCTGGCAGTGAAATTTGTCATTGAGGGCATTTTACTGACATCCTCCATCTGACATAAATTTGGACACACAAATCAGCAGATGTCACTTCAGCTGCTGTGGTCTTACGTGATAAGGGGCAGAGGTCTTAGAAGTAGGTTAGGCTGCAAGTTGGAGGTGCAGCAGTTTGGTACAGGATAAATGATCTCATTTCTTGGGGTGGACCACAGAAAAAATCAATCTGTAATACCTGTAAAAGCTTCAGGATAACAAAGTAGTGTGGGAAAGAGCTTGTTGAATAGGTGCAGTTATGTCTAATTGAGTCCATGTTGTGAGGGCACTGCTAGGAATGCAAGGTGTTTCTGCAGGCATAAAAACCAGACTGACGTATGAGTGAATCATGGAGGAAAGAAGAGGCAGATGTGAGCTGCCTGCTTAAAAATCTTAAAGACTTTTGTACTGTTTGGTATTTCTGACACTCTTGAAATGGAGTCAGAATTCAGATCCACAGTAATTCTTTCTCCTTGCCTCTTCTAGAATGGAGTAGTGTGATCCAGCTCAAATTAGGCAGGTTTTTCTACTCCTGTGAAAAATAGGAAAAAGAATTTAGATTCATCAGGTTTATTTATGACTCACTGAGGGCAGATTGGGCTACAAATTATAAAGTTTCTCTTTAATCAGAATGCACACTCTTTAGAATGGGGACCAAATCTTGCCCTAACTTCATAAATTGCCTACTGTAGCAAGCCCATGAGCTTGATCAGGAAATTTCAGTGCTGTCATAATTCAGACAATAATAATAATGTAGTAGTACTGGGCAAGGATCTCCAAACCCAAAGTGCCTTAGATAATGCTCGGGCTGATTTGCAGTTTCAAGTGGAAACCAGTTAAAGCTGGATTGTATGAAATGGTTTCAGCACCACTATCATCCCAGCTATTACCAAGTCTCTTGCTGGGTTATAACGTTACATAAATTCAGTGTTTGGTATAAAATGCAGAGTGCTGTATTTCTCTGGAAAAGGTCTGAAGCAAATGGCCACATCTCCTGTATTCCCAAACCAGCAGATTTATTTTTCACTCAAAGTTCCCCCACCCCTCCCCGCCCCCTTCAATCTGAGGGCAATGTTTTTAGACTTACTCAGGTACTAATGAGATTTGTTGTTGAGTTCTTCAGGTCTGGCATTTCAGCCCTTGAGAGTGGCACTTGATGATCCTTGTGGGTCTCTTCCAACCCAGAATATTCTGCGATCTGAATATTCCACGTGAGAGTTGTATCAGCAGGTTTGCATGCCTCTTTGAGATCATGCTGTGCTGTAGTCTCATTGCCTGAGACAGCTGGAACAGCTGATTGTGGAGACATAATTGCCTGCAAAGCCATGTGGAAGGTGACAAATGGATATAAGTTTAGTTTAATTTACAAGGCTGCTCTCCAAGGGTGGAGAAACAACACAGACCAGCATGGATCATCAGATTTCCATCTGTCTGATAAACTGAGTGGAAATCTTGGAGAGATAGTTTTTATTATTTATTTACTCTTAGTCTGAAGAAAGTCAAAAGACATAGGCAATTGGAAGATAAGCCCTGAAGAGCTCCCAAATTGATTTTGCTTGTGATGGGTTGCTACAGAGATCTGTGACAGTGGGAGAATGAGGGTCACTCTTTAAACATAATTGTAAGGAAAACAAGAAACACATCTCTTATAAAGAGTGAAACTAGTTGTTCCTATGACTGTTTCCAAATTACTGGGCAGATTGCAGGAATGCTGGTGAACATAAATTAATACTTCAGGTGATTCTCATGGATGGAGCCCATACCTGGTGTATGTATTTGCTCACTGTAGGAAACTGCTGTGATATGTACTAAGGCAATGGATGTGTTTAGAGACATTTTCAGCTTTCTTAACAGATGATCGATGTGAGGATAAGTGTCCAAGGACAGGAAGTACATATCTGTTTAATGGATAAGATTTTGTGGGAATTTTTTGCTTAGGGTATTTTTTTTATTTCCTTTTTTAGTTTGCTGAGCAACTGGTGGTTTAAAGAAAGGCATCTTAAAGAGACTTTTCAAAGCAGTTGTTCTTGCTGTGTAGGGGTGTTCTGTGTGGGTACAGAGAGTGGAATAAACTTCTTCATCTCTGTGTAGTCTCACTGCAAAGACAAATCCTGAGCTATAGACACTTGGTATTTACTCAGTTGAGGCCACTGTCCAGCTGCCACAGACTAGGAGCAGTGTGTTCTCTCCCATGCCCTTACAGCTGGACTTCAGAGTTGAAAAGATCATAGGCTTCTTGCAGCCAGAACATCTTACTAATGAGGGGGGTGTAAGTTTGCTAATGCAGTTTTATTCCAGAGTTTCTTGTGAAAATGAAAGACTCCATTCGTTTATTATTCTGTTCATATCCTTTCTGTTCTAGACCTAAATGAAATGTTCATACCCCTTGAAGTTGCTAGCAAATGGCAGGAAATGTTTTTCCTTACCTTCCCTGCATCACCTTTAGGGCTTTTAATTCAGCTCCTTCCTTTCTTCCTCATCCCCCATTGTGACCCCTCATGGCCATGCTGCTCATGGTTTGCACTCTCTTTGAGAAAAGTTGTTTCTATAAAGAAAAAGCTCAGGAAGCAGAGCATGAAAGTAGCAAATTAAATTCTTTGGTGCACTGAGGATGAAAATGCTGTTCTAGGTCTGGCAAGTGGCTCAGCCATGTTTTACAATTTAAATTCTTAAAGCAAAATTGGGGTAACTGAATATCTGCTGAACCTATACTTTCAGCCTTCTTTCAGCAAAGGAGAAAAGTAGTATCAAAACATAGTGATGGGAGAGGTTTGGCCCCAAAGAGTCTGATTGATGGCTAAATCAAAATGGTTTAGTTCCTTTTAATGTTGAAATATTTGTAATACAAACATTATCTGTACTTGGTTTTAGTCAGTGCAGAACTCTGTTGTTTTTTGGGTTTTTTTGCTTTTTGTTTTTTTTCCTCTATGCTCATGGCTGCACTGCTAACTTAAATGTGTGACTATGTAAAGAAGGGAGACTTCTTAACCATGATGTATCAGATCACTGCCAAAAGCAAAGTAAATGAATGTCCTGACTGGGTCTGGCACATGTGATTTGCCTAATTCACTTTCCCTGCTCAAAAAGATAAGAGGAATGCAGGCCTCTCCCTTTATCTCACACAGTTATAACCTCAGCAAAGATTTGAATGGGACACAGGATTATTAGGGTTTTAAGGTCTTGCTTTCCTTTTCAAGTAGGATGAAACTAAATGTAATCATCTGTTGGGTTAGAAGAATACAATGGGTTCTCAGCTGTAGGCTTTCATCACAGCAGTGATCTTGTGTGATTTGGCCTGGCAGGGCTCCAGGCTCACAAAAAATTTGTGTCAAATGTTTGGCACTCAGAACTGACCACTGAGAGCTATTGTCATACTTGTGTCTCCCTGCTTTCTAGCCTTTAAAATGTAGAATACTGTCACCATTTTCAGTGTGTGATATTTAGAGGAGACTAATGAGAAGATGCTTTACTGGGTTCAATTTCAGTTCCATGAAACAGAAGTGAAACAATCTGCTCAAATGCTGCTGTGAGTGCTCTGACCGGATTGTGGTGCAGACTAGGAGGATGTTTGCTCTGCTACAGAGCTGGCCTTTTATTGATTTGGTGTTTTCTAGGAGCCAGCTGACCGCGTGGTGTGGCTGCTGCCTTCACAGGGACTATTTTAAGTTCACTTCTGAGAAAGAAAAGAAAATCTGGGCTCGAAATCAAGCATCTCAACTTCACAGCGTATTTTCACAACAGCACGTGGAGCAGCCACTGTAGCCATGCTTACTGTGCTCTAGAAAACTGCTTTTTGCTATTTTTTTCTCGGTGTCCTATATGCTAAAGCACCTTTGTTTCCCTGTTGCAGGCTGTCCTACCAGAGAAACGATGACGATGATGAAGAAGCTGCCAGAGAACGTCGCCGACGGGCTCGGCAGGAGAGGCTGCGGCAAAAGGAAGAAGGAGATCTCTCAGGAGAAGTAACAGAGAAATCTGAGGTTAATGCCCAAAACAGGTAAATGCCTGGTGTTTTTCACTGACAAGCCAATGGTAATTTTTGTTCAGAGTAGAGAAGTATCTGGGGGCGGTTTTCTTTGGTCCTTGAATTTGAAGTACTGGGTTTGGCCATCCTTAAACTGAAGAAGGACCTCACTCTGTGAGGATCACCCTGCCTGTGTCTACGTGGTAGGGTGGGAGCATCACTGACTCTGGGCCTGAGGTCATGCTCATGGCACATATCCAGATGTCCTTAAGGCTGTCTATGAGGGTAACTCAGCACGTGGAGGCTCTCAGATTCTCCCAGGCATGACTGCATCTGGCCTCACAATACACCACATCTTTTGTTCTGCTCACAGGGGTCATGGCATCCTGGAGCCAAAACACTGAGTGGCACCCAGTTCTCAAGCTGTGGCTGCAACAAAGGATGCTAGCTGCAAGGTGCAGGGTGTGAGCTCTAGAGCACAGCACCCACCTGGCATAGTCAGTGCCAGACAGGTATAAAGAGTAGAAAAGCTTATGGAAGGATGTGACACTTGGAATCATAGAATCACCAAAGTTGGAAGAGAGCCCTTTAAGGTCATCAAGTCCAACCATCAACCCAGCAGTGCCCCTGTAGCCCCTAAACCATTACACCCTATCACCACCCACTCGTCACAAGCTGAGTGGCTTTCCTCTCTGTCCAGAGCTGGCCTTTCTGTCCGTCCATCATTTGTTTAGTTTCTTAACATTTTCATCTGTTAAGAAAGCTGAAAATGTCTCTTAACATGATTCTAGAAACATCCATTGCCTCACTACATATCACAGCAGTTTCCTACAGCGAGCAAGTACTTACACCATGGATCTCCATCCATGAGAATCACCTGTTAGGTATTCATTTCTGTTCACCCACATTCCTGCAATCTGCCCAGTAATCTGGAAACAGTCATAGGAAATAATATCCCCAGATTTCCAGTGGCCATAACACAATTCATAGAAGAAACCTGAATAGTGATGGCAGGTGCTAATAGATACTGAGCACAAGAAGCAATTTATTTAAGGCAAGGAGAATGGATATAGGTAGCAAAACAGCAGCTAAACTTTGAAGTGTGTGACCCGTTGTGTTTTCCAACCACGGCATGATATTACAACAAGTTTTTTGTTACAACTAGTGAAGTGCATATGTTGTTAGAAAGAATTTTATTTGTTTGAGTTTTTTTGATGCAAACCTGTCCCTTTTACACAGTGTGGCTGGAGAGGAGAGCAAGCGTTCTACAGACGATGAAGCTGCATTGTTGGAGAGGCTGGCAAGACGGGAGGAGAGACGCCAAAAACGTCTGCAGGAAGCCCTGGAACGCCAAAAGGAATTTGACCCCACGATCACAGATGGGAGCTTGTCAGTGCCCAGCAGGAGAGAAGTAAACAATGTGGAAGAAAATGAGACCACAGGGAAAGAGGAAAAGGCTGAAACACGCCGAGGACGCTACGAGATTGAGGAGATGGAAACAGTCACCAAATCGTACCAAAGAAACAATTGGAGGCAAGATGGGGAAGAAGAGGAAAAAAAAGAAGCAAAAGACAAGGAGGAGGTACAAGAGGAGAAACCAAAGGAGCTTCCCATAGAGGAAAATCAGGTAGATGTGACAGCAGAAAAATCCACAGATAAAGAAGCGGCAGTAACTATAAATGCAGAGGAGCACAAAGCAGAGAATGATACAAATGCTGTGCCAGAAGGGACCCAAAGTGTAACTGATGCTGTAGAGAAAGAGAAGCTTAGGGATGAGGAAAAAGCTGAGGCAGAAAGGAAGGAAGCAGAAGAAAGGGAGAGGTTAAAAGCAGAGGAAGAAAAGAGGGCAGCTGAGGAAAAACAGAGAGCAGAGGAAGAAAAGAGGGCAGCTGAGGAGAGGGCAAAGGCAGAAGAGGAGAAGAGGGCAGCTGAGGAAAGAGAGAGGGCTAAAGCAGAAGAGGAGAGGAGGGCAGCTGAGGAAAAACAGAAAGCAGAGGAAGAAAAGAGGGCAGCTGAGGAGAGGGCAAAGGCAGAAGAGGAAAAGAGAGTGGCTGAGGAAAAGGCTAAACTAGAAGCAGAGAAATTAAAGGAAAAACAAAAGATGGAAGAACAGAAAATGGAAGATAAACAGGTAAAAGAGAAGAAAGTAGAAGATGAAAAACCTCAAGCAGCTTTCTTTAAAAAACAGGTACAGTAAACATTTTGCACCAAAACAAGACACCTGTGGTTTGTGTGAAATGTAATGCAAGAAGAGATTGAATTGAAACTTCCTCACAGATCTAGTCCTGTACTGAAGTTACTAACACGTGTGCTGTCACTCTCTCTTTTTAAAAATAAATCCCCTCCTGCTTACCAATAATTCAGTGCACAACATGCCTGGCCTCACTCCATCATTCAAAGAAAACCTCGCATGCTCAGACCACTGCATGTGCTCTGCTGCCTATTTTTTTCCACCTCAGCTGCTATAAACTGGCCTAACGCAGTAACACATGAGGTGGAGGCAGACACATCTTGGCAGAAAACATTATGGGCACCTGTTGAACTGTGTGAGGAATGCTGTGTGCTGAGCACAATCACAAGAAAGGGGCTCTGTATTGGGACACATGAGCATGGTGCCACAGCAGGGAGAAAGGCCCAGATGGGGGGAATTTGAGGATTTGGAGAGGGTGGAGGGGGCACAGCAGCACAGGATGGGGTTGTGGCTGCACACTGGATTGTGTGAACACAGCGTGGAGAAACAAAAAGTGCACAAACAGGTGCTATTAGTTAATTTTTTTTGCTCTAAAAATAAATAAATTGTTGAAAACCCAAAAACAAAGGAGGAAGAAAAAATGGAGGCTAAAAAGGAAAAGCTGCCAGAAGAGAAGCTCCAAGCTACCTCCATAAAAGATCAGGTAACTCATAAACCACTGATGTAGATGTGATAGGGAGACTTGAGATATGAAAACAAATAAGGCACCTATAAGTGAAAGTTGCTTCTTCAGCAAAGTACTTCAGCT
Source organism: Chamaea fasciata (assembly GCF_029207755.1). Classification (NCBI taxonomy): domain Eukaryota; kingdom Metazoa; phylum Chordata; class Aves; order Passeriformes; family Sylviidae; genus Chamaea; species Chamaea fasciata. The sequence continues at coordinate 73,944,047 of NW_027094090.1, read as the reverse complement.
TGTGCTCTATGTCAAGAACAAGGGAAATCCTGCTGAAATAAATAAGGATGAAGCCCCTTAAGTGCTTAAAATTAAGTAAATTCTTAAGGAGTTTGTTCTTTTGGGGCTTTAGGACCCATTCCTGTTTGTCTTGAAACTAATATTTCAGGAAACTCAGTTCAGTCAACAACACAAGTATGGTTTTTCCCTCTAGGGATGAATTTTTCAGGACAGTATCAACTAATCATCCTTCCCTGGTTTCCTCTCACTTTACTGTGAACTTTTTCCTTATGAACAAAACCTACTCTAATCATCATCATCATCATGATAATTAATAATAATCAGCATAATGGTAATAATTATCTAGGCCCCTTGGCCACCTGACTGCCTTAACTAATAATTCCCCTGCAAGCTGCAATACCCTGTGATATAAAACTGTGCATACCCAAGATTCTTCTTTTGTTTTAAAGAGAAAATCCACCAAATTTACTGCATTGCATTTCCACTGTAAACACAGGAGCTGGTGCCATGGTGTTTTACTGTATGGTAAGTAAATAAGATTCACTTTTCAGGGTACAGCTGGCCACTGGGAGCAGTGCTTAGTGCTGTGCAGTGGTTTTGGTTCAATGCACAGGTCTCAAAACAGCCCCTGATTCTGATTAGGGGAGACTGCTCAGAGACTGCTCAGAGCCTTGGAAGTTTGGACACTTTTTGTGTTCAGCCAGGTCTTTGTGGCTTAAAGGGAGCCACAGCTCAGATTGCTTCCTGTCCAGTGGATTGGGACCATTGAGGGTTGTAGAGGGTCCACTGCAGGGTCCTTAGTTAGCAGATGAGTTTGGAACATGCTGTAGATGCTTAGCTCACCTTCAGGAAGCACTGAGAAAACAGCTGCACCAAAAAAAATTAGGGATGGATTATATTAAGAAGACAGAACCAGTTTCCACTATTCACTTTTGCATGCAATCTTTGAATATTACAAGGAAATGTAAAGAGGAGTCTGTGACTGACCACAAATTTTGATTTGTGGGGAACTTGAGACACAGTTGTCCTGCTTGTTCTTATATAGAACTTGGCCAACTCTCCCTGGAGCTCTCATCATGCTTTTAAAATCTACCCACTGGGCTAGATTATTCCAGGAAATTGGCAAGACTTATAAAAGTTACTTGTGATTTTAGTGTTTCCATCTTTGGATGCTGAAGCCAAGACAACTTAATAGAATTCCACTTCTAGTGCAATGCTGAATGCCCGTCCTGAGCATTCAAAATGTCTTGAAAATCTCAGTTGTTGCTTCTTTACTTGTGAACAAAAATTGATGATCAGGCTCCCATCTGCACTTCTCCCACCCCTTTCCAGGACATAAAAATTCAATGAGGTCTAATTCTGAATGTGCATGCAGCTCAGAGGATGCCAGTGTTTCACGAACAAGACCCTGAGGGAATGGAGTGTATCTGTATAATTAGGGTTTGCTTCTGCTTTGGACCTCAAAGTTCAGGTTTTGATTAATTTGGCAAGAAAAAAATAAATGTCTCTTTTTCTGAACTTCTGCACAGTTTTTGGTTCTTAAAAGTGACCTGAGAAGTTCATAAGAACAAGCTTTCTCATGATGTGAGGCTCCTGGTATTTCCTGTTTCCAGTTTGGCTAGACGTGCGGCAACAGTTGCTTTTCTCATGGTATTTGGGGATGGCATTTGACTTGACAGGGAAGCCCTGGACCCAGATGCCTACAGCTTTTAACTCACCAAATAACTGATCCCAAGTAAAGAATCAAATCTGCCAGACGGGCCCCAACCTCAGTAACTAATTTGCTTCAGTCAGAAGGTGTTTAAACTCAAGATTTAGAAATCTCAGGTCTCAAATAATAGCATAAAAATCTAATAGAAAAGAGGCAGCATAGAAAGAGATAAAAAATAAATACATAAAGCTGGAAATTTGTTTACCATGACTTCGGTCATGTTCTAGCTTGATATCAGGATTTGTGAGAACATGTGAGCTATTTCAGTTCAGGTAATAGCACTCATCTGCTCCAAGTGAAGTCCTTTTTGAATTCAGCAGAAGCTGAATTAGTCTCTAATTTAGGGAAGCAGTGAGAGAAGGGAAAGAACTTATTCTGTTGTCTGCCTTTGAAACGAGATTCAAAGGTTTCTGCTAATTTTCTAATCAATCTCTGCTTTGGTATTAAAATTAGTAGGAGAAGGATTGAGCTCAAAAGATGTGAAATGTTTCTGTAATACCTTGTTTTGCCATCTTTTTGAATAAAGAGGCCAAGCTGTGTTAATGTTTTTCTCAAATGCAGAGAAATCTGCATTTATTATCATAAATCCTACTGCCTTCTGAAATGCTATTTCCTAACCTATTAATTTTTAAACTATATTGTTTTAATATTAGTTTTCTCTGTGATTTCAATTAAGATGTAAGAGATACAACCCTCCCCAGTGGACCTGAATACATAAGGCAGCTGTAAGTGTTGGCTTTTTAAATAAGACTTAGGAAGGTCTTGATGAAAATCTCAGCGAAGGAAATCTTATGCTCTCAAAATCCCAGGACAGATATCCTGGCACAAGAAATCTTGCACCAATCAACACTGCCGGTTTCAGCATCACCCTGCCTGGGGCTGAAGGGCTGGGAGGTTGCTAACAGGCAGCAGGGAACACGATCCACAGCTCACCCTGATTTGGGAACGCCCAGAAGATGAATGCTGTCTGATGGCATACATCAGGATAAATGAATGGCCCTGCTTGTCTCAGCCCGGCTCCTAGAAAACAGCAAACCATTCCTTGAGGAAGCTGGCAATAATGACCTCGCTTGTAGCAGTGACAGCATCATGACCAAAGAATGCTAAACTCCCCTCTTGTCCGGCAGGGAGCTGCTGCCAGCTCTTGTTGGCAGGAGAGGGTGGGAAAAGTCTGCACCGCTGCTGCCTGCTCCCAGAGCAGAGCAGATGCCTCTTGGTTGTGTCCAACAGCCCCCACCAGTAGCAAATTTGCTCAAAAGGTTTAAGCATCCTGTACTTACTTCCAATATGTGCTACCATGGTGGTGTCCATCACATCTGGTTCCTCTGAGCAGCAAACTGGCCTCAGGTAAAGTCAGGCACTCACTTCAGGCTTCACTCTGCACCAGCATAATTCAGTGCCTTGGGAAGATCTTGGCTGTGAAGACTCTGAACTCAACATTTGTAGATAAAGGTTTAGCTTCTCCAGGAGTTGTTCCTTGATGAGGAAGAACAGAAATTTCTTTTGATTTGGGGTGTGAAGCTGTGTGCTGCTTTTTTTATTTCAAGGTGCATCTTAAGGCACCTTTAAGAGCAGCTGTGTTGCAGACAGGACTGTTACAGAAGCTCTTTATTTTTCTAGTTAGCAAATGGGACTAAAGAATGGGCTTTGGGCTTCCAAAGAATTTATTTTCTAAAGGTCTCCATTTGAATTCTGTTTGACAGTTTGAAATCTTTCAAACTGAAACTTTCTGTTGAAAGTTTGTTTTGGCTGGTAGTCTTAACTAACAGAGAAGAATATTTCTACCTGAGGATACATAACTTAAATCAGTTCACTTTCTCCTTTTACCAGCATCTAGCCATGACTCAGCATGCTGGGGTCAGGTTGTCTGTGGTATTGATAAATACTTCAAACTCATAACTCTGAAGAAACGCTGGAGAATGAAATTTATCCATGGAATATTTTTAATTACCATTAGGAATTATAAGACAAAACTTTTAAAGGATAAAGGGAATTTTTACTCATGTTTTCCAGAGCATATCCTTCTTCATTAGTTTAAATGTTCATATCTGATAATGCTAACTATGACCAGCCCCAGGCAGGACTGTGCTTTTTGTCAGAGTAAGTTTTGCTCTGATATAAAGATGTTTTTGTGTTTTGGCCATTATTCTTATAGTAAGGAAGTATCCCTCTGATATGACACTGAAAAGAGCAAGAATTTTGTCAAACAAGATTGATATTTGTTGGAGGCTATGTGTTGTTTTTATTGCACAAATGCCCTAAACCTAGTACCAAAAATGTATTGGCAAGTCCCAGAGAGTTTGCAACCCACAATCTTAAGAAGCAACAGATGAATGATGCTGCAATGGGAGGGAAGAGTGGGGGTGCAGTTGCAGAGTGAAGCAGTGTGGTGGCATAGTCCCATGGCCACAGCAAATTTTCACAAAAGACTGATAATATTATTTTCAAGATGCTTTGACCTGGAATTCAGGTCAGGATAGCGAAGTGATAGTTGATCACAGTTTAGAGCTTTCCAGACCACCTCTGCACTATAGCACATTTAACAGTTTGAAAACAGTTCCCAATCTTGCCAAGAAATTTGTGTTTCTCAGCTTTACTTAGAATGCCTCATTCTGACTTTTTTTTTGTGTGTGTGCATGTTGTGTGTTTTGTTCTGTGATTTGTGCTATCTTCTAAACAGGTAAAAGATGACAAAGGTAAAGCGCCCAAAGAGGAGATGAAAAGTGTCTGGGATCGTAAGAAAGGCATCCCTGAACAAAAGGCACAGAACGGAGAACGTGAACCCCCTGCCTCCAAACTTAAACCTACTGAGAATGCTTTTAGGTAAGTTCCAAGTAAGGGTTGGGCTTGCTTGAGTTCCAGCACATCAGGGGCCATCTCTGGCTCTCTGCTTGGGGCAGCTGAGTAGAGGAACTGAGCTGGCACCATCAGCAGTGTCTCAGGTGTTCCTTGGGTTGCAGTTCTGTGGTTTCTAAGCTGTCCCCACTCTGCTCCAGTAACAACACAAAGACCAGAAAGAAGATGGAAATGGCCTTGCTCCCTCAGCAGAGACAAGAGGCTTGGTTTTGCTTTGCTGGGGCTTTGCTTCCTTACTTATTTCTAATTTCTACACAGAGGCCAATAGTGAAAAAACCCTAGATTTGGTGTTCTCTAATTTTTTTAGTCAGATCTCATCTTTTGCTGTAGTAACCTATTTCCAATTACCCACCTATCTTTAATTAGCAGAATAAAGCACAATCCAGCTGGTAACTCTAAAAAGAGCTTCTGACCTGATTTCAAGGCAAACATTGAAATTAATGGCTTCTGTAGAAAAGTGCTTTTCCAGTTAGGTAAAAACCTCTCCTAGCCAAAATAATATTTTTTTTCCCCTTCCTTTTTATAAGCTGTGTCACAGTTTGATTTTTATTTTTCTTTTTAAGGAAATATTTGGCTTGTGGTTTTACTGGGAAATTCAAAGAAGGTAACAATTTTCTAGTGAAAATTTTATTAAAAAGCATCCTGCCTGCTAAAAGCATGGGGTACATAAAATAGAAATTAAGTTCTTCCTTTTAGCAGAAAACAAGTAGCAGAATGAGTAGGTTAGAAATCTAGATTTTTCTCCTTCTGCATCTCTCTTCCTCTTTTACATTGACTCAGGCAAAGGAAAGGTTAAGCTCTCCCTTTGAGAAATCTGAGCATGGCAGATGGGATTTGCTATTGTATCTCAGCATTCACCTTATGATTCTTCCGGGAAAAACAAACTTTCTCAAAATAAAATGCAGTTCAAAAGACCCTGGAGATACCCTGACCTAAGGCCAAAAGACAGACAGCAATGGAGATGGAACAGCAGGAAATTGGCCTTGCTCAAAACTTGGGTCACATCATTAATAACATGAGAATGATTTTCTAAAAATATTTTTGTTTTGTTTTCATTTGCTTTACTTCCTGTGGGAGACAGGCAATAGTGACAAAATTTAGATTTGAGTTTCCAGTCCTCTTTTTTTTTCTATTTCTGTTTTTCTTCTACTGTTTCATAGAAGTGTGAAGAAGCCTGCTCAACAACCTTTTATCAGCTGTGTAGAAGATTTGGGTTGGCAACATCAGCAGAAGTGCCAGTGTTTGTTGGGTTGTTAGGTATAAATTAGGGCTCTTGGCCTATTTTCTAATGAGCTTCCCCCACAGAGTTGGACTTTGTCTGGAACTGTCCTTTGTTCTTTTTTTTTTTTTTTTTTTTAAATATGCACACATCAGATACTATTTGGAAAGAATATAACTTGGCTAACTTTCTGTGGTGAGAACTGAGAACAAAATAGGGTAGTGAAGGCTAAAGAAAAATGTTATCTCTCTTTTCGTCTGCGCCAGTCAGTAAGAGAAATACAGAATGAAATCCTATTTTATGGCTTCCCCTTCCCATCTCCCCTCCCACCTGCCTTCCTCCCTATTCTCATACAGGACTGCAAAAGTCTTAAATATGATGTAACATGTTTTTTTCCACATTGTTCTGACATTTTTGGCTCCCAAAAGCCACCTCTTTCCTTTTCCTCCTTGTCTGAAAGCTGGCAACCAGCTTCATTTCTTAATACCAAAGAGGTGCTTACAAAACTCTTCCTCCACCCAGCACCTCAGTACTAATTACCCAATGTCGACAGCAGAGAACAGAGATTTCCCAGAATCTGTTGAAAACAGAGGAGTCAGATGTGGAGAAAACCAAGGATAATTACTCCCAGTGTATTTTTTGCTATTTTGAATTATACAGAACCAGTCAGGGAAGACCTGTGAGCGACATGAGAATAAAGTTCAAAACTTTAAATATCCTTCTTTGTAAGGAGGCCAAAACAATCACCCGAGGTCTGCAAACAAGAATGTTCAGACTAGATTCTGCCACTGGCTTCATCAGCTGAAAGCTGAGGAGCTGCTAATTTCATTGAGACTGAGGATACTGAGGGCTAATATTTCTTCTGGGCTGATAACAGAGTGGCTCTATCTTAGAAAAATCTTCACAAACATTCTTCATTCTCGTAATTCTGAAGGCCAAATGTTTGCCCTTGCCAGGGGTATAATTTTGTCTGTTTGAAATGACCTCTTCCGTCTTCTTTGGGCCCAAAGCCTGCAGGTCTTGGTGAGTTGGCAGCACAGACTCAGAGACCAAGAGGCAAAGGAAAAAAAAAAACCTTGAGGTTCCTTGATTTGTTTGCTGGGGGAGCTACAGCCTTGCAATGAAACAGGAAAGCCTTAAGGTAACCAGGGATTTCTTTTGTCCCGAGCAGCATTAGTTGCATTGGATCTTTGGAAATTACATAGTGCCTTGTAGAGGCTTGTGGAATATTTTGGGTTCTCAGTACTTCTGCAAACTGAACCAGAGGTATTCCAGGCTGGCCACCCACTCAAAATCACACCTCAGGTATTGCTCTTCACTTTGTTTTTGAAAGGGCTAAATGAAACTTCAAATTAAATTTCCGATGTATTCTCAAAATACTTGGCCAATTGTAAATGTATTTTTCATTTTAAAAAGCAGGAGTTCCTTTCTGTAATTTGGCATCACTACCTGATGCAAGCCCTTATTTATGGCCACTTAAATTAACTTGTCATATGTTTTTTTAGTGATACAATTCCTAAATCATACATGCTCTGCTAGAACCATTGGTAAGATCATGTGGGGGCAGAGAACTCTGTGTTAGTAGATTTTATGATTTTAAAACTACAAATAACTTAGCTCTGGTCCTACAGCCTCTTTTATATGGCTGACTCCATCTACATGAGGCATATGTCTAAATGAAGAGCATCTTTTCAGGATTGGGTGTGATTGGATTGCAAATTTATATGGAATCTGGTTTTTATATTGTCATCACTAATAGTTACTGCTGGAATCTTTGATTTACACTGTCTTGTGGTATTATGCTCTGCAACGCTCTGGTTGCATTAATGAAGTTATTTATATCTAGGTTTTTTTAGATGCTAACAATAAAGAAAGTTTTGGGTTTTTTAAAAAAATCCATAAATGTATTCATCTTCTGCCTTTTTGTCAATAGCACACTTTAAAATCTTAGGGGCCTATCTCCTTGTCAGCGGTAACATTAAACACACTTAAGGAGCAGACATTTGTCTAAACACTGATGTGGTAATTATTTAACAAGGTGATGCTGTCTGACTCTGTTGGAAACATGCACTTAACCTATGCAAATTCTTTGGGTTTGGGGTTTTTTTTTGCTTTCTTTCTTTCTGTCTCGTTTATTACAGCTGCTTGGAAAACTCCCGTTTTTCTTCTGTGAAAAGTCACCATTAATTTCCAGTTCCTTGCTAAAAAGTCATATTTTCCCTAGAAAATGTAAGCAAAAGACCTGATGAACCTTTCTGTTCATACATGCTGGTGGAGTTAGAATGATGGGTGTAATAGCTGAGATAGGAATCTTTTTAGGTTTTTTTTAAAAACACTGTTGAAACTGGAAGGCTCCCTCCCCTCACTTATTTCCTCCTGTTTTCCCCAAGTCAAGTAAATTGTTCTGTCCCCAGAGATGCTTCTCTTTTTCTAGAGGGTTTATAAAAAATATTTGCCTTTGAAAGCAAAGGATTAGAGCATCCTTGATGACACAGAACATGAAATAGGGTGTGGCACAAGTTCTCAGGCACAGGAGTGCATGTGGGAGAGACTCCTTCCTCACTGGCACAGATGGGAGAGGTGCTCCTTGGAATATCCCAGCGTAACAGCTCCTGATGGAAATGCTTTGGGCCAGCCATGGTTTGCAAGGAGCAAAAGGTCTTGGAAGGCAGCATGTGACAATCCCCAGGTCTGGACAGGAAGACCAGGGTGTCACCAAGGGATTTCGGGGTCAAAAGTCCCTTTGGTGGCAAAATAAATGAGAGATGGGCACAATTTGGTGACTCAAAAAAGAAATAACTTTAATAAGGGGCAAAATGGAGGTTGTAGTCAGGTAGGGGTTGGTCTCTTTCTCCAGGCAGCAACTGGAGGACAGAACGAGAGAAGAGTCTCAAGCTGCGTCAAGGGAAATATAAGTTGGATATTAGGAAAAAGTTTTTCACAGAAAGAGTGATAAAGTACTGAAATTGTCTGCCTGGAGAGGTGGTGGAGTCACCATCCCTGGATGTGTTTTAAAAAAGACTGGATGTGGCACTTGGTGTCATGGTTTAGTTGAGGTGTTAGGGCATGGATGGGACTAGATGATCTTGAAGGTCTCTTCCAATCCAGTGATTCTGTGAATTCTGTGAAAATAAAAAGCAGCAAACTGATCTCAGTATAGGGTTCACCAGAAAGGGTCAGAGCCAGGCCGTTACAGTTACTTATATTAGGTAGGTGGGGGCGGAGCTTAAGAGGAAGGAGCCAATAGGAAGTGGGGATTAGGAATATCCAAATTAATGTGGCAAAATTAAATCAATCGGGGAACACAAACTGGGGATCTTGCTAGAACATAACCTTATATGAACAAAACAAATTACATAACAACCTCCCATAAAACAACTCTTTCTCGCCATAACTTAATGGGGGCTTTCCCAGAGCTTCAAACTAAGGATTTCTCCCAGCTCCCTTTTAGGGCCTCCCAGTCCAATTCCCACAGCAGCACCTTGGAGTGCCTGGCTCTTGTGCTGCTGCTGGGCATGAGGCTGCAGGTGGCTCTGACCAGGAAGGGAAAACCCTTGGGCACCGTTTTTCCTTTTGTTGCCTTCCCAGCCGCTCCAGCTTGAAGGGGAGTGTGGAGGAGGCAAAGCCAGGCGTAGAGGCTCTGAAGAGGCTGGAGGATCAGCGGCGCCGCCGGGGCGAGAATGAGAGCGAGGAGCTGGAGAAGCTGAAGGAGAAGCAGCAGGAGGCAGCAGCAGAGCTGGACGAGCTGAAGAAAAGGCGGGAGGAGCGCCGGAAAATCCTGGAGGAAGAGGAGCAGAAGAAGAAGCAGGAGGAGGCTGAGAGAAAAATCAGGGAGGAGGTAAGAGTGAAGTATGGAGTGTTGGACTTTGGTTTATTCCATTATTGTTATTTTGGTTCCACTCCCCTCGCATTAGTTGACAGTCTTTGCAGCATTGTCTAGTGAAGACCTGAGGTAAAACATGCAGTATCCAGAGTAGGAAAATATGTTCTAATTCCAGCCTCAGGAAAGACAGGGCTCCAATATCTGTTTTCCCTAGTCAGGATTTCATCTGTGATAGCTGCAAATTTCTTATCTTCTTGGGGATTCAAAATTTTGGGGCAGTGCTATAGCCGCAGAATTTTTTTGACATTATAAAGATTGAATTACAAAGTGCATGTCAAAATTTATCTGCTGCAGATGGGCTGGAATGCTAATGTTATATATAGTTACAATGGGCTAGATCTCATTAGGGAGATATTCTTGTCTATTTAAATATTGAGTATCCAACACATCTGTTTTCTTGTACTTCCTCTGCCAAGGGACTCTACAAATAGGATTTCCAAGTCTCTGGTGCATTATTTAGGAATCCTAGTTGTTTAGAAAACAAATGGTAAATGAATAATACTGATAGTACCTGGCAGCTGAATACCAATTCCTTTAATATACTAAGCTCTTTACAGCAGAACTCAGTAGATGCCAAGATTGCACAATACCTTGCTGATCAGACCCCACTGACCAGTGTTCACACTTGTGTTGCTTTGAGGGCTTCTGGTTTGACACGTGGCTAGTGAAGCAAAACTCATCTCTGGAGGGAGATCTGCAAGAATTTAATCTTGGGTTTCTTGGCCACCTATTGATTTTTCCACGTTAAATATTAACCTTGGCACAGTAAGTGTCAGAGAAGAGGGACAGAAGAACAATACCAGCACGATAAATGATAATACAGAGAAACTGAGCTCTGTTTAAGTGGAACTATATGACAATAAATTTGGTGACTTCATTGTGAGGAGACACTAGAGCAGCACACACTAATTGTCTTCCTGGCATCCTTAACCCTGTGATGGATTGGCATTAACACCTTTATACATTTCAGGCAGATCACTGAACTTTTTTGACAGGCATAAAAACCTGTTTTTAAAAAATCTGGGAAATGTTTGCAGGGCTCCACAGCCCTGTGATGGTGATGTAGTTTCTGAAAGAACAAGTAAACATTCCTATTTTTTTTTTTTTAAGGAGGAAAAGAGGAGGATGAAGGAAGAAATCGAAAGAAGAAGGGCTGAAGCTGCTGAGAAACGCCAAAAGATGCCAGAAGATGGTGTATCTGAAGACAAGAAGCCTTTTAAATGTTTCAGTCCTAAAGGTTCATCTCTCAAGGTAACTTCCCCACCAGCATCTAAACAGGGCATTTAAAGTAATGGGGCTTGTAGTCCAACATCAAAAGCAATGCTGAAATACTTGTACTCAGACCCAGGAAAATGCTTTGACAGACTTAGCCTGAACCCTCTAGTTGAAAGACTTAATTCATTGGGATGACTGAAAAATAGAGTTCCTTCCTAAAAACAGAGACTAGACTGGCAGCTGTCTCTTCTTGATGATGCATCTCCAAAAAGGATCTTCACCCTCAAGAGAAAATTATATTTGAAACCTAGAGCTGTATTACTGTATTGCTTGTAATTTATTATAGGAGTGCTTTGTGAGCTGGAGTAGAATCATAGAATCATTTAGGCTGGAAAAGATCTCTTAAGACCTTTAGGTCACAAATGTTCTCCCACTCCTTCCACATCCACAGTTATTTTCTTACTTTCCAGATTACTTCATCCTTAAGCATATTCAGCCTAATCATCATTAATTGTAACTGACCTGTATGGGAATTCTAGCTTATGTCTAATCCCCCTTAAAATAACATCTAGAAGTACTGGGCTGGATTTCATTTTCTTACATAACAAGAAATACAAACCTCACCCTTCTGTTGCTGCAGGATTTCTAAATGGTCTTCTGTGACTTATATTGTATTAGAAGTGTGATAAATCAATTAAATGGTCTTTCAGCATGGAAGAGGAATCCTGGCCTCACTGAAATTATTGGGAGTATTTTTTTGTAATTCAGTCCATTGCTTTCTCAGCTCAAGCTCAAACTGCAGATCTATTAATACTTTCAAAGATCTTTTCCTTTTTTCATTTCATGTCATTAGTCCTTTAAGAATCCAAAATGTTTGTCAAAAAGGCCACTTAATGGCAACTAGGAGAGAAAAGAACCAGGTAGCAGCTCATTGAATCATGAATTGGACCTCCATGAGATTAAAACTGTAACTGTTGAGTGAAAAACTGCATTTGGACAAAATTAGTTTTCCACTAAGAGAGAGCTACACTTTGATCCAGTCTGGGTATTCAGGTCTGTTTTGGGTCTAGTTCTAGAAAATAGAGTCCAAATGTTTTTGAATGAACTCACTTTTTGCTTCTAAGATACATTTGAACTTGAAATACTGGAACAGAATGCACACAGTTGTAAACAAAGATTGCAAAGCTTCACAACTTTCTCTGATTAGTTAAACCTGGTCTTGCCATTTGGGTTAGTAAAGATGATGTCTATAACAGACACTATAAATGTACAGCTTCTTCCCAGCCCTCTTGGGAGGGCTTCCTTTTCTTCTGTTTATTGAGATGCCTTTTATGACATACATTTGGAGTTTTAATTCACAGAAGGCTCAGAATAGAGGAAATTGTACTTGAGAACGCAGAGTAAAAACGATATAGATCTTAATTTTGGGGAAAGTGTGAAAAAACACTGGACTTGACAGGAGGCTAAAAGCTTTCAAATATCTTTTGTCTGATGCTACGCTATTCTAAGTGTATTTTCAGAGGACAGCTGAAATTTCTCAAATGTTGTTAGGCATCCAAGGTACAATTTTTCATTTTTTTTATGCTGGGTTTTGTGTCTTGTTAGGTAGGAGTTGTTTGCTACAAAATCTGATATGTGCAGCTCTACACATTTTTTCCTCTTCCTCTGTTTCTGTCTCTGAGAAACTGGTGATACTCTAAGGATTCCAGTCCAGTGTCTGTGGGTGGCCAGTGTGGATATGTAATGCTGTAGAAGTTCACACCCTAAACTGTTTCTTGGCATTCTGTGGTCAAGAGCTGAAGGGAGAGTAATCTCAGTTTATTAACCTGATGTGAAACTTGATGTCAAAATCCAGTTATTAGAAGACAGTCTGTTTTGTTACCTTTAATTTGGACTGACTTCTCAGGCTGGTCTCAGCTGGTTGGTACGCGCCTTTCTCACTCTCTGCTCTGCACTTCCCAAGTTATCTTTTGATTTGTAAAGCATCTGGCACAGGTTTTCTCCCTTGATGGATGTATCATCTTGTTAGATCTGCCATGAGTCATGTGAGAATCCCAAATGCACGGTGGTGGGTGGGTGGTTGGAATTAATACTGAAAAAAGGGAGGCTCAGTACAAAAATAATGTATGTGCACATTCTGACTTCTCCTGGATCACAATCTGGCAAAGCACCTTTTTACTCCTTCCCCATCTTTCCTGGTGTGATAAGCTTTCGGGAAGAAAAAGAAGTTCATAGGAGTGGCTAGTATGAGGAAAGTAGGGCGTGCTGATTGCCAAGGGAATTACAAGAACGAAGGAAAGAAGGGAGCTTAACTGGGCAGTAGTGTGGGATATTGGCATCCTGTGGATGCAGCATCTGTCCATCAGGTAGGCCATGGACTAGCCTGGCATGCAGACTCAGAACTGGGAAAAAAGATGCATAACTCCTCTCCATGTATGTCACAGCTCATGGATGCCCAAATGTAAATGTGCGTATACAAATGCAAACAAAATACACATACATACTTATATTTACAAAAATCTGCTGTGGTTGTCTAGTCTGGCCTCTAAAAATCAGTGTTGATAACTCTCAATTTTTTACCTGGTAAATACAGTGTTTCCCTTAAACCTGAGACACTGCTTCAGCAGAACTATCACAGTGTGGAGTCCTCACAGTGACAGCACCTGGGTTGATTCTTTCTTAGAGGACAGTGAAAGGAAAACATGCCAAGTAAATACAGGTCAAGTTTATCACTAGCTCGGGACAGAAGCAGCTTGGATTTCTCAGGGCTGGGTAGACATCCTGTGGGCTGCAGAGGCACCAAACTTCTGTTCATCCTCTGTCCTGTATCTCTTGATTTTTCTTAAATAAGGACAAAGCCTGGAAGAACCTCTGCTGCTCTACCATTTGCCTCTAGCTTGTCCTGTCCCTAATTTAGTTCATGCAAAACATGATGCATTCAAAGAATGAAATTTCCTGAAAAATCTTTGCTGATTTTGCTTTTCAGACAAGTTCATTCCTTTGAAAGAAGGTTACTGAGTCCTTGTATTCTGTTCTCTGGGTAAATCAGGAGAGAACAGGATATTTCAGTACTGAGTCTCCTCTTAGGGAGGAACACCACCACTAGAGAAATGCCAAAGCAGTTAGGTGCTGAGGGGAGGGAGCAGTGGCAGGAGGCTGGGATGTCCCTGTCCTTGGAGAAAATATCTCCTGGGAAACAGGCTGATGTGGCAGCCAGCACTCTCTGCAAGGCATTGCTGATAGCTAAGCCAGAAGATAGGACTTTTCAGAGGCAATTTTTTCTTTGAAGACCTATCTTGTCATGTCTCATTATTGTTCTCAATACCTGACAGCTGGGGCAATGACTGGAAAGAATTAGACTCCACACAATCTGTTCTTCCTAGATGAGCTATTCTTGTAGCAGGGGAAAATAGAATGATAAGAACAGGATATGCGACATTTGTTTTTCCCCATCTTTGATGCTGATGCCAGCACTCAAGTCTGGTAGGTAAACTGAACTAAATTGATACACTCTGCTCAGATGCTGCTGACAGCAGGAAAAAGCATAACTGTGCTTAATGAAGCAAGAGACTCTCTTAGCCACTCAGGGAGGATAAGGAGAAGCCTTTCCCAGGGACTACTGCTCCAATGGATTTCCACTAGGTCATTCCACATGTTGGACATGAGGCAAAATTAAAATACAGAGTTTTCTGTGTTTGTTTTTAATTCCCCTTCCTCTTTGACACATTTTTTGAGTAGAGTTTTCTATAGATCCGTTTGCAAGTTTCTGTTGCATAACATCCAATATACAATAAAACTCCTAAGAATCATGTAGTACCTTTCTATGAAACAAGTTTTACTGGGGATATCCAGGGGTTTTTGTTTCCCAAGTCATGGTCTCATATTGTATGTTAACTCATTCTTTCTGGTCATAATTTAATTAGAGGCTGGCAGGTTGACTTTTTTGAGTACGTGTGTGTTCTGAAAGTATTCCATGGTGACAAAACATAGTCCAAGATATTTAAGATCCTGTTAAGATGAATGCAGTAAAAAGATTATTCATATATCCTGGTCTGAAACTGAGAGAACGTATTGCATTTTATGCTAACCACCTTGCTTCTCCTGTTTCTTTTACAGATCTATTTTGTCATACTGTTTACTGTATGTGCCAAACATTTTCAATTCTTTGCATGGAGTTTGTGTGATGTGCAGTGGGTAAATGACCTTTTGATGTTGCTGTGCAGTCTAACTGTATTTTATCTATATGTCAAGTACACATGTACAAGTTTGTTTGCTATAGGTGTATTTGATGTCTGCTTCTGCTATGTTTTGCGGAGGATATTCTAGAATAAATGTGCAGAAGATATTTTATTCCTCCATGCAAGGCACCTGCCTCCCCAGCCAGAGGGCCTTGCTCAGCTCTGAGGGTTTCTTCCTCTTTCATGTTTATTTTCTGTTTTTGTTTTTTTATTTCACTCTTCTCTTTTGAACAACCCCTGTCCTTTTCCTGATCCCACAGCTGATGCTCTGAGAACTGTTGTTACCAGTGGGTAAAGAATGACTCAATTTTGTCTTTTTCCTACAACGAATAATGTTCCTCTTCTTTCCCACCTCTTCCACCACTCATGCCTGGTTGTCCTGCTGTGCAGAAGCATCTCTCCTACCTGCACATAAGAGTGTGAAGATCCTGTAAATGGATTATTAGACGGTTGCTTTGAGTCCTGATGCGTTGAGATAGTCCATGTTTTGTCCTTGCTGCCCACCAGGGTTTTACTGATGCAGCTGGGGACAGACTGGGGACAAACTAGAAGCTCCTGCTGGAATAATTCATCATTTTGATGCGTTGCTGGTTATGACCCAGAAATCAGAATTTTCTATCAAAAATCACTCCTTCTATACCATAGCAGGCATGAGGTGACGTGTTTTAAGTGACCATACTTGGTCTGTTTGGTCATTTTTGAACCATTTTCTTGCTCATTTTGCGTCATTGCCGGCTGTACTTCCTCTTGGTGATAGAGCTGTAACCTTTTCCTGCGGGTGTGCAGAGCTCCTGCCGGTCTTTTGCTGCCACCTTGTGACATCACTGAAACGGGATTTGTCCTAGCACAGCTCACCTTTGCACTCAGGACTGCTTTTAGCTCAGTGTTTTGGTGACTAAAACTGTATTTTATAAACAAAAGCTGGTAGTGGAAATGACTCTGTAAATTGTATGTATGTTTTAGAGCTTCAGAGGTGCCTTTGAGCTGGATGGATGGTAGCTGGAGTTCCTCCAGTGAGCTCGTTTGGCAAATTCTGCACTCAAGTGAACTGCCTGTGTTCTTGCTTGCAAGGGCTTGAGGAATAAACTGTGCATGCCCTTTGATGGGATTGCTGTGGGACCTGGTATTCTGGGATAGCCTTGGATGCTAAAGGCACTGAAGAGAGCCATTTAAAGGAATGGCTGTCATTGCCTTGTTTTAAATGCACAGATGCCAGAGCAGTCATGGTTAAAGTAAATTGAAAATGGAGAGCCCCTGCTGAGACTGGGGAATCCCCAGGAATCCAGCCAGGCTGATTATTAATCATTTCAATCCCCTGGAGCTGCTTGCATGTATTTTACTTTTAAGTGAAACTTAAAAGAGTTAAGAGTTAAAACTTAGAATCTGGGATGAAAAGTGGAACAATGCGATGTAGATGAGACTTGAGGAAGTTTGATGAAAATATTTCTTGACCCAGAATACAAATACATGCACAAAATCCCCATTCCTCTACCCCCCAGTGTGAAACATTCTAAAACTTTATTCAAGGATGGAGGTTTTCTTTTTCAATATATTGAGAGAATTGACAGAAGTCAAATGAGATCTTCATGAGTCTTCCTCTCTGGAAACACCACAATATTTTCCTATTTACAGAGCTGAAAATAATGATGCAATGTCAGATACCAGTTTGTATAATAACAGCTGGTAGATACTGATTCAGCAGTGACCCTACCTGAAGCAGGGTTTACACTGATGGGTTTTTTGGAGCTCAAATTTAAGTTGTTTGTGTCCTCCAAAAAGATGTACTAAGGGAGGCTTTGTGGCTGAGCTCCAAACCTGGCCTAGTTTGATGTCTCAGGTCAGAAAAACTTTATTGAATTTGCTGTCTGTCTCAAGAGATAAGTACTTGCTCTTGAGTGGGAGATACGAGGATGACACAGGTTTTTGTGCATATCAATCCCTTCCATGAGATAGATTCCTTCCCTTTTCTTCTTTCTGTGTTGTTCATTTATTCTCTTGTTACATATGAGGCACTGAAGAAATGTGTAGGATGCAAACATTCATGTAGAAAATATATCCACTTTTATGGAGATGTAGCATTATAGGCTTCTATCTATAAAACCTTTGTGTGTGTCTGTGAAATTTCTGTTGCAATGTATCTCTTTCAGACTGACTTTTTTGACTTTTAAAATGACATTTCAGGCTGGCCTTGCACTGGCTGGTTCTTTATTAACTTCCAACTTAAAGCTTTTGTTCCTCTTTTTTCTAGATAGAGGAGCGAACAGAATTTTTGAACAAATCTGCTCAAAAGAGGTAAAGCATAGAAACAGTAAGTTCAGTTCAAACAGTAGAATTTAAGTGGAGAGAATAATAATTATATTCCTGCTTTTTTTTTTTTTCTTCCTCACTTCCTGTAGTGGTATGAAGCCCACCCAGACAACAGCAGTTGTCTCAAAGATTGACAGTAGACTTGAGCAATACACTAGTGCAATTGAGGTAAGTTAATTCCAGTAAATGGATCTAATGGCTTTGGGGCCTTTAATCAGCCTTTGTTTTGCTGTTCAAGAATTGCAGGGGTTTTTTGATCACAAATTCTTCTTTAATGTGACTTCAAGAGCAAAATGCTTGAGGCACATCTGTAAGCAACATCTAGAGATGTATCTAAACAAAACCTCAGATCTGTGTCTTCCTTTTCATGCTGCAATTTACTCTGTTTAGTAGGCTTGCAGTAGCTTTGGAGGGTTCAGTCAGCATCTTGAGTGACATTCACATCCTCTGCTTGGCTGATCTGACCTGTCAGCATGGAGATGATGGTCATCCTGAGCAAAGCTGACCTAGCAGCTTATTCAGGAGAGCAAGGAGCTGGCTCTGTGCTGCTGGCTACCACCTCACAGTGAAATTCTTTGTCAAAGACATACCCTGCAGAGAACTGGTCAAGCAGTGACTAAAGGGAAGTCAAAATCACATTAAAATGCAGAATTTGACCCCAGGTGATTTTGACAACTGCCTAAGAGCCAGAACTGAGGGCTTTTTCTGTCCATAGTCCAGGGTAAACTATGAGATTGATATCAGTGTATCCAGCTGCCATCTGATTTGAAATATTTCCTTTGGTGAGCTTCTGATTTGTCCACAAGTTGCCAAATCTGACTTTGCAATTAGAGAGGCAAAGCATCACTCATACAGGTTCTTAGTCTCATCAAATCTATGATATGTAAAATGTGCAAGAATTTTGAAAAGAAGAAAGAGGATGAATTTGGCCTGGTGTTTTTAATAACCATGGAAAAGACATATTTCCCCCCAAAAAACACCCAAAAACTCCCACCCAATCATCCACTCTTGGAAAGAACCACTTGTTTCAAACATACTGTAATTGCTGAGATTTACCCCTGGAATGTGGAGGTTCAGTTGTCTGGGGCAGATGGAGCAGAATCTGATGCTCAGTGACAGAGCAGCCTTTCCCCCGCCTCTGCAAAAGGATTTCCCTAGCTTGGTCACTAAAAGAGCCAGGCTTCCAGGATCCAGGTAATAATTAAGATTTTAAGGCCTTGGAGCAGTGGCGTGAAGAGCTAAGGTTTGCCATGGGTTTTAGAAAGGTAATAAACACAAAAATAAGTGAGTGCCATTTTCACAGCTGGTTGTATCAAAGGTGCAGCTGCAAATGGAAAAGAGGAGAGAGTGTCAGTGTCACTTCTTGAGCTGAGCACTCCTTCTCATCTCTGCATGATCAGTGCTAGAACCGCACAAAGGTGCTGCATACCCTGGAGTCAAACCACCCTGCAAATCCAGCTTTTGATGCCAAACGCTTTAATTTACCATCTGTGAGAGGCTTACCATTAGTTTAGAAATTACCATCCACAGACCCCAGACTGCACACTTACACACACTTGGAGTTTGGCCCTTGCCCTGTAAAAATCTTCCAAGTATGTTTTAAAACACAACTGAAATAATTTAGTTCTTTATGAGCCTAAATGTAGCTCTTAATGAAGGCCCTTTAGGCTGGCCATTAGTTCAGCAAGATTCAGAGCAGAAAATGCTCTTGAGATAATAAACTGGGAATGTGGGAAGGAGCAGTGTGGGAAGGAGCAGGAAGCGGTGACTGTGGGGTGGGGAACAGTAAGGATGAGGAACCAGAATGTAACCAGTGGCCCTGATTTTCCCCAGGGTACAAAGGCTTCAAGACCAGCTAAAGCTTCTGACCTTCATGTTCCAGCTGAGGGCGTCCGTAACATCAAGAGCATGTGGGAGAAAGGGAATGTTTTTTCATCACCTTCTGGAACAGGAACACCAAATAAGGTATGTTCTTAATTTAACCTAGTGATTATAAAGAATTATGCTTTGTACTGTGTGTTTGTGTTCCTGTGAGTCAGCCTGTCTGCTCCTGTTGACATTGCTGGTGAGGAATATCCCAAAGGATCCTGAAGACCTCAGAAATCCATGAGATGGTGTAGCTGCAATATTGAGTAAAATGGAAGAATTTAGTGACCTACTGAGCGCAGTTATGAGACATTCCAGAGCCACATCAGATATCTTAGAAAAATACATCTGGGTCATTCAAGCAGAGTACAAAGAGATTCTTTGAGTAGGGCAAAATTCCTTTGGGGAGCAGAAGAGATTGGAATAGGCAGGATAGTGATGATATTTTCTAGATAATTCATAGAAGTATCTGTGAGACCTTCATCTTTTCTATGTAAATCCTTAAGGCAACATGTTCTGTCTATAAATTGATGCGAGTTGCTGAGCATTTATCACAGACAAAAAGATGAGCCATGGATTGAAGTGGGTCATTAGAGATAGTAATTAAATTTTAGTAATTTGTTCTAGCCTTTTAAAGTGTTAATGTTTTAAATTTTAGGCCACTTCTCTATTGTGCACTTTTTTTGAAAAAAAATTTGTTTAACAAGAGAAAAAAAACGTAGATTTGAATGGATGCCCCTTCTATTAACTAAAGATTTTTGGAGTTTGGGTTTGTGGTAGAAAGAGCGTGTTAATGTCTGACTTTTTTATTGGGGTAGCACTAAAGTGGAGATGTTTTTGTCAGTCCATGTATATAATTTTTGAAAACTAGAGGGCAGTAGCACTGTGTAATTCATAGGGACAATACCTTCAGAGCACACAGGATGTCTCTGAGCAAGCCGTAGGTTCAGTGAGGATCTTTCTGTTAAACTCAGGCTTGGCTTTGCTTTTAAATCTAAATCATGGTAAACAGAGCAAAAGCCATTCTGAAAGCCTTCTGATTGGACTTTATCATTTTGCAGGAAACTGCTGGACTGAAGGTTGGTGTCTCCAGTCGTATCAATGAGTGGTTGACCAAGACCCCAGAGAGCAACAAATCCCCTGCTCCAAAACCTTCTGTAAGTAAACTTGGGACAACCATCTCTTCAGTAGGTGGGTTCTCTCCTGGGGCAGAGGGTGCTTCCTCCACCAGCTGATGGCCTTTGGAGGAACTCTGCTTTGTCTCCTCTTGGAAGCTCACAGAGGCCCTCTGGCTGCTGACTCCTTGGTAGTCAGAAAATGGGAGAGGAAACAGGGCAGTTCTCACCTGAAAGCTCAGAGAAGCACTTTTCTGGTAGAGGAGGACTTTAATTTACCACCTGTGAAAGGCTTGCCATTAATTTAGAAATTACCAGCCACAGACCCCAGACTGCACACTTACAAATACTTGGAGTTTGGCCCTTGCCCTGTAAAAATCTTCCAAGTATGTTTTAAAACACAACTGAAATAATTTAGTTCTATATGAGCCTAAATGTAGCTCCTAATGAAGGCTCTTTAGGCTGCCCATCAGTTCAGCAAGAATCAGAGCAGAAAATGCTGTCAAGGTAATAAACTGGGACTGTGGGAAGGAGCAGGAAGCGGTGACTGTGGGGTGGGGAAGGGTAAGGATGAAGAACTGGAAGGTAGATGTCCATATTGAAGAATTGTTTGTGATGTTAATAAATCAACCTCAGGATTTTGTTAAATATCTGGTTTCTTCCCTGTATCCTTGTGCAGTGTTTTTCTGCCAGTTCACCTGCCCTTTATAAAAAGTGCAGCCTGAAAAACATTTTCTCAATGCACACTCCTATTTGTCCTAAAGAGGAGTTTGAAATTTGCAGCATTGTCCGCTATAGAATCTGCCTCCGGATTTTTCTCTCTTCCTTTTAAGTTGCATCTTTTAGAGAATGTAAAACTAATCTCTTGTTTTTCCCTCAGCCAACTGTTTCTATCTATGTCTTAATTTCCCTCTTTCTCAATAGATTGTTCTTTCTTCTTTCAATGTCTCTGCTTGAAGGAATGTGCCCTCCTCCTATTCTTCTTCTTTGGGGGTCTGTTTGCTAAGTTGGTCAGGTAAACCTGTTTATAATTGACTATGAAGGTTTATATGCATCTATAATGTGTGATTTTGACATTTTTTTTTTTTTTTTTTAGTCAAGATAAATTGAAGGGAAGCCTAGAATTTTTTATTTAGCAAATAACTTCTCACCCCCATCACATTCTGCCAAAGTAAAGAAATGTTCAGAGTTTTTGTGGCCATCAAGATTCTGGTGGGTTTTGGAAGAATATTGAATTTAAGGCAGAGCAAAAATTTCAGTTTTATGGTGAATTGAAATCACAGATCCCAAATTATTTCAGGACTATGGAAATGGATTTGTGATGATGTCCACTGCAGGTGGCTTTGTGATAAGCTCAAAGTTGCTTGCTTTCTTCCTTCCTCTGGTACTACTGCACTCCCTTTTTTAAGTGCAGAATTGGCTTCAGGTTTTAATCATCAGCAACCCTGTGTGGCTGCAAATTTTGATCAGTTCAAGAGGATCTCTGCTAGATGCAAACACCCCTTGCAGGCATCTCATTTCCATTCATCACTGAACGTTTTACAGGTAGAAATTCTCATGCGCAGAAAATCTGCCTCCCTATGTACAAAATCCTGGAAGCCATACAGGAATTGAATACTTCCTGAAAAGGAGAGTACTTATGTCCAAAATTGTTTGAGTCTCTTGTTTGCCATGCACAGAGGTAGATATCAATCCATCTGCCCAACAGATGTCATTTTCATTTGCAGACCTCCTTTTCCCCAAGAAGCTAATCGGCATTTTTATGGGGCTTTGATTAAAGTCTTCATAATACACTCATTTTCAGAGAATACTACTATTCTTTAATGACTTTGTTGCATCTGTTTTGGGGAGTTTTTTCTGTCAGGCTAGTGATTGGCACATCCTAAGGTTGCAAAAGATGCAATGGAAATTAAAATGGATGTGAAAGACTACAGTGATAAGTGCTGAAATCTGTATTTAAGGATTTGCTTTTCTGTTGTATTAAAAGTCCACCACTATATTCTATACAAGTTTTTACTACAATACTTTGATTTTGGTCTAAACCAAGAAAAGATACTTTTGAATTTCTCCCTAGCAGAAATACTGTCCCTGAAAAAAATGTGGGGTTTTTTCTGCAAAAATTTGATTTGATTATTTTGTAAAAATCTGATGCAGTAACTCCTCACTGCACTCCCTAGATTGACCATGCTGAGTTAAGACCAGTCTGTGCCATATGAAAAAGATGCAACAGTATTCTTTTTTGTCATAAAACATGGATATATGTGAAGTTATTTTGTGAAATACAATTCTTTATAACTGATAGATAATGTAATATTTACCACTTGGTGGATGTTCCTCAACTTCTCTTGTGAGGAAGTTGCATTCTAACTTTTTCTTTAACAATGAAAATAAACCTGAACTAATGTTGGTTTCTGTTGGTTTCTGTTCTCTGACATTAAAAATACAGGATTTAAGACCAGGAGATGTATCTGGCAAACGTAATCTCTGGGAGAAGCAGTCAGTGGAGAAGCCAGCTGCTTCTTCTAAGGTAATAACACTTCTGGGCAGTGTTTAGATGATCATATTTTGTTACTAATCCACCTTTTTATCTGTAAAAGAAAGTACAGTGAGGTTCAGAATGCAGTGTACCACTTTTATATTGATGTTTGGCAGAGCTGTGTTATGTGTGGGCATCTGTCCTTTGCATGGAGTTATAAATAGCAATGTTCTCCTATATGGGATTTTAATAATGACTTTTTGCTTTTTCAAACAGGTATCAGCTACGGGGAAAAAATCAGAGACTAATGGTAAGTAATGCCGTAATGCATACATTGCACCTGTTTCTATAGTTTGATACATATTATTACACATATATAATATATTATGCATAAAAGGTTAACATACATCATTATATGTATATTTAATAAAATAATGCATACAATATCTTATGATAGGCATATAATAACACAATGCAAATATTGTAATACCTATTACTATATAGAAAGGTTGCCACATTTTTGCATAGGTGTACTTTTGTTTTAAAATTCTGCAGCTGCTCATGTTGATGACAAAAACCCCTTTTTGCCTTTGCCTTTCAAAAACTCCTTTACAATAACATTGAAACATGAATGGTTGAGAAACTGCTTTTGCTGGAGCTGTGCATTGTTGTCTTTTCAAGGCAAAAATAGTTATGCTATTGTCATTTTGAAACCACTGGTTGGTGAAACGCAACCTAGTTTTACAGAAAGAAATCAGCAAAATAGCCCTCTTAGCTTTTTATTTTTTATTTTAGCCCAAAGCACTCCAGATAAAGCCAATTAAACTAATTATATGACTAAGAACCAGTGGGGAAGAATGGAAGCTCACTGACCAATTTAATAGCTTTTAAGGATGCTTTGCAACATCCCTCGATTCTTTACTAAGAGTGAAATGATCAAATATAGAAAAACTCTTGGTTTTCTACACTTTAATATGTGCACACACATTTTTAGTGGTTTTATGTAAAGCCAGAGGTATACCTGTGAACTTTTTGCTTGAGAATTGTGCAAAGCAGAATTGTTTTGTTCCTCTTGTGCTTTTTTAAAGCAAAGTGTCAGGAGAGGGAGTTTTGGGCTGGCTCAGTGTTTGTGCAGCCGTGCTCCCATGGAAGGCGTTGTCCACCCACAGGAGCAGTCCCAGCAGAGGGGTTCGGACACTGCTGAGCCTCTCCTCAGAGGCTCAAATCCTCATTTTTGTCCTCCTCAGAGCAATCCCAGTACATGAGCAGAGCAGCACCCAGCTTGAGTCCTGCCTTCTTACAGGTTAACCTAAAGAGCTGTGCCTTTTCTGTTCTAGAGATGTGTTTGGGTTGTTTCAAGCCATATTTAATCTGTCTTTTTCTCAGCAGGTTTGAGACAATTTGAGAAAGAACCATAGAAGGCCACTAAAGACGCTGGACCAATCAGTTTGGGGGGAAAAAAAAAAAGGAAAAAGTGCTAAATTGTTCTTTTTATATTTATGTTTATTTACCAAAATGTCTTTTTGCATTATCCCAGATAAAACCATGTATATTAGCACTGTATTTAATAGTCACTCTAGACATTCATCAGAATAGTACTGCCTTTGCACAAGAGCCTTTATTCCTAAAGAAACCCATGCTGTGAAATATATAGACTCTCCTACTGATAGTCATAAATATGTATCTGAACAGTGATTTCAGCTGGCATTAGAGGTCAACCCAAAAGGCATGTAAAGTAAAGTTGCTTGGGAAAGGTGTGCAGTAAACCTATAAAAACAATGGTTACTTTTGTAATACAGAAGTCTTTTTCTTTCTGCACTTTAAACTAAGGCATGGAAGAAATATCTTTAGTTGACAATGTAATATTTTCTGTAAGTTGCCCATGTCATGAGAAATACTGCATCAATAACATGTTTTATTTTTTTTTGTTTTATACTATTTTTAGTATCAATTTTTCCATTCTAGTTTAAGTTAATACCTAAATTTGGGATGATTATGTTAGCTGACAGCGGTACTGATATTTCTTTTTGTTGTTAGTGACTAGTAATTGAATGCAATCTAGAAAAAAATATATATACACACATAGCTTTACAAAGTTTAGCCTAAAGGCACTACTAATGGTAGAATGCTTTAATATGTGCTAGAGTATTATATTTAGCAATAAACATACATAATTAGCCAATATCACAGCTTAAAAAGTAAAGACAAAATCACACACTTTTCTGTAGTAAGATTTCATAATTGTCATTAGTGGTATGGTGAGATAAGTATTAAAAAAATTTAAATGTCAGTTGCCCAGTAATGGGTAATTAAAAAGAAAGTATAGTTTTTAAAAGAGGAAAAGGTAAGGGTATAGAGGGTCAAAAATAGGTCACTTGTATAAAACCTTGTAGTTTAATTTATATAAAACTACCATAATTAAAAAGAAAAAATTGTAAACAGAGTTGGAGCTTGTTTCAAATGACTACACTAAATCTTGCCATCCATCTGTGCCGTATACCAGGTCCATCAAAAATGAAGTAAACCTCTATCTTTATGATGCTTCTTTTTACCTCTCTCTCCTGAATATCTTATTTACAGGTGTTTTCATTTGTATATAGTAAATACATGGCCATAAGACGTCAGCTTGGTTTGAATTTACATGCTATACAGTTTAGCATTTACATCCTACAGTGTATGGGTGGCATAAACTGAGCAACTCAAGTAGCCCCTGAGCGTGTTGTTAACAGCTTTGTTGTGCATTAGAACCCCCAGTTATCACCACTTCTTTGTCTTACAGCATCTGGCTTCTTCCTAAAGAAGTGCAATGTTATATTTCAGCCCAAAGCTGGGCTGCCTTGCTTGGCTGGAACATCTTGTTTACATCTCAAGATGCATGAAGTTATCGGTAGGGGGTGAAACTGTGCCTAACATTGTCTGTGAGTTGTCGTGGGGTTTTTGTTTGTTTGGGGTTTTTTTTGTTTTGTTTTTTGTTCGGGGGTTTTGTAAACACGCCTCTCAGTCTTTCAAATACATATGACAGCTGCAATAAAAACAACTTGTTCAAACAATGTGTTCTGAAACTGCATCTGCAATAAATGGAATATTTCCATCAGCAGCCCCCTGTTTGTTAATGAGTAGGGATGGACCAGTAGTTGTTAGTGGGATAGGAATTGTGCCCAGTCCCTGTGAGGTAAGGTGAAGAACCCCTAAGGATGTCTCTCCTGCATGCCACCAACCAGCTTGGCTTTGACTTAGCAAAATCTGCCTGAAAATACTTTAGAGTAATTAACTGTGAGGCTGTCTAAGGGTTTGCTTTGGTGATTTTGAAGAAGAGTTTTTTTCTGTGCTTTCCTTAGGTAAAGCCAGCCTGTGTCTGAGTGTAACATTCTGGATGCTGCCAGCAGAGCTGCAAAAATCTAAGTTTATATTTGAGACTCCCAGGCTGATGTTGGAGGTAGCCCTGGCTGGCTGGATTTTACTGAGTTATCCCTACCCATGGTGCTGCCTTCTCCACGAATCACACAGGAGTTCAGTTTCTAGGTATTCAGAGGAAGGGTTGTGTGAGAAAACAGTTACAACTTTGTTCTTTAGGTCCCAGCTAGAGCTCAATCCTGTTTTGAAGAATAAGCCACAAAGTAATCTGTATGTCCTGTCCTTGTACAGAAATTACAGAAGCTTATGTCTATCTGTATTAAAATTTGTAAAACCCCAGACTTTAGAAAAACATGCCAAACTATATAAAACAATTTAAGGACTGCACTGATCAACTTTTGTTGTTAATAAAACTTTATTTATATAAAATTTTAAAGCACTAGAAATAGACTCTATAAAAAATCACAAATGTACAAAAAGCATTATAATTAGAGCATTCTTTGACAGTGACTCATGAGCCAGTATGACTGAGCACACTGGAAGTAACATATAAAAAACTCCATCTAAGTCACTTCTTTTGTTAAAAATGTCTCTAATTAAGGAAGATCAAATAAAAAGGAAATGAAAAAACATTGTCTTTTCACTACTAATCAAAACCAGATTTCTGCAAAGCATCTTTACAAAACCCCCACCCTTTCTGCTGCATTCTTACATCAGTTAGTGGTCTCCTCCTTAAAAAAAGGAGGAAAAAGTAACTGCTCATAACGATTATGAGGTACAGAAGAAGAAATGAAGATCAAGCTGGAAAGTACATCTAATCTGGAAGCAGTTAAATGAAGGTCTTGCAGGAACCACCTGCATTTAATATTCTGCTTTGAATGGGTAGTCCTTGTGGTTGACAGCCCTGAAAAGAGAAAGACCTTGTTATTCAAGCAGTGCAGGAAGTATCTTGAGCAGCATTTCCCTGTTTCAGTCTCCCTCCCCCACTGCCCCTGCACTCAGGTTCTGCAGCTGTCAGTAAACTGAACACAGGCTTGTGAGAAAGCCCCTGGAACACCCAGATGCTGGAGGGAACACTCCAAATTAATCTCCTTTAAGTTCCAGGACATGAGTCACTGAAGTTTAAAGCAGGAGCTCTCCCTGGTTTTGGTCATGTTTGTTTTCAAGACAGGGGGGATGAAAATATAGACAGAAGCAGGATGAATGGACAGTAAGGATAATAAGGAACGTACTGGACCACTGGAACTGCCCTCCAATTCCTGTTAAAGCTGAGGATGACATCCATCTCCTTTTTAGACAGTTCAAAGTCAAAGACCTAGCAGGGAAAGAGAAAGAAAAAAAGCTTTTTAGTTAGGCTTATGAGCAGTTAGCTACTAAGTGTGCTTCATGCACTTAGGACCTGAGGGAGGAATGCATTAAGCATAGTTAAGCAATCCTCTTATTTCTCAGGCAAATAACAACCCTTGAAGTCATCAAGACAGTCCTTTTCTTTCTGAGGTGCTGTTCATAGCAAAGTCTCACACTTCTGGGTGGCTGAATGCCAACAGCACTGCACTTTGTGTTGTGTCCCAAATATTGGAGCTGGAGGTAAATTTTCTGCTATGAGGAAGGGCTAATGGGTATCAGCTGCAAACAGTTGCCTCACAGTTAATCAATTAAGAGTTCTTGCCAGGGGTTCATAGGAGAAATAACCCCAAGCCCTCTCACCATGGAGAGAGGGTTTGCTTTCTCACCATTGAAAGCAGCACAGAGGTCTTCTATAAGATGCCACACCTTATGAGCAAACATTACAGCTAAATTTCACTGCCAAGGCGAGCCACAGCCTCCAAGCGAGACAAACTCTAACAGGTCTGGTGTTTGTTCACAGCTTGTTCCTTTACACCCTAAGGACTTGTTATGCTTTTCCCCAAGGGCAAGTCCACACCTGGGGCTCCCTTTCTGCAGCAGCAGGGCTCAGACAACCTGGGGGTAACCCATTTCTCTCCTATCAGGAACAAAATGCTTTTCCCAGATAGTTTGGTAGTGCGGAGCCCCAGTCTTCAAACCTCTGCACCCCCCTTGCAGTGACTCAGGTGCTGCTTGGAAACACAGAGGGGCTATGGGTGTGGGTGCCTATCCTGGACAAAACCAGGCAGCAGCATTTCCAAAGGGAGCTTCACCTTCATGTTTTCCTCAACACGGTGTGGTTTGTCAGACTTGGGGATGACAATGATGTCTCTTTGGATCAGAAAACGGATCAGGACCTAGGAAACAACAACAAGGAGCATGAACCCTGAGGTACCAAGAAATCTATTCAAACACATTTTGTAGATTTTTTTTTCCTTTTAATCTACAATTTATTTTTCTACACCCATATTCAGCCTTTGGAAGACTACCAGTTTGCACACAGGAGTTTGATATTCTAGGATTTGCTCATGTGTTTGCCAGTAGACTGGCAATCTGTAATTTTTTCAAAAAAAATTTTAAAATTTTCTATGTTTCTACATTGTGGCTTTTGCAGGATTTGTTTTGTTTTTGTTTAGGGTAGTGGCAAGGGGAGAAAAATTACGATGCTCTGGCTTGTATCAAATGAGTACTCAGACTCAATGAGCATAATGACACTACAGATTATTTTGGGGTCATAGGTAAAACACCTCACAAAGGTTCAGCTTTTGGACGTCCATAAAAGGAAAAACATATTTACAGAATTTAAAAGTTCCTCCCCCACCAAAATAAAGGACTATTGCATACAATGTTTTTTTCATCCTGCTCTGCCTGTCTTAAAATAAGATTGTCTTTGATTGCATGTGACATGTGGCTTTGTTTGAAGTGTAGTTTCTGCACACCCCAGGCATCAACTCATCTGTGTGACTAGCAAACTAATAGAGAAAAAAAATCTTAAATAATCAAGCAGCTTTCAATAATTCTTTGTGAACATGAGCAGATTGGAGGCAATCAAATATGTTTCCAAATTACAGGACTCATGTGAAGAATAACTTAGCTGGAGAAAGGAATAAAAATTCAGGAAGGTGAACACCTGAGGGAAGCATATACCATTGCTGAGCAATCCACCTCAAAACTTGGCACTCAAGACCTCCTTCAAAATAGCTGGTAATTTTTATGAATGCTGTTAAGAACTTGCCAGAATGAAGAGTCAAGTCCAGCCCCATTATAATGTATCTCCAGACAAAGTAGCAGGTGCTAAGGCTGGCCTGTAAGACATCTGAGGAGGAGGAATAGTTTCCTCTGACATCTTACCTGGGCAGGGCTTTTCTGATGTCTAGCTGCAATGTCTTTAATCTTGGGATCATCCATGAGCGTGGGTTCCCCTGGCTTAGCCCTGTTAAAAAATAAAGATAGTGGCAGTAGAAAGGTGACAGGTTCCCTGTAGGAGCCTTGCATCATGTGACATAATCTGCATCAAGACAACAAAACTTTTCTCATTTTACCTGTATCATTTACCTCATTTTCTAATAATAATAGTAATTTTCATAGTTCAACTGCACTGTTTTGTGTACAGAAAGGCTGCAATGCTCTCTTACCATGGGCGATTAGGAGAGCCCAGGGGGCTGTATGCAGTCACAGCAAGCCCTTTGGATTTACAGTACTTGACCAACTTCTCCTGGGTCAGGTATGGATGACATTCCACCTGCAAGCACAGAAAGTTGGTTGACAAAGAGGCAGATAAACCTCAGACTTTGCTGAGCTGCAGAGCATTACATTTTAAATCCTCTTGGGTCACAGAAAATGTGAAGACTTCCAGTATCATGATTCAAGCATATCTTTTGAAAAAGTTATTAATGTCACAGCAGTATCTAGAGGTCTAGAAGAGAATAAAGCTTTCTCATGCTACATATTACCCAAAGAAAGGAAAAAAAATGATGAGAAAAGTGGAAGTGTTATCTATGTGGGATCTGGGAAATGAGCCCTTCTGGACTACTGCAGGGCAGGGTTACATTGTCACAGGGGCAGCTCAGAATGCCGCAAGTTTATTTTCAGCTCTGATGCACCCAACCTCTCCTTGCCTCAAAGAGCCCCTCTGATTGCTGAAGGAGCTTGGGGAGATCACCTGAGCTAACCTAAGGAAGCCAGTTCATGTTGCAAATAGATGTTTTGGGTAAGATGTCCTGAAAGCAACAGGAGCTCCACGGGGATGCTGCTCAGCTGCCACAAGCTATGGCATGACCACAGGGCTGGGTCTGTGCTGCTTCATGTGGCCCTGTGCACATACCCACCTCTTTCTGAACACCAGGGCTTAACTCCTAGGCATGGTGACAGGAAAAATGTGTGCGGTAGTTAACTTACACTGTTGAAACCCTGGGCACTGAGAATTTTAGACTTTTTGTGCTGACAGGAATTGACCCTCAAGAAAACACTACATGTGACCTGAGGCCTTGGAACTGGCTTCCAAAATTGAGTGATAGCACTGGGATTATGGGCGTGTAGTTAGAAGTGTGTAATACCACAGGGTGCAAAACTTAAGAGTTTAAGGTTTTAGAATATAGTAATATACATAAAGCAAGACAGAGGTTTTAGAGTGTAGGCTAAGTTGTCCTTTTTTACCTTCTTCTTCATGGGTCTGGGTAGTATTCTGTAATTGGGTAGAAAAATCCACATTGTGGACCACAGGTAGTTGGTTATTGGGTTAAAAGTAAAAATAATTTAGGTGTCATCTCATCACTGGACAGTTTGTGCTTAAGAGACCTTGTAGAGAGATAGAGACAGAGCTATTTTTCTACTTTGTTAGCTAGAACTCACAACTTGTGAGACTGTACTGTAGATAAGAATTAATAAACATCTGAATCTGAACATGAACTGCATCTCTCAAGCATTTAATCCTGGTTCTAACAGAAAAAAAGAAGATAACCCCACAGCTAGTGTGGGGACTTCCCTGGATATTCTCCACCTGGAAGAGGTGGGCATTCAGCAGCCTCAGCTGAGTGCAAAGAAGTTGCACAAGGAAGAAAATCAGAAGGTCCCTAAGGTGCTGCCGTCCTGTGATTATGTTCATGAAGTATGTGGCGAGAATTTATTATGTAATTGTACTCTTCAACCTCCTTTCTGTAATGATGTTGAGTGGTTTATATATTTTACATTGAAAAATGAGTAAGTCCAGTGCATCCCTGTATAGTCCTGTGCTGGTGTGGAAGCTCACAGTGGGGATTTTACTGAATCTATTTACAATTACTCTAAATATATATTATATAATTATATATTATTTACATAGGACATGTATATTGTATTTATCTATTACATGAATTTAGGTATATTGTAATTATATATATGCACACACACACATTGTAAATCTATTTAGGAATACTTCTAAGTGGAAGGCTCCAGCCTCATGGAAAGGGATTGGATCTAGATAATCCTTAAAGTACCCTTCAACCCTAATCCATTCTATGATTCTAGACTGCAAGGTTAACTTAGGAATGGAAACAAAATTCTCACCTGGTTCATTACAGGCTTGTATTTCAGCCCTGGCTTGTTCAAGATTCTTTCAATCTGCTCATGGTTAAAGTTGGAGACACCAATGGCTTTTACCAGACCAGCATCCACCAGCTCTTCCATGGCCTAATGAGTAAGGACAAGCAAGAATGAGTTGGTGTATTACTGTTAAACTACATTATTTTATTTCTCTCAAGATTGTGGCAAATGAACAAACAAACAGCTCATGCTAGATTAGATTACATAAAAGTATCTCAGTTAATAAAAGAAAATCAAATCCTACCTGTATGAACACCCAGTAAATTAACAGCCACACCTAGATTAATCTAAAGGGTTGGTTCTACCATTGTGTGTATCCAAGTATTTTAGAAACACCACCTACAGTGCTGATAGCTTCCTTCTCTTTAGCCTTACTACAAACATCCCCTTCTTGCTCCCCAAAACAAGAGATTCAAGCAGCTGTCTGGTTGAAATACAATTTTGTTTGGCTGTCCTTCATATCCAAACATATCCCTCAATTTCATTTTGCACACAGATCTCTACTCCATCTTTAGTGCTGATACCCACTCTGAAGACCAAATATTGACTTACCTCCCATGTGTCCAGAAAATCTGTGTCACTGGGAATACTGTGGCCCTTGTCATCCAGAGGATGCAGCTCTTCACCAGCCTGTTAAATCAAGGCAGATAATACACAGACTTTTTAGGTGTTGAATTTTCTACAGTGTACTAGCACTTCGGACTGCCTTTACAGGCAGCAGGTTAGCAGGTTGTTTAAAAATATTGCATAACTAAAAATGATGCATGTCCATTAGTATTCTCTTCTGCATGAGGGCCATACTTTTCAAAATCAGTCCCTGCATGCAGAGACTGTGGGGATTAGTAATAATTATGTAACTTCTGTAGATCTGGAGAGAAGGGAACAGACACCCCATAGCCCCTTTATTCTAGTTTCTTATTTATTTTACACAGATGTAGACTGGGGGAAGAAACACATTACTTCATTTTTCACTTGCTGGTTACTTCAGACCAAGCCAACATCCCCAAAAACCTAGATGTCCACGCTGTAACCACCATCCTGTGCTGGTTACCAGAAGGCCCAGGGGGCTCACACCTACAACTCATTCCAAAAGGCATGGAAAGCCAGCCCCCTGTGCTGAAACACACCACTGCTTTAGTGACCAAATTCTTGCTACCACCAGGACCAGGGAAGAGCCAAATGAACCCCATATCCCAGCTGTGTCATGAAGATGGTCACAGCAAAGATGAGAGAATGCACAGAAATCAAAAGGAGGAAAGGTGTGGAGAGCAGGACTACCTTGAATCCCATTGGGAAGTGCATCAGGTAGAGGTCCAGGTAGTCCAGTTGGAGTGCAGCAAGGCTCTTCTTCAATCCGACCTTGACCATGGATTTCTCATGGAACGTGTTCCACAGCTGTGGGAAGAGACCAAGCCTGACTGTTACTTTACAGCTCCCACAGGGCAGACCAGGGGACAGAAGCTTCTCACTTGGAGGTCTGAGAGGAAAACTCCCACTTAAGTCAGTACATGTTGAAGATGAGAATGTAACATTTCACTGTCAAAGCATACCACAAAGCTGACTGTCATGAAGGTCGAGTCAGGATTCCCACTTATGAGAAGATATTCTCAGGTATAAATTGTAACACTCTCAAAAGTGCATCTGACACAGCAAAGCTTTTAGCGTTACAATTATTTTTTTCAGCCTAAGTTTTGACTATTGGGCAGCTCATAGATACAGTCATTCTGTCCCTTTTAACTGTCCATATTGAGAGCAGTTGTCAATTTCACTTCATTTCTGAAATCAAAATTCAAGTTGTTTAAATAGAAGAACAAGTATTATTAAATGAAACCATGTTCTTTTACAAAAACAAAGCTTAATGTGGTAAATATTAGTTCTACTCAAAGTTTTCTAGTTTTGCTGGTGAAAACCGCAAGTGATAAATTTATTAGTTGAACTGTTCTTTTTGGTAAGGAGCACTTGTGGAACAAGGGGATGAGATAAAGGAATGAATAAAACACATATGAAATACTTTTGATTTCTGTTCCCTTTCAAGATTACCATTTGCACATGTTTTCAAATGTCTTGCTTAGCACTGATGAATCCAGACAATTGTTTTCCACCCCACTCCCCTTATCTTTCTTGGGTGTGTCCACTTGAACATCCAGTAAAATTGACTTAATCAATGTGAGGGAATTATTGGAGCAGTTAGTGATATCTTTCCTAGGTTGTCAGTGGTTCCCGATGAAGCCAAGTCAAAATTGTAAATACAGGATGGAACTTTTAAGACTCAACAAGAAAACCATGAAGTGGATGTCAGAGAAGGGAATGTTACTTTACAGGTACAACAAGGGCTTCTCTGCAAGAAAAGCTAAACGCCCCAATAATTTTGCACGCTTGTACCTTAGTGACAATGAAGAGGTCTTCCCGTTTCACAACCCCCTCCTTGATCTTCTGCTGGACTGCGTTGCCTATTTCGTTTTCATTCTGGTAGAAATAGGCACAGTCGAAGTGGCGGTAGCCGGCATCAATTGCAAACTTCACCACCTCTTCCACCTTTCCCGGGGGAGCCTGAAAGCAAACAGAAGTCAGCCATGAGCTCTGCCATGTCCCCCTGCCAGGGCTCAGTGCTAGGACCGCTCCACATAGTCCCCCTTTCCAGCTGCTCCTGGAATTTTCTCATCACCTGCAGTGAGCTGAAACCCGACGGAGTTTCCAGGCAAAACAGCGTTCATTTCTGCAGGGAACTGGGACAGAGCTGAAATGAGTTTGCTTCCGCTAGACTTTCAACTCTGCCACTGCCAGGAGCGCCCTATGCGCTGTCATTTCCCCTCTTCGCTCCCTGTGTTGCCCAAGGAGTTTCGCCACTTCGCCTTCCCCAAACCTTCCCCTCTTCACACCGCGACCCCATCCCGCGCTGCGAGCCGCTGCCGCTGGCTCTTTTTGGTCGGTTTCTTTCCCTTCCCCCCCCCCCCCTTTTTTTTTTTCTTTTTGGGCCTCCTTCCACCTTCTCCAGCCTCCAGTTTATATTTTTTCTGCCTTTTCCCTCTTGCCTGTGGCTCCCCGCGGCCCCCCCCCGCTCCCGGCAACCCGCCCGGTTACACAAGCGGCGGCCATGGGGCCGGAGACGCCGAGCCCACGCAGAGCACGAATCCCGCTCTTAGAGGCGCGGCTCCTTCCCTGTTTTGTCGGGGTTTAACTTTATTTCACATCTCGGCTTCTATTTCGTTGTTTTTTAACTTTATTTCCCATCTCGGCATCTGCCGCCGGATCCCCGCCCTCCTTTCGCGCCGGTACCTGCCAGGTGCCCAGCCCCAGCGCGGGGATCTTCATCTTGTTGCTGAGCTCCACGCAGGGGATGGCCATGCTGCCGGTGTCTGTCTGTCGGTCCGTCCGTCTGTCGGAGCCTGCCCAGGGCTGCCCGAGGCCGCTATAAAGGAGCGGAGCTGCCGCGGCCCCGCCTCGCCCCTCCCCGCCTCGTCACAGGCGACCCACGCAGGGGATGCCCGCAGGCACGGTGAGGCTGCCGAGAGGCTCGGGGTTGTTTGTGGTTCTTTGGGGATGAGCAAGGTAAAAGCGAATAGCTCGGCAGCGGATCCGGCGCTTTGCATGCGTTCTGCTGTGCTGCGGTGGCGTCGCCACCCCTGGAAGCGCTCGGAAGGTGGCATCTGGGGACATGAGCGGGTGGCTGGGACCAGCTGGACTCGGCGGCTTTGGGGTCTTTTCCAACCCCAGTCATTCTATGGTACTGATGCCTTGGGAAGGCTAAACTGAAACAAAGACGGGACAGAGCTAGAGAATAAAGTAGATATTTATTGAAAGACCTTTCGGGTACACCTTAGGCAGGACAAGAGCCTGACCAGGCGTACACCCAAGGTAGACTTAGAATGGTCACAAAATGCACCCAAATGGGTCACAAAATGGCTAACCAGTCACAAGATCTCACACTTTTATAAGTTTTGGTTCATTTGCATATTGGGGTTTAATTGTCCAATTATAGCTTCAGGTTGTGAGGTCCCATCCTTCTTGTTCCTCCCTCCAGCCCACCGTTGTTTGTGCTTCGGGGCCTGAAAGTTGTCCTTGGTCTTTGTCAGGAAAAGAATTTTTGTCTCCCTGCTCTATGAAGAGAGCTGACTGGCACTTAATATGAGGCTCAGAACTGTATCACTAGGCAGCACAGAATGTGAAAAACATGAAAGCTAAAACTTAAAGCATCAGTATCACAGCTGAGAGAGCCTGCTGACTACCAAGAGAATTCCTTCTTGCGGCAATGGGTGTCCATTGGAGGATTTTTTTCACTCTTCAGTGGTGGCAAATGGACTGAATTTTTCATATTTTTACTCAAAAATATTAGGCTCACCTGTTGTTCACAGAGGAATTCATTAAAAGGGAATGCAGCCTTACCTTTCAACTCATTTCCGTCTTTGCAGAGAGGTGGGCTCCCTGCTGGACCATCACTCTGTGTGGAGGAATCTCTTCCCTGTCCTTCAATTAGAATTTCAGCCAGTGCTGCTGGTAGGATGTCAGATGCTGCACAAGGGATTTGTGATCACAGCTTGTTGACATGGAGTGCTTTAATCCAAATAACACCCCTGCTTTTTGTATAGGGTGAAAAATGATATTTAAAGGCGGCAGGAGACTCTGTGCAGTGCCTCAGAAATCAAGAGCCAGAGCCTGGAGGGACTGGGCTACATAGCTGGCAGCTGTCTGGAAGAAAAGATGCTTCACACACTGTGAAGCTTATGTAAATTCAGCACCCTACGTTAGGCATCTCATATGTCACGGAGACTTTGTATTTAGTTATCACAGTAGGGATGCTTTGCTGCTTGAGTCTACTTTTTTCCTTTTCCTTATGTTGCTATAAACTCCTTGCTCATTGCTGATCCCTGACCACCAATGTAAATGCTGTGGAAGTTCTACTGGTGTCATCTTGTGACTTGTACAGTGTAAGCACGAATTAAATATTTTATGCTTAGATTTTAAGGCTTGCCTATCAAATACAGAAGCGACCATGAATTATTGAGCCACTAACTGTGATGTTTGATGTGATTTGATAAAATTTATGTGCATTTGCATTATTTAGACTGCTTTTATGGGACAGTATTTTCAGCTGGCTTGCAAATGCATGTTCTGGGTTTAAATATAAACAAAATCTCTTCCTGCTCTCCGTGGCCTGGTTTCTCAGCCACTGGCTTAACCAAGCTTTGTTGTCATCTTTCTGTTGCCTTGGATGGCATCACACATTCCAGAATGGGAAAAAAATCCTAAATTGATACGAAGTAGAGACAGAGAAGCAGGGAATCAAATTTTTCTAAGTGGCTGATAGCTCCTGTATGTTCAAACTAGAGCAGCAAGAGGAGGTGTCTTCTATTGAAAACAAATATGAGAAAACACATAGATCAAACAACCCCACCCAAAAAAGGACAAAGCTACTGTGAGAGATGTGATGAATTTGTTGATGGAAAAGAGAGAAAGACCTTACCAAAAAAAAAAAAAAAAAAAAAAAAAAAAACAACAAAAACAAAAAAAAAAACAAACAAACAAAAAAAAAAACAACCACCACCAACAACAACAAAAAAAACTCAAAACCGAAAAACCCCACAAAAAAGTCTGTTGAGATTTTATAAATTCAGTAATTGTACATTGTTTTTAAGACCAGAAAGGGCCACACTGTTCTATTTACATTGATCTCCAATTAGATTATAAAGATTTTATACCAAGCTGTTGGGGTTAAGTTTGTTCTTTCTTTCTCTAAAGATTTTTTTCCCCATAAGTTACCAAGGAGACCAAGTGTTGAATCCTTGAGAGTACTTAACCAAAACAAAGAGGTGGACAAAGTTTGAAGGGGGAGATAACCGCAGGTAAAAAAGACAGAGATTGAGGCAGCTGCGGGCTGGGCTGTTATTTTTTCAGAGTTCGGGGAGAGAGAACGGCTGGGCTGTTGCTGGCTAGAAGAGTTTCATTGTGGCCAAAGGGATCCAGTCCTGGGAAATCTACTCTCACTGGTTTGGCCTGAATCCTGAGTTTTCTCTGCTACCCGCGGGAGCTGGGCCAGCCCTGGCTCACCTGCTTCTTCAGCACTGCTCCTCTTGCTACAGTGTTTCCCTGCACCCCCTGTGCTGCTGGGACATCCTGCCCCTGCCTGCTGGGGTACACTGCCATCCCAGCTTGGTGCTCTGAGGATCCTGCAGGGGCACCGAAACCAAACTTCCCTGGGTTTTGTGAAACAAAGCCCTCAAGGTTCTTGGTACTGTTTTCGTTTGTTATTAATGCTGTAGTTGTGGGGGTTTTTTTGTTTGGTTTTTTGTTCGTTTTTTGTTTTGTTTGTTTGTTTGTTTGTTTTTTGATTGCTTTGTAATACATGCTAGAAAAGAACTGCTATTTCTATTCCCAAATCTTTGCCTCTGAGTGTAAATTTATAATTGGAAAAAAAAGAGGTGGTTTACACTTTCCATTCCAAGGGAAACCCCAGCTTTTACCTGGCAGATACCTGACTTCCCAAACCAAGACACAAGCCTATGTCATATCCATATTGCTTAATTTTTTTATTAAAGGCACTTAGGTGCTACAGCAATAGGAACTGGCTAAAATTATGCGGAGAACAAACTAGGAAATGCTGAGATTGAGCTATTAAACTTACCTTTAATTGCAACAAATCTTGGTCTGGAAGGTATAAACCCCACATAATTGCTTTTATTTTTTTACCTATTTGTTTAACAGAACTATCAACAATTTTCCTCCCTGTAAATCTTTATTTGAAGACATTAATGATTTGGGGGTGAACTTCCTGCAGGCCAGGGAGGAGCAGGGAGAGATTTTGGCAACTCATCCACATCATGGGCTGGCAGAGAAGAACTGCTGGAAGGACTCTGTTATGTGTACAGGTTTTCTGTTCAAACATTTTTGTTCTGATTTCTTTATCTGCATGGAGGGAGGCAACTCATCTTTGAAAGCCATATAAAACCTGATTTTATGAGGGTTTTAAAAGGCTTTAATTATTTTTTAGCTGCTATTATTTCCTGGATGCAGTATGGGTGGTGACTGGGGCCATTCACCTCAACTTTTTGCTTTGTCATGGTGATTTCATGCCCTGCAGAGCCTGGCAACTCTCTCGGGCACCCTGCCCTGCTGTTTCATGAATCAGAGCCTGCAGACACAGGCGGTGACTTGTTCCTGTCGATGTTAATCCCTATCACATGTCTGGAAGTTTACTAGTGTCTGATTTGGGAATTGCCCCTCCTCTGGAGTGACTTTTCTAGAGAGTAATGGTGCTCTTTCTTTATCAGTTTTTGCTGAAATGCAGAAATGGAAATCTCTTACGTGGA
The DNA here is from genome assembly GCF_029207755.1 of Chamaea fasciata. Classification (NCBI taxonomy): domain Eukaryota; kingdom Metazoa; phylum Chordata; class Aves; order Passeriformes; family Sylviidae; genus Chamaea; species Chamaea fasciata. The sequence continues at coordinate 73,905,037 of NW_027094090.1, read as the reverse complement.
CAGCCCAGTGCTATTGGGAGTGTTTCGTGTAGACAGAACCATGGAACTATTAGGGTTGGAAAAGATCTCCACGACCATCAGGTGCAACCTTCAGAGATGAAAGTTTTTAGGTAGAAAGTCCCAACATGAGTCAACTCGGCTGTTAGGGTTCCTTGGAGAAACAGTGTGCATTATTTTCCTGAACTAATGCTAAGGAGCCTGTCCTGTCACAAGTGTCTACTCCTGCACAGCTGACAAAACACTGCAATGTATTGATTGCAACCACCGCAAAACAAATTTTTTTTTTTTTAACTGTTAAGAAGGTAGATATCGCTATTTATATTTAAGTAAGATTTGGGTGTTTATTTCCTGTGAGTCTAAAGGCATATTGGGCACCTCTTCTGGATATGCAATGGGTGAAGATTGAGACATAGCACAGAATGGTGAGATGGGAAAGGACCTCTAGAATTCATCTTGAACCCCTTCCCTGCTCAAGCAGGGCTACCAAGAACAGGTTGCTCAGAGCTGTGTCCAGATGGGAGACACCACATTATCTCTGGGCAATCTGTGCCAATGCTCAGTCATCTCTGCAGTGGAAAGGTGTTTTGTAATGGTTAAAGGGACCTTCCTCTGCCTGACTTTGTGCCTGTTGACTGTGCACCACTGAAACAAGCCTGGCTCTGTCCTCTTTGCATCTTCCCTTCAGGTATTTGAAAATAATTTGAAAGGATTGCTTATATACATTTTCAAGACCCCCCTTGTGATGCCTTGGGAAGGCTGACCTGGAACAGAGACTGGGCAGAGCTAGCGAATAAAGTAGGTATTTATTGAAAGGCCTCCAGGATACACCCTGGGCAGGACAAGGCTTGACCAGGGCTACACCCAAGGTGGACTAAGAATGGTCACAAAATGGCTGATCCGTCACGAAATCTTGCATTTTTCTAAGTTTTTGGTCCATTTGCATATTGGGGTTCAATTGTCCAATTATAGCTTCAGATTGTGAGGTCTCATCCTTCTTGTTCCTCCCTCCAGCCCACTGTTTGTGCTTTTGGGCCTGAAAGTTGTCCTTGGTCCTCAGGAGGAAAAGGATTTGTTCTGTCTCCCTACTCTGTGAAGAAAGCTGACTAACATTGAATATGAGGCTCAGTACTACACCCCTAAGCAGTACAGAATGTGAAAAACATGAAAGCTAAAACTTAAGGCATTACTTGAACCTTCTCTTCTCCAGACTAAGGATCCTCAAATCTCTCAGTCCCTCCTAACAGGATGGGGGATGTAATCCCTTAATTACTTAATTAATTAATTTAATCCCCGTGCTTTGGCTGAGTCACCTCCCTGTCATGTCCTGGGCAGTCCTCCCGGGGCACCCAGCCCTGTTCACCCCCAAACTGTGGATATGGGCAGGGTAAATGTGGCAGTGCTGTGCAAAGTGTAGCTGGCACTGTACAGGAGGTGACCATTTTGCAGGGGGGCTTCTTGTAGAATGCCTGTGGCAGTCGGCACACCCAAATTTTTCCCTTATATGCCATGCCCTGTCACGGTCTTCCGGGTGTTTCTGAATTGTTGCCTACTCTCAGCCTGTCTCTAAAAACAAAAGTAAACAAGCCCCAGTAACTTAGAGCAGGAAAGATCTGCTCTTACTGAGATGGAACTACTTCTGTCAGTCTTATTTGCACAATATCATGTTCATGGGTCTGGCAATGTCAGTAGGAAGTGGTGCATCAGCAGTGAAGAAAGTTTTTATGTGAGAAAGACATTTATAGAATGCTTTGATTGATTCCCCCCTCTGTGCGTGCAATGGACAGTACCCAAATTTATCAGCAAGCTGTGGATTTTCAGTACTCACTGAAATCATTTCCCTGCAGCAGCTGCCTTTGGAGTGGTTGCAAGACACCAATTTCAGTAACACTGAAGTGAAAATTTTCACCAAAACTCTGAGGGCAGGGTTATAAATTCATTGGAAAGAATCACCAAGCTATGTCCACTGCATCCCAAGCTATGTTCTGTTTCTCCAGCATGTTGGTGCATTTGCTCCCCTCTCTTTGGGGCTGCTCTACAACCTTAGGGATTCCTGTTAGGCCCTAAGTGAGGCCTGGACCACAGTGGGCTGTGCCAGCACCTCACTGTGGGTGACATTCCTCTCAGAGCTCATGAGCCCTCAAGTTTGTGATCCTTGGAGAGCTGTTGGAAAGAGCTGATGACAGGGCCTGGGCTGATAACTCCATTCCTCCACCCACTGAGAGATGCAAAGGCATCTGGTGTGAGCATGTCACTGCACTATAGGGGAATTTTTAGCAGGTACCTTTGCACAGGTAGATAGAGATATCTCTGTGTCTGTGTGTGCATGCGTGTGAGTTGATTCAAATATCCTCTCGAGCACAGCAGCAATGGTGCTGTCTTGAATTTGTTATTAGGTCACTCTGATAATTGTAATAAATCCTATTGAATCACTTTATAAATATTAAATTAGTCAATGAGTAAGTGCTGCTAAGCCCTTTTGCACCCTTACCCTTTGCACCCTTACCCTTTGCACCTTTGCTTTTTTTACGTCCCTGGTCTCCATGTAAATTATTCTGAACTGACTCTAATCCGATTTTCCTTTGTACGCGTCACCTGCATAGTAAGTAATGGAGTCAATCTTGCCACTGAACTCTGTTAAATTACATCTTTACAAATTTATGTTAAAATCTGCTTTCACTAATACCTTTGACAGTGGTTCTTTAAGCAGCCTAACACACTCATTTGCCACATCCATAAACACATACTTTAACTTTGTTCAGAAGAGCCTGGAATTAAATCTCGTAAGGGCTTTCTCCAGTTCACCAGTTGCGCAGTCTGACTCCTTTCTTCTAGGGCCTTTCACCTCTTCCTTTCCTCCTCTGAATTTTGGAGCTCTTCCACTGCAGGTTTTTGAAAAGAGCTGAGACAACACCTTTGATCCAGATAAGAACCTTGACAGCTTGGATCACTCGAGATTAGCCACACAAAGGAAGTGGGGGTGGCTGCTCATGGAGAAGAGTGTAGGAAAGTTGTGATGGATGAGATGTCCTGGTCTGGCAGCAGTCCAGCTCTTTGCACTCTGAAGTGTTGATAGAGGCCCTCGTTTCTGAATATGAACAAACAGATACTCCAGGGTGGCATCCAACAAACTATCTGAGGAGATATTTACATTTAGTAACTGGGAATTCTGGATTTTGAAATGGGGTGGATGATGGCTCACTGTTGTCATTGCTGCTACAAGAGAATTGTATTTAATTTATTTAATGGCCTTCTTAAAATAGGTGCTCTTGTGTCAATTAATGTTGGGAGGGGTGAGTTAAAAGCAGAAAACTGGTGGTAGTAAATATGCTCAGGTGACCCTGCAGCTGGGAATAAGTCTTGATAAACCTGTGTGAACAGCAGGCCAGCGATCCTCCAGCATGGACAGACTTTCACAGTGCCTTTGCCTTTTTGTCTTGAGCTTCTGCTCAGGTGTTGCTTGGGCATAACTCGGCAGGTGAAGTGGCAGAAATTAATGTTCCCTTTGTGTTTCCTGAGTTTATGGCTGTCCCAGCTGCCTGGGTTCATCTACACATATAGAAATGGCGAGTAACCACATTTATGTAAACAGAGTTGTTTGTTTTTATTACACTGTTGCACTCCAAGTTCATTTTTTTCCTTATCTACCTACAGACTTGTATCTTACAGCTGAGTTTTCAGTATGGTTGGTGCATATGGGTAAAAGGGAGGGGTTCTGTAACTGCCTGCAGATCAGTTACCAAATGGAATTTTACAACCTTCTTTGGCAAGAGAAGACAACCAGGTGCTGAAACCAGTTCAACCATGTGCTGAAACCAGTTTAAGGCAGATAAAGTGACAATTTTATTTTCTTTTGTTCAGAAAATCAAATTATTAACAAAGCTGGACTATGCTAACAATCCTGTTACATAGAGTGCACCTTTCTAATACCTTCAGGGAAAACAGTCAACTTAACCATGTTTTAAGTAAAAAGAGGAAAAAAAGGTGTTTTTTTTCCTTCTTTTCATTGTTAGAAGTATAAGAAAGCTTGAAAAACTGTCTGCTGTTATAAAAGAATGAAGATATCAGGCCCTACCTTCCCCTAGATAGTGGGCAGGGCATACTGCCATTCATTCATTAATTTTGGCATAATTTGTTCTTGTTCTTAAAGCTATTTCTTTAGTTGGAGACATGTTCCAACCTTCCTAATGTATTTATGTGACCCACCCCCCCCCCCTAGAATATTGGTGTTTCCTGGATGTCAGCTGTGGACTTTTAATAAGAAAGTATTATAGTTGTAGGTCTTCTGATTGTGAAAATTAAATTGCAGTGTTTAAACCTAGTGCTTATTCTTTTCTGAATTTTCCTAGTTCTTCCTTAGGCTGATAATCTATAATGCCTGATAACAGTGCTTTAGCAGAACGAATTTATTCCTGATCCTTAGTAAATTGGAAGGAAAGTGGAATTGCAACTGGTGGGGAAACCAGGGGAAGACTTAGGAATGGTTTCTGTGTAGGAGGTGCAGGGCATGAAATTTGACACGAGAAATGAGGGATCCAGAAAGGAGAGAGGCAGGAAAAATAGGGAAGTCATCCTCCTAAATGTAAATGTCTTTTTCATCTGTGTCCCACTGTAAGCAACAAAATACTTTAAAAATAAATAACCAAAAGCACAGTTTCTCTTAAAGTTCATCTCATTTTATCGTTGATCTTTTGCTGACATTGTTTTCTCATTGACATCAGTGGAGGTTTCAAAAGCAATTGAAAGCAGCTGTCTGCTTCAAATACACGTTGAAGTCATCAGGAAAAGTGGTACAGAGTTTTTCCCTGGAATATACTTGAGACTAGTCCAATGTGTCTTTTCATCACAAATTTTAATCATCAATTGCTGGCTTTGTTTATATTTGCTGCAGTGGGACATGTACTAAAGCAGCTGTATCAGATAAGGGTGCACAGTAATATATAACTGGCTTTACCAAATCCATCAAACTTACTTTCATCTTAAATATAGTGTTATTTATTTTTCTTTTTTTTTTTTCCTCAGGCACTGTCAAGATTTTTCTCTTTTAATATTTTAGAGGATTAATTTCTTTTGAGGAAATAAAGTTCAAAGTCCATTGATTTAATTTCTTATATCTATTATATTGATATTTTGTTACAGTGTATTAGATGATTTTTACACAGTGAACTTCCATTGCATGATTAAAGTGATATATATTAACTTTAAAAATTGGCCCCTTTTTTTTTTTCTTTTTTTCCCCCTAAGTGGGAAAAGGTGTGCTTTACCTGAAATCATCTTGTTTCTACAAGGAATTGTATGATGGCTGCTGTTTTTTCAGTCTGCGTATGGCCAAAAGTGTCTCATGCAGAGAAGCACAAAGAATCCGAACTAGTACATTAAGAAAAAATATATAGTGGAGTAGAAGGGAAATAGGAATATCATATGTGGCTTGGTTTGTGAAGGACAACACTCAAGAATGTCTGAAAGGGGGAAAACAGACTCTACCACACCAATGCAACACCAAGAAATAAAGTATAAAATATATTTTATTACAGGATGGGTATATTTCTGGGTTCTTTATATCTTCCTGGACCTGCAGAGGGTGCAAAATCTCCACTTTGCTTAGAAGAAGCAGAATTATTTCATTCCCCTGGTATATTTTGCTTCTCTGGTAACTTGTAGCAACACTTCACCAGCACCATGATCTTCTCTAGAAATGTCATTGTAACAAAAATGGAGACAAAAGCATTTATTTCTGCAATTAGGGCTGTTGTCATTTAATTTGGAAAGTTTTTATTCTTTGATATCTGAATGTAGTGCTCAGCAATTCTCTCTAGCCCACTGCAGTTTGGTCCCCAGTAATCTTCTTTCTTTCCCTAATAGTGTGCTTTCCTCTTCATCACTTCTGCTTTTCTGCTTTCTGTTTGATTTTAATCTGGGTATTTCTTCTGGATAACAGTTTCTAACAGAATTCTTGCTTCCAGCTTTAAGTGGTTTCTTCCATATCATGAAAACAGTGGAGGTAAATGTCAAACTACATAGCTGTGGTTATACATTTAATTTTCCCATGATTTTAGCAGCATCTAGTATAACAGAATAAAATATCTGAGGCATCATTATGCTTTCACTTTATTTATTTTCACTGATTTAGCAGAGGTCTTCAGTGGGAGAAAGCGTGACAGCAATGTTTAGGTGTAAAAACCTGCTTTTCAGTTCTAGGGGTTTCTGGGATAAAGCTTTTTTGCTTTCAAAGAAAGCCATTCTGTTCCACAAATCAAAACAAATGCTTCACTACCACTCGATTAGAGCTGTATTATTAGGGAAATAATCTCTTAAATTTAAAAAATCTTTCAAGGGAGGAGCGAGAAAGTTTTTAGTGTGTGGTGATAAAACTTGTCTAACTTGTCTAACTTTCCATTTTTCATAACAAGGATTCTTTTTTTTTTTTTTCTTTTCCAGTTTGTTTATTTTCATTTGTGTTTTGTTTTTAATTCATAGTCTTCATACCAGCTGTGAAAGGGCTGGGTTACAATATTGTTGGAGGTACAGCAGCCTTTCAGATTGGTAGCATTTAAAAGATTGGCCTTTGTGCAGGAATGAATGAGCTCTTAAATTTAAGTCTCTGTATCTGGTCAAAGTTCTTTGTGGGGTTCTTTTTCAAGCATTTGTTTTCTTAATGAAACGAAAACTTCCTTTGCATTAACCTGCTTGTATCACATCTTTGGGTTGATAGGGAAAAAAAAAATCAACTAAAAAATAATCAACAACAACAACAAAAAAATCAAACAATGTTGTCAAGAGGTAAAATTGTGCTTGTGCCAAGGCCCAGCACAGACCCTCAGGTTCTCTATGGCTGCTCAGATGATCCTGATATTGGAGAGAACAGAAAACCTTCCTTGAGGCTTGTCTTGATCCTGCTGAAAAACGGTAGGAAAATTTCATCTTGCCTCTGATACCTACCCAGTGCAAGTCTTTTGGTCAGGAGTTTCAAAATCAATGGCTTAGATAGTGTAATTTGTATTTGGAGATTTTTAATAACTGATTCAGTCTGAGCAAGCAGTTTTCTAAGATGAAAATGATTAACTGTAAATAAGTTGTTTGATTTAAAGATATTATTAGGATAGTATTGCAGTAGCTGTATTAACATCATAATGGTAATCTTGTTGTTGTCTTTGATTCCAAGAATTTCAAGGTTTAGACCTGCAAGGGAAAACACAGCATCATTATATAATTTAGAAGGGAAGAGAAGTACTACTCTTCACAAATGAAAGATTAAGGGCTTGGGGCTTGTTATGTACCCATCTGCAGCTCTGTTATAAAGCAGTGATACTTATATTTTAATAAATTAGAGAGGTGTGTGAGTAGCTGCTTGCTCTTTGTGCAGCAGGGTGGGAAAGGTGAGGGCTCCCAGCTGTAAAAATGTTCAGCTACTCTCAGGGGCATGCAGGGAAAGGCATGGGGCAGAAGAAACACTGATGATGGAGCTTATTGCAGTCCATGGTGATGGAGGCCTCAGGAGCACAGAATTATATTGCAGGCTTCCTTGTTAATTAATCAAAAATACACAGGAGTGCATGAGGGAGCCTCTGCACAGCCCAGACAAAGCTGCACCTGATGAATGATGAAACAGAGCCTTTAGATTTATTTATATGCATGGAGGTGATGCCTTAAGTTTTAGCTTTCATATTTTCCAGATTCTACACTGCATTAGTGTATAACTGAAGTTCATAGAAAGTGTTAGCAAGTTCTCCTCACAGTTCAGTTAGACAAAACACTCCTCTTCCAGCCCGAGAACCAAGGACTCCATTGCAGCTTCAGGCCCAAAAATTATAAACAGCAGCAAATTGAGGCGAGCAGTCTGGGAGGATGGAACTTCATAACCTGAAGCTGTAATTGGACAATTGGCCCCAATATGGAAAGGGACCAAAAACTTATGAAAGTATGAAAACTTGTGACCTGTTTTCCATCTTGGGTGTAGCCTCAGACAGACTCTTGTACTACCAAATATGTATCCTTTGAAGGCCTTTTAATAAATATCTCCTTTATTCCTTTAACTCTGTCTAGCCTCTGTTCCAGGTAGCCTCTCTAGGCATCAGATGTGGGAAAAATCACCTCCCTGGGCAGGCAGGGGTTTATTTTCTTTTTGTCCCAAATGTGGGTGGCAGGGCTGGCTGGTGGCAAGGGAGTGGTGCCACACAGAACCCTGGCATGGACCTGCTAGCTGCTCTGTGAGGTGGAGGGATCCTGAGACCTCGCCATCCTGGTACAGCTCCAGGCCAGAATTTTAAGGCCAGCCTGGCCTGAGTGGAGAAGTTTAATGTGCAATTATTTCTACAGCGTAGTAACTAATATTTTATTAAGCTCAGAGGGGTAAGATGGAAGCCAAAGGGATTCTCTACACCCTTGGGTAATTTTCTCCACATGTATTTATTGTTTCCAAATATTGTCATTAAATTCTTTATTATCAGCTGACACTTTTAGAAATCTGGCTGCAGTGTTAATTTTATTTTCCATGTATACTAGGGCATGAGAATTGAAAGAGAGCTTTGCTAAGAGAACAAAAACCCCATTAATTTTAGTCCTTTTTGCTGATGTTTTTGATTCCTTCATTTTTCTCTTAAAAACTGACTTACTTTTCTAAAGAAACTGATAGAGGTTTGTCCTGGGTTGAAGTATATTCTATCACCATCTTCATGAACTGTTGAAACCAGGTGAGGCAGTGCTCCCTGCCTCCTCCACTCTTGCTTATCTTCTGTTAATGGGCCCATCAGCACCTTTGCTGCACAGCTCACACATAACCCCCTCCTGGACTACCTCCTGTTAATGGGCCCATCAGGCCTTATCACATGACTCACCATCCCATTGTGAGATGCTCCGCCCAGAGGGAGGAACCAAGCATTCCAGCCTGGATATAAGCTGAGACTCTGAACACCAGAGGGGCGCTTACCCATTGGATTCCCAGAGGACCCGAGCTACTAGACCTTTCTACAGGATCACTGCTTCAGGAAGACCACCTCATCTGGACTGCTTCCATCACTACGCTCAGGTTGTATTCTGACTCTGTCAGTGGTCTTTTGTATTATTGCATCTATTTTATTTTACTTTCTTTCCTTTTTTTCCTATTAAATTGTATCTCTGACGTGGAGCCTCTCATTTGTTTTGCTTTCAAACCACTACAAGGTTTATATGAATTTGGCAATTTGACATCCATCAAAAGTGGAATTAGTTACAGGGACAAATAAGAATTCTAAGATAAAAACTAGATCTGTTAGGGATTGCTGAAGAAAGGCAGAGGAAAATAAAGGGCTTAATTTGCAATCCATTCCAAGCATGCTGCTTCCAAGGGACTTAATTAAGCAACAAATCTCTTATTGCAAGAAATTATTTATAAAACCTGGAAGGTTTCTGGTACTTCAAGTGGTGTTCCTGCAATGAATTTACCAGTTGGAAATACAGGGCAGGTTTCATGTGTACTTGTGTTTGTGAAGGGAAGGGATTTTTTTATAGATGGGGAGGGACAACTTTATGGAAAGGCAAGTGCTGCTGCAACTGGGGCCCTGTGGTTTTTAATGGCTACTGTAGCCACAGGCTTGTAGCAGTGTGCATTGTTCAACTAATTTTTTTTTTCTTCCTGTCCTCTCTTTTTTCTTTTTCTCTTTTTGGTTTCTTTTTGTAAATAGCTGTTATTTGTTGTGAAAAAAAAAATTGTATTGAAAGCCCTAAGAACCTGAAATCCTTTCATCAGCTTCAGATTAGGTACATGGAATCATCCCCAGAGTGAGCTTCCAGTTAAATCTGGGAAAAGATTACCACCGTGACCTGACTAAGCAGAGGTAAGTGTATTCTCCAGTGTAGTTTGGGAATTCAACACACATGGGATAAAATGGAAAGGTTTTTGGTAACATTTTTTGTTGTTTTGGTGAAAACCATTCAAGCATTATCTTATTGCAGTTCTTTGCAAATACAGATGAGAGTTTTTTGGTCAAATTCTCACCCAAGAAGGCATTATCTTGAATTGAAATACTGTGATTCTTTCTGCAGAAAATAATTGAGTATAGAGGAGAATCAGATTCCTGATTTATTTTTGGAGACAGGCAGGGAGAGAGAGATTTTGTCTTTTCTAAATACAGAATGCTTTTCTGGCTATTTTTTAAGTGAACTAATAACTCCTTATAAAGAGAAGCTGAAATCATTGGAAGGTGTTTCTCACACAACAAGCCTTTAACAGTATCAGGATATTCAAATCTTCACAAAGTAATAATAAAAAAATGACTTAAGGGTGTTTTTCATCAGAGCTATAATAATATTTTTCAAAACCTTCATTTTTGTTTAGTTTAGGAATCCAGATGTTCTCTGAAATACTTATTGAAAAACAAATTCACAGTTATCTGAAGCTGAAACACAACAGCTCCCAAACACCTGGATTGCATTTGTTGTGAGGCTTATCTGAGGATGAGTTTTAGTTTTTTTCCTGGGCCTGACTGAAACCCTGTGAAAATCAGGGCAAATGTTTCCACTGCGTTGAGTATGCACTGGAACACGCCCAGAAATTTCACTCACTCATTGGCTGTAGCATCCAAGATGGTTCAAACCAGCCCAGTCCTGTGGCATTTTGGTCCTTTAGGATTCTCTCTTAAACTTCTTAATGCACAAAACCACATTATTCCTCAGTTATATCCCACTGCCATTTGACTTTTCTCCAGGAAAAAAAAAAATAGATAAATACTTCCTGCATTCCTTTAATTCTTTTCCCTAAATATAAAAATGTAAAGTTCTTCAAAGAAGAATTTTAAGCTGAACTATCTCAAGTCTCTGTTAGTTTGGAAGCCTCTCATTAGAGTTTTGCTGTATGGTCTGTGCTCACTGATACATTTTGGCTTTAAATAAAAGCTGTGATGTGTCAGGTGTGGTATTTTCATTAAAGTTTGAGGGATTATACTGCCTTTACAAAGTGCAGCAAGTCCTTATCTGAAACATTGCATACCTAGTCCTGTGTTCAAAAAGGTGGAGTCCAAGTGGAATTAAACTGGAGGAGACATGGGTGACCATGACTTGTATTACCAAAGGAGCGTTTGTTTTTGAAAAGATCCAAAGAGAAACAAAACCAATTGAACAATTGATGCCGGGAGGGAGGAACAGCTACTGATTCAAAGTTGATGTGAGGATGAGGACAATTTTTGAACCAAGTAAAATTTTGGGGTTTTTTTGTTTGTTTGTTTGGGGTTTTTTTTTGTTTGGGGTTTTTTTGTGGTTTTTTTGTGGGTTTTTGGGTTTTTTGTGGTTTTTTGTTTGTTTGTTTGGTTTTGGTTTTGGTTTTGGTTTTTTTTTTTTCCCAACAGCTCTTTCAAAAAGGGAGTAGCCCAAAAGTGGGTAGATGTCAGTTCTGTTGCCATGGGCAGCTGAACTAAAACATGCACAGAAATGTACCAACCAGTCACTGCTTGACAGATTTGACAGAGAGTAATTAAACTGGATTAGAGCAGGCAGAGAGAAAAATCCTTCGGCATTGGATTTGCTAACGAAAAAGGTATCTTCCAGAAAGACTGGGTGGTAAGATCCTAATGCAGAACAGATGGTAGTTTTCACTTCAGTCAGAGTCAGGATCAATTCTCACGTCCTTTATAGATGTTATCCTAACTAAATAGCTCCCATAAAAACAACACAGGCTTTAATTTTTGCCGAATTTTTACACAAAATCAGCTTTCTAGAATGAAATATATATTATCTCTTCATGAAGAAAAACTCTTTGTAGTGTCTTTAACTAAGGACATTTGGCATGTTTATTTCTAAGTGTCACACTGTCTGATTTTTTTCCCCCCAGCAGAAATAGTACTGGTACCCACTGAGCTGTTTTCTTAAAAAACAATAAGAAAACTTAAGTTATTGAAGGCAACCCCCATTACCTGTGCAGATACTTTATGTCCTCTCTGAATAACAGAAGTTCATGGCTGTTGGGCTTTGAACATTCACTACATCTTAAAAATTGATTTCTGTTATTAAAAGAGCAATCATCTTTCTCCCTCTCACTCTAAGAATTCTGAAGTTAAATACTGTGTGAAAGAGAAGCCATTTGCTTGGTCACTTCCTGTGCAGCAGGGAAAAATACTAAAATACCAGAACATAAAGAATAAGCAGAATATATCTACTGCAAATGATCTGAATATTTAGATTTGATCGGAGTCTTTCTGATCTCCTTGATACTCAGAAGATCCACCTGAGTGGGACATCTCAGCTTGTGTGTTCTGGAAGAGCTGAGAAGAATTTGTCTCTACTGAGCTGCTGCCATAGGTTGGCATCACAAAGCTCTCTGATGTTTTTCCTTGAATGATTCTCTCTTGGTAGTGGATATAGAAACTTCATAGAATTTTCATTTTGCTGTTAACATCTAACACCAATTGGACAAAAAAAAAATCACTTACATGTCTCCTTAACTTATCCACTTCTGAAATTCTAATGACTTCTAAAAATGTTGCTCTTTTACACTCCAGCAGGCTTAAAGGAGATTACACGGTTCTTCGTGTTTCATCAGAGCATTACAAATGTTATTTTGCTGACTTCTTGAGAAGAAGCTCCTCTGTCTCTTCCATACATAATTAGTGTCCCCAAATGCTGGGTGCAGTTTTATTAAAGCTTTGTTGTACTGTCTCTTTTATTTCACACTTGTTGGGTTTATGTGTGGAATTCATTTTTTTCCTATGCTGCTGATTTGCAAACAAAGCCAATTGCTAATTCAACCCGTAGAAGATGACAAGAAACTGTGCTGAGATAAAACACTTGACTGCTTCCAAGTGTTTTGTTATACATGCTGGAAGACATCCATACAATCAGGTATGTTAGGGACTATTGTGTCATTTTGGGCAGGGAGTCCCTTTTAATGTGGTTCTGAAGTACTGACCACACCATCCCAGCTGTGCTTGTTATTCTGCTGTTGCACCTTTGCTGTAGAATACACTATTATATTTGCCATTTCACTGACTTTTATAGCCTTGTTAGTTGACTCCTACTCACAGTCACATGGACATAAACACAGAAAGGAAGATTTTTGATTTTTAATTTATAGAAATTTTTGAAATGGCTATTTTTCTCTCTTCTTTCCCATCTTTCTGGTGAATTTTTAAATCTTTGCTGTATCACTACAAATCTTCTCTTTTGGTTACTTTATATTTCTTTGAGCCAATAACATAGTCTTGTAATAGTTATTTAGTTTTCCTTACAATTTTCAGCTTCAGAATAACTCCCCTAATGCTAACGTCTCTCTATTGAAAAATTATGTCAGCTTTCTCCAGCACTTCTGTAAGAACTCATAATATGTGCCACCATATGATTATTATTTTTTTTTCTCTCATCCAGATCTTTACAGGCTGCAATCAGATCCACAGAAAGTAGACAAAAATCTGTGCATTTTCATTTCTGATGATGGCAACCTTTGTTGTACTACCCCACACCACTATCAGCTGTTTGCAGAGGTGATGACTATTGGTGTGGTAGGTGGATAAGGTATGTTATAAATGCATATTATAAAGTTGGCTTCTCACAAATATTAAAATGAATGCTGTATGTATAATGTGGGAAGGTTTTTCTAGTTTCTTTTATTATTAACAGGGTTTAGAAATGGGGATGTCATGAATATGTATATTTTTTGGGTTGTAGCATAGTGTTAAAAGTAAAAACTTTTTTTGTAACATCTAAACTGGAGGATAAGGGGAATCCTCCTGAATTATCTAGATGAAGATAGTGATGAACCAAAGCTCCCAGAAGGAATTCATTGATCCTGTTATCAGAAAGTGGGACATGAGATGACCAAGAGGCGCCACTAAGAAATTTACAAGGAGTAACAGAATGCTAAATTAGTGAAATAAGGGCAAGTTGGGAGAGTTAAAACTAAGAAAGAATTTCTAAACTCTGAGGAAAGTTTGAATAATGCATTAGGTTCTTTTGAATATACAACAAACTGGTGCATTTAAAGCAGTTTTTCTGAGTTAAGGTGTGCTCTTGGTGGAATGCCAAGTCACCCTGGCTGAGATTCCTTTGATTTTCTCTTTCCTAATTGTCTTTATTATTATTATTACTATTATTATTACTATTATTATTAAACTTAAAATTTTACTAAGAAAATGAACCTCATTTTTCACAGGAAGATGAGGAAGAAAATGGTTCTTGACTAGCTGTGTTGGTTTAGTACAGATGGTAAACAAACAATTAGTTACTGAGTCTTAAAATTGTAGTCAGTAAGAGTCTTTCTTGACCTCTAGATCCATGATACTACAGCTCTGCCTATAGTTTCCACTCAAAACATTCTCCTTTTACACAGAAGAGTCCCCCTCAAAAATATTCAAATCTAATTTCAGCGAAGGGTTGACTTTATATGATCCTCGGGAACAGAGATGTTAGGAACACAAACCTTTTCCTTGCCACTTAAAACAGGCTGCTTTCACTCAGTGTTATAGCACCATGTTTTCCTGTTGATTTTTTTCTTTAACTTAATGCTCTTAATTACATACTGCAGTTAAGATTACCACCAAAGTAAACAGGATGATTTGTTATCTGTGCTTTCTGTGAAGTAACAGCATTCTGTGGGAGGTGCAGCCTGTAACTGCTCTGAGGAAGCTGTAGCCAGTGCTAGATGAAGTATTAGTCTAGTTTGCTAATGAGTAGGTACAGAACATTTCTTTGCCTTGTGGGCTTGATAATTTCATCTAAATAGCAGACTACAACTGATGACCTTTCTTCCTGTAGGCTGTGCCTGGTCGCACAGCTGTGTGTGACTCTTTTTTTGCTGTTTTTTGTCCCATGAGATGCTTAGCTTCAGTGCTGGAAGAAGCTTTTTTTTGAAAGTTGCAGCAGATACAACTGGAAAAGACTTTGCAGCCAAAGGAAGTTTGTGTGTAGAGGATTTCACAATGGGGCATCCAAAGCAGATCTGAAGAGCTTTCCAGCTGGCTGGATGAGATAGCTTTAGAGTGAGATTGTCTCTTGCTTGCACTTGCAGTCAGCTCCCATGAGCTGCATGGCTTTCCTACCATGGCAGCCCTTTGCTACCCTCCCCCGGGTTTCTGTGCAGCTCCTCTCCCTTTCCTTTTGCTTCATGCATTCATCTACTCTAAAGTTTGCTTTCCTCTGAAGTTTCCTCTCCATTTGCTTCACCTTTGCTGCCCTGGACTTGCTGCTGCTTTTAGCTTTACAGACAAACACAGTTAAAATAAAGTTTCTATTGTGTGGTATCAAATCCATGCCTTGATCATGGACTCAGCCTTCTGTTCCTGCCCACAATGAAAATTTGTGAAACACTTTCCCCCTGATTTAATTCAGAGCAGCTGTTCCAGAACTGCCTACAGAAGTTTTGGGGTTTTTGTTTGTTGTTGGGTTTTGTTCCTCTCTTCTTTCCCTGTTGCTGTTATCAACTTCCCCATTTTAAACTCTTAAGGGCAGGTACTCTACCATAGATAAATGAAAAAACATGACATTAGGGAGATGGTCATGCCATGAGCCTGACTATGAGAGGTCCATGCTTGGAGAACTTGAGTCTGGAGTAGTCAAAGCCTTGACGCGTCCATCTCCTCAAACCAGCTCCTCTTTCCTGGCACATTCAAGTTCTGCTCCTGTCTCTGCACTCCAGCCAACACCTGAGAAATTATCTACTTTTTAGCTCCAATTTACTTGAAATGCTGAATGTTTCTAAACATTAACCACTTGTCTGGGTCTCCAGTGGGCGTTTATTGTCCTTTCATTTGGTTTCTGTGGCTCTGAAGAGCAAAACTACCTCTGATGCGTGTGCATCATTTGCAGTCCCTTTGCTGTGAGTCACCTGTAAAAGTGGTGTGTCATGGATGTTTTTTCATGCAGCACAAGTGAAAATGTATTTCTTTCTGTGACACTAAAGTAAGCTCCTGGCTCAGGACAGCAGCTGCATTTCACTGCTGCATTGTCAGCTTCAGAATAGTTTCCCTAATGCTAACATCTCTCTATTGAAAAATCCTGTCAGGTTTCTCCGGCACTCCTGTAAGAACTCATAATATGTGCCACCAATGCAGATTTTGCATTTCAGAAAGACAAGGCAATACGCTGCTTGTTCCTTTGCAATTATCTTAAGGTAAGCCAAATGTGGGGAGAAAAGGACATTGGAGATATTTGGGCCAGGACCCTGTGGGTGCAAATTATCTTTCTTTATGTCTCCAGCCAGCCTCACCTGGCCTTTGTTACACTCCCTATTAAAGCATGTGGGGACGTGGCTTGATCAGACACAGTGAATTCAGTTGATGCTATTAGGATACTGATAATTCGGTGAGTGCTTTGAGTATTTTTTCTTCTTAATTTTTTTCATCTAAAATAGCTGCAACTTTCCTATTCTCTGTGCTGACCTCCTGTGTTTTAAAAAAAGAATCCCCTCCAAAAAATCCAACAAAAATGTCCTCCCATGCAGGCACTGGGTACTGTGGATGTCCAAGGTGGTGAGTTTTTTCTGTGGAAATCCCAAAATCAGAAGGTAGGCAAGATTTTTGTGCTTATAAAATTTGATACTAGACAAGGCTTTTAACTGTTGCACAGTTCAGGATAGGTAAAAGACATGGACAGCTTCCTTTCTGTTTAATGATTATTTTCCCCCCTTATTCCTAAGGCCTGTAGTTAAGTACACTTGAGTGTTATGTACAATCTGTAGCAATAAGATTATGAACACAAAGGTTAGCATTGAGACAATGTTTGACATTAACAGCGTAATCTGTAAATATCTGATTTCTTGCTTCCATCTGGGTTTTAAGGAGATAAGTTATATTCTCATGCTGATAAATAATTTTTTCTATACATTTCAGGGCCTATAATTACTGTGGCTGCTTATTATGCCATTTGTATAATGTATGAAAGCTTCTGTTCCCAGCTTTTGTATTTTAGTTGTTGTCATTTTCTTGCTAGAACCTTTTACCAGTTGGACTTTAATATGACACTAAGTAGTTGGAGAATGAAGATTCTTTCTGGGTTTTGTGCCTTTTATCTGTTGCCCAGCACTCTGAAGTGTACACATTTTGCCCAGTTTCTGTGGGCAAAATTAGATGTCAAAAGAGAGGATTAAATCCATGTTGGAAGAACTCTGTAGCTTTGGTTGTTTTGGTTATCTGGTGGCAATGGTAAGACTGAGACACAAGGGAGGGAAGGTGGGGGAGATGCATAACATGTTGTTACATGTAATGTGCCTGAGTCACAGAAATCAAATTTTCTGTAACTTTTCCAGTGTTTTAACCGGGCTGTAACAGCAATACTTTAAGTCCTGTTTAAGTACTGAATTGCAGATTTCTGGTTATACCTGAACCTGAGTGTGGCTGTTTGTGACACAGCAGCACTTGTTTGGGCTGGTTGCTTCTAAAATCCATTTTCATCATTGTCTCAGTTTCATATACCCTGCTCCTTTGAGTGTTCCTGCGACCTGAAAAAAAATGACAGTCAAAGACAGTAGAACTCTCTGTCTTGTCAGAGTGATTCATAAAAGGAGGAGATATCCTTTCAGTTGCTGTTTCTATTCCATACCTCCAGCCTGGCCTCCTACATCTGTAAATCTGTGTGTTGTACTATTTATACTGGTATTAAGTCTGCCTTAGCCTGAAAACAGAATCAGTTCTTCTGGCAAATAACTGATTTGGTTATTCCTTACCTGGATGTGTATTGTAGCACACAACTTCTAATTTTTTGTTTTGCAATAAAAGGCATCTAAAGGCATATCTGCAATTAAATTCAAAGTGCTGATCTCCACAAACTTGGAACTGCCAACAGTTTTTATTGTGAATACTTAGATAAAACAATTTCCCCTGTTAATGAAGGTCGATAGGAGGTAAAACAGTTGTTACAGTTCAACAGGCAGAGAAAATGGTTTGTTTGTCTGTTTTTCTTACTATTTCTGCTTTCATTAAAGCAATGCTCTCACTGGAATATCTAAGTAGCTGTAATACTTGCAAGGGGAATATTATTTCTTTATTACAGTGTAAATCAAATCTGAGCACAGTTTTGAATACCAACACAAAAAAGAGGTTTCTAAGAAAAACTCTAATGTAAGTTGAATTTTCTGGTGTTTCACTTTGAGCAGAGTTTGTTGAAGCTATAAACAAGAGAAACAAAATTCTATTCCAAAATTATTATTATTTAAATAATATTAGTTTATTTTCCTCTGGCCTGAAGCCAGAATTTCTCCCTGCGCTGAGGATACCTGTGCCCCAGCTGCTTGGGCTGGTGGCTGGACTCCAGTGAGGTGTGAGAGCATCCTTTGAGAGGCTGGGCCATGGAGGATGGTTTAGGAAAAGGAGGAGGGAGAGTCTGCTGGGATTGCACAGCAGCTCGCTTTCCTGCTCTCACAGGCACTGTGTGTTGTAAAGCCTTTTACAAACTTGCTGTGAATTTATGGGTTTATGTGCCTTTTAGGAACTTGTAGAAATTGCAAGCAGGCAATCAGATCCCCATGTTTCTCTGTCTGATTAGCCTAGCCCATTTCATTAACTGGTACTTCCAATTTATCGAACCTCCCCTTTTGAAGAAATCTCTTGCTAGCAGTATTGATTCATTTGCTTTGAAAAAATATGAATGACTGGCTCCATAAATTTTTTTGAGACACTCCTCCTAGAACATAGTCACTGCATAGGGTAACTAAGAGTTGGTTTCTTTCCCCAAGTAAAACGAAACAGGACAAGAGGAAATGGCCTGGAGTGACAGCAGTGGAGGTTTAGGTTAGATATTAGGAAAAATTTCTTCACAGAAGCCGTTGACAAGCACTGGCACAGGTTGCCCAGGGAAGTGGTGGAGTCCCCAGCCCTGGAGGGATTTAAAAGGAGTGCACATGTGGCACTTGGGGACATGGTTTAGGGGTGGGCTTGGAAGCACTGAGTTAAATCAAGATTCCATGATCTCGGAGGTCTTTTCCAGCCTAAATGATTTAATAAATTCATGACTTCTGGCTCCCAGCTCCATTTGCAGCAGCAAGACCTGCTGGCCGCCCTGGCCTTGGCTGCCACATTCCTATGCCAGGGCCTGCAATTGGAGCACTCTTGATGCAGCACAAGGGCTCTGGCTGGGCATGGCAGAGTGGATGGGGACACCTGGGGCTTTCTCTTCCCCCAGCACTCTCTGTGAAAGACTGGGAGTGTGTCCCTCTTGCAGGAGAAAATATAGCTGGGATCTCCATATCCACTCTCCTGTCTTCCTAATACTCTTCAACTGATATAATTAAGAACCTAATCACAGAGGTTCAAGGTAGAAAAGATATATTAGATAATATTGTTCATTGCCTTGGGACCAGCACAAGATTGTTTCTGTGAAGTAGTTTGCCAACTTCAGGGGAAATTGAGGTCTGTAGCATCATGCAGGTTCAGGCTCTTATTAAAGAGCTACAAGGCTTATACATATATCTTTATTGAAGCTTTTATTTTTAAAAAAAAGTCATTTCCATGATTTCCGTGCCCAATTCTCTTGCAGATTTCAGCAGTGCTACTTTATTTCTCTGTGATGAAGACATACTTATTAGATTTATGTGCTCAAAGGGAAGTAGAAAAAAAATAGAAGAAGAAATTGGAAACGAGAAAATATTTGGCCTTATTAAGTCAGTGGAGGCCTTCAGGTGTCTTGAAGTTTCAACCAGAGCCTCCTCCTTTTTCCAGCTTATTTCGCTTAGAGGCAAGAGCTGTAAAAGAGGCTTACTTTGTCCATCTTATTTATCATTTTAATGAAGTAGCATATCATATTCTTTTTCCTCTGTCCCGGATGCCTAGGGATATATTTGATCTTTGAAAACCATGAGGCCATATGTGATTATTTTCAGAGAATGTCAGTGATGCCTTGGGAAGGCTGACCTGAAACAGAGGCTGGACAGAGCTAGAGAATAAAGTAGGTATGTGTTGAAAGGCCTTTAGGGTACACCTTGGGCAGGACAGGAGCCTGGCCAGGGCTACACCCAAGGTGGACAAAAAATGGTCAGAAAATGGCTGACCAGTCACAAGGTCTCACATTTTTATAAGTTTTGGTCCATTTGCATATTGGGGTTTAATTGTCCAATTACAACTTGTAGTGGTTTGAAAGCAAAACAAATGAGAGGCTCCAAGTCAGAGATACAATTTAATAGGAAAAAAAGGAAAGAAAGTAAAATAAAATAGATGCAATAATACGAAAGACCACCGACAGGGTCAGAATACAACCTCAGCGGAGTGATGGAAGCAGTCCAGGTGAGGTGGTCTTCCTGAAGCAGTGATCCTGTAGAAAGGTCTGGTAGCTCGGGTCCTCTGGGAATCCAATGGGTAAGCGCCCCTCTGGTGTTCAGAGTCTCAGCTTATATCCAGGCTGGAATGCTTGGTTCCTCCCTCTGGGCGGAGCATCTCACAATGGGATGGTGAGTCATGTGATTAGGCCTGATGGGCCCATTAACAGGAGGTAGTCCAGGAGGGGGTTATGTGTGAGCTGTGTAGCAAAGGTGCTGATGGGCCCATTAACAGAAGATAAGCCAGAGTGGAGGAGGCAGGGAGCACTGCCTCACCTGGTTTCAACAGTTCATGAAGATGGTGATAGAATATACTTCAACCCAGGACACTGGGGTACCAGGGGCAGGGTCAGAGGTTGCAGACTCAGTGTTATTGTGGTCAAATGCTGCCTCTAAGTGCTTGCAATGAGACTCAGTACAAGTTGAACTCCATTTCTTCTCATGTAGGGAAAGGTGGAGAGAGTCAGTCTGGAACATCAGCCTGTAATTCCATGTAATAAGAAGCTTCTTCCTATAATCATCTGTCTGATTGTTGTGCAAGTTAAAATAAGTGCTTCTGCTTCAAGGAGCAGCAAAGCACAACACCAAATGGCCTGGCACTTGCTAGCACGTAATCTGCTGTGTCAAAGGTGAGTTAAGGCTTAGAAATTAGCTCTATTAGCAGAGTAAACTTAGTAACTGGAGCAGTTCCTGCAGCCTGACAGACCAGAAACGTTGAGCCTAGTCAGAGTGACTATAAAACAATGGAGCAAACTTATGCATTTTTTCCAAAACAGAAAAACTCCCAAACTTTTATGAAGAGTCTTACTGGGTTTAAAATTTCTGCTGTTCAAGTGGGCACACTGAAAGAATAAAAGCTTCCTTTTATGTTGCATTGGTTAAAGTAAGTTTGTATGTTGAGATTGGCTAAAGAAATGCTGACTGCAGCTGTGAAGGAAAATTTCATTGTACTGTTAAACTTTACTATTTATTAGCTTCATTGAAAGGATAAAATGGGAATAATAAAAAATGTAAGACTGAAAACACATAATTGCAGGCTCTGAGGAGCAAGATGTTTTCAAGAGAATTCAAGAGTGATGTCTAGGATTAGACATAGGAGTGAAATCTTCAGTTCTGTTGGGAACTTTTTCTTCTCTATGAAATATTTTAACAATGTAATTACATTAATAATTTTAAATATTTAATGAATTATAATGTATTTAATGATTAATGCTTATTAATATTATAATTATTAATGTTATTAATAATAATGGTAATGTAATTACATTAACACTGTGATGGTTGTGCCCACCAAGACCAGGTTGGATTTCATGTGCTGTGGTGGTAGTTCTTGCTGTAAACCCTGTCTGTGCAAGCTGGAGCTTCAGGCTGGGCATCCCAAAGTGGGTGCAAGTCCAGCATTGTCACTTTAGGGGGTTTAACTATGGTCTGAAAGTTTAGTAGGAAAGCAGAAGGACCAGGAATATTTTTAGGCTGCATTTTATTCCTGAAGCACTGCCTTTTGGATTGCACCAGAAATTACCTGTTCTGTGACTGCCTCTATCCCCTTTATTTCATCTTTGCAAAAGCATCCCTGGCTGTTTTGGGTCTGACCTGGCATATCCAGTGGAATCAGGTGACAGTGACTCAACAGTAGAAAAAAATCCCAGGTGAAAAGTTGTTGGGAAAGGGGCTGGTGGTGTTTTCAAATTGTTTATTAATTGCAGAGTTTCCATTAAAAAACACCTTTGCTTCAGCCACTTTAATGTTGATTGTTTAACCAAAGGACTTGCCTTGATTCTTTTTTTTTCAAGACTAAAAACAGAAATATATGAAGAAAATTAATTTTAAGTGTAAGCAAGCTTAAATGGTTGAAAATGTTGCAGTTGGAAGAAATCACAGTAGAAGCATATGGGAAGTTGCCTTAACAATAACCTGTGAACCCTGCAGTAGCCTATATATTCTAGGTACTGTAAACTGCCAAAATCCTGCTGAGATTTTGCTCCTGTCCCTTGCATGGGGCACTCAGTCAGCGGGAAGGGTTTTCTGGGGCTTGGCTGAGCCAGTGTGGCTCAGTCAGATTTATGGGTCATGCCAAGAGCTCAGAGTCTCTTCTAAAACCAACCACAGAGCACTTCTCTATTACACACAAGACCTAAAAGTAAAAGGCTTTAGTCTGCAAGTACTACTATAGCAGCCATCAGTGCTAACAATAATACAAGCAAGCTTTTAGAAGCAGTGGGTAAATAAGAAAGAACAAAGAATTGAAAATCAATAGACAAACCCAATTATTGACTCTGCCAGAACCATGCTATAATTTACACTCTCCAGGACTTGTTTACATATTTCTCAGCTTATTTATCAGCATAATTATCAGCTTGGTACTTAGGTAAATATATATACACATATTTATAGACATATATATTTATGCATAGATGTATTATAAATATATATATTTATACTTATACATCTTTTATATGTATACATGTATTTGCATATTATACATATAGAAAGAAATATGTACATATATTAATTTAGAATTACGAGGGTGACTTTCATAACTACCAGAGAATCACATGCTGGTGTTCAAACCCTAAAACCTTGGCAAAGCTATGCAGGAAAATGAAATCTGTAGAACCATGAAGAGTTCTTCTGAGCTGTCTCTGAAAGGCAAAAACTGTGGGCATAGGATCTAGGATTTTCACATCTGGGTTTTGTTGCTGTGGTTCTCAACCTAGATGTTTTTATTTCTGGATATATTTTTCTGGAAATTTAAAAAAAACCCCAAACAGTTATTCTGGGAATGCCAAGGACATCTTCTGCACTTTCACGTTGTCAGAGATAATGAGTTCGTTGCATGCCTAGCTTGCTGGGCAGCTGAGAGTTTTTCACTTTCACTGGTATGTTCTGCTGAAGATCTGCTGAAGTAGAGACTTAGAGCCAGATGAGGTTGTGGGATATGCAGCCAGGAAGCCAAAGGTTCTGCAAATAACTCTGTTTTTGCCCTAAGTTATAAAAAACATTCTCTTATGCAGATCTAGCAGAGTTAAGATAAAGCTTCAATACTTTCTCTGAATACTTTCATTCCACTGTGCCCTCTGAAAATGAAGAAATAATTGGATGGAAGTAGGTTTGAATCTATTACCCTTCCAAGAGTACCCGGATTTGTGCATGTTTTTGTTTTACAATGAGTTCATACCACTAGCCAGCTTTCTTCCTGTCCATAAATTCCTTTTAGAAGAAAATATATTGCAGGATTTACTCTGAGCCTCAAGATGCTGGCTGTGAATAGACCATAGCGATTCAGACCTGGCACTGAGGTCTCATCCTGCTGTCACCACCTTCTATTTTTGGATGTTCACATTTCCCATAATATCAGTGGTAGATACTTTACTGCACAGTATTCCAAAGAAAGAAGGAAGAAGGTATTTCATGTCATCTGTTATTTCTGTCTGCTACAAATCTGCTGCCTCATTCAGGAAAGTTGTTGCCTGTCTCTCAATGGGTTACAGGAACTGTTTTGAGCATTGACTGTGTTGGTCTTGGAACTCTGGCTTTTGAAAAGGTGAGAAATGGAAAAGTACAAAAAATAGAAGTCCCATGTAGCTCAGATGAGCTGACACAGACCATTTGCATGTGAGGGTACAAGTGGCAAGAGATGTGAGTCATAGCTTGGTTTTGGTCCTCAAGGCCTCAAGAGATGCAGCTCCTATGTACTGGAATTTTAATTTTGGCTAGCACCACTAGGTAGTGCTCTGTTGCTGTTGTTCTCAACTTAGATGTTTTTATTTCTGTATTTATTTATCTGGAAATTAAAAAAATAACAATTTTTTCTGGGAATGCCAAGTGTGTTTCATGTACTCACACTGCCAGAGCCTGACTCTGGGAAACAGACTTACCACTGTCATTTTACTCTCAGGTGTAGTCCCTGCAAGACCTCAGGCAGAAGAATGATTAAGAACAGCTTGTAGGAAGTAAGGCAGGAAAATATCCATTTCTCCTCATCTCTGCCTCCCCACAAGAATAAAGAAGCTTGGAGAAGGAAGTTTTGAAATGCTTGAGGTGAAATAAGGCATTCCTCTCTAGCAGTTGAAAGAGAGCTAATTAACGTACAGGCTCAGGAGAAAACAATATACTTGAATAACCAAGGAGATAACTAAGTAATTAATTTGCACCTTTCAGACTTCCAGCCATAATGTTTCATGGGACAGTTCCTACATTAACTGTTTGAGAACTGCTTTTTGAGAGACACACAACATTTGTAAATGAGCTTGTTACAATAGTGACTCCCAGCTACTCCAAGAGAGCCCATGGTGCCAATATCCTTCTCTGGTCTAATACTACCCCAAATTAATTTTAGGTCAGTCGTTATGGTTACCAGACAGGGGTGGTCTACAGTAGCATGGAGTTTGGTGGAAATTTTACAGCCTGTCAGGAAGCAGGGAAAATACTGCAGGAGAGCTTTGCAATTTCTGTCAATGACCTATGGGAGGTGGTGTCACTGATTTTTTGGTCTCCTAATAAGAGACTTGACAGCTACAATGTAACGACCCATTAAGGCAAATTTTCCACGCCGTTGTAATTAGCTTAGCAGCAAAATTGGCTGAGTGAGAGGAGATGACAACAAGGTCACATTTGCGATCAAATTTCCACGCTAACAGTGCAAAATGTAAATAAAAATGATTATAAACCCTCTCTTTGTCAAAGGGTGGCCAAAGATTGTCTTTCCAGCTCACATAATTTGGTCTAAAGTTACAGACATGGAAATAATAGGCAGATAGTTTCATTTGGGAGTCACATGATACAGTTCTTCTGCAGCCTTTTCCTTGCCACAGATTTAGGCAAGCTCTACATAAAACAGGAATAATACTTGCACTGTGCTTTTGAAAAGATCGTGGGCCAAGCCAAGTGAGCTGGAGTGGAGCAGGAGAGCCAAAGGATAGCACAAACCAGTAATGAAAGCAACATGTGATATCATTTGGCCAGAGAAAGATGAGAACAGTGGTGGGATTTAATGGCTCATTATGAAATAACCCTCCCAAGAAAAGGAATGTGTCCAGGGATTAGGATGGGATCCTAGGAAATGGGAAAATTGGGGTTTATTTCTGACCTTGTCACGTCCTAGCTGTGTGCTCTTCTATCAGCTTCCCAGCCCACATAAGTGCTCACTTCAAAGCTGTTCTCTGGCCTCTTTTGGGAGCCCAGCTGAGCTGCTGAAAGAGAGGATGTCATTATTAAATTGACTGTCCAGTGTTTTATATTTCAGATGAAATGAAAATCTAAACAGAATGAGATCTGTACAAGCCCTTGAAGAAATGAGAGTTTAAAATAAAGAGCTCTGTGTGTTTTGTTCAGATTCATTTCTCATTAGGCTCTCCCTCTAGTTCAGACATCTCTGACAAGCATTCTATGATAATTCCATTATATTCTTGGAGATAAGCTGTCTCAGGGACATTAAATAATGTGGTGGCCAAAGCGAGCACTGCCATTGCTGCTGCACATTCGTGCTGGTTTTAGAACCTCTCATACTTCTGTGGCCTGGCCTTCGGGTCTGCAGTGAGAAAGGAGCAATAGCACAACCATTAAAAGGTTTTTGCAGTGGTACAGGAGAGATTTGGGGTTGGATGATTAAGTCTTTTCATGAGAATGATTTCAAGACAGATAAGAGAGAAATGATAAATGGCATCTGGCAAAGAAGTCCTTAAGGCCTGAGAGTGACATGGTGTGAGGAAAAATGTGTACACTTCTCTGAGCAGGGGGTAGTGTTTTCCTTCTGAAATAAACGTGAGGAATATTTAAAAGACAACCTCAGGAATGAAGTCCAAAAACATTTCTCCTATGAGAAAATCAGGAAATTTTCTAAACTATGTCCTAAAACTATCCTTATCATTGCTAATTATTGCAGCATGGTCAGACTGTGTCCCAAATAGTTTTGGAAGTTCACCTGCGTATGTCTGTCAGGAAAGACCAACCTCAGATTTCTTTATCACTGGACTGAGGATGAAGTCAGGTACATGTTAAAGGTCATAGGCCCTGGAGATTTTGATGGAAACTCTAGGGAATAGGACTAATTCGAGGCACCAGCATAAAAGATTTAGAAATATAAAGTAAGGATTTAGCAACCTTATTGCAAAGAAATAGAGAGCAAATCAAGTTATTTCTTCACATTCAGAGAGCCTGTATTTGTCATCCCAAAGTGTAAACTATGGAAGAGCTTTACTGATCAGCACTTTCACACCTTTCCCGTTTGAGAGAATGGCAGAATGGATGTTTTTGGTTCATGGGTGTCAGTTGGACATCCCGGGAGAGGGAAGTGTCCCGTTCCCGCAGACACCACTAGAGGCCACCGCGAACCTCGACAAAGAGCTAAAAACCCCTCCAATTTCCAGCACAGAGCGAATTTACCAGGAGGAGCCAGAAGGCCCTACTGTGTCTCATTTGTGCATATGTTTTGCTTCTTCTGTAACAAAGGAAAATGTGACTGAGCTTGCATCAAGCTCTTTTATCCATCAAGCTTTTCGTCATTTTGAAGGGACTTTTTTTTTTTCCCCTGAAAGAGGGGTTAGAGAGAAGAAATATTTTTCATCATCATGGTGATTTTTATGAGGGTAATACATGTCATTTCTGTTTCATGGAGAGTAAATGTTAGGTCCAGAGAATTTAAGAGACTTGTAGAGATTACTAGATATTGGTATTCATTCTTGCTTTAGAAGCATACTCTGCACTGGGCCAGAGATTGTTTAAAGCTTCTTTGTTTGATAGGCCCAGCTATCACATATGTTACAACGAAGAAAATGGACCACAACTTTCTTAAAATCCAGTCT
This sequence comes from Chamaea fasciata, assembly GCF_029207755.1. NCBI lineage: Eukaryota > Metazoa > Chordata > Aves > Passeriformes > Sylviidae > Chamaea > Chamaea fasciata. The sequence goes on along the minus strand of NW_027094090.1, from coordinate 73,878,034 downwards.
TTATTTAATACAATGAACAGCCTTGCACTGAAGTGCTGTTTTTTTCTACGGCCAAGTGCTGACACCAGTTTCCAATATTACCTCATCTTCTATGAAGCACATTCACTTGCAGCTGCAGGATCAGGAAGCCTGATGTAGCATTTTTTCATGGCTGAATGCAGACATTTGGCTCAGCCAGAATAAAGAACATAATTAAATAAAATTTAAACTGGAAGTGTATAGACGTTCCACCTTTCACTCCATTTAGGAGCATGCCCAATACAGCATATTTTGCTGTGTCTTAGAAAAATTAAATGGATTATGTTACACTTTGTGACAAATTATTTTGTAAAAAATTGGCTTTTCTCCATGGAAAACCTCTGCCTATCACTTTCACAAGTAAATACTGGCATCAGTGACTCAAGGTTGTCAAGTCAGCCTTTCATATTATGTGGCACATTATTTTGTAGTGTATCCCAGTATTAAAGCAAAATGTTCAATTCTGTCAGCTGTATCTGAAGTGAAGAGTCTGACCTTTGGAAAACTGGGCATTTTAGAGCTAAGGATCAGTTCGCATGGAGATGTATTTAAAATCCACACCAATGGGGTAACACTTTTTCCTAAGTCATTAATAAGAGAGGATGAGTTGGTATTGCATGATCAAGTTGGTATTGCATTTTATTCTTTGCATGCTGAAAGCTGTAGGAAGTGAGGAGCTGGATGTTCCTTCCTAATTTTGTTTGCCTAGACCTCTCAGTATTTTGTATTATGCTTCTTATTAATGTGAAAATACATATTAAAACCCAGCTGATATATTTTAATTTGTTTAAATGGCCCATTTCAGCAGAGAAGGGGTTGCAGTTTTTCCCATAACACAAAACAATGGAGATCTGCTGGATACATTGGGATGTATTTGTTTTCCTTTTTCTAATTACATATGGGACATTATCAGATCTGCTCAAGTAAATACTCAACTCTCTTCAGACTTTTTTGCAGGCTTAAATAAGCCTGGATAATTTCATATTGTGTGTGCTGCTTTTCTCCTCTGAGCAGGAGGAGAAAAGCAGCACACACTTTTTACCTTCAACAAAAGTTTTGTTTGGATTGTAACAGGGTGGGGTTGTTGTTGTTTTTTTTTTTTTTTTTTTTTTTTTTGTGGGGTTTTTTTTTGTTGTTGTTGTTTTATTGTGGGTTTTTTTGCCTAAAGGATGTTTTTTGTCTTGCAAAGAAATACACAGGCCCTTGCCTAGCATTCTTTTATGAATGATTAAAGTGGTGCATCCCACAGAGGGAGGCTCTGCAAGCTGCCACTGCCTCATACCCCTCTGCATCCCAACTGAACAGCAACACTGTCAGCTGTGGCTTCTGCCTTGGGCTGCTGCTCCTGGCTTCTTGACCTTTATATATCACATCCATCACAAAGCCAGCAGGATTCTCCAGGAGCCTCTGAGGTGCTGGAAATGCCAATAAGGTGGTAATTCAATTTTCTCTCTTCCTCAGCTGTTCCTCCTCCCAGAACCTGTTACCTCTTCTCCTGAGGTGCTCTGTTGCTGTGCCCACACTCCCAAAAGAGGTGAAAAACAGAGTTTTCACTTGTGCTTTGGGGAAAGGTCATCATTAAGTAGTCATTCACCAACTCCCAGTTCATTTAGTGGAAATGAGGTACCTAAAAATATTACAGGGGCTCTAACAACTTCTTAAAAAGCATGACCTCTCCACAGAAGTACTTCAGGTGCAGTGATTCTCTGTAAATGCTATGTCTGCATAAGTACCTGGATAACTTTAGGAACATAATTAATGCACTTCAGTTGGGAAAATAATTGTGCTGTCTCCCCGTAGTCAGGGAGAGAAACGAGCAGCTTGTACCACCATGATCTTAGCTGCTGTTAAGAGGTGCCTTGCTGTTTCCTAGGGTACTTAGGGTGACAGCAGTTAAGTGCCTGAAAGTAGTTAGCAGAGCACTGGGAACTACTCATCTGTCAATCATTTTTAAGACTGTACCTTGAATGTTTTTGAAAGGTGGCTTGTTAGTTTGAAATACGTTTCTTTCTGCTTTCTGACAGGTCAGAATGCTTTTTTTTTTTTTTTTTTTTTTTTTTTTCTAACTAGGGAAAAAGCATGTGGGACTTAGGGCAGATATAAAAATCAAAACAATGGAAAAGGTTGGTTTTGGTTGTAAATACTCACTTATGTAGAACTTTGGCTGGTGCCTTGGAAAAGGTGGGCTCCACACCAAGGAGCTGAGGCTCTGTAAAGAATTCTTTCCATGGTTCATGTTGCCTGCCTTTGCTTCCATTACAGAATACACACCTGTGGAAAGAGTGCTGCTGTGAGCATACATTTTTAACCCTTTATTTCTGGCAAATAATTTCAAAATGATACAGAATTTGTACCTTTAAATGGGAGATTTCTGTACAGCAGTCATTGAAACTTCAGGCCATGTCACAGGGTCCCAGGTGGGTTGCTGAATGGACGTCACCATCATCTGTAAAAAAATGCTAGATCTTTAATGAGCTGTGTAAACGTGCTTCCTTATGGAGTCCAAAGGGTACGGAGTGAGATGATCTTTAGAGTCAGAGGTTCTTTTATCTCCCTTCCTAGTTCTCAGTGTGTACTACACTGTCTGTACTATTATTAGGCCCCTTTGCAGACACAAACACAGAAACTCATTGGCAGTCACTACTGGATTAAAGGATTTATCTCAAGAAACACTCTGGCTGGGGAATAGATGGCAGAAGTAAAAACATTCAGATATGAATAATGTGGTTTCTTTCTTGATTTTCTTTTTCTGCTTATGATCTATTTTCACAGCAAGTCATTAATACTGGAGACTCAAGAAGTGGTTGTGTAATAATTTGCATAATAAATCCTGGCATCAGTCTGCAGCACTGACAAACATTTGTTCTGGTGGGCTGAGGCTCATTAGGCGTAGATCTTTCTCACCCGCTGCTGTTGGAGATGTTAAAGGCTGTGTTTAGTTAGGTTGGAACTATTCTTGGTCTGAGTTAATGGTATGGACATGTGAAGGCATTTGAAAAGGTCCCTCAAAAGCTGGTTTTCAATTCATCAAAACAGTGTGAACAAATTAGTCCCAAAATCATGAGGAAGTGTAAACCCATAGGTTGAATTGACTCAAATTAACAGGAGCATCGTGCTGCCCTACAATGGGGAGGTGAATGTGGGCCTCTAAACTGCTTCCTACCAGAGCTTTTGCATGTAGAGACTTGCAAATTAGAAATGTGCTGGAGTCTGCTTGTTCTGTGAGTTCTGTTTTCAGCCAAGTGAAGTGAAGACCTTCATTCCTGCTCCTTAAGAAAGGGTTTAATGCAGCAACAGCAGCTTAATCCATGGGGTGATCCCAGTGAAAACTGAGGAGTTCCAACGGGTGGAAGGTCTGTCTTGTAGACCAAGTGCAAAAGAAGCAAAAGCAGCTTTCTTCCACTGGCCAGGGAGCTTTGCAGAGCATTAAAATTCTTTAGTTGAAACATGACTTCAGGCTCTAAGCCATTGCCTTACATAGGGCCTAGTTGTGTGGTACTTTGAGTTGCTGTGGTGTGAGACTGCTGTGTTGCATCTGATGCCTTGGGAAGGCTCACCTGAAACAGGGACGGGACAGAGCTAGAGAATAAAGTAGATAGTTATTGAAAGACCTTTCGGGTACACCTTGGGCAGGACAAGAGCCTGACCAGGTGTACACCCAAGGTAGACTTAGAATGGTCACAAAATGCACCCAAATGGGTCACGAAATGGCTAACCAGTCAGAAGGTCTTACACTTTTATAAGTTTTGGTTCATTTGCATATTGGGGTTTAATTGTCCAATTATAGCTTCAGGTTGTGAGGTCCCATCCTTCTTGTTCCTCCCTTCAGTCCATTGTTGTTTGTGCTTTTGAGCCTGAAAGTTGTCCTTGGTCTTCATCAGCAAAAGGATTTGTTTTGTCTCCCTACTATGTGAAGAGAGCTGACTGGCACTTAATATGAGGCTCAGAACTGCACCGTTAGGCAGCACAGAATGTGAAAAACATGAAAGCTAAAACTTAAGGCATCACATGGGGCAGTAAATGGGCACAAGAATTTCTAGGTAATGAATGCCCTGCAACGTTGTGTACTCAGGCTTTAAGTAAAGATTTTATGAATGTGTATTTCTTGCCATGTTAAAAGAAATACTGTTATGAGAGGATAGGTTGAATTCCTCATCTGTATGATGTTTCTAGAAGCCACAAATATTACCCCTGTGAAACACTCCAGAAAAAGGAATGCTTCAGGTCTATCACTTAGTGAGACTTCTATTATCAGTTCTGAAAACAGCTCACACTTACAATCAGTGATGCACAAAATACTCATCAGAATGAAGTTAGCTTCAAGTGGAGCAGGGCTGGAATGGTTTATGCTGCACATTACTGATTGCAAGATGTTGATGAGCTAATTAATGGTGAAGTTGAGTGCCTCAGTCTGTGGTTATTCAGTGTATTAAAGTAGGTAGTTGATGTTGCCTCACAACAGGAAACCTGTGAGGTTGTCAGGGGTTGTGTTCTTTCCCTTTGCCCTCAGCAGCAGGGTCTGAAGCTCTGAGTGAGGAGAAAGGATGTTTTGGTGTTCCTTGCCTGGGTTCTTGTCCAATACTCTTGATCTAAATTTATTATTTTTGCCATATTTATTCAAGCTTTGTATTTTAGTTGTCTTCATTTATGGAAAGAAGAAAAAAATCACTTCCCCCTTCCAGGATCCGTGAGCCTGTCTCAGGTGAGATGATGGGGCCTTGCATTCCACCTGAGTCTGAGGATGGAAACAGAACAGTGCTTCTCTCTGATCCCTGTGACACTGTCTGATTTCTTTGACCCCTATTTCTTAGAGCAGCAAAGATTTTAGCATCCTCATTAACTGCTTACTTTGCATCAGAAATATCTATTTCCTCTTTTGTTGTTTCCTGTGTTGCGTGAATTTCTGGTGCTTTGGCCTCTTGCTGTTTGAGGGACTCGACTTCTTTTTGCAGGCCCTGTTTGCTTCTCCAAGGTTTGGTTTCTCTGGTCAAGGTCTGCCAGCTACTCGTAGGATTTATAAAGTAGGAACTGCTTAAAGTTATCTTCTTGCTACCCTTTATCTCATCCTTCTGTCCTTTGGCTGCTTTGAGAGTTTGACTCATGTCTTTGTGCATAGTAGAATTCTGGTCTGCATTGACTCACAAGTGTGACCAGTTCTGGCTTTATGCCCAACTTTTCTCAATGTCTGTTTTGCTTGTGATGCCAATTTCTTCAAAACATTTTAAGCAGCAGAAGGTTAAAAAGTGGAATTTCTTTCCTACCTAAAAAAAATATAAAAATTAAACTAAACCCATCATTTTTGTAAATCATGATGATTTGTTTTAGTTCTTTAGTTTGGCTCTTTTGTTGTTTCCTTTCTTCAAGAAGAGATAGGGCAGAAGTTTCTTAAAAAACGTTGAAGGTTGCCAACATGTCCAGACTTTCAGAACTTTTATCAGCCATACTAATGGAAATATTACAATGCCATGCAAATGTGAATTAGTTGGCAGAACATCTTGTTGCAGCCAGGGAAAAAAAGCCTTGCATACTGAGTGGCGTATTTATATTTTTCAATGGCATCCTTATTGGCTAAAGTGGAACACATGTAGCTGTACTTTATAAAAATAATGAAGTCAAGGATATAAAATAGCTGGGCTTCTCCAGTGTTCAAACACTCTTTCAGATCAACAAATTGAAAAGGTCTTTCAGGATTCTCTTGTGGCTTTGTGCACGAAAGATGAAATCATTCAAAGAACAGGGCATAAAGATACCATCAGATATGTGGATCAAAATAATGCACTTTGTGTTAGGAAAATAAGACCAGTACAGAAACAGTCTTGAATGAGGTTTAGCATTCATTGTTCCCTATAGAATTGATTGACAATTCTTTTTCAACTGTGTAATTTTTAAAAGAGCTGCAGGAATTGTTCAGCCCAACCTCGTTTATGTTTTGAAATAAAGCTTTGTGTGCTTTTATTCATCATGGCAAGCATAGAAAAAATATCAGCACTTATCAGATCCTGGCTTTACATAATGCAGCATTAGTCAACAAAGTTTTACCTGCATTCCTCCTGTGGGTTACTGGGCTAAGTACTGAAAGTCGTTACCGTTTCATGGCTGCTTGGTATCTTGTTTAAAAAGAAGTTGGAGAGCTCAGCTTACTTCCCAATGGATCAGCAGAGCTGTACCAGAAATGTGTAGGCTGTTTTGGACAAAATAAGAACAAACTCAAAAACATGGAGCTAAACCCCAGATTTAGGCTACGGTCCAGCAACAAGTTCTGTTGTTGTTTCCATGGAGCTCAGTGCAGGATCAGCCACAGTTGTTTTTAAAAAAATATTCTTATGAGGCCATAGTGTTTCCTGTCTTGCTGGGAGCATGGGAGGAAGAACAGTGATTTTGTGTTATTTTGGCACATCTTCCATGCCTTTCAGTGGAGAACAGAGTGAAGACAGTAGCAAAAGGCAGATATATTGAAACATTGATGCTTTTTCTTCCTTTCTTTATTTTTTTCCTATTTAAACCTCAAAGAAGTTCAGACTTGCAGTAAGTTGTGAAGAAAGGATTGAAGCGATGGGTTGAGTTGTTTCTGTGCTTCTTTGGTGGAAGATTGCCTTGTCCCTTTTTCTCTTTTGGTTTTTTTTTTTTTTTTTTTTTTCCTTGCAGTCTATCATGAGGATTATAAATAAAAGATATCCCCAGACAGCAGCATGGATCAGAGCAAGCCAAACGTATGGATGCTGCTGTATGAACCTTCTTTCTGATTTTGTAGGTGTACTTTAGCTCTGCAACTGCCAATCATCATCTCACATTTGAACTTCCCCACCTGTGGGAGCTGTATCATACATTCCTAATTTGATTTCAGCTGATGGTTACCGTGGCAGAAAGGAAGGAGAGTGTTCTTGAAAGAGGAGCTTTCCCTCATGCTTGTTCCCAACCTGATGCATGCTGCAAAACACTTCCAAAACCTCCACAGCTGCTCTCCTTGCTCTCAAAAAGGCTGGTAAAGCATTATATAAATGGCATTCTGCAAGTAGATGCAAATAGGCTTTGCTCTTTTCCCAAAGCTGCTGAACAGCTTTTGAGTGGGGAATGATGCTGCACCAGCTCCTGAGAGGAGGGGGATTATTTTAAGCCAGCTACAATTGTGGGTTTCTGCAGCTGACAGCCACACTGACTGGGGTGGGAGCTGGCTTCTGTCCCTGGAAAGGAAAACAAAAGGTCCTGCACACCCTGGCTTCTACTGCTGTTGGTGCCACACAGTTCCTTCTGAGATTAATGGGGCATGATGGTGCAAGTGCTTCGAGACATCTCCATCATGCATCTCACTCACCCATACAGCCTGCCCTGGCAGGCAAAAGAGCCGTGAGAAATCCCTCCCCCGTGGTGATTCACCTCACCCTAGGGCAGGTGGCTGAGCCCTGTCCTGTAGCGAAAAAACCTGTGCAAGCTGGCTGCTTTCAGGTCTTCAGGTGGGGAACTTAAATAAGTCTGCATAGCTGTAGTTTGATCATCTGAATTCCCTTCCTGCAGTTCACTTGGCAAAGGGATAAATCCTTCCAAAAATGTAGTGGGATATTCATTCTTATCAGAAAGTTACCTGCAATAACTAGTTTGGAGGACTTAGGTTCTTTGTAATGCTCAAAATGATCCCACACCTTCCTGGGAGTCTGTTTTCCAGTTTCTCTGTGCTCAGATTGCAGCAGGGTTCATCCTCCAGCCCTCTGGTTTAATTCTTTCCCCATGTCCCTGATACTGTGCAGCATTTCAGATACTCTGGATATGTAATCCAGCCTGCCATTCCATCCTGATGCTGGTGTTAAAGGTTCCTTTCTTGCTCTCCCCAACTCAGACCTTTAATTCAACATTCATGACTTCCTTCCTTTCTTTCAAGAAACCCTGTTTCCCATCTTACCTTCCTTCCCTGCAGAAGATTCGACTTCATCACAGTCTGAGCATCTTTGAGTGCTTGTCTGTAACTTGAGATCTGAATTTAGAGCTGCTTTTTATTTCAAGAGCACTGAGCAAACCAAAACAGGCTCGAATTTGTTTAGTCCCATGGATATACAGAGAAGCATCTCCATCTGTGTTCTTGGTGTTTTGATTTGCTCCATGAAGAGCTGCAGGTGTTACTAGATCCTTCTTTTGATTCTGGAGAAAAAAGTACCCATGACATTATGCTCAGCTGTGAAAAGTAAAAATGCAGATCTCAGCTAGAGCATAAAGATTTTCATGCTTTAGGTTTAACGAAACAGTAAAAAGCCTAACAAGGGATACTTTAGCAATGTATAAGTAACACAGAGATGTTCATATTGGAAATAGACCCAGCAAATGAGGTAAAATTCAAAAGCCAACAGTTAAGGTATTTTTCCTATATACTTTAATTTTGCCATTTTATGGTGTTCAGATATTTGTTACATGTGCTGTTTATCCCACTATATTCACTAATTAGAAGAAACATCTAAGCAAATTTAGTTTGCTTTCCTGTATCTTTATCTTGCTGCACAAATATCCTGTGGAACCTCAAGAGGCAAATAAAATACCTCTGTAATATTTTCAATACTTTCTTAAAAATTAAATTCTCCCTCCACCTCCCAGTTCAAAGGACATTCAGTGTTCATCTGGACCTCTCCGTTGCACTCAGAGAAAAGTAGAGTGTAAAAAAAATAAGTTGTCCTAATACTGGAGGTAGGAAAAATGAAGAGATGTCACAGATTTTGTGAGTACTTGGTGAATTTTGCTAGTGTTTTACTGAGAAATCTGATTTTGTGATGGGAGTTTTGTGAAGCAGCCTGTTGCGCTCGTTAAGGGTGTTGGAATAGCAGATGTGGGAGGTTTTGCAGTCTTAAGGCAGTGTAGTAGTTTGAAGGCAAAACAAATGAGAGGCTCCAAGTCAGAGATACAATTTAATAGGAAAAAAAAAAAAAGAAAGAAAGTAAAATAAAATAGATGCAATAATACAAAAGTCCACTGACAGAGTCAGAATACAACCTGAGCGTAGTGATGGAAGCAGTCCAGATGAGGTGGTCTTCCTGAAGCAGTGATCCTGTAGAAAGGTCTGGTAGCTCGGGTCCTCTGGGAATCCAGTGGGTAAGCACCCCTCTGGTGTTCAGAGTCTCAGCTTATATCCAGGCTGGAATGCTTGGTTCCTCCCTCTGGGCGGAGCATCTCACAATGGGATGGTGAGTCATGTGATAAGGCCTGATGGGCCCATTAACAGGAGGTAGTCCAGGAGGGGGTTATGTGTGAGCTGTGCAGCAAAGGTGCTGATGGGCCCATTAACAGAAGATAAGCAAGAGTGGAGGAGGCAGGGAGCACTGCCTCACCTGGTTTCAACAGTTCATGAAGATGGTGATAGAATATACTTCAACCCAGGACATTATCCACCCCTTATTCTATTACCATCTACATCATTCCAAATCAATACTTTTCTTAAACTACACACACACACACATATATATAATGAAATCCTATACACAGTTCTCACTTAAAGTAAGGTCTCCTTGTGGTACACAGTGGGTTTCTTCATCCTTTTGCATCACTCACTAAGTGTAACTAGGTCTTTGAGCAAAGACAACTCCACGGATGGGTTTGCCCTTGCCTGAGGTGGGATTAATCCAAACAGTCTTTCTTAACATACTTCTCATGTGTATCACAGGGACCTTATCTCCATCCACTGTATGCAAGGATTCAGATTGGGCAGGACCCGCTCGATTGATGAACCCTCGGGTATTGACCATCCAGGTGGCTTTCGCTAAGTTCAGTTCTCAATTTTTGAAGGTCTCTCTACCAAGTGCCTTAAGGGTAGTTTTAAGCAGTCCATTGCAGCATTCCACCTTCCCGGCAGCTGGTGCATGGTATAGGATATGGTATATCCATTCGATTCTGTGTTTTCTGGCCTAAGTGCTTATGAGGCCATTTTTGAAATGAGTCCCGTTGTCTGACTCAGTTCTCTCAGGGGTGCCATGTCTCCACAGGACCTGCTTTTCCAGGCCCAAGATGGTGTTCCGGGCAGTAGCATGAGGTACAGGGTAGGTCTCCAGCCATCTAGTGGTTGCTTCTACTATGGTGAGCACGTAGTGCTCGCCTTGGCGGGTTTGGGGAAGGGTGATGTAGTTAATTTGCTAGGCTTTTTTATACTTATACTTTGACTATTGGTTGCTATACTACAGAGGCTTTACTCGCTTGGCCTGTTTGATTGCAGCACAGGTCTCGCAGTCATGGATAGCCTGGGAGATGCTGTCTATAGTAATGTCCACCTCTTGGTCACGAGCTCATCGATATGTTGCATCTCTCTTTTGATGACCAGAGGCATCATGAGCCTAACGAGCTAGGAATAATTCTCCTTTGTGCTGCCAGTCTAGATCAACTTGAGATACTTTCACATTGGCAGCTCGATCTACCTGTTCGTTGTTATGATGTTCTTCATTAGCCCAACTCTTGGGTACATGCGCATCTACGTGTCAAACTTTCACGGTCAGCTTTTTTAGTCGGGTGGCGATGTCCTGCCAAATCTCAGCAGCCCAGATGGGTTTCCCTCTGCGCTGACAGTTGGTTTTTTTCTAGCGGTCCAGCCATCCTTACAGAGCATTAGCTACTATTCATGAGTCAGTGTAGAGATAGAGCCTTGGCCACTTCTTTTGTTCAGCAATATCCAAAGCCAGCTGGACAGCTTTAAGCTCTGCGACCTGACTTGATCCACCTTCTCCCTCGGTAGCTTGTGCAACTCGTCGTGTGGGGCTCCATACAGCAGCTTTCCATTTCCGGTTAGCACCTACAATTCGGCAGGAACCGTCAGAGAAAAGGGCATATCATCTCTCACTCTCCGGTAGCTCGTTATATGGTGGGGCTTCTTTGGCTCGTGTCACTTGCTCCTCCTCTTTTTCAGAGGATAATCTAAAGGTCTCACCTTCAGGCCAGTTTGTTATAATTTCCAGAATCCCAGGGTGATTCAGGTTTTTAATACGGGCGCGCTGCGTGATCAGGGCGATCCATTTGCTCCATGTGGTGTCGGTGGCATGATGTGTGGTAGGAACCTTTCTCTTGAACATCCACCCCAGCACCGGTAGTCGAGGTGCCAGAAGCAGTTGTGCTTCAGTACCAATCACTTCTGAGGCAGCTTGGACTTTTTCATAGGCGGCTAAGATTTCTTTCTTTGTGGGAGTGTAGTTGGCTTCGGATCCTCTGTAGCTTCGGCTCCAGAATCTCAGTGGTCGTCCCCGAGTCTCACCCGGCACTTTCTGCCAAATGCTCCAGGACAGACCATGGCTCCCGGCTGCAGAGTAAAGCACGTTCTTCACCTCTGATCCTGTCCTGACTGGGCCAAGGGCTACTGCATGAGCGATTTCCTGCTTGATCTGGGCGAAAGCTTGCTGCTGTTCTGGGCCCCAGTGGAAATCGTTCTTCTTGCGGGTAACCAGGTAGAGAGGGCTCACGATTTGGCTATACTTGGGAATGTGCATTCTCTAGAAGCCTATGGCACCTAGGAAAGCTTGTGTTTCCTTCTTGTTGGTCAGTGGAGACATTGCAGTGATCTTATTGATGACTTCGGTGGGAATCTGACGCCGTCCATCTTGCCACTTCACTCCCAGAAACTGGATCTCTCGAGCAGGTCTCTTGACTTTGCTCCTCTTGATGGCGAAGCCGGCCTTCAGGAGAATCTGAACGATCTTCTCTCCTTTCTCAAAGACTTTTGTTGCGGTGTTTCCCCACACGATAATGTTGTCAATGTATTGCAGGTGTTCTGGAGCCTCACTTTTTTCCAGTGCAGCCTGGATCAGTCCATGGCAAATGGTGGGACTGTGCTTCCACCCCTGGGGCAGTCGGTTGCAGGTGTACTGCACACCCCTCCAGGTGAAGGCAAACTGAGGCCTGCATTCTGCTGCCAGAGGAATGGAGAAAAAGGCATTTGCAATATCAATGGTCGCATACCATTTTGCTGCTTTGGATTCCAGCTCATACTGAAGCTCCAACATGTCTGGTACGGCAGTGCTCAGTGGTGGTGTGACTTCATTCAGGCCACGGTAATCCACTGTCAGTCTCCATTCTCCACTGGACTTACGCACGGGCCATATAGGGCTATTAAAGGGTGAACGAACCTTGCTTACCACCCCTTGGCTCTCCAGCTCACGAATCGTCTTATGGATGGGGACCACAGAGTCTCTGTCGGTGCGATATTGCCGACGGTGCACTGTTGCTCGGACGATCGGCACCTGTTGTTCTTTAATTTTTAGTAGTCCCACAGCAGAGGGGTCGTCTGAGAGTCCAGGCAAGGTACTCAGTTGTCTGATGCCTTCTGTCTCTAGAGCAGCTATGCCAAAAACCCAGCGGTATCCTTTTGGGTCTTTGAAATACCCATTTCTGAGATAGTCTATGCCCAAAATGCATGGGGCCTCTGGATCAGTCACAATGGGGTGTTTCTGCCATTCTTTCTCAGTTAGACTTACTTCAGCTTCTAGTACAGTCAGCTCCTGGGATCCTCCTGTCACCTCAGAAATGGAAATGGGTTCCACTCCCACATACCTTGATGGCATCAGAGTACACTGAGCACCGGTATCAACCAGAGCCGTATATCTTTGTGGGTCAGATGTTCCAGGCCATCGAATTCACACAGTCCAGTAGATCCGATTGTTCCTTTTCTCTACCTGGCTAGAGGCAGGGCCCCCCTATTCCTGGTCATGGCATACATTGCTCTCTTCTTGTAAACATGTTTCTGAGGTTCCTTCAAGAGGATCAGTCATATCATCATTCCTGTACCGTCTGGAGTTCTGTGCACGAGAGACCGGAGCAACATTGATTCTAGATGGGCTCTTTGTGGCAGGTGTTTCTCTTTTCAGTTCACGTACCCGGGCTGCTAAGGAGGAGGTGGGTTTTCCATCCCACTTCCTCATGTCTTCTCTATGCTCCCGAAGAAAAGACCAGAGGTTACCTCGTGGTGTGTATCCTCTCTCCCTGGCTGGGGAGCGCCTGCTCCTAATGGCAGAGATTCTCATTGGCTCTGGTTGGATATGGTAAATTTCTTCCTTAAGGTCTTTTTTCAGTTTCTGATGGCCTTCTTCAATCAAGTTCCGGACTTGCTCAGCCAGTCTTGTTTCTACAGACAAGACATGGGTACGAACTGGAGCAGTGACAGTGTCTTCGTAAATTCTTAGTTTATTAGCCAAGACACCTACCTTGTCTTCACTTTCCCTCCATTGCAGTGTTGCCAGGTAACGTGAGTACATCTCGGGTCCAAGCCGTGCAAATCTCAACCACATCCGTGATGTGCACTGGACACCATCTGGGTTTTTAGGAAATCTCTCATCTTCTGAAAAAATTATTTCCAACACAGCCAATTCCCTCAGGCATCGGGTACCTTGCTCTATTGTGTTCCATTTTCCTTGGTGCACTTGGAGGTCTTCTTTACAAAGGTATCTATCTTTCACACTTGTTAGCAGTCGCTGCCAGAGGCTGAGAGGTTCTTGGGTTTTCCCAGTCCCCTGGTCAATGACCACATCCCGGGACAACGATCCCAGTTGCCTGGCCTCACTTCTATCCAGAATGGTGTCATTGGCTGCAGCGTCCCAGATGCGGAGCAGCCAGGTTAGGATGGGCTCGTTGGTCTGGCGGGTGAATTCTCTTCACAGGTCACGCAGCTCACCCAGAGACAGAGAGCGAGTGATGATTTCTGGCTCTGTCTCTTCTGCTGATTGTGAAGGTCCTGCTGCACTCTCATCAGTCACTATGCGGACTGATTTGGTCCTTGATTTCTTCTTCTGAACGGGGGCAACTGCTACTGGTTTAGGCTGTTCCAGTTCAGTGATGGTTTGTGTGGAGATGCTGATGGCACCTTTGGTCCCTTTCTCCTCTGTAACAGTCTGCATAGATGTGGACGCTGTTGCCTCACTTTTGGCTTCTTTCTTCTCTGTGATGGTCTGTGTAGATGAGGACACTGTTGCCTTGCCTTTGGTTCCTTTTGCCTCTGTGACACTCTGTGTAGACACTGATATTGTTGCTCTGCTTCTTTTTCTCTCTTCCTCTAGAACACGCTGTATCACACTAGGTAGTGTAAGCATGGTGCGGGCCGTGCAGAGAAGACAAAGCAGGACTAACAATAACATCATGCTGTCTTTGGCATCCAGAGGGTATTCCATATTTTCAAAAACTGCTGTGTCATGCCTGAAAAGCTGGAAAAAATCATTCTTCACCCCTCCCCACAGGGGCTGGGTGAGATTGTTGAGGCTCCAGATGTAGCATCCTAGACCAGAACAAGAAAACAAAAGTGGGTGTATATTCTGAATAATGTTCATTGCCTTGGAGTTTATCAAGCGATGGACATAATAGACTACTAAGGCAATTTTAGTACCATACCCTGGTCTACACAGGAGCATTAAGACTGGCAGATAGTACTTCAATTGTGGAAAAATAGAGAGATAGATATAAGATACATGTAAGCATGTTGAGCATCATGGCGAACAGGTGTCTTCTTCAATACAAAATTGTAATTCTGACTTTTCTCAGTGCTTTGTGCCCCACGTAGGGCACCAAAAATGTAGTAGTTTGAAGGCAAAACAAATGAGAGGCTCCAAGTCAGAGATACAATTTAATAGGAAAAAAAAAGAAAGAAAGTAAAATAAAATAGATGCAATAATACAAAAGACCACTGACAGAGTCAGAATACAACCTGAGCGGAGTGATGGAAGCAGTCCAGATGAGATGGTCTTCCTGAAGCAGTGATCCTGTAGAAAGGTCTAGTAGCTCGGGTCCTCTGGGAATCCAGTGGATAAGCGCCCCTCTGGTGTTCAGAGTCTCAGCTTATATCCAGGCTGGAATGCTTGGTTCCTCCCTCTGGGCGGAGCATCTCACAATGGGATGGTGAGTCATGTGATAAGGCCTGATGGGCCCATTAACAGGAGATAGTGGAGGAAGGGGTTATCTGTGAGTCGTGTGGCAAAGGTGTTGATGGGCCCATTAACAGAAGATAAGCCAGAGTGGAGGAGGCAGGGAGCACTGCCTCACCTGGTTTCAACAGTTCATGAAGATGGTGATAAAATATACTTCAACCCAGGACAGGCAGCCAGAGCAGCTCTGCATCAACTCCACTCTTGCACTAGATACAAGTTGAGGGAGAGGAGCCCTTACCTCCAGAAATGTTTGGTCTGACCCTGTTTACTCAGCTTGTCTGTGACATTTGGCACTGTAATAGGTACCAGAGTCTGTCTGTCTTTTTCATCTGACGTATTACCATGCTAGAAAATAAATCCTGGGTGCTGCTGAGCTCCAGCTCCATTCATCAGCTCCTCTCATGTCTGCAGGAGCAATAGGACCAGTTATAATTCCTCCAGCATGGATTGTGTTCCTTGGTGTCAGAGGAAGCTCCTCCACTCCCTTTGGGTGTCTCTGGGCAGTTTGAGACATACAGAAGCTGCTGCTTTGACTGGCATTTCTCTCCCTTTCTTCCACACAGAGATCCTGCCACAAGGTCTTCTTTTTGATTTCTTTACTGATAAAAGATCACTAGTAAAGCATTATCACAGCAACAAGAGGAGGAGAGAGTAAAATAGAAAATTCTTGTCCTTTTTGTTCAATCTTCTGAAATCTGATGTCTTTCTTCAGTTTGTAGTGTCTATTTGCAAGTAATTAGTTGAAAGAAAGCCAAGTTCTCATAATAATGGAGACCAAGGACATGGACAAGGTCAACATTAAGGCTGAATATTTAACTAAAAGTTGCAGGGTAAACTTTTGAAAAAGTCTATGATTTCAAGCATCTCTGAATTTTTTCTTGAGCATCGATTAAGATATATTATGGTTGGTATTAGACATGCCCGTGAGGTGAATTAGCTGAATATTTTTTTCACCTCTTAATCTCATGATTCAAGTGTCCTGTCCCTCAGTTATCTTTTATAGGTGTTCTGATTTTTAAAATGCTCAGAAGATTATACCTCTAAGGGCCGCCAGGAGCCAGGGTTTGGTTTTGGTCCACAGCACATGTGGGGAAGCAATGAAGATTAAGTAGGGGGACATCAATCCCTGTCCAGAAGTGCTGTGTGTTAAGAAAGGAAGCAGGTGAGTCTTAGAACAGGGTTTTCACAAAATCAAAAGTATAGAAGAGCATCTTGCAGGACTTTAACTTTTTTTTTTTTTTTTAATCATTAAAGATTACAGTTCTGTGTTGTATTTCCAGCCGTGGTGCAAAGACAAATGCTCTTTAAAGAAGTGTTAGGACCATTTCCTGTTTTCCTGAAGTATTTGTTAATCCACCAACTCCAAATACAGTTACTGATATTTTAAGTTGCCTTGTTTTCTAACAAGCTTAAGTTTAAAACAAGTGACTGAACGTATAATTGCTGAGAATATTCTAAATTGAGATGGTTTGGCTTCTGGAATGAAATCAGCTTGTTTCAAATCATATTTAGAAGCTGAAGAATTTGTGTGAGAATCCTTCTATCTTCTGCTGTTCCAGGGTTCTGGAAGCAGCTTCATGGTGAGGTGATGATCTCTTGGAAAGCTTTGGTGCCCTTGAAGCAAACCCCCAGAGTTCAGGCTACTTGGCAAGGTCACTGCAGTCCCCACCCAAGTAGTGCAGGCTGTGGGAAAAGACAACTTTTCCTTGGCCAGAAGAAACCCCTAGGATCCAAAAGGGCAGGGGCTGAAAAGCAGAAAAGGAGAATCATGGACAGGAATAACATCTAAGGCTTTACATAAGTTGTCTCACCTTGACTTACAGTCAGGACATATTATTCTTGGTGGCACTCCAGATCAGTTAAAAGGAAGAGATTGCAGCAGCCTCAGCTGAACTTTAAACTGGATCATTTACATAGCTAACATTAAAAAAAAAATGTGCTGTGTGATTCATAATATTTTTCTGTGATATGCTATTTATTTCATGTTGTTCCCACATTTCCTGGTATTTAAAATACTTTGGAATAAGTGCCACCACAAAATTACAAGGCTGTGTTTGTCAAGAAGTGTGAGTATGGCACTTAGGATTTTGGAAGTTGGGATCCCACCAGAGAACAGTTGGTTTGCAAAAATGCTGAATAATAGGAAGATTAATATTTGTCTATAAATAACCTCGGTAGACTTCAGAATTTCACAGGGGTGAGGTAAATAAGGCCAATAGTCTTCTTTGACTTGGGTATGCCTCAAGTGTTTAGAAAGTTATTCTGGTACATAGAAACCTGATTTTTCAATGCACTCTTAGGACCTGAAGCAAATTTTTGGCTCCTCCCCTCAGAGAGTGGGAATTGACAGTTAAAAGAAGGGTGAGGAGAGATGGAACGTCACCATTTGATAAGTCTGTGAGCTGCCCACTCGTGTGTGGATTGCTGGAGTTGTGTGTCTCATCCTCCTTATGGATGGTCACCCCAAATTCTACTCAAATGCACATTTTCACTCAGCTTTCTTGTTAAAAAACACAGGATTGTGTTTTTTAACAAGAAGGAGCGAACTCCACAACTAAATATCAGACTGGACATGGATTTATGAAAGCATTTCAGATGCTTAAGCCTCAGAGGAAACATGGAACAGGGAGTGGGAGGGAAAGCGTGTGCATGATGATGGATCCATACTAGAGGAGAAAAAAAGATAATGTTAGAGTAGTTAGAACCTTCTTTCTCTTGGAAAAAGCAGAGGTGAATTTTCAATTTTATATTCCCACAAAAATCTTTATCTGATGCTTGGGAGTCTTTATGGTTCTTAACCAAATTGTTCTATGCATGCACCTGCTAATCATGTAAATACTGTTGGATGTCCTTTCCAGGATGCATTGCATCAGCTTCTGGTTCAAACATCCATAGCTTTTAGGCATGCTGTTTCTGAAATCCTGGAATTAATATCAGGGACCTTTCCAACTATAAAGTTTTGTTGGCACTAGTCTGCCCTGCTTGGGTTTCTCCCACCATTCAAGCCCTCAGCTGCCTGTGGTTGGTTAAAGTCATTGCCTGTAGCTGCTGCACAGTTACCTTCATTATTTTAAGTGTGTGGTAAAGTAGTTACGTGAGTGCTTGATGTTTATGTGAGCCAGAATGAAACGTAACAATGGTCCAGCACCCAAGCTGGAAGCTGCCTTCCCTTGGATTCCTGGCAGGTTGGCTCTGGGATGTGTGTTCAGCAGTTTGACACGGCTCCAAATGGATGTTAGCACTCTTCAGTCTGGCCTGAGCTCTTGGAAAGGCATTGCAACACACAAAGACGTTTGCAGATGTTTTTATACTCACTCATTTTATGATTTGCACTTTGTGTTACTGTCTCTGTTATGACTTGTTTAAAGAGAATTCCAATTTATTGTTACGTTTTGCAGGAATGACAACACTCTGCTCAAAAGGGTCTCAGTTTACCATGGTTTTGAACATTTTGCCATTAGTGAGCAAGGGGTGAGAGAAGGGAAGTGCTAGTTCAAGAGAAGCATAACTCAGCAAATTTCTTATTTGCTCAAGTCTATAAAGCCATTAAACAGTTTTTCCTTTTCCAGGAAGATCACATGAGTTTGATTTTTGTGGAATCTATCAAGCCCAATTCCTCTATTCAACTGTATTTAAATTTATGTACTTTATTTAAATTATTTATTTTGGCCATTAAAATATGTGAATTTTTTTTTTGTAAAAAGTCACCTTTTAAGAAACCAAAACAACAAAAAACACTCAACACAATAAAACTTCCAAAGCTACTAACAGTTCCTCACACTAGAGACCATGATGTGTAGCAGGTCCTCCTGTCTAATGGCTCTTTGTTGCTACTATGAGGAAGATTATCTGTGCTTTCTTTTTTTCACACCTGTCACAGATCAACTTTATTTCCCAAACCCAGAGGGATCCTGAGAAAACACAAAGATGGAACCTTATTTTTCATTTAGTTTGTGGCACAGGACTTTGTAAGATAATTCTTCATCCACATCATCCAGAGATTTAAATCTGACTGGTTTTTTTCCAGGGTTACATTGTTGTTCAGTGCATTCTCCCCTTTTTAAATTTCAGTCTTCTGTACTACTTTCAACCTTTCTTTTATTTTTCAGCTCCTTTTGTGCTCACTCTGTGTGTTGCCAGTTCTGCTTTTGAGTCCTTTGCTATTCTGTCAGGAGAGAGATTTATTTTGCATGATTTCTCTTATCTCTCTTGCCTCTGTGATGATGTGGCAGTGTACACCTCTGGCAATCCCTTCTTAGATTTTGTTTATTTTTAATTTTGTCACTACATCCTTAATATATCAGTATCTGGTCACTGTTATTTTCTCTGGAATCCCTTCAGCTGGATGATTTCTGCTTGGGTCTTGGGGCTCTGGGTATCCAACGCTTTTGCACACAGAGGCTGGCTGTGGCAAAACTGTGTCTCCAGGAGCTCCCTCTTACAATGAGGTCTGTGGGGTCAGGCCTTTGCCTATGCCTGCAGTCCCACTGATCCAGCAAGGTTCCCCACAGAGCAGCCCATTTGCCTGGAACTCCCTGGAGAGCAGTGACCAAGGAGTGAGGCATGACCCCTGCTGCCCCCCCAGCTCTGTTGCCTAAGCACCAAACCCTGAAAGTGCCATTGATATTCCCATGTTTCATCATCCCTTTGTGTTTCAGGTGCATTTTTCCTAGACTGATGGCTGTTTAATCCTCCCCTGGTGTCCTGTTACCTCTGGATTTGTTGCATGCTGGAGACAAAGAGGCACGAGGAGTTTACACCACGAGTTCTTGTATAATCCATCTTGCCTTGTTCTTCAAGTCTGACCATAGCACATAAGGAAAATGCAGAGAAGAGAAATCTGTCACCCAAAGGGGATACACTGAAAAGTTCATTTTTTTGTGTTTGCCTGTCCTGCTGTTTTGAAAAATTGCTCGAGCGTGTTCACCTCACTTATACTTGGAAACCTTTTATTTCTCTATTCAGTTTTCCTTTGTGTCTTGCTATAGCTCAGAAGGAGTTGTCAGAGATATCTCCTTGAAGATGGTATCTCTGAGTCATGGGACTGAAGCTAATGGAAGCCTGGTGCTCATGTCAACAAACTGCTTCTGTTCCCCTGTGACCCACCTGGGAATGATGCAGGTTTATGGTTTGGTGTGGTTCCTTACAGGAGAACAAATCCAGCTTTGCAGCTGCAGCTGGAACTGAGAGGAAATCTACACAAGATTAATTTTACCTGTAAGTTTTCATGTTTGCTATTTATTTGAAATCCACCTATCAAAGTAATACTAAGCACTGGTGATGGATTGCTTATTAAGGAATCTGACATGGCGGATTGTTTAAATACTTGTGATATTTGAAGAAATGCATGTTTTAAGTGAGTTAAGGAGCTCCACAGGGGGAAATACATAATAAATGGTATCACAAAAAGATGGAAGCAGGTGAGGAGGCCAAAAATCATAATAAGTAAGTATTTATAAGCCTTGTTTACTCCATCTTTGAACTAAGGGCTCTAAGTAGGTAGAATTCTAGTGTCCCTGAGTTGGTGGGTCCCAGACTGCTTCTGTAATGTGGAAATCCCCCATGGATACAGACCTCCATGGTCGCCATGCCTTGACAAAACCGTTTCAAAGTACAGGTAGCTTAAATTTTCCAACAGGCAGAAAAAAAAAAGACCCAACACCTTTCCTTTTTTAAATTTAAGCAAAACCTTAAGATAACTTCACACAATGAAATAGGTTCACATAAATGAATAATAATGCGACATTTCCTTTTATCCTGGTGTTATGAAAAAGGAGTTTCCAAATACTCCATCTAGTAAGACCAAAACTTTGGCTTCAGAAAACTTCATAGTCAGGCCATTTGCTTCCATTTTAAGAATGCTGAAAAAATATTCCTCTTCTTACACCAGGGGAAAAAATATTGTGGAAATATGTTTTTGTTAAAGGTCTCAGTCTGAACAAATACATGTTGCTGAGGGAAAAATTCTGACCAAAATAAATTTATTTATAGGTAACTTTCTCCCAGTAAATAAAGAAGTATAAGCTTTGATGCATTGGGCTGACAGTATCAAGGATCTTTATCTACCTGCAGATTTCAACTACTGGCCAAGC
Organism: Chamaea fasciata; assembly: GCF_029207755.1. Lineage (NCBI taxonomy): Eukaryota > Metazoa > Chordata > Aves > Passeriformes > Sylviidae > Chamaea > Chamaea fasciata. The sequence continues at coordinate 73,857,063 of NW_027094090.1, read as the reverse complement.
TAGGTAGGTATTTCCAGCAATGTAAAACCAGTGGAAAATATGGAATAGCATGTGCACTCCTAAGGAAGCAGAGAAAATGTGCTCCTCTGTGCTTTTTTACTATGGTCCAAGGGTTTTGCTTAGTTTTTCTTGCTTACCTCAGTTGTTGACTCCTGGTATTGAATTTCTTCTGTAGGCTTAACATGCTTTATTTCCCCACTCTGATGCACACATGAATGCCATGCAATTCTTAGGAGTGTGGCTGCTGTGTGGACATCAACACTAGGAGAGAGAGCCTTGCTTTAGGGCTGAGCTCCCACAGAGTTGTAAAATAATTATTAAAACAGCTTTATAATTAGAACAGTAGAACTTTGAATGTTTAGAAGCTTCGGGACATGCCATATGCTCCACTGTAGAGCATCCATGAGTTATCTGCTGACCCCACTGCCCCTTCTTCAGGTATAAATTCTTTGTAAAAGGAGGCAAAAAGGAACATGGTAATGGGTGGTAATTAGACCCACTAATAGGCAACAGGTGCTGCTGTTTCATGCTTTTCTCATACTTCTAGCAGTGCACCTCCTTAACATATTCCATTCATGTAAGGAGGTGAAAGGTAACCTTTTCTACAGCAGAAGAGAGACTGAAAGGCAGTACTTTACCCAGAAAACACACATGAGCCCTGATTTGCACCCTAAGCCCTGTCTGTCTGGCTTGCAAGAGGAAAGAGCAACTAATTGTTTCAAACAGAAGAACCCCTCCTCTCTACCTTCTGCATTACTGCAACAGGAGTCCATCATATCTGGGAATGAACAGGTTCAAAACTCAGGAGAGTAAGAAGGAAAGCAGATAGGAAACTCTTCTCTTTAAATAATTCAGTGCCTTTAGTTGCTTTTATTTGTCATCCATTGTGAGCTGTTTATTTTTTATTCCCTCCTAGGGGGATGTTGCAGCCAGGAGTGTTCCATCCCTCTTTATTGACTCATTCTCCCACTACTTTAATGGCACCTGCCTTCTTTGCTGTCGTCTTCAGCATTATGGTCTGTAGTACCAGTCCTAATGTCATCTGCAAACCAGCCAGGTATGAATTATAGCAGGAAAACACATGCTAGTGCTCGCTGGTGGGACTGCGGCTAGGGCTGGGATAATTAGGAAAAGTCCCTGGAAGAGCTTGGAAGAGACATGCAAAGAGCCACAAATAACAGGAAGCCTCACAGCTTGAATATTGACCAGGACTGTTTGGAAGCACTATCTTCTCAAACACAGAGGATGAAGGATGTCAGAGATGTACAAAGAGTTCTTTGTAAATCACAAGTTGCCATGTGCATGAACAGCACAGCAGACTGGGTAACAGAAGCTCTGCTGTTGTTTTAGCCCCTCAGAAGCCAAAATTTAAAACAATTACTAGTGTATCTTCAAAAATAAGCACCACCAAGTATGTTTTAAATAATGCACTGGGAGAAGATGTGTTTATCATTCATTTCAGATCTAATGGCAAACTTTGTCCCCTTTTGTATTTCTAGTTGGATTGCTCAAAATTGTTGCAGCTGTGTCATCTCAGCCTTTTTCTAATGATAAAATCATAGTATACAGTACACTTACTGCTGAAACTTATCAATATTTTCATTAAAAGGCCAGTTTTCTATCTGTCACAAGGGTTATGATGCAAGAAGTTTATCGCCAGCATTTTTCAGAGAGTTAGACATACCAGTCATTTCCAAACAATTCAGCAAGGGACTTTTGTTGAATAATGTATATTCTGTTTTTGTGACATATTGTGGAAGCAAAAATTTTTGTCATTTAAAAACACACACTTCTGTTTCATAAACCAAAGCCCATAATTTAGCGGGATCTTGAGATACCTTTGGGTAGAAGCATGCTTTTGTCAGAATGCATCTTTTTTCCCCTGAAGCACAAGGCATTAAAAAAAATCATTATTTTGCCATCACTATCAAATTTTTCAAACCCAGCAGCTTTTAATTCAATATCTTTGTGATTTCATGGTAACCCAGACCTCTGAGAATCTGATATATAATGCAAGTTTTAGCTGAGGACTCTCCAGAGCTGCAGCACTTGGAGTTTAGCTTTTCCCAAACTTCCAGAAGACTCAGATCCAAGGACTGTTGTTTGGGAGTTTTTTATGCCTGGGGGAAAAAGATACAGCAGTGTTTTTTTGTGTGTGTGGTTTTTTTTTGTTGTTGTTGTTGTTGTTGTTGGGTTTTTTTGTGGGGTTTTTTTGGTTGTTGTTTTTGTTTCACCTCTATAGCTAGCCAAATCCTCTAAACAAAAACATAAGACAGAGCAGGACAATGATCAAGCAGCTGCAGGTTCAGTGTTTTGATGAAACATTGAAAAAGCCCCTGGACTTTTCTTTATAGGGATATCAAAACCTGTGTCTCTGGGAGGCTCCCACTCCTTATTTCTTCTCCTCCTTCACAGACAGTGGATTTCCAGTAAATTTGTACAGTAGCCAGGGGAATGCTATCCCACACAGTACTTTGGTGTGGGAGAGAAAGGCCTTAATCTCTCCATAGTATATTAGAAGGACTGTGATTTGTCAGGCAGCATTGACAGATTGGAATTCTGAGAGAGGTGATGGATATTTGGTAGTAAATCAGCTGTCAGGCCCAGGGAAACTCAGGGGTAGTTTTTTCTGTTGTAGGAATAGTTTTGCAGAGAATGAACAGGCTTCAGTCTCACAGGACATAGTAGCTGGTTCACTGAAGGGACATTCCTTTCCCAGTGTATTACATGCTAAAAACCATCCTGCTGTTTTCTTTTTCCTTTCTGTTTCTCCACATGCAGGGAACTAGAAAGCCTGTGATGCTGAAATCCATGGAAGGAAACTCCAGCTTCAGCAAACAATGAAGCTCTTTTTACTTCCTTGATGTTTCTCATATTCTCAGTTTCTATGAGTAAAAGTAATTCTGCCATCATTTAAGTCATTGGAATATGTACTAGTCAATGCCAGTAATCTGTTGTGTTGACTCTCTTCTGTCATTCTGCTTTTGAAGTTTCTAAGATAATGAATTCTTTCACTGAGGATAAATAGAACAGTTTTGTAAGATGTTCTTTACCCTTTGATAAAGAAAATTGAAAATGTGTGGGAAATCCGTGGCAGGAGAAATGCGGCACTCAATATGAGTGATCGGCAAATCTCGTTTATTGTTAATTCACACAATGCTTTTATAATAACACTAATAAGCTCATGCATATTGCAAAAGTTAAGCTCAGGATTGGTGCTCAGACTAAAAGTCAGCTACGCCTCTTTCTACATTTCTTTGTGGTTACATAGTTTGAGTAAGTTTTTGTTTTACTGTGCTTCTCCCTCATATCTTTCAGCTACAAGGTCTTGTTATCGTATACCAGCTGTGCTCAAGGACATGCGAACCTTACTGCCTTGCTGGTTCTCATGAGAGTGCCTGTGTGCTCAGCAAAGCTCTCTTATGTCTATGTGACCTTTTGCAGCTAGCCAGTTATCAATCACACTCTCCACAAAAATGCATCACAGAGGCTGTAGCCACATATTTGTTTCACTAAAAATCACCCAGGAATTGTTAAATAGTGAGTGTTAAAAAGTTAAATGTTAAATAGAGTGAGAAGAGAACAAATAAAAAATAACCACAAAAATTGACCCCTTATTTTCTCTGCAAGGAGCAACCCTATCAGGTGATGTTTTGCCTTAAGACCCAGGTCCATCCTGAGCAGATGTTGCCTCTTCCACAGTCTCTTGCAAAAGGGATTTCTGTCAATACATCTTCACAGGGGTTATGGCTGGGCTTTCCCTGGTAAATTTCTTTCTTAAGTACAGCCAGTGTGAATCACAGAAGGGTTAAGGTCAGAAGAACCTTCTGAACATCATCTTGCCAAAGTGGTGTCACCTGGAGCAGATGGGCTGGAGCACTGCATGGCCACTTGTTGAGGCAAGATGATCTGAGAATAAAAACAAGAGGGAGGACCTGGAAAGGACAATTCTGCTTCTGTGCCAAATTCTTTCTGTCTCCTGCTTAGGGTCAAGGGAAGTAGAAGAGCACTTGAAGGCTGAAAGAAGCTTGGGCAGTAAGAGGGGAGCTTTCAGGGATTGCCTGGTGATGCAAAAGGATGAGCCATGGAAGGCTGGCTGAGGCATCAAGAGTTGGGGGCTGCTTTTTATCTTCTTTTTTGCCAGGGTCAGGATTAAATGCTTGAGATGGTATTTCTTGTTTGGGCTCAGATGTTTATTAATTCTTATCTATATTACAGTCTCACAAGCCATGAGTGCTACAGCACTTGTTGCTAACAAACTAAAAAAGTGGCTCCTGTCTCTCTCTCTACAGAGAGACAGCCTTTTAAGGATAAACTGTTCAATTAAGAGATGACATCTAAATTATTTTTACTTTTAATGCAACAACCAACCACCCGTGGTCTGCAATGTGGACTTTTCTATCCAGTTACAGAATACCACCCAAACCCATGAAGAAGAAGGTAAAAAAGGACTTAGCCTACACCCTAAAACCTCCATCTTGCTTTATATATATATTACTATATTCCAAACCCTTAATTTCTAAGTTTTCCACCATGTGATATTACATACTTCTATTCAAAATGCACACCCATAATCCCAGTGCTATCATTCAATTTTGGAAGTCGTCTCCACGGCCTCAGGTGAAATGCAGTGTTTTCTTGCAGGTCAGTGCCTGTCAGCACGGAAAGTCTAAAACTCTCAGTGCACAGGTGGGAGTTGAAGGGGCAGCCTAGCCTGTCACGGGGTCTGATGAACTGCCTGGAAGCAGATATGGGAGCCCTTGAGCCAGCACAGAGCAAGCTCTGCAGCTATTGGGAGCTCTCCTGTCAGCTGCTCTGTTGTGTTGCCATTCCTCAAGGTGCAGGGAAAAGCTGTTCTAAAGGATTTCTGTTTAGCTGCTCTACATGAACTTTTTGTCAGCCTGTGTTTTAATGCCTGACAGCTGAGCTTTTACAAGTTTTTGGTGCCATTAATCAGAGCCGTGTTTTGGGAGGCTTTTGCAATGTATATTTGAGAATTTGTATGGGACTGGTTTAAATTAAAGGCTAAGGCTTACTTTTGAGGCTGCTTTTGGCCTCTTTCTGTAAAGCATGGAGCTGTGCATTATTGTTCTAAGAACCCGTAATTAGTAGCAAATGTTTGCAAAATGCTAAAGATTGTTGCTAGGGTGCTCCTTCAGGCTGGGATATGTGAGAGATGGTTAAACCTAATTTAGATCTATTTCAAAACCTGTTTTCTTAAGCTGCAAGTATAAATTGTTTTTGATGCAGTGCAGTACATTCTGACTTTTCAAATGGGCAATGAGAATAAAGGCATTCGTTCAGGAATACGCATGACTTTGAGTGAGCAGAAATTAAGCTCCCATTCTTTGAAGTAATTTACTAGGGATTCAGGCAGGAGATAGGAAACAGGACTTCAGACCTAGGCTGTTTTTCTTTTTTACAGAGGTGTTGACTCTTTTGCCCAGAACCACTCAGATTTCAAGCTATTTTATCAATTCAAACAAGGATCAGACACGTATTTTTATTTGTTTTAAAGGTCAGGGATAACTTTTCTAACCAAGGAAAAAAAATACTGAGAAGCGTTAAAGCATCCCCTAAAAATCTCTCTCTCTACCATTATATGCCTCTTGAACTTATACATAATGTTGCATGTAACAGTGGTGATTGCTTTTTTTGCTTTGTTTGATGCCAGATTTTGAAGCATCCATGTAAAAGGTGCTCTGCTTTTTGCCAAAATATTTCTGAATGTGTTTTGCTGTAAGTGCCCTCTCTCCTGATAAACTCTGCCATCACTGGTGACCTGTGGTGGAGTTTTGGGGCTACCAGAGGTGGGAATGAGGAGGGCAGGAGCCTGTGCAGGAGCTGTGTCCTGTGCCTCACCCTTCAAGAGGAGCCTGGGGGCAAGGAGTGACACCAAAACCCATCCTGGGAGCTGGTGAATACAAGCAACACCTTCCCCTTTTTTTGTGGATATCTTGCTGAATTAAGGTCTATTGTCCAAAATCTCCAGATGTGGGAGCAGAGGAGGAGGATTTGTGTATTTGGGATGAGTCAGGCATTGATCTAGCCCAGACTGGAAGATTGCCATAAATTATGGTCCTTTTCACAAATAAGGATGCACATGGACTGACAATGTGACTTGAGCACTGGTCACAGAGGTAGGTGTCTGTGCTTTGGTTCAGAGTCTCTGAGAGTGGAGACAGGTAGAGACGCACTTTAAAATTTTCATGGGTCTGTGGTGATTTTCATTGGACACGTGGTAAAAACGTGGTAAAGAAAGGTGTTTCAGAGGTCAGGAACATGATTGAGTTTCAACATGCAAACCCCAGCTAAGGGGCTTGGACACAGAGAGACCACCAGGGAATCTGAACTGCTTCAGTGCCACCACTGCATGCACGGCAATTTGCTCCCACCAAATCCTGGATGACAGGCCAGAGAGGGGAATATTTAAGTAAGCACCTAATTTGCATTTGCACAGCCCTTGCTGTCTGTGCTGGACTGCACCCTGCTCCTAGTGTTCCTTGCAGGATGGCAGGCTCTGGATTATGGGACGGCAGAGACACTTTTGTGCTGCTTCAGTTTTGGATGTTAATCCTGGGCAGCCAGAGGCATGTACAAGTGTCTGTGCACAAGGGAGTGTGGGTCATTGTGCTCCTCAGGAGAATTAACTGGGCTGATTAATTTGTAATTGTACTCCAGCTGCATGGGTTGGTGGATTGGTGAGCTGTGGTGTATAGTCCCTTCTTAAACCCTGATTTCTTCTGTGTCATATCATCATGCATAATTACTTGAATCAACAGGGATGATGGGAGGATGTCACTTACAAAGATTGCTCTGAGTGCCAGAGCTGAGATCTCTCCCCTGTCTACTCCTCCTCATCTTTGTTTCTTCATTTCTAAATAAAAATGGTTTAAAAAAGAGAGTTCTCTCACTTTCAGAGTGGGAGGAGGAGCTTGTTAGATGTTTAAAGTTTGGCAATGCCATTAGAGTTTTGTCTTGTGCTTTGTTGGTTTTTTTTTTTTTTTTACCACCTTGCTACTAGTGCTCTTGGCTCCAACTAAAAGCTTTTAATATTTTGCCCTAAAGTCTGTGATTAAAGTTGAAGGGCTTGTCTTCAAACTATTTAGAAATAGTCTTATCTTTACTCTAAGCTCACAAGTCAAATCAGTACTATTATATCCAATTTTTTAGCGAGGATCAGAACAATAAGACAGCAGGATTTCACTTCCCCGGGGTACATAAAGCTGTGATATGGCCTTGCAAATGCAACTAAGCAAGACAGACTTATCATTAGGTTGGGTTCTCTTCCTGGAAGAATACTCAAGTTAGACTTAAAACTTGTTCCAGGGTTCCATTTATTTTTTTATTTTATTGCATTGTATTGTTTTTTGGGGTTTTTTGGGGTTTTGGGGTTTTTTTGGGGGGTTTCTTGGGGTTTTGGGGGGTTTTTTGGGTTTTGGGTTTTTTTCTGTATTTTATTTTATTATTTATTTATTTTTATTTTCCCCTGCCTTCCCTACCCCTCTTTCAACTACTTGAATGAAGGATCAAGAGTAACCACCTGGATATAAAGTCCTTCCTTCACAATTGTTAACTATCAAAATGTTGATTTCCAAGCAAAGTCACCAGATTGACATGTTGCTGCTAGTTGAAGAATCAGAGATATTAATTAGAATTAGACACAGTGAAATGCTTCTCTCTAAGCCATTAAAGCTACAAAGAGATCCCAATTACTTTCTCTTTTTGCTTAGAACAAGTGGTGACTTCATTTTTATTGCCTTGCTGAACTGGCAGTCTAATGCCAGTCATTGGGAAAGGAATATAGACTGAACTAGTAGTTAGAAACAAAATAAAACCTTCAGACTGACACATCAAGAGTCTGAAGTCAGTTTCATTTAAGCTGTGGGAATAGTTTGTGTTTCTAAGCTGTGTTTTCATAAAGCTTTGGCTCAGTGGCCTGTCTAGTATTGGTCTGGGACTATCTGATGTAGCTGAGATGCTGAAAATCTTCAGCTAGAACAATGCTTGGTAACTTTGGGAAATGGTCTTTTCTCAATTTATTTCCCTTTTGTTGGGGATAGAGCTTGGCTTTTAGCTGAATGTGAGTGTGGGTGTTTTTTGAAAAATGTCATCTTCTATATGTGACTTGGCTTCTTTACTTATCTTGAACTTGTGAAAAGATGTTTCAATGGCAGAAGTGAAAATAAAAGAGGAGGTAGGAACCCACCACTTGGAGGAAAGTACCACAAGCTAAAAGTTACAAAACTGATTCTGCTTCCTTAAAAATAGCTTCTCAAAGTGTTCATATGCTGAAAAGAATTTGCATGGCTTGTGCCCCGACTGGGTGATTCCAGGTCCCTTCAGGAAGGGGCTGCAGTTTGCAACTTCAGCTTCTTTTTCATAGGAACTATACTGGAAAAGAAATGCACAGAAAATGGGGAACACATGCAACAAGGAAGTGCTGTTGCTTGCATGCCTCTTGCCAGTGTTTGTTTACTGACATGTCCTTCTCTACACAGGAAGGCGCTGCTGTATTTTAAGTATTTAGATGAGCGTCTCAGACCTGTCTCACAATAATTCCCTAAGGAGCTGTTGAGTTTCTAGTCTCACAGGCCATGAAAACTATCCTAAGAAATCTCTGTCCATAAAAACAATGCTTTGCACCCAAGTCTCTGCTGTTAATTTGATATTTAGACAGTGGGCTGTCCTTGGTTTGTTACACAGGCTAAAGTATAGAACAGATAACGTTTAGTAAACAGCGTTCACAGTGAGGATCTGATGGACCCCTTCTCAGATTTTCAGTAGTCTTCCTCAGGTGAGAATGCTGTTTTGGCAGATGTGGCTGATGCTTTCCATGGCAAGTGTTGGAGCTGGAGGAGAAGGGCCAAGGCTTAGCTTGGATTAGGCAGCTGGCTTGGAAACCAAGTGAAAATGTCCAGCTGAGATGCAAAGAGAGGTTCTAATGCAATGTGGAAGTTCTTATGAACAGATATTAAGCTTCAAGAAGAAAGATGGAAAGTCAGGAGAATGGCACTGTGTAGCACCAGGACACAGATTTATAGCTGCTATTCCCCAGCTGTGACTTGGTTAGCATTAAAATGTGTCGACAGTGTGGATATAAACTGAACCTTGAATTGTCCCCCCTTCCCTTTCTGAGCATATTTGTTTGCTGTGGTTACTAAGGAGATCGAGCACAGTTTAGCTTTTGTCAAGCAGGCAGGAGAATCTGCCAGTTCTTCAACAAAAGGCCTGATAAAGTAATTTCCTTCATCTCATGTTGATGGTAGTGAATGCAAGTCAAACACTGTAAATGGAAAAGTTGTCTCAAACTGTGTTTTCTGATAGTGACTGTGATACTTGTGGGCTTCTGTACTGGCTGGCTTTGGTCTTAGCATTGGTGGTCTGATATCTGAGGACCATAGGGAGAAAAAATTCCCTTTATGTGGCAAGATGTGAGATACTATTGAAAATCCATAGGCTGAGTGCCCTGCGCTGGGACCTCACTGCTAACTGCTCTTTCCATGCTGTAGAATGATAGATTTTGGGGAAGACCAGGTCAGATATAAGATAAAAATCTTAGTGGGAAGACCACCAAATTGGTCACTGACAGTATGAGGGGGACTGTAGAGTTAGGAACAGGACAAGTAGTCATGGGTAGAAAGGGAGAAATGCTAAATTAAAAAAAAAAAAAAAAAAAAAAAAAAAAAAAAAAAAAGAGAGAGAGAGAGAGAGAAAGCTTGTAGCTGTTTTCTAGTTAAAAAGAAGTCAAGATTTAGACAAATGTGTAACATGCTAGCTTTTGGCTTACCTATCTACCATCACGTTGACCCCCCCTGAAATTCAAATTCTTCATTCAGCTGTTTCCACCAGCCTATATATAACCACAAGATAGCCTGGTTCTATTAAGTTTTTTTGTGTTACAGAGGGATGTGTTAATGAATGTTATTATCTAATCTGTTACAGTATTTATAAACAGAAAGACAGCAAAAATTCGGAGCATGTGGGAAACAGGAATGGAAACTAATAACTGGCAAATACTAACAATGTGGTTGTGGACAGTGCTGCTGCCAAAGTTGATGAGTGTCAGGTAAGTTCCACAAAGGACAGCTTGGACTCTTAATATCTGCATGAGAACACTTCCTTTCATTTGGACCAATTTTTCTAGAGTTGCAAACACAGATCCTTTTATTAATTGGATCCACATCTTCACTGAACCCTGTTCAACGTGAGCTTGAAGAGTCATCCTGGTCTTGCCAGCTGGGATCCACTTTCTGTGTAACTATTGCTAACTGAAAGATGGCATGCAGTTGTATCTGCAACTTGGAAATAAACTAATCTACAGTTAGAAGCAGAATGACATGTAAATCTAAAATACATAGTATTTTAGTGATTGCTGGAGCAGTTGCACCAACAGTCAAGTTGGTTTCCTTAAGAGTTGGATATTACACTTCATGGACTTTAATTATGGAACAAAATCCACTCCTAGCTCAGTTGTTAATAGTATATTTTGAGATTGAATGCTGCTATTGAAAATGGTTCTATACTCAAACAAAGGATTCAAATCTGTCTTTTGGTAGCTGTTTCTACTTAGGCACCAAGGCCTGAAGCTCAGTGTGATGCCTGTGCCAGTGAGCCTTTGAGATGAGAAACCAATAGCATTAAACTCCTAAACTATAGTTTCTTGAAAATGCTTAGGCTATTTTCCCCTAGAACCCTGCAGGAGTTCATGCAAGGTTTAGACTTGCCTGTTACTGAACTAATCAGTGCTTTAAAATCTAGCAGGTTCTGTTTAAATCCCTTCTCTTTGCCTCCACATGGGTGTGCCTCTCACTGGCACTTTGATTTTAAATCCCTTCTAAAACTGGAGGTGCAACTGCAGGATTAATTTGCTGCAATGCCCTGGAACCTCTTCCTCAGACTAAAGAAGAAAGGGGCATCTCTGATCTTATCTCTGTGCTGAAGGCTGGGGATTTTTGTCAAGAGTAAGTAAAGATAACTACCTATAAAGAAGAATTGCAGCTGGTGCAACTCCTGCTATTAAATTATCAAGCATAATGAGAGATATCAAGTCATAGCTGAGGCTCAGATACACCTGCATCTGCAAGAGAGTAATCAAACTCTATTCTGAAGGTGATTTTTCCCTGTAAGGAATACTTTTCCAGAGGAAGAAGCATGCTTTGAGAAAAATGCTTGAATTTTATGACAAAGTACTTCAATATGAAAGAATTGTGTATAGTGTTACTTCCCTTAAACACCATTTTTCTCAAATCCATTAAGCATTCACAACTGTGCTAGAGAAGGGTGTGTATGTAAAGAAACCTGCCCAGAACCATTTATTCTAGACTTCCTACAAATCCCTGTCTGCATCAACCTGAGTACAAGCAAAGCAGCCTATATAATACACCTAAAACATGCCTGAGAAAAACCACACAGAGCTTGTCTGTCCACCTCTGCTGCTCTATAACAGCAGATACCCCACAGAGAAGCACTTCTGGAATTCCCAGATTCTGCATCTGCCCTTCCAGGAACGTGGAAGTGTTCCTGCAGGTGTGATGCTAAGCAGCCACTCTGCAGAAGAATGAGTTCTCACTGGCAATCTGAAAAGGGCAAAACTGTCATGACAGTGAGGAAATGTTCTCTACAAAGAGATCACTCTGGTCCTAGTCAGACCTCTGTTGTTCCCTTGCTGTAAAAAATATCAAACATGAGCTTAAAAGCTACAATTCATGATGCTGCAGAAATATGTATATGTTGAGTGGTTTATAGCACATAAAAACCCATATTATGAAGATACATTTAGTTATCTTTACAACCAACCTTTGCTCTCCTGAAGGTGATCCTGCCATATCAACTTTCGTTCTTCCTCACACTCATCCCCTCACTTTATTCCTGGGGATGCTAGCTACCTTTGCTCTCAAAAAATGATGTTGCAGTTATTCTTCTGGAGGAACTCTGAGCAATGCATTTCTCATCTTGTCTTTCTCTTTACAATCTGCTCTTTCTATTTTCATAGAATCATGGCATCATTCAGGCTGAAAATACCTTTTAAGGTCATTGAGTCCAGCTTTTACTGTCAAGCCCACCACTAACCACGTCCCCAGATGCCACATCTACACATCTTTTAATTACCTCCAGAGATGGTGAATCAACTGCTCCCCTGGGCAGCCTGTTCCAGTGTTTGATAACCTTTTCTGTGAAGAAGTTTTTCCTGGTATCCAATCTCTGTGGTCCTGCCTTGCTGCAGCCGCTTCAGATTGCTCAAGGCCATTACGCAAAGGTGCCTGAGTTGTGACACTGTTACCTGGAAGTCATGAAAAGCCATTTATCTGGGAAATTGCTCAGTACTACTCCTTTCATGTCTGCTCTTTGGGAGTGTTACTCTGTCTATAGGCCATTCAGCAGACTCCAGATGAATGAGGGAATGCTGCAAATCAGTTTATCTGATGAACAAGTGAAATGTCAGGAGAGGAGTTTGTGAGGGGAAAACCCCCAAATTTCTTTTCCCAGTCTTTAGGATTACTGCTTCTAATCCATTCACTCATCTTGATAGTGTGTTGTTTATTAGTGTTTCTTTTTTGTTTGTTTGTTTTTCCTTATTTTCTTTCTTTTTTTTTTTTTTTTATTTCCCGTTTTCCCATTTCCCATTTTTTACCTTCCTGGTAGATTACTTATATAAGATAGGGAGAGTTGTTTCTAAGTGGCATGTTATACATAATATTGTGACTCTCTTATTGTTGTCTCAATGGTTTACAATGCATTTTAGCTCCTCTAGCTACAGAGGCTTTCAGCATTTCAAATTTATAATGAAAGGGGTTGTTATATTTGGCTTTCATAACAAGAACCATTTGAACAGTTTCTTTATTTAGTTCACATGCAATTTACAATGTGAGTGTGGATGCTTGCATTTTTCCTAAAAGAAGAATAGAAAGAAAAATGTTCTCTTTTCTGAAAAGGATGTGAAATCTTTATCTCTGAAGCTGCAAAGAAAACTCTAAACTTACAGAGAAAAAGTTGCTGTTATGCTCTGGGGATGGGGAGTGAATGTGAGAAAAAATTTTACACTGACGGGCAAGGTACTACCTGGGTCACTTTGCTCTATTATCCACACAGTTTATCTTACACGTTGTAAATACAGAAATTCTGGACAGAGATGGATTTGTTCATTGTCTTACCTGAACCATCACCTTTATCATTTTTACTTCAGTTCTGCTGGATGTCCATGTTAAACCTCTGGTTTAGACCAGGCCAGGATTTGCTTTTTGCAGTTGCTATGATAATAAACTCATAATGTTGTTTTAGTGTTCCTGTGCTGCTGTTTAGTTGGCTGGGTGTAGGATGCTGTTGTTTACTCTACTCTTTAACCTTCTGCTTCTAAATCTTGTTTTCCAGCAGTATCTGCCCAGAATTTATCTTTAAGCAGAATGTAAAAGTGAAGGATGTTGTTACCTTCAGATGAAATGAAGGCTTTGATGAGGGAGGTAATGAACTGAACCTCTGCATGTCAGCCAACAGTGGTGTTGCTGTACTCTATATGACCGCTCCAGGGAAGACTGCTTGGGAACTGCATGTTTTGTGGGAATTTGAATGATTTCAACATGCTTATTATAAGTCCGTTAAGACAAAACAGAATGGCATTGAAACATTCAGTAGAGGAGCTTCTGTGGTGGTGCTGTGACATGAGAGCTTCTGACTTTGAGGACCTCTCATAGGAAATTTGCAGGAATGCACCTTTCCAGGAAATACTTGGATTGGAGAGAATATTCAAAATAAATTAGTCACTCAAATACAGAGAAAACACTGAGAGGCAGCTACTTGTTAACAAGAATGAAGGACAGTGATTGAGTTCTTAGCAAATGGGGATTCAAATTTGAGAAAAAACCATTGGGTTAAGTCTCAAAAACGTGGTGTGGAGCAATTGGAAGCTGCAATTTTCTTGGCTTCTCGCTTGAACACCTCAGTCCAGATGGATGCTGTGATTTCCTGTGGCATCTTGACCCATCACTGCTTTGCAGTGTGTAAGCAGATGCACACTTTGAGAGGCTGTTTCTGGAAGTGTTGTGATGAAGCCTCATCCCAACAATCTTCTGGCATTCATGAGCAGTATCCAAACTTCTCAGGGCAGAGTCAGTTTTCCAAATGGTAGGGGGAATGTCCTTATGTTTATTTTGCATCTTCCTCTTCTTGCCTTCTTTCCTTTGCTCCTTCCAACACTTTTACCTGCATTGTAACTGAAAAATAATTAGGGATTCTGATCCTAAAAAAAAAAAGATTAGATAGTTTGGATTTCTTTAAATCCTTGCCTGGTCTTGCTTTAGAATTTGACTATAAGCTGAGGAGTTGAGAATGAAAAAGATTTTTCAAGAATAGAATTGTTGGTGTGGCCCTTGTATTGGGATAAAAAAGAGGGAATATTAAAATATATATATTTCACTTCTTTCACCAGCTAAATAGGATATGGTCCCTGTCTTCAATTCATTGCTTTCTTATTAGATTTCCCAGTATAAAAAAAGAAGTTAAATCTCAACATTCTGATATCTTTAGGATTTTAAAAATAAGTCATCTTTTACCTGTGGATTTTTCCCTGAATACACTCCCTCATATCCATAAGGACACTTTGCATCTTTGAAAATGCAATAGAGCTTTGCCATCAATGCAGACAGAAAACGAGTCATGAAAGACATCTCCCTGTTTTCCTGCTCTTAACACCTGTGTGTCTACCCAGAGTTAGGATTTCTATAAACTTTGTTTACAACACATCAATCGTCTGGAACACCCCACAGTGCTCTCCCCTTCTCTCTGTGCTTATTCCTCACCTGCGCTGTATTTCAGAGTGCAACTCCCTCATCCTCACTTCTTCTTGAACCTCTGGTGTGGAAATCAGGGCAGAGGGTGGAATTCTGGGCAAAATTTGGGACAAAGAACAGGGATGGAGCATGCTGCCTTCCTTGGAAAATCTGATGGTAGCTGCAGAGTCGCTATGTGTCCCTGCCTTGGCTTTCCCTTTTCTTGTTAAGTAGGTATAAACATAACATTCCCTGAGTAACTTCCTTTATTTGTTGACTTAAGGTGTGTTATCGTCCTTGGCTAGGAATAAGGCTGAGCACAACAAATAATTTGTAAATTAAGAAAGGCGAGGCTAACTGCATTCTCTAGCTGTGTTATACAACTATGGTAACAATTGGCTTTTATTGGAAACAGAGTCTTGCTTAATAGAAAATAGTGCAGAGCTATCAACATTCAGCATTGCACTCCTGTTGGGTAGATTTGTTGCTTGAAACCATGTCCCTGAAACATTTCTGTCCCTTCAGTGGTTGGAATCTTGTGCTCTGCTGTACCTGCAGTAATTTCTTGCTGCCCAGGGAGAATATGAATAATAACATAGATTTAAGTTCCCAAAAACACACCAGATGATCAGTGATTGCAGAGAAGCTGTCTGAATTTACACTGGTTTTATTAGGGTGTAGTGTCACATGAGAGAAATTCTACTACCTTTCAGACAATTTTCGGTCTTGTTCAGCTAAAATACAATTTTTGTTGAGACAAAGTGGGCACCAGAGTCGTGTCCATGCTGCTGTCCCCAACAGGTGACTGCCCTTTGTGTTACCTGCAGCTGTCCTTTGTTATACTTCCTGGTCTTGCTGGTATGTAGGGAAAAAAAAAGAAGAAAGTGCTTTTAAAATGTATTTGGTCAGAGGCCAGTTTCCAATAACCAAAGCAAACATATCTAAATTCCAAGTATTGAGGGTAAGAGCACCTTTTATAAAATGATGATGATCTGATTTATTGAAATCTATCTGGTAATATCCAGTTCCTCAGTGGAGTGTTCCCTTCTGCTCTCCTGCTGAATTTGAGTTCACCTATATAAAACCCCCTTCACAGGTTAAAAAGTTTAAAAGCACTGACAATGAAAAGAATTTACAAGAGAGATGTTAAAAGAAAGCAGTCAAAAATCACTTATCCTTTTATTTATTCCCTCATTTTTTCCAAACTGCTTTGGATTAGCCTGCATCAGTGTCTGTAGCCATGCATGGTTACGCTTTAGGGGACAAAATGCTGGGGAGGAATAGTTAAGCCTTGCTTTTAGCAAGAAAACAAGATCTGTTGCCATACATTGTCTGCAAATTCCCTGGAGTGTCTTCCAGTGAATTGCTAGGATTTACTGAGATCTGTTTTCAAGTTAACTTGTGTCTCAGCTGAGCATGGCACTGGTGGGGCAGTGGGGGCCCGTGCTGCCTGAAAATGTCGGATTTTTTTAGCCAGTAAATACTGCCTGAATATCCCTCTCCATCTTCTCTTCCATCCCTCATGCTGGACATACATATTTTGACAAATATACCTCCCTGGTCATCAGCTGGAAAGATCAGTTCCTTCCACATAATTTTTCACTGCAAATACTAGCTGGTAAGCCCTGGATAAAATTTCTGAGGTAGATAGGAAGAAAAAGTCCTTAACGTAGACAATGTCTCCACCAAATGTGAGTAAACACATTTCACTGTACCTTCAGCATTTCTTCAAAACAAATGTGATGGGAATTCTAATGAGTAAGGACTAGATAATGATTTGCTGCTCCGGCTGAGCAGTGTGATGGCAGGAATCCTTAGGAGGAAGAGGATGTGTTAGGAAGCTCCTCCCCATATTGGCCTAGAAGTGTCTTAATTCTGGAATTTTCAGGAGAGCGAGGAAGTAGTGGTAACTGGGATTATTAAATCACTACCTGACTTAATTATTTTTGCCATCAAATCTTGAAGGTATTTTTGTGGGATAAATAATTCCCTTTGTCATGAAAATGAGTTTTATGTGATGCCTCAGATCTGTGACCTGAGTTTCTCCAGACCTGAGAACTTTGCCCAGCACTGATACCTTATTTAATTCTTGGTGGTTGAAGAAGTATTTCCAAATATGCAGGTAACCTATGAAACCTATTTTGTATGCCCTAAAAGACAATTAAAAAAAATTAATAGAGTGTTTTATTAGAATAAAATCCCTATTAGTATTTCAGATATGTTTTTAGTCATACTGATGTAGTAGGATTCTCAGTGCACATACTGAATATTCTGCTTTTGAACACTCTTCATTAGTGTTGTTATTATTCGTTGGTGGTTTGTTTTTGGTTTTATTTTGTTTTGTTTTGTTTTGTTTTTTTTTCTTTAGGGATGGAAAGAAATAGAACAGGACCAAAATCAGGAACAGAAGTGAGGTCTGCGTATGTTTGTGAGGCCTTAAACGGCTGACACTGTCAGGGGCTGAGCAGTTTGCTGTGATCCCTGTGGGAGACAAAGGCTGGATGGCGCTTCCCAGACTGATCCACTGAGGAAGGCCTCATGTCCAAGAAAACAAAGGTTCCGAGCATAATTATCCTTTGAACTGCATGTGCAGAATGGCTCAGAGATGTGGTACAGAGCCCACTCTGGAGCTGCTCTGAGGGAAAGCTCCTGAGATGCACACAGTGCACATGGATGGGTTTTGACAGTGGCTGCTTTGATCTCCTAATCCACTTCCAGTGCATTAATGTAAATGCAACCGAGGATCACTCTGTGCAACAAAGCTCCACTCAGCCTGAAACTCTAAAGTTTTTTCTAAAGTTTGCTGTGGGGAAAACGCCCATTAGTATGTTTGATTTAGCACTGAGGAGACAGATCCTGTTGACAAAGAACTTTGGAAGTAAATCTCTCTGTAGCACCTTCCTGCATGAGAACCTCTGGTCACCTGATCTGCTAAGTTGTGGGAAAGGGTGAATGCCAGAGGAAACCCTGTTAAAATCATTTTATAGAAACTATGATTTCTTTATCTAGTTATCTCTTCTTTTTTCTTTCTTTTTTTTTTTTTTTTTTTTAATTTGGAAGTTCATTTTGTCACTGTAAGTGGCAATGCAAAGTGTAGATGCTGTTGATCTCCTGAATTCTGTGGGTGTTAGAACTCCACCAGATCTCACCAAAATATTTTTAAAAGGTGACTGAGAGCATTCTTAGATTTATGGACCCTTTTTGTCCTTTGACAATGGAGCACAACCGTACTGGAGGCTACTGGATATTATATTTGCACAAATGTATCTTCATTTGAGAATGTGAGCTAAGCAAAGCCCATCAGTGCTGGTACCTGTCACTGAACAGGTATAGTGTTCATCCTTCTCCTCAGACCTGTGAATGCAGTTTTCTATTTATGATAAAGCTGCTTCAGCAATCTAATTATTATATTTCCAACTTTTTTTTTAGAAAATACAAAAGTGGCTACACCTCCAGGGATATATAACAGGTTTCTTCATCCTTTGTCTGAAGACTCTTTGCAATTTGAAATCCATATTGCTTCATTAGAGATGCTTAAGCCTTCATTTATGCAGATAATTTCACCTAAAATTGTCCCGGAGTACTTGTCAAGCTGAATCCAAAGCCTGTGGATGTAAATGGAAAGGCTCCCTCTGACTTCACTGACCTTTGTATAAGCTCATTAGATTGTAACAACGACAAAAAAAATATTAAGTGTAGACTCAAAGCATTGTAAAAAAGTTATTGTTATACTGATCTTTTTAAAATATTTTGACCTTTGCTATCTAGACTCCCCACACACATGACTTTTATCTGACTTCTGTTAAATTGCTGTTTTTTTAAAAACTTATTTCATAAAATATTTTAATTATACAAGAGTCTGAGATAAAATCAGTTGAGTAATCAGGATATTTCAAGTACACCAGTGACCAGCTCTGGAATCTGGGAAGGAGCACAGGCATCAGTGAAGGTGCCACCCGCCTGCCCACAGCTGTGATGGCCAGGCTGTGACATTCTCAGCTGATGACAGAATTCAAACTCCAAATACCAGTTAAATGCATGGTTGTCTGCAGTTTCAGGCAGGGTAGCAAGAATTCAAGTTGCTGGGTCTTGTGATGGTGTCTGCATAATGTTAACAAAATTGGTTTGTGGTCTGGAGATGGCTGATTACTTCTCCAGTGCAGCTCTGCTTTGAAAACACACTTGGCTTTAAACAGAATTTAAAGTAATAAGACTTGTGCATTGAAATCCTAACGCAGGTCAAATCAGAGATTATGATGCGAGTACATGTTTGAAACAAAATTTACCCTTGGCTTGATTCTGGGTTGTCCTGGACCAGAATTATTCTGAACCTGGTTCTATTTTGTTGTTGTTTTCTTTTTCTTTATTTATGTTCTTTCTTCTCTTTTTTTAAAATTTGTTTCAGTTGAAACAAAGCTGTCACTAATCTACAGAGCAGGGATTTTTAATATCACACTGAAATAATGAAAACTAGTCTGTGGAAAAATGTTTTGTGTGTCTAGTAAACAAGTATTTAAATATTTGTAAGCATTCATAGCCCCTGCCTTACCTATCCCTTTGAAGCATTCCAGAAAGGCAACATATCTTGCATAAATCTCTCATTGTACTAATTGATAAATCAAGATATGTGTATTAGTGAATCTGGCAACATTTCCAACTAGATTCTCTGACTTCCAGTCCCCTTCCTTGATTAGTGAGTCACATTATTGGTAAAGGAATACGAACTTGAAATTGATCTTGCTTCAAATGGAACAAAATTATTGCAATGCAAGTTATCAATCAGTTACAAACACCTTGTGTCTGGAAGAAGAAAGCAGATTTATATTTTAAGCTTTATCAAAATATTGTTACTTACAGTTGTCATTTTAATTTCTTTTTGCCTTTTGCAAAAGAGGGAGCCTTCCCATTTGCCTTTGCAAACTTAAGCTGAACTATCAGTAATTTGGATTTCCTCTCCAAAGACCAACCTCATTAGTGCCACAAGCAGCTATAGGCTGAGAAATCTCCCTGAAATGGTGTCAGCTAAAAGTCTGCCAGTCTAAGGCTGCCAACTGGAATTGTAGTTAGAAAACATCCCTGTGGAAATGGCTGTAGAAGGCTCTATTTGTTCTTCTTCAGTCTTACCTGTGTGAATCAGTCTCTTAACTTGCAAGCAGGATTATGTAGGACAATCTCTAGCAGCCTAAAACATCCTAGTGTCTGAAATGCCAGAGGTTTTCCTTCTGCTTCCTGTGTCACTCTGCAATAAGAATTATTCAGCCTGACTTTTGCTGACAGCCTTAATAATGATTCCCATTCTCAGATACCTCTCCTGTTCTGGCCAAGGCCCAGCAGTGAATCAGAAATAAATACTTGATTCACCCTGTGCAACTCAGAATTGAAGCTTCCCCCCGACCCAGAAATTTCCACAATGTCAATCTTATGACTACAACTGAACTTTTAAAGTGGATATTTCCCAACTTGCTACTGGAAACATGTATCCAACAGAAAAAAAACCCCAAACAAACCAAATACTGTAATAACTGCAAATCAGTAACCGCATGTAATGACCCATTTAAAAGGGAAGCATGAATTTTGGAGCCAATTTTCTTCCAGATACAAGAAGAAAAAGGTTGTCTACCAAAGTCAAAGCCATAAACTGAAATTTAACAAATAGAATATTTCCATTGACATCAGTGGGTTTATCCAGTGATGACTTGATATAGAGGGAGTTCAGGATAATGTGGGCTGATAATATGGTAGTTTCTAAACGAGAATGTTTTTAGGTGCTCAGATGAAGAATGTGCATGGTGTCTAAAGAGTCAGTGCTCCTGTCCTCGCTGCATTTAACCCCAGGGCTGCATTTAACCCCATGTGTGCAGTCCTGGGTGTACACACACGTGCACTGGAATGTCATGGGTTTTGTAAAGAGCAGATTATTCTATTCCATCTGGGTGGAGCAGAATTGCTTATCTTTGCCCAAATGGGTCAGTGTCACTTATCAGATGGTGGAGTGCTACTTATCTCTCTTCATTGTTTCACTACTTCCATGGGAATGTCTTCTGCTAATGGACAATTAAGAGCTCATCAATGACATTACACATTACTGTGCACTACTGTAAGCTGCTCCACACAGGGAGGAGGAGCCAAACCATCTTAACCTAGACAGAAAGGAGCCACAGTCCCACTAGGTATCCAGTTTTTCCATCGGATCCCTGGAGGAAGACCGGACCCATCTCACCATTACTGGACCTCTTTTTTTTTTTTTCAACAGGACCATCTTTACTCCAACAGAATCACATCTGCCGCTCCAGGAGGGCTTACTTTGGGCTGCTTCCAACGCCCTGACCAACAGGGTGTCAGGTTGTATTTCTGACTCTGTCAGGGTTTTCCTAGGATTTCTTGTTTGTTTATTTGTTTGCTTATTCTTCTGTACTACAACATCTGTATTTTTATATCCCAAGTAAAGAACTGCTATACCTATTCCCAAAATCTTTGCCTGACAGCCTTTTAATTGCAAATTTATGATAATTTGGAGAAGGGGGGAGGGGCTTACATTTTAAGAGAGACTCCAACCCTCCCTGGCAGATACCTGTCTATCTAAACCGAGACAGATTTTGGCGCCCAATGTGGGGCTAGAGGGCATTGAGAGGAAAAAGGAATAGCAGTTCTTTGGTGACCTAAGTTCTTGTGTATAGAAGCCTTGTTGGACAGCATCATGTGGTCCAGTTTTCCCTGGTTTGGGTGGCACCTGGTTGTGGCTGTATTTCTGCCATTTGCAAGCCCTTATCTAAATATGGGCCCCATAACTAAAGCTACTGTGACTGTCATCCAGTTTATTTTATGGCTTAATAAGGTGAAGAACTCATGGATTTTTAATTTCCTCTGGAAGGCAGGCACATGGATTCAGGGCTATGGTACACTAACTGTGTGTTTTTGGAGTTACTTTAACAATGGTACCTACTGTGAGGAAATGACACCGGGGGAGGTTTTTTCCCAACCCTTTACCCACCTCTTTGGGTCTGACCCACCAGTTTTTGAAGGGTTTAAATCCTCTCTGAATGCTAATGATATCATACAGTGGCTGGTGCTGCTAATAGGCATATTCTATATAGCATTCAGAGATAAGGGAAGATTGACCTGGATAACCACCCTGATACCTACCCCACAGAATAGGGATGATACCCGAGAGCCTGACTCTGCCCCACAGCCTGCCTCAGAAAGGACCCACCCAGATTGGGTTGAGGTTATGGTAAAAGAGATGCATGAGATGGGCCAGATGCTGAGGGAGTACATTTCCCCAGCTCATGAAAAACCCTCCCCCTGCCCTGAGAAGGCAGAGTCTGATGGTGCAGCAGTGGAACCCACAGACGTTACAACTGTCCAGGTTCCAGCTGAACCACAAGGGCAGCCACAGCCAGCAGCAGTTGCCCCTGTGGAAACAAGGAAGTGTAAAGTGAAATCGTCAGATCCTGGTATTAAGGATAAGAAAGGAGGGCCCTCACAATCCACAAAAGAGCCACAGGTTGAGATCATCACTGAGTCCCTATCGTATGAAAGTCTACGTAATCTGCAAAAAGATATTGTACGACAAGGACATGAGGCTTATACAGCCTGGCTACTTTGAGTCTGGGACCTTATGGGTACAGGCGTACAACTGGATAGTGCTGAAGCAAGGAATTTGGGACCCTTGACCCAGGACTCAGGTTTAAATCAGGTATTTGTAAGTGAGCAAAGGCCCCTTTCCCTTTGGGAACGACTTCTAATGAGTGTGAGAGAGAGATTTGTCCACAGAGACAGAATGCAAGAGCACAACAATAGAATGCGATGGAAGACCCTTGAGGAAGGAATCC
The DNA here is from genome assembly GCF_029207755.1 of Chamaea fasciata. Lineage (NCBI taxonomy): Eukaryota > Metazoa > Chordata > Aves > Passeriformes > Sylviidae > Chamaea > Chamaea fasciata. The sequence goes on along the minus strand of NW_027094090.1, from coordinate 73,834,466 downwards.
AACAGTTGAGAGAAGTGGCAGTATTGGAAGTACTTTTTGGGAGGACCAGACAGCATGATAATGACCCCGACAAGGTTAGATGCACAGGGCACATGTTGTGGAATCTGGCAACTCATGGACCATGTCAATACGCCACATTCATCGCAACAATTAATGCTGAGGATAACCAAGAGACAGTGATTTCTGTTGCCAACAAGCTCAGAAATTATGAAAGTATGATCAGTGGCCCAATGCAGGCTCATGTCTCTGCGGTGGTGAAGGAACTCAAAAAAGAGATGAGGGAGATGACAAGGAACAGTTCCCATATAGCACCGGTGCGAGTCACAGGCCCCAGAATCAGAGCCCAACATCCCCCAGTGAGAGAGAGAGGGTGCACCCCTCGAGCTGACCTGTGGTTTTATCTGTGGGACCATGGGGAGGACATGGGAGTGTGGCATGGGAAACCCACTTCTGTCCTGGCAGCACGAATATGTGAGCTCAAGGAGAGAAACACTAACAGAGGGAGTTCCACTAGAATGAAGGTAGCCTCAGCCTCCCATGAGCAAGCTGCCAGGTATTACGGAGGTGGGAATGCTGTGTCGGATTCCCTTGAAAGAACCTCTACCATGTATGTCCAAGAAGGGAATAATAACCAGTGCTAGAGGGGCCCTGCCTCTAGCCAGGAAGAGGCACGGGAAAATCGGGTTTTTTGGACTGTGTGGTTTCGATGGCCTGGCACATCAGAGCCACAAAAATATGAAGCTTTGGTAGATACTGGGTGGCAGTGTACTCTAATGCCATCGGGACGTGTGGGGGCAGAACCGATTTCCATTGCCAGGGTGAAGGGGGGATCACAGGAATTGACTCTGGTTGAAGCCGAGGTGAGCCTGACCGGGAAGGAGTGGCAGAAACTTCCAGTTGTGACCAGCCCAGAGGCTCCGTGTATTCTGGGCATAGACTTCCTCAGGAATGGATATTATAAAGACCCTAAAGGACGCAGATGGGCTTTTGGAATAGCTGCCGTGGAGACAGAGAACATTAAGCAGTTGAACACCTTGCCGGGACTATCAGAGAATCCATCTGCAGTGGGACTCCTGAAGGTAGAAGAACAACAAGTACCTGTTGCCACCTCAATGGTGCACCGTCGGCAGTATCGAACAAATCGAGATGCCGTGATCCCCATTCACAGGATAATCCGTGAGCTGGAGAGCCAAAGGGTAGTCAGCAAAACCCACTCACCCTTCAACAGCCCCATCTGGCCTGTGCGCAAGTCTGATGGAGAATGGAGACTGACTGTGGACTATCGTGCATTGAATGAAGTGACTCCACCGCTGAGCGCTGCTGTGCCGGACATGCTGGAACTTCAGTACGAGCTGGAGTCCAAGGCAGCGAGGTGGTATGCCACTATTGACATTGCCAATGCATTTTTCTCCATTCCTCTGGCTGCAGAATGCAGGCCTCAGTTTGCTTTCACCTGGAGGGGCGTGCAGTACGCTTGGAACCGGCTGCCCCAGGGGTGGAAACACAGCCCTACCATCTGCCATGGATGGATCCAGGCTGCACTGGAGAAGGGTGAGGCTCCGGAACATCTACAGTACATCGATGACATCATTGTGTGGGGGAAGACTGCAGCTGAAGTGTTTGAGAAAGGAAAAAAGATCATCCAGATTCTCCTGGAAGCTGGTTTTGCCATCAAGAAGAGCAAAGTCAAGGGACCTGCTGGAGAGATCCAGTTCCTGGGAGTAAAGTGGCAGGACGAACGGCAGCAGATTCCCACTGAGGTCATCAACAAGATCCCAGCAGTGTCTCCACCGACCAACAAGAAGGAAACACAAGCTTTCCTAGGTGCCATAGGCTTTTGGAGAATGCACATTCCAGAATACAGCCATATTGTGAGCCCTCTCTACCTGGTTACCCGCAAGAAGAACGATTTCCACTGGGGCCCTGAACAACAACAAGCCTTTGTTCAGATCAAGCAAGAGATTGCTCACACAGTAGCCCTTGACCCAGTCAGGACGGGACCAGATGTGAAGAATGTGCTTTACTCCGCAGCTGGGAACAACGGTTTGTCCTGGAGCCTTTGGCAGAAGGTGCCTGGGGAGACCCGAGGCCAACCACTGGGGTTCTGGAGCAGAAGTTACAGAAGGTCCGAAGCCAACTACACTCCCACAGAGAAAGAAATCTTGGCTGCCTATGAAGGAGTTTAAGCTACCTCAGAGGTAATTGCCACAGAAGCACAACTCCTCCTGACACCCCGACTACCAGTGCTGGGGTGGATGTTTAAAGGAAAGGTTCCCTCTACCCACCATGCCACTGACGCCACATGGAGCAAATGGATTGCCCTTATCACACAGCACACCCGCACTGGAAACTCAAATCGCCCTGGGAGTTTGGAAGTAATTACCAACTAGCTTGAAGGCGAAAGCTTTGGTCTCACAGTAGAGGAGCAGGAACAAGTGACAAGAGCTGAAGAAGCTCCTCCGTACAACCAACTGCCAGCAGAAGAAACACGCTACGCTCTTTTCACTGACGGTTCCTGTCGCATCATAGGGATGAACCGCAAGTGGAAAGCAGCCGTATGGAGCCCCACACGACAGGTTGCACAAGCCACTGAAGGAGAAGGGGGATTGAGTCAACTTGCTGAACTCAAAGCTGTTCAATTGGCCTTGGACATTGCTGAAAGAGAAATGTGGCCAAAGCTCTACCTCTACACTGATTCGTGGATGGTAGCCAATGCTCTGTGGGGCTGGCTGGAAAGGTGGAAAAGGGCCAGCTGGCAGCGTAGGGGAAAACCAATCTGGGCTGCTGATGAATAGAAGGACATTGCCACTTGGGTAGAGAAGCTGCCTGTGAAAGTCCGCCATGTAGATGCCCATGTCCCCAAGAGTCGGGCTAATGAGGAGCACTGAAACAATGAGCAGGTAGATCAGGCTGCAAAGATAGAGGTGTCAAAGATAGATTTAGGTTGGCAACACAAGGGAGAGTTGTTCCTAGCCCGATGGGCCCATGGTGCCTCAGGTCATCAGGGCAGAGATGCCACCTATAAGTGAGCACGAGACCGAGGGGTGGATTTAACCATGGATAGTGTTTCTCAGGTCATCCATGACTGTGAAACGTGTGCTGCAATCAAGCAAGCCAAGCGGGTGAAACCCTTATGGTATGGTGGGCGGTGGTCCAAATACTAGTATGGGGAAGCCTGGCAGATTGACTATATCACCCTTCCCCAAACCCACCAGGGCAAGCGCTATGTGCTAACCATGGTGGAAGCCACCACTGGATGGTTAGGGACCTACCCTGTGCCTCACGCTACTGCCCGGAACACCATCCTGGGCCTGGAAAAACAAGTCCTGTGGAGACATGGCACCCCTGAGAGAATCGAGTCAGACAATGGGACCCATTTCAAGAACAGCCTTATCAATACCTGGGCTAAAAAGCATGGCATTGAATAGATATATCACATTCCTTATCATGCACCAGCTGCCGGAAAGCTGAACGGTGCAATGGACTACTAAAGACTGCCCTGAAAGCACTTGGTGGGGGAACCTTCAAAAATTGGGAAATGAACTTAGCAAAGGCCACATGGATGGTCAACACTCGAGGATCTGTCGATCGAGCTGGTCCTGCCCAGTCTGAACGCTTGCACACAGTGGATGGAGATAAAGTCCCTGTGGTACACATGAAAGGTATTTTAGGAAAGACTGTTTAGATTAACCCTACCTCAGGCAAAGATGAACCCATTCGTGGGATTGTTTTTGCTCAAGGACCTGGTTACACTTGGTGGGTAATGCAAAAAAATGGGAAAACCAGTTGTGTACCACAAGGAAACCTAATCCTAAGTGAGAATTCAGTGTAATGGTTCACTGTGTTAGGTATGATGCAGATGGTAATAGAATAAGGGGTGGATAATGTCATGGGTTTTGTAAAGAGCATATTATTCTATTCCATCTGGGTGGAGCAGAATTGCTTATCTTTGCCCAAATGGGTCAGTGTCACTTATCAGATGGTGGAGTGCTACTTATCTCTCTTCATTGTTTCACTGCTTCCATGGGAATGTCTTCTGCTAATGGACAATTAAGAGCTCATCAATGACATTACACATTACTGTGCACTATTGTAAGCTGCTCCACACAGAGAGGAGGAGCCAAACCATCTTAACCTAGACAGAAAGGAGCCACAGTCCCACTAGGTATCCAGTTTTTCCACCGGATCCCTGGAGGAAGACCAGACCCATCTCACCATTACTGGACCTCTTTTTTTTTTTTTCAACAGGACCATCTTTACTCCAACAGAACCACATCTGCCACTCCAGGAGGGCTTACTTTGGGCTGCTTCCAACACCCTGACCAACAGGGTGTCAGGTTGTATTTCTGACTCTGTCAGGGTTTTCCTAGGATTTCTTGTTTGTTTATTTGTTTGCTTATTCTTCTGTACTACAACATCTGTATTTTTATATCCCAAGTAAAGAACTGCTATACCTATTCCCAAAATCTTTGCCTGACAGCCTTTTAATTGCAAATTTATGATAATTTGGAGAAGCGAGGAGGGGCTTACATTTTAAGAGAGACTCCAACCCTCCCTGGCAGATACCTGTCTATCTAAACCAAGACAAATACTTTCAGATAAAAAAAATCAATCATTAAGACTAGCTGTAGATATGATTTTCCAATTTCTTTCTTTTTTTCAGTTGGAAGGTGGTTAAATTTATTTCACTGAATTCCGTACAGCAGGCTAATGCTTCTCTTGGCTGCCCAATAGTATTATCATAATTTTGTATTCAAAGTGCATATTGGATCTTGCTACTAGCAATGCTGATTTCTTTTTACTCAGTGCTGTAGTGGTTCAAGTAAATTTCATACTCCAAGTCACAAACTTTGTACTTGATTTACTTCAGTTCTTTGGTACTTGGAAAATTTTACTTTTTTTTAAAGGATGTAGTGGTTTGGTGGGTTGGATTTATTTCATTTTTTGATTGTGCTGTGGCTGTGCATTGGATTTTTTTCTCTCTCTTTTCTATGACTTTTTTTCCTTTCTCTTTTCCAATTGCTGTAAAACTTCCTGATGCTCTCATTTCCTTTCCAGGTCTCAAAACATGTTGCAAACAGGTCAAAGGATGAAAAGCTGCCTTTGCACCAGCTGATACAGGGATGGAAGGACTGAGCTTCCTGTCAACCTGAAATACAAACAGGGCACTGAGTGCTGGCTTTTCTCCTGCATGCTCCTGATGGGACATTGACGTTAAGCCTGCAGGAAATCTATCAATAAAAAAATTGTACCCTTGAGCTGATAATAAATTTCGAGAAAAGAGGAAGGGAAACACCAGAGTGCCTGGAGCGTTTTGGACAGGTTGCTGCTGAGGACTGTAAATTGTGCCCTGTGTGTAAATCTCCTTGTCCTCATCTGCTGATATTTAATTTTTCTGATGTTTATTGGTTTGGGTTGGTTGGGCTGTTTTTGTTGGGTTGTTGTTGTTGGGTGTTTCTTGGTTATTTGTTTGGTTGGTTTTGGGGTTTTTTTCTGGGAGTTTTTTGGGGGGTTTTTGGGGCGGTTTTTTGGGGTTTGTGGTGTTGGTTTGGGGGGGGGTTGTTTTGGTTTTTTGGGGTTTTTTTGTTTGTTTGTTTGTTTGGTTTTTTTTGTACAGAGATTGCATTTTTACTTTTCTAGGTGGATGTGGCTGTTTTGAAGTCTGCAGGTATGCAGAGTTTCTGCCCATCAAACTAAACTGCATTTCCAACAGTAAATAAGTACCAAACCTTAGTAGAGTAAATTTCCAGAATCCCTAATAAGTGAAGCAAGCCAAACAAAAATGAAAAGATGCTATTCTCTGTATCACCTCTGTCTTATCTTATTCCTTGAACAGAAACAGACTCAGACTTTGGGTACATTTTCTAAATTTCAGCTCGCTGAAATTTCACCATGCTTATCTTTGGATTTAGGGATTATACCCTCTTCCTTGGCTTGGAAGAAGATCTAAATGTAAGCAAATGAACACTTTTATTTATTTAATGTTTTATTTCCTTTTAATTCAAATTCCTGTAAAATTTGCCACATCTCTTTTTTTTTCTTTTTTTTTTCTTTTTTTCTTTTTTTTTTTTGTGTGCGTGTGTGTGTTTTGTGTGTGTGTGTGTTTGTCTTATTGGAGATATATATGGAGAAATAAGGTGACTTTTTTTTTTTCCTTACAGTCATAATTATTTATCAAGGATTATTTCTCAGGAAAGAACTGTTATGATTAAATTTGGGAAGATGTCTGCAACAGAGGGAACAGACAGCTACTCTCTAGACCATCCTGTTAATGTCTTTCCTTCAGTAAGAAAGTCTTTGTTTTCTGGGACAGCCTTACAAAAAACCATATATTTTTATATTGATAAATCCCATAAGTTTGTGTTTGGAAACTTTTTTGGAATTGATTTTTTTTTTTTGTATTCAAAGATTGAGGATAATTCTAGCTTTTCTGAGCTGAACTGTAAAAGGAAATAATTTTGAGAGAGAATTTCTTCTCATTCCAGAAGCTCTCATGATTTGAAGAGTTGTGTGGTAAATCTCATCACTCACATTTCAAATGCTGTTTAATACCACAGTTAATAAGCTTAGCATTTGGAGCCAAAGTGATTCCTGGCTTGGCAGTGTTTTCTGGAATTTGGAGAAGTGAGTTTTGGAATAGAAATGAAAGTTCCTGGCTCCTCACCGCAAACATATTATATGCTTGACTGCTGAGTGCTTCTGAAGCCCCACCAGTACTAAAGCAGTGTGAGAATTTTGTACAGTTTTCCTGACAAGGTAAAGAACCCCCTGTCAGCTCTGTTGCTATTCTTTTAGAAGTCAGCATCTTCAGGACTTTGAGCCTTTTGTTTCTCTTATGTTGATGCACTTCTGGATCATTTCCTAAAAGCCCTTAAAGCCTTGATGCAGGAAATAGGGTAAGCAAGCACTCCAAACTCTTTCTTAACTGAGAAATTGGGAGAGAAAACTGATTTTTTGTTTTGTTTTGGGGTTTTTTTTTGTGGTTTTTTTTTTTTTTTTTTTTTTTTTTTGGTTGTTGTTGTTGTTTGGTTTGGTTTGGTTTGGGTTTTTTTTTCCTTTGGCCAAATACACATTGAAGGAAATGGCACTGATTTTCAATATCTGATAGATAGGGAAGGAGAGGAGAAACTGGGATTATTCTGTCTTGGACTGGCTTATTCCAATGTGAGGAGGTGCTAGTGTCCTACCCAGTGACTCATTCAGTTCTCTTTCAATGGGCCTCTGATTACACCTGGATATAAGCTCAGTGGATCTGAAATGCCTTAGTGGATGATGATGGCATTTTTGTGTCTAAAAGAAGGGAATCAGGGAATTACCACGGTATTGTGCTGAACTACTCTGTCCTCCCTGATTTCACCAGCTGATTCAGAGATTTGGAGCACCAGTGAAAAATTACTGAGAGCAGGGAGGTTGAGGCTTTAGGAGCACAAAGGCTCCTCTTGCCTGGAAAAAAAGTGACTCAGCTTGAAGATGCAGTAATACAGAATTACCATGTTTTCTGAAACTCACAACTCCTGCATTTTACTTTCTTCTAACTCAGGGAAAGCTTGTATATTTTCAATTTCTCTGCAGTGAAGTTTCTACCTCTTTCCCTTAACAGTTTTCATTTCAATAAACAAAATTTTCCCAAGTTGTTTTTTTTTACTTTCCTATAGCCTGTTTTTCCATGACAATTTTTAATTCCCTGGATTGCAGCAGAGTCTCAGTTTGCAAAGTCATTCCTACATCTAATCCTCCGTCTTCTTTTTCTCCTCAGCTGATGGTTCATATTTTCAAACTTCACAATCTCACCACCAAAACCTAGACATTCTTTGGAGCATAACTTGAGAAGGAACACAGACCTCAAAAATGTTACTGAGCTAAAAAATCTCAAACCAAAGTCTTTTTTCTGCTTAAACAGGATGCTATTGAGGGGTCTGGGCCAAAATTAAAACAGAAAAACACGATTTGTATAGGGTATTTAATGTAGTACTTTAAGTTATTATTCAGACAACTGAAAAAAACAATTGAGTAAATTGAGTAAAGTCCTGCTTTCTTGAAATCCGTGAAACAAACCAACAACCACTTCTAAAGAATTGCTTTATCCCATTTTAACTTTTACCTCCTCCATTTCCATGGCTTTCCAACTGTGTCCTGACCCTTGTGCCCAGTGCTGTGTTTTCTGAAAAGCCAAATTTGACATGGAGACAACAGGCTGATTAAACTGTTCTCACTTCTACCACCAACCAGTTTGCATTTCTCTGTGTCCCTCCTCTAGTGTTAACTCTGGCACTGCTTTGCAGGGAGTGAGAATCTGCACTCAGAAATGTCAATTATGCTTCAAACAGACCCTCCTAATGAAATGTGTGCATTTTGAGTCAGGGCAGAAGCTTCTCTGGATGTGCAAAACTTTTGAAAAGGTGTTAGAGCAACATGAGTCTGTTCCTCAGTAGAAGGTCTTTAAAATGAAATCCCTCATGTGTTTGTTGTTATCAGGCCATTCCCTCTGGGGAAAGCAAGGGGAATACTAGAGCTCTTTCCAGCAGAGGAAGAAGGAGAAATAAACATGGGAAATATTAGCGTCTCAGTTTGGGAAAAGTGAAGGAAAAAAAAAAATAAAACACCAACAACATTATCAAATCCTGTGCCAGCAGGAATGACCCTGGCAGGGAGTGAGGCAGAGCCCAGCAGATTTCACAGATTTACTGAGGACAGGGAAAGCTGGGATACTGACCCGGAAAACACCAGAAACATTGTGTGCTTCCTCTGTGCTGTTATTAGGTTCTTGGTCATTGGCAAAAAAACATCTCCTTCCAGGGACAACTGATCTCTTACAGCCCAGACAACAGAATGCTGCTGGAAATCTCCACCCCACAGAATTCTGACTGACAATAAATGTGATTACACAGGGAACACCTCTGCTTTTTCCCAGCCAGAGGTGAACCTTGCAAACCTGGGTTTGCTGGTCACCCGCTGTTATTTTAGATGGAAATTATGGTACTTTGCATGTGGCTTTGCTTGGAAAGTCTTTTTGTCATCATTATTATTTTAAAGTAAGGAAAGAACTCGTGGATTTGTAAGAGTGGGAGATGGGAAAATATAAGATCGGTTTTAATGTCAGCTTCTGTGCAAAGGAGTTGTACCTTTCCTGAGGCTAGTGTCATTCAGGCAGACATAATCTGAATGTCCCAGAAACCCTTAAATGTGGTTCCCTATTTTCAATCTTTACGTAGTACAGGCTTGCTACTATTTCTGTTGTTTAGGCTTCCCTAATGGCTATAATGTTCTTTTCTTCCTTTCTGTTTCCTCTAGTGTTTTTTTCCTCTTATTGTTGGTGATTTTCAGATTTCTTGTGGCATTAGTAAACAGTTTGTGCAATTGTGCTTTCTGACCTTGCAAATGAAGTGGAAAACCTTATATGCAAAAGCCTAACATTTAATAAAACATTAAAAATTATGTGTATCAAAGCTAAGTCCAAGTGAATTGGAAGAATGCAAAAGCTACAGAAGTAAGGCCTCCAAACAAACCAGCTACATTCACTTGGCTTCTGGTTTTGAAATGAGCTGAAACCAGATATTGCAGATGGAGAATTGTTTTTAGAAAAATCTTCTCTGAAATCTGGGCATCAGGGCTTCTCTCTGGAAAGTGTGGGGGGAAACATTTCTTTGCCATTTCCCTTGAAGCTATGAGCCTACTTGAAGGTGTCAATAAATATATCTTGCTATATTTCTATTGTTCCCTACTAAATTTTTTTAGAAGTCTTGGTGTTATGATGAGTAGCAACTTTATTGAGTTTGTCAGTTTTAACCTCAGCCTGGAAATCTCTTAGGTGTTTCCTGGAAGAGATTCCTAATTGTAAATCTTTGGATTTAGATGTGGCTAAATCAGTTATTGAAATTTAAACCCTCTGATATCTAATGAAAACATTGCTCATTTTTCTAGTTCTCCTTTCTTTGTTAAAAAACAAAGACAAGAAAAGACTGCAAAGCGGATTCACATCTCTTTTGTTTGCTGAAATTATGATGACAGTTTTCCAGAGTATTACATGGTTTTCTGGAAGTCTAGATTGTCATTATGGATAAGCAAGACTATTTCCTGCTTCTGAAAAAAAGGGTAATATTTTTTTCCCAACTGTCTTTCATTTTTCCAGTGAAATCTTCTCAGAAGTAGCCTAAAATAAAAGCATTATAGGATTGATGTAGACTGCCATTTCTTTTATATAGGATTAACTTTCATATAACTTTAACTATATTAAAATTTTCAATGATATCAAAATGATAAGTTAACAGAATGCCTAGATGGTTATCTTTTCGTATCTGTGACCTTTTGTATTTTAATCCCATTCACACTGGTTCTATATTAAAAAAAAAAAAAAAAAAAAAAAAAAAACAAGCAAAAAAGAAAAACCCCAAAAACAAACAAAAAAACAACTTTGTGCAGGCACCTTTAAATTCTCTGTTCCACATATTTTGTGGAGCCTGTTATTTGATCCGTAACTTCTTGCTGCAGAGCACGAGTGGCGCAATTATTCTGTTTAAATTCCTTATCAAGAACTCTTATTTAGCATCAGGTCAGCATGGTGCTAAATCTTTGGCTGAGGATCTTTGTGCCAGGACGGAGTTTCTCCTTAAGAGAACATGGGAGTGTGCTGCACATTGTAATAACCTTTTTTTCTGAAATGGAAGGGTGGAAAAAGTCCTTTAACTTGGTCAAAACCAATAGTCAGGTTATTTTTCTTCCTAAGAGTTTTGGAAGAGGATTTAGCTTATTTTGAGTATGATGGACATGGGCTTGGAAGGTTTTACCCAGTGAGTAAAATGAGCCTTAGCGGCAAAAGATCAGTCCCACATCCCAAATTGTCCTGACCTTAACATTTGACACAAGACCACCTGTACCAGAATTTTCTCCTAGGCATACTGATGTGAATATCATAGTTGAAATTTTTTAAAAGTGATGGAATTCAAAGGCCTAAAAGGCCTAAAAAATGACAATAGTATTTGATTAAAAAAAAAAAATACTAGTACATCATAAATTACTTGCTTAATATTCAGGCTTATGTTGGGAGGGTTTTTCTTTTTCCTGTATCATGTGGTACTTTAAGATTCCTCAGAAGAATGTAAAAAATAGACCTGCTTTGAATTTCTACAATAATTCCAGAATCATTGGAGAACACATTTTTCCTATAGATGATGGCACCATGAAGTAGCCTGACTTGTTTCTGCACTTACATTTTTTATGTTCTGAAGACAATCTTCTGATGATGACAAACACCAGCAGAAAGAGGTAATGAATTAGGTCTTTCTGATGGCATATCACCAAGTGCTGGAAATAAATTTGAGCTGAAAATACAATGATGACTGCTGGAAAAGGAAGCATATAATAATAATCTGATTGTAAAATTAACATTGAAGACAGAACCTGAGCAAAAAACCAAACTTAAAAGCCTTCTGTGATGAAAACCACGTTTCCAAACCATGTTGAGATGGTGAAGATGGCAAGGAAAGGGAAAGCCTTTAGAAAACTGGAATTGTTCTTAAACTTTCTTTACTTCCCCTGCATGATTTAGACTGTCAGGAGATAGAAACTTCTTTTTAAACCTCTGCAAAAGGTTGTTTGTAAAACCCTCCAAAAATCTGTGTCATTTTCAATTCAAATATTTTGTATTTTATGGCTGGAGGGAATGGTGGGAAACTTGCTAGGAGCCAACATGAACACCTGAAGTACATATTAAAAAAAAAAAAACCAAATTGTTCTTTGGCACTAGTTACAGCAGTTGGTGGAAGTTCTGTTAGGGATCTCTACAGATCTGTTAAGAGGTCGTTTGTCCATGATGGGAGAACCTGATGAGCCTCCACAGGCTCGAATGAAGGACGGAATAACTTTTTGTTCCTGGAAATGATGCCTTAAGCTTTAGCTTTCATGTTTTTCACATTCTGTGCTGCCTAGGGATGCAGTTCTGAGCCTCATATTAAGTGCCAGTCAGCTCTCTTCATAGAGTAGGGAGACAAAACAAATCCTTTTCCTGACAAAGACCAAGGACAATTTTCAGGCCCAGAAGTACAGACAACGGTGGGCTGAAGGGAGGAATAAGAAGGATGAAACCTCACACCTTGAAGCTATAATTGGACAATTAAACCCCAATATGCAAATGGACCAAAACTTATAAAAGTGTGAGATCTCGTGACCGGTCATCCATTTTGTGACCGTTCTTAGTCCACCTTGAGTGTAGCCCTGGTCAGGCCCTGTCCTGCCCAAGGTGTACTCTAAAGGCCTTTCAATAAATACTTACTTTAGCTCTTTCCAGTCTCTCTGTTCCAGATCAGCTCTCCCAAGGTATCAGGTAGGTACATGGTCCCCTTTAGGATTCAGCTGCAAGAATCTGGAATTTCTTCCAAGTCTACAGGTGGAGGGAAATTCCACAGAACAGCAAACTGAGTTGAAGTAGTGGTGGTGGGGGGGGGCTATGAGATGCTGTAATCAGTTTTGTTGTCTTTGTGGTGTATCTGCTGGAATGTTTGAGTCAAATGTGAGCTGGTTAATGGCTGTTTGTTTAATGTGCGGTTTTAAGATTGCCAACATTGTCCAGAGTGCGAGCTGAGTTTTCTATTGCTATAAACTGATAAAAAAGGCAGATAATTTTTGCACAGCTTTGCCTTTGCCCACTTATAATAAGTAAAGAAGATTTAAATATTGTTTATATTGTGCTCTCAGCAAGCTGGTTTTTGGCTGCCCTGAGTGATTCTGACATACAGTGAGCACCACAAATCATGGCTGCTTTATCCAACTCCACTCTGCCGTGAGGTTTTGCTGGCTTAAGACTACCACACTTGCATGATGAGTTGAACTAAAGATACCAGAAATATCAGGACCTACATAGGTGGACATAAATCTAGGGACTGAGTCATGCTTTGTGCTCAAGGTAACTAAATATAAAACCTGCAAAGCAGGCCTCACAACCTTTACCTTTTCACCTGCTGAAGAGGAAATGTTTCTGCCAAGAGAAACTGTTCTAATTTAATTAACTTGTTGAATGGTGGTCTCTCTTGCATCCAAAATATGATTGGCTGAACAGATTTTAAAAATTTTTTGAGGTTTCCTCAAGATGTTTTCTAGGAGTAGAGGAATGGGTGGTCTGGGTTTGTTTTTTCCTGTCCAAAACCAGGTAGATGGCTACTGGTTTGTCAGGCTGGGCCAGAAATAATTTGTGTTGATGACTTGCAGTTAAGTGGCCTTGATGTGGTATAAGATTTTCAGTAGAATTGTTCTACTTCCAGCAGAAACAGTGTCAGGCCCGCAGTTCTTATTTTACTGTATTTTAAGAGTGTTTTAATCACACTCATGGATCTTCCTCTCTCCAGAGTACAGATGGCTAACATTTATTCAAAGAATTATGGCAAAGGAAGAGTTAGATGAATTTTGTTCTTGAAAAGAGAAGCTATTAAACTATTCCAGTCTATTATTCAAAAATAGTGTTATTCCCTGGAACGACTGAAATCCTAATGAGGAAATGAATACTTATGCCAAAATGTATTTTATATTCAATCTCATTGTGTACCATGATTCTACCAAGAAAGGCTTTCCAAAGGCCAAACCTTAATTATTTTGCTGCCATTTTACTCCAGATAAGCACTAAAGCATTTCTCTCATATGGTTTTTTTTCCCACCAAGTAAAATCTAATTTTGATTTCGTACATTGCAGAGTGACTTGCTTTTAAAGAGTCTATTAGTGAAGTCTTCAAGGCCTTTTTATTTCTAGCGCAAGAATGTGAGTTTCATTATACTCCTATGTGGTTAGAAAATATTACTAGATTATCTCCATAGCTGGGGAAAAAAAGGTCACAAAATGCTGAAGCGTTATGATGGTCACTGCTCAATCATCTGGGGTGTCTAGAAGAATTTGGAGTTCAGAATTGAATTAGGCATGCAGCTTAACAGAAATCAGAAGTAGATGTTTTAGCTTCCTACAAAACAAGAATAAATTTAAACAGCAGAACACTACTTATTTAGTACAAGAAATTGGATAAGGGTTGTTGTGTTAATGGATATTTGGGAAGATTAGGTGCTTTTTTCTCCCCCACTTGTGAATTGGTTTTTTCTTTAGTTTTAGGCACTGATGGATTTGAATAGCTTTATTTAAAGAATGAAGACAAATTTCTTCTACATCAGGGTTAGAGAAGTGAATTTCTCTTTTCTATCTTGAATTAGGTCTGAGGAAAATGATTGAAATCCTGCCTTGTGTGGGTGGTTCTCTTAGACTTCTGCTGTCACTATTTTGGGTTAATTATTTACTGAAACTACATCACAGCCCTCCTATGCACCAAGTGAGTTCTCTAAACACTGGGTAAAATTCATGCTCGTTCTCTCCTTTTTGTTAGGAAATAATAAGAGGAAAAATGTTCAAAGAGAAGACAGGGAGAATTCAGGATTTGCATGGGGACAGAGGAATAACATTATCTGCTGACTCTTTCTCAAAACCATCTGGAGCAAAGCTGACTGTTTTGTGTGCTCTGCAAAGACCAGTAGGGTTCTGGAATATCAGAAAACCTGTTTTCTATGAACTGATGTGTTTGGGACTCATGATGGGCACAGAGCTTGCAGCTGAAGTGCTTCTAGAAGAACAAAGAAACTCTGAGGCTGCAGGACTGGGTTTCTACAGGAATAGGCAACAGCTGAGGAAAGCTTCTGAAGAGATATCTATTGGAGTAGCAACCTTTTGGGGAGGCAGACACAGCCAAAAGTGATTTTCCCAAGGTGCATTTTTGCTAATTAATAACATCCAATTGCCATGTGGAAAGAGGAGCCAGGATAACTCTGAAATGCCCTGAGAGGATACTGCAATGAGAAACACAGCCTTTCCTTACAGCACTTTGAGACCTGTCACTTCAAAATAGACAAATATATATATATATATATATATATATATATATATATATATATATATATATATATTCACAGCGAATATCCCTGCATGGCTTTACACAGCCGCAGCTGTGCTGGATTTGAGCCCAAGAAGCCAGACTTGCCCAGGCAGCCCTTCCCTGTCACGAGGTGGCACTGCAGAGTGGGTTTGCAAGTACAGCCTTTGGGAATCCTTCAAGGGCAAATTTCTATTGGAGAGGTTTGTGATTTCTGCATGGCTTCAGATTCTTGGTTTTCTTCAGAATCAGTCCAGAGATCTCGCCAACTTGCAAACTGCCTGCAGTCACAGCCTGAAATTATATTTTCTTGAAATTATTCTTATGTAAGTCTATTTAATTAAAAATTACAATGGGTAGTGTTTTACAGGTGCGATGAAGGCAGGAAAAAGACCCCCAAACCAGCAGAAACTCAGCAGTAATGGCAGTGAAAAATTTGTCCAACATCACAGCATGGTAAGCATTAAGTCACTGTATCAATTTACTTGATTAGGGCTGTCAACAGAATGCATCTTTATTGATTCACTTCTGTGGGGCTGATACATCATCTTGAACTGGAATTAAAATGCTGGGATTTAACATCAGGGGATTCAAGGGGCTCAAGGCCAAGAGTTACAAAGAGACAAGTTGGAGAAACTGCTGTAGGTGAATTGCTCCGGGTGACAGAGATCAGATCACCTTTATAAGATGATCAACTAGAATTGCTTCCACAAAGTGTGTAGCAGAAGTAGCAGGTTTTACTCGCACAGTGCTTGATGGATTCCCATCTACAAGGTGACAAATCCTGTTAGCAAAGTCCCTTCTCTTTCTCAGGGGAGGGAGAAACGGAAAAGAAGGTTTTTTCTTTTTGCTACAAACCTTTCTTTGTCAAAACAACTGGAACCATTACCAAAGGATTCATTCAAACCCCCTAGGATTAGGATTGGTGGCTGTAGTTAAGGACCACTTCAGTGCAGGCACATCTCACTGATGATGCTGAGCTCAGAGGTGACATCCTCTAACAACACACTACTGTTCAGGTTTCAGCTCCCATCTCTGTGTACTGTAGTTGTCAAGAAAACTTTCCAGCAGGGAATAATGAAAGAGAAATGAGTTTTTGTGGAGTGCTACAGAAACAGGGCCCTGGAGCTGCTGCTGCTCCTCTGGTGGGACATGTAACTCCTGCTGCCTCTTCCCTCTCTCCCCTCAGTTTTGTCATGGGACATGAATAGCAGAATTTCTCCTTGGTATCTGGAGAAATAGCGCTGTAGCTGGTTCTGCCTGTTTGCTAATTTGTGACATTTGCAATGTTGAAGAGCTGTACTCTTGGGCACATATTGACATTTAATTAGGAAAATTACTCTGTGTTGGCTAGATCTAAATGTCAATTTATTAAGGCAATATATAGGTAATTTATCATGTAATGTATGTTCTGTACTAGATTAAAAAAGGATTGAAAATAATAGTAATTAAAAAATTCCATTCCAAAAATGTGTGAGCTACCATATGGCTGGCTACTGTAGCATAACAGAATAACAAGAACAGTTAATTATGTCAGGCGAGAATGTGTTAGAAAATCCGTTTAAATAATCATGGATCACCTGGTACCCATCAGTATCTTTTTAGAGATGCTTTGTATGGATTTCCTCTCCTTAGAGCTAATTTTGCACAACCCAACCCAAAAGGCTTTAGACTGGCTCAGCTTTAACAAAATAGGCCTATCTAAGGGTGTTAAATAAAGCCTGGCAAATGCCTGTGGCTATTTGCTGTACACCCACTTGAGCTCATCAGTTCATCACATGCCCAAGATCTTTTCACTAAATAAGGGCGAAATTCTCCAGTGCCTTTGGTGCTGGGTTTACTGGGAGTCCTCCGCAGCCACAGACTGTGCAACCAGCACTGAGCTCTTTGACCTGGACACCTCCAGCAAGGAGAAGTGTCTGGAGACAGCCTCACATGCACATTCCAGCCAAGCTGCTCGAGCTGGCAGGAGCAGAAGGGACAGGAGAGTGGGAAGCTGTAGCAAAGCACAAGCTGGATGGCGTAGACTAAAAATGCCTGCTGATGAACAGCCTTTTTGTGACTGCGATTAAAGAGTAATTTCTCTCAGTGGTGGGGCTATTTCAGCAAAACAAACTTGCTTGAGTGCACCTCTCCAGGGGTCAGATCATTTAGAAAATGAGTGGTACTGGTGAGTGGTGAGGACAACGGTATGTTGAGAATTAACACCTCATAAAACTGAGCTGAAAATACAGATTTTAGGTTGACAGATTCCATTAATCCACAGCAACAACCCTATTCCATGCATGCTTTAAGTAGTGTTGCAGGGCAACCAAATATTTCCCATCAAGTAAGCACCCAGAAGTCTTGCTGATTATCTGAGCTACAGCTGCATCTGCCAAACTAGGCTGGAAATCTCCAGAGGACATGCTTTTCATTAGATTTCTAATATTTCCCTTTTCTAGTCAGGCTGGAAAGATGAGAGCATCCTGCCCTTGCTCCTGGTCCCAGCCAGAGCCAAGAAACAGAGAAGCATGTGAAAAGGGTGTGGGGAAGAACAACAAAGTCCCTCTTGCCACTCTTTGATTTTGTGAAAGAGATGGGGAGAAGGATCGATCAGTCCTGAACTCTCTGCTCAGCTTCAGGCATTCCTAGGATTTTGCTAACATTAACAGGTTCAGCACCAGAGAGCTGTGCTTTTTTCTCATCAGTGACCTTGGACAAAGTTAAACTTTTTAGACTGCCTGGCAGTCTAAAAGAGATGGCTTCTCTTTCTAGTTGTTATGCTGGCAACTGCTTCAGTAAACAGAGATGATCTGCAGAGACCTGGGATTAGGCTGCTCTGAGTATACCAACACTTTTTGGAAGGGGCAAGTAAACAAATTATCAACGTATTCCATAGGGGCTATCCAACCACCAGAGATCTGGAAGCAGCCAGATGATCTGCAAGCAGAGACTTCACATAGTGTATGCACTTCAAATTAACCAGGAAACTTCAGGTGGAAGAGAGTTAAACCATTTCGTCTTCTGGCACAGAACTAATCCTATGTGTCAGAGCTGAGCAAATGAGCTCTGCTTGATGTAAAGTGGCAACTTGATCTGCTACTGCTCATCTGTAGACACCTTGAAGGACTTTATACCCAAACTATAATTTTTTCTATCTTTTCATGTGACTAGCTAACAGGAATGGTTAACAGTTCCCTTTTTAAATTCTATTTTCTCTCCAGCTGCCCACCTGATTTTCCAACTGGTCTTGGATACTCTATTGGGCATCACTCTTCTCCAAGAGAAAGGAAAGTTCCTTGATCTCTCTCACTGGGATTCAAAGAAGAATGTCTTCATTTCCTTCCCTGAGGCTGTGGTTGATCATTTTTGGTTTGATCAGTCCTAGAGTACAACAGCACCTTTCCACGTAAAATGCACTTTTATACTCCATCAGTCTCTAATAAATTTTATATGACTTGGGAAATCCTGCTAGCAGGAGAGGGCTGGAATAGAAAGCTGAGGGAAGAATGGCAAGAAGAGATTTTCCTTTATGAACAGTTGTAAAGTGAATTTATTCTCCTGACTACCTAAATCTTACAGCTTCTTTTCATTATCTCAGTGCCAAGGACCAAAATGAGTCAAGAATTGTCTTGTTTGTCAATCAAATGGTTACATTGAATCCAAAGGTGCTACAAAAAGTAACATTTCAACTCCTAAATTTACCCTGCAATTCCTTAAGTCAGCATCTAGTTTAAGGAAGGAAATTCATCCTGTGTAGTAAATGTTAGTAAAAAATGTGCTCTTGTTGATTGGTTTTGATCATAAAATTTAGCAAAGGAAAAATTTGCTACAAGATATATAAAACATATTTCTATGCACATTTACTTACACACTTAAAGAAATGTTTTATTGCCCTCGTGGCAAGACAAATTAGAATAAATGACTGACTTTATCCTACACTGTTATTAATCTTGTATGTCTGCAGCCACTGTGTGCATACCAGAGATTTGTAACGAGAGTCTGCAGCAACAGCAATCATGAAGATTAACTGGGATATTAGTGTGAAATCAAACTGGCATTGATTAGTAACTGCAGTGTCTGGAGTAAGTGGGGAGCTGGACTCAGAGAGAACAGGAGGATTTCTCAGTCTTATTCCAGCCCTGCAATTGTTTGGTGCACTTTTCAATCTTACCAAGAGACAAACGTGTCAATGAGATTTTGTCTTCAGGAAGCTTTGGGCCAGAAAGTGGATTTTAATTGATTTCTGCCCCATCCAAATCTGGCTATTTGAATCAAGAAATCCAGTGGCATTGCACGAGGACTAAATTTTGCCTTGCTCTGTAAACTTGGCTTGTTGCTTATGGCTGGGATGCAATGTGCACAGAGTGCATTAAAATACAATATTCCATTTTAATACCTACGTAGCACAACTTCTGCAAGAATTATACTGTTGATGATAAATAATGTCAGGCAGAGCAAGTTTCTGAGTCTATGAGCAGACTTAATGAAACCTAAACTGAGAAAATACGGTGAGGAGAGCTGGTGAAGATAGCAACCTTTTATATATCATTTCAGGAGGGCTGTCAGAGAAGAGCTGCCCTTTCTCCCAGGTGTCCCCTTCTGAAGTTTTAGACTCTGTGCTTTCCTGCCAGAATACCTGGCTGTGTCCTGACTGAGCTTAGCCTTGAAAGCAGCTGGTTTTAAAGCAGACAAGGCAACCCACACTGGCTCACGTCCCCCTGTAGAAGGAGAGTTGGAGGTACGTCAGGAAAATCAGCCTGCAGCATCAAGTCCTGCACACTCTGGGCACCACATGCTGCACAGAGCTTCGTGGAACAGGAAGAATGACATTTGTGTGTCCTGATTTGTAAGCCAAGAACTCTACTTCCCAGAAACACTCTGCAATCACTGTGGGGGATGAAATAAATAAGATTACCTTGCTGGAATGGGTTGCTGTAACCACAGCATATATTGTTAGGTTTTGTTCTGTAGAAAAAGAATTTAGTCCTGAGGTCTTTGGAAGGGGAAAAGGGGAATTAAATGCTATATGTTGTGTTGTTTTGTATTATTTTTGTTTTAAGGCCAAAAGTGGCCCTTATAATAATTTAATTAGATATTCTGCATAACCCAAGGCAAAGAATTCGACCACTAATAGCTGCATCCAACTTGTAGCTTCTGGTTAGGTTGTATTTTAGAAAGATACCCTGAAACAGTGGTGTGTTTTCAGAACAGTCTTACCATCTGAAAATTCAGGGGACTGTATATGTTAGGGGAGCACAGATCAAACTACTTAGTACTTGCCTTACAAAATTTGAAATATACTTACATATAGATAGGAAATGTTGCTTTATTATAAGCTGAGTACTGCATTTATAAATCAACCAGGATTTCTGAGAACTTGGATCTAGGGGAGTCTGTTTTACAGTGATGCCTTTCAGGGGGAGGGTGCCTTTGTGATGCTCTGATGTCTGATGGGGAATGAGCACATCCTCTAAGCCATAGCAGAAATTCTGCTTCTCTGCCTATATTCCTACTTAGCTGTCTAGCTATCTATCTTAATACTTAAAGATATAAAGAATATGTACCTCCCATCTTTTTTTGCTCTCTCCCTAAAGTTACTATATACCCTAAACATTTTGAGGGCAAGAAATTCTAAAGACATAGGTATTTTCATGCAACTGCTGTTGAATACTGTCTCACACAAAACAGTGTGATAAACGGGAGCTGGTGCCGTAGTAAACACTACAGACTTGGTTGGCTTAGCTGCAAGTATTCAGTGATCACCAGAAGCTAGGTTAAGACTCAGGATTTATTTTTAATTTAGGAGGAGAAAAAGTTTTTCTTGCTAATTATCAAGCTTACATAGGTGATACATTTTCCTGTCTGTTCCAGAACAAGAGATGCTAAATTAGTCTTTCTTGGCTAAAAATGAAGAAAAATCAAAAGGTAAGATCTTAGCAGTTTTTAGGGAAATCATGAAAGTAATACATGAGCCAGCAATAGTCCAGTTTGGGACAAAAAATGAGAAAGAACTTGGTGCCCAATATGTTTTGCAAATAATTGCCTCAACAGAATCTATTTTCTCTTTCAGGAAAAGACTAGATCTTTCATGTATTTAGGGAACAGAAACATCAAAGAGCATTAGGGCCACAGTTCAGGTAAATCAGCATAATTGTTATCTCTCATTCAGAGGCTCTGCTTGCAAACAACTCACAGGAGCAACTTTCTACACCTTCCCAGCAGCTGAATCCCATTAATCCCTTGTTTAATGGAGTCTAGGTCGATTGCAGCTGAACATTTCCAAAAGTGGTTTAATTTCGGATGACCTCCAAGGAACTTCACATAGCACGAACTTAGCATTTCTGTCACCTGCAATAAGTATCTTTCTAAGGGTTCAGTCATTCCCCGGATAGTCAGGGGCATTCTTGCCATTGACCATGTTTGAAGCTTGAGTGAGCCTTAATGTTTTGGGCGGCTGAGTTAAAGGAATCACTGAGGGAGAACTGGAAAGCATCTCCTGTATCTGCAGGTGGACAGAACAATGCCATTATCACTCTGACAGTGCAAAGTTAACAGCTTTGAAGTGACTGCTTTGCAGAAAACCTCCTTTCTTTCGTCCTCATCTTGTATGAGAGAACAAATTAGTGCATGGACCATAAAATGGAATTATGCAAGGAGTTAGTAGTTTGCCTTGGTTCAGTTATTGGAAAGAAGAAATTGGAACGAGCTCGCCTTTTTGTTGTTCTTGTTGGGTTTTGGTTTCAAGTCTCCCATTAGGGGTTTTAGAATTTTCTTGTAAATGACTCAAATGCTGGTTTATAACATTTAACTCACAGTATGAAGGATTCTTAATCCAGCAGGATGGCTGCTGTAACTGCTCTCCCCCTCCTTGTTGTGGCAGAAGGCTCAAAGTCCTAGTGCCAATTCCTTTATTTGCAACAGTGGTCAAATTGCAGCTTGTCCCTTGAAGGCATTCTGCAAAATTTATTATTCTGTTAATACTTTGTCCCACATGATGTAAATGCCCTGGGTAATATAATATATTGATTCGGCATTCTGCTGAGCAGCAAATTTCTGTCTGCTAGAAATTTGTGTAACCTGGGCACATTGAAAGAAATTTTTGTTGCTGTTTACACTATTGCCAGCACAGGAATTGTTGGGGAAATGGAGACAAACAACCTTTTTACAGTGTTCTCTGCCTAAGCCTCAGCATGAGAATCCCAGGACATGGGGATGTGTGTATTGTTAAATAAGAGAGAGAGAGAGTTCTTGCTGCAAACCTTTGATTTCCAACACTCCTTTTTCACTCCCTCTCTCCCTTACTGTGATGCAATGACTTGGGTGGGAGGAAATCAGAAAGTACTTCTTTGTCTTGTGTCAATCCGTGACTGTACTCTATTTAGCAGTTTATTTATAGCTGATGTCCCAAGAATTGACTCTGGTTCTCCAAAATTGGCTCTAGGTAAGGATTCAGATGGATTTAAATTCCCTGCTGACTGTTACAGCTTTCCTAAAGAAGCAAGCATACAAAACAATAAAAAGAGATTTCTGTCTCTATTAAAGCAAGACTGCTTGCAAACATGCTGGTAACTCCTGTGAAATTATGAATTTATTAATCCTGTGGAATCCGTATCAAAAATGTGCTCTGAATCATTAAGAAATTCAGCTGACCATGCTTCATTTTTGCTTTTTGAGTGAGGATACAACTAGTTATGATACCCAAGTTCAGTTTACAAGCAGCCAGAGCTGTACAACAGTGCTAAATTTAAAATCTACCCATATTTCTTCAGAATGTTTTTAAAATGGATTTTTAGTGAAGAAAACTCTAATGGATCTATAAAACTGTGTTTTGCAAGCTTAGTATATTTCCTGTAATCGTCAGGTCACCTTGACTCATAATCATTTAATATTCAAATGGCTTTTTCTTTAAATAGGTGACTTTGCATTCACAAAGAAATATTCTTTGAAGTGAGTTTTTTACTGACCTGCTTCTCAGCAAGGTGCAGGCTATCTCATTGCCCAACATTACTGTTGTCACCCTGCTAATTTTATGCAAAGAGAATATAGTGCATACACAGTAGCGCAGTTTCTTCAGAATGCCAGATAATGTAATATGCTTTTATTGTGCAGATAAACATTTTATTTGTTTTGAAAAGCAAGCCTAGGGAGGCTCAGGAGCTGGCCAAGTTGTGGCTCGTGAGCCCTGAGTTCTAGCCTGTCTTGGTTTAGGAAGACAGGTATCTGCTAGGTAAAATTACAATCAGAGGCTCTTTGGCAAAGATTTGGGAAATAGGAATAGCAGTTCTTTACTAGTATGTAATACAAAGAAAACAAACACAAAAAAACTCCCCCCCCCCCCACCAAACAACTCCAGCATTAATGACAAACGACAACAGTACCAAGAACCTTGAGGGCTTTGTTTCACAAAACCCAGGGCAGTTTGGTTTCGGTGCCCCTGCAGGATCCTCAGAGCACCAAGCTGAAACAGTGGAAAAGTCCCGGGCTGGTAGCTGGGATGGCAGGGTGTCCCGGCAGGCAGGGGCAGGATGTCCCGGCAGCGCAGGGGGTGCAGGGTCACGCTGTAGCAAGAGGAGCAGCGCCGAAGAAGCCGATGGCGAGGCAGGGCCTGGACCAGCTCCCCGTGGGTGGCCAGGAAAACTCCGGATTCAGGCCGACCCAGTGATAGTAGATTTCCCAGGACTGGATCCCTTTGGCCACAGTGAAACTCCTCCAGCCAGCAACAGCCGTTCTCCGCTCGGCGTGCTTTGCGGCGGCTGAGCTCCTCGAGGAGCGGCAGACACGCATCTTCCCGAACGCCGGAAAAAAGAAAAGCACGCAGCTGCGTCAAGCTCTGTCTTTTACCTGCATTATCTCCCCCTTCCACCTTTGTCGACCTCTTTGTTTCGGTTAAGTACTCTCAAGTATCCAACACTTGGTCTCCTTGGTAACTTGTGGGGAAAAAATTCTTTAGAGAAAGAAGGAACAAACCTAACCCCCAACATGGCCAAACTGTGGACTGCAAGCTGTGGCCAAGGGCCAACCTACAGTAGATGGACACTGTGAAGGCTGAAACTCTGAGTCTGGGAGATGGGCAGTGTCATTTTAATTCAGCAAACAGTGTCTTCTCATTCACTGCCTAATGCTCTCTTTCATGGTGTGAGGGAGTTGGCAACCTCCTTCCCTGGGAAATGGGGGATTCCTCAAGCTCATAGTGCTCTTGGTGCACTCTGGTAAGCTCCATGCAGCCTGGCTTGTGCATCCTAACCAGTAAACTGAGGCACAGTCCTGTAGCCCTTGTCCTTGCAGGGTTTCCATGGAAGTCAGAAGTTTTTGTAAGTTTGGTGTCCTGGAAGGTGACAGAACAAAAAGCAGTTTGCAGATACCTTCTAAATTGTGTCATACAAGGTGACCAGTAACCAGATGATTCACTGCAGAAGCATTTTCAGTTTTGGTGTTTGTCTATTATTTTTTTTCCCAGCTGAGCTGACAGAGGGCTTATTGTAGGAGCCTGGGAATTGGTCCCATCTGAGAGATTTTGGAACATGTCTACTCTTTCCAAGTACGTAGTTCAGCACTGGAGCTGGAGACCACACATTCCAACACTGAGAGCTGTCCACATTTCTGTTTCTGTCCTCTCATACTTGTGCTATGACACATTCATTTGGCAAGTCACCTTTCCCCAGGGTTATGCTGCCAGTGACCATTACAGATTCACTGGGGAATAGGAGGGAAGGACAAAAAGGGGATGTATATTCTGTTTAAAGTTCCTCAGCCACACTGTTAGCAAAGTACACAATTCCACCTGCAGATCTGCTGTTTCCTGCTCCTCATCCCAGATAAGATAGGGCTGTGCATAGGATTTTGGTTTCTCATTCCACTAGCTATTCCCTCTGTCCTGGAAATCTCCAGGGGTTGGTGTAGATCAGGGAAGGCTGACAGAAACTCATGGTGGTTCATGGTGTGCTGCTGGGTTTGGTGCTGCTGGGCAACTCCCCTGGGCCTCCCCAAACACTCATCTCCACACAGCTCACTGATCTCCTGGATCTTCCACCACTTCTGAGATTTTCCTCCAGATGACATCTTCAGCTTCCTATTTCTGGCCTCTCTTCTTCCCTCCAAGACCATGGTTCTTCTGTGGGAACTCTTCTTTATGGACTCCTTTCTGAAACCATAAATGCCTGACTGTTCCAATCCAAAATTTTGTGTGTGAAGAAGCACAATGTGTTTTCAGCATCCTAACTGGTGGTTCTGTCTCATGTCCCTTTCTTTAAAAGGATTTGGGATGTGTGACTTTTGTTTAGTCCTGGTGATAAACAAGAGCCTGCACTTGTTGCAGGCAGGTTGCAGTATCAGGCTTCTATCAGAGAGTTCAGAAGTTCAGTTTTGGACATTTCCCCATCTACTCAAACTCAACTATCTACTGCTTGCTAGCATAATTTAAATTATTTTTTTTTTGAACCAATGACAGTTATTCACTTAGTCATGTATCCATCCTTACTGCCTTGCAGCCAAGGTGATTGTGGGTGCAAAATCAGTGAGATGAGTATGGAGAAGGGTGGACAGAGCAGACTTTTCATTAGTGTCATCCAGTTTGACCTATGGGGACTGCAGGAAAATGTGCAAGGGCAGGAAGGAGCCTCAGAGACCTTCCTGCCCTTCCTCCAGGGGCAGCATGGATGTGTCCTAGCTTGCATCAGTACATTTTAAAGAGATGCTAGTAAATGAAAGAAGCCAAATAATGTTTACATTAATATCTACTATGCAGAGCCAGTTTGGGGTTTTTTTGTTGGTTTTTTTGGGGCTTTTTGTTTGTTTGTTTTTTGTTTTTTTTTTTTTTTTTTTTTTTTTTTTTTCTTTCCACCCTTTGGTTTTCTCTGGTTTTCTCCCTGATTAGAGAAGCCTCATATATTTAAAACTGTTTTTCTCTGCCTCTTCCATCTCGCATCTGTGCCTGCCTGGCAGTACTGTCAGACCACTCAGGTGTTTTATTTCTGCCATGGAATAATGCATGGCATGAGTTAGACTCAGAGCTGGAAAATTAATTCATTTATTTCTTCTGTGTTTTCAGTGAGGCGGTGGTTGTTTGTTTGGGTGTTTTTGTTTTAGTTTGGTTTTGGTTTTGGTTTTTTTGCTTTTGTTTTTTTATTTTTTTTTTCTGTTGGTTACAGAAGTGATATTGTTGGTTGCTGGGCTTAGGCTGGGTCCTGGCAGCAGCTGCAGTGGAGGAAGCAATGTTCCTGAAGGGAAAGGAGGAACCCACAGAGTGAACCATATATAAAACTTTAGTTACTGCTGTTGTAAGCCACTGACGTATTTAGTTGCTGGATCTGAAATTAAATGCGAGTGGCATTTGTCCTGAAGAGCAAAATACACCATTATCTCTTGACCATAATGGAAATACAAACTATGGGCTTGCATGTGGTGGTGTGGTAAAACACAGCTTCATTTTGGGATTAGTCTGGGGACAACTGATGCTGACTTACATGTCACTGAGGTGGGTCATCAAAGATGACATTTTCTAAATGCCAATTAAATTTCTTAGGCCAGAGATTGTTTAATTTGCATGAAGGGCTATTTGACAGTTTTTCTACCTCTGATTATTTAGTCAGTATGAGTAAGTCTGGCAGTGATCTTTCCATCTCTTGTTAGAACAACTCCTCCTCCTTCCTCTTCTATCCACAACATTATTTCTTCTGTTGCTCTCTCTGACCTTTTGCATTGCTTCAGTTAGACAATCTATGAAAATATACACCTGATTTCTACCACTTTCTGCATCAAATGTATTAACAATTGTTACTGTGGCTTCAATGTCAGTGGTAGTAGTAAAACTCCCACAGGGAAATTAATGGAAATGTTCTACTGTGCTCTGGGCAGATGGTGTGGGTGTATACAGGAAAAACAAATTCCTGTCCCTGCTTACCACCTGCTGTACCCAGAGGATAATAATTTCTTTGCAAATAATTGGAAGGAATTACTTTTTCCACTTATCACCAAGCTTTTTAAGTTGCACTTATCTCCTCAAAAACTCCCTTCAGAAAGTTTAAGAAAAAATTAGAATTGCAGTTCTGCAAAATGTCCCTTGAAGATTTTAGAATTAGGGTGACACATGATGATCTGTGGTGATTAATGTGAAGTCATTGGTGTGCCACTGCCCTTTAAAAGGTGGTTTTAAGCAAATTTTCACATTTTTCAGTTCCATCAAAGTCAGGACCAGCCACTGGAACTGCAGGATGCACTAATGCTAATGCAGATTGACAGCAGTCCCCTGATCCTTAATGTTTTTGGTAACTTGTTTTTGAGAGTCCGCCTTTCCAGAGCATTTTGAATACATGTGATCTGTAACTGCTTAAGAAATTGAGAAGAGCTGAAATTCATAGCTTGAGATTCCTCTGCCTTGAAAATCACCAGAGTAAATGCCCATAGTTCTGAGACTCTCTGCTTTGATTTCAAGGATCTTTTCCAGATTGCTTCAAATTCAGATGTTAAGTCTACTTGGTAACTTCATACAGTCTGCCTAGGGGTGGCTCCTGCTGTGACAAACCATAGGCAGAGGTAGAAAATAACCAGAAATTCCCTGGAGCTAGCTCAGTATGTCAGAGTGCTCTCAACCTGAGGCTACAGAGGTGGTCAAACTGCAAATTTCTTAACTAGTTTTGAAGTTAGAGAACTTATGTTTTGGGAGTTTTATTCTAGAGGTGCATTACTGCTAAATGTTTTGATGCTCACCCCTTTCTTATCTAGATGAGCTAGGGGAGAGCTGACCTGAAGGCTGCAGTGACTGTACAATAGAAATGATATCTCTTATATTTCTGATAGTACAGGCTCTTTTGGATAGACTGAAACAGTAGTCTTGGTTAAATTGTACATTCAATTGAATTAAAGGAACTAAGCCAAACATCTGGTTTGAAATTCTAAGGAGGAATGGTAGATCTTGGCCTTGTTTTGAAAATGGTGGCAACATTTGTCACGCGAAGAAAAACTGTCTGATAGTTATGCTGATAGTAGTGAAAACTGTGGCAAGTCTCAAACTCCTGGAAGACCCTAGCCATAAACATGCTTGGTTTTCTGCACAAAATCAAATACTTTAGCTCTTTAGCCTGGCATCACCAATAAATACTTCTGAGTGTGAGAAGGTTTGTGTTATGTTTTATGCAGAAAATTCATAAAAATGTTAAAATGCTGTGGCAGTTCTGGCTGTAGTGGGTCTAGAAATGTGGAAATCAGAATTAAATGACAACAAGTGGGATGGCACAGTGTTTTGGCTTTAGTATTCCACATTTATTGAAAAGTTTGGATAAGTGATCAACCCTCAGTGAGGTACTGAACCTCTGCTGCCACAGCAACTGTTGTGGTTGAATGGATTCCCAGTATCCACAGAGGGCAGCCTGGTTTTATCCAGTTTATGTGGGTTATCTCCTGATATGAGCACATTTTATGGCATTCAAACAGCATTTCCCAGCCCATCTTAGGCCGAGTAGCTGCTTATTTTCTGGGGACAACTGGTGACCCAACTATGGCACTGTAAGGCTGCTTTGGACCTTTCTTACTCTCAGTTCAGAGCTCTCGCTGCACAGTGGCATCAAGAGGCAGCAAAGAGGGCTTGAGAGGATTTTAACTCCTTGAATACTTTACTGATTATGTAGCAACAGAAGCCACCAAACACCACACTCTGCCATGGCTTTTCAACTCTTCCTTGTTTTTCCACAAATCTTCATTTTGGAGAAGATTCTTCTTTTGCTCTGCTGCTCTGTTGTGGACACAACATCCAAGACACTTGGATCTAGAGTTTTAACTCAAACCTGATATGAAACATGCTCTCTGTTCCCATCCATAATCTTTTCTCCAGAAGGAGTGTTGCTGTAAGCCAGCACTAAAGATAATAATAAGCTATCAGGCCTGTCAGTGGTAACACCTTCTGTGATGATTTGAAAAGGATGAAACATGATCCTGCTGAAGCTGGTGCCAAGGACCACATGTGCAGTTAGATCTCCTGAGAGGAGAGGTCCATCTTCACCTGGACAGTCTCTGAGCAGTGAAAGCCTGGCAGCAGTGATGAGATATGAAGCATTTCCTCCATCAATGATCGGCCACCAGCTTAGCATTTGGTTGTTTCTTTGTGAAACTGCTGCTTGACTAGATAGCAATGAATTATGACCCGTAATATACATGTATTATTCTTATCATCTTTTCCAGATCTGAGTTATGTGTTCCTGCTGTCAAATGTTTTCCCAACAGCTGAATGTCCCCAGCAACTGTTCAGATCCCCAGCCATTTTGTAGAAGAAATGTGATTTATTTTGATTTTGCACTGCTGTCATTTTAAATGAGGATGTAACTTAAATACACAAACACAATGATTTTCTAGCTGTGCCAGTTATAAACACCAGACTGGTGTCTACCAATTTTGTGTTCTTGGTAGCAGTGGCCAGCTCCAGTTTTTGAAATAGAATTATATTAAGAACTGAAAAAGTATTTTAGAACATATGGGAGGATGTAACATTTCAAGACTGATTATAAATTGAAAATATACTGCAAAAGCTGAAGAAATGAGAGATGGGAAAGTTTCTAAACAAAAGTGAATATAGGAAACATAGGTGTTCTCATAATTCAAGCAATCCATAAGTATTTTTCCAATTTGCTTTTAGAAATCTCTTGTTATAGCTTTAGAATTAATCTTTGGCCTTACTTTTGAGACCCTGTTCCCAGTCTGAACTGCTTGAAATCTGTGCTCAAATCAATGAGCAGCACAACATGTACTTTGCTTTGTATACAAGCATTCTCCTCTCTGGTTAATCATTTCAGTGTAAGGGGAGAGGGGAGTGGATGGTTTATTTGATTTTCATGAATGCAGCACCCATGAGAACACAAGATTTAACTGTTTAGGACTCTGGTTCCAGTGCAGTGGTGGAAGCACTTGGGCTTATGGCTGATTAAGGAATTAATATTCAGTTTCATGGAGAGTTAGGGCTCAGGGCTGTCAGAGGGTTTTATTTCTGTGGCTTATTGGCTCTGCCCCTTTCTCTCTCTTAGGATATATGATGCTGCATCCAGCCTGATCCTTTTCTGGGACAAAAATAACTGTGAAGATGCTATAGGCCATGTCTGGACCAAATGTAATTACATGCTGACTCAGAAAGAAAAGATTGCATTTCTCCTTCCCGGGAGTCCTCAGTTGTAGAAGCAGAAAATTAAGTCTGCTTGTATTCAGGCTAAAATTATAGAGGACTTTTGTTAGAAAAGGAAACCTGCCTTCTCCACAGTGTATGGGAAAGGGAGTGGGAGCTCTGTATGATCAGGACTGTTCTCAACCATCTGGCAGAGGTCTTGATTAAGACAAAAATATCTGAGAACAGCAATGAAGAGGAGACTGATGTGGTCTGAAAAGTGAGCCTTCGCAGGATGGGATGAAGCAGGGGATAAGGAAAATAGAGGCTGAATGTCAGGAAAGAGATTCCAAATGAAAATTGTGGAAATGCTTCTTGCTCAAGTGATTTAATGACTGAGTGTTCTGCTGCCTTTTATTTTTTTTTGTGGAGGTTGGAACTTGGTGTGTGTCTATGGAGGTGAGTCAGGGATGGTTGATTTGCTCAACAATTCACTAGGGTGTACTTGAAAAGAAATAATTGTAGGTTTTATGTAGCTTCAATCTCTTCCTTCTAAAGATGTTATTCCAGAAGAGCCCAGAGCCTAGGATGCATGGGGAATAAATAAGAATTTAAATGTCTATGTCACATTAAATTTTGTATAACTGTTCTGAAGGTCAAGGAAACGAAGACCATGTGTTTCCTTAACAACTAGAGAAGGACCCAGTGTCAGGAGGCAGAGGGACAGAAGTTATTCTGTATCCTTCAGGCTGAAAGTAGTACTGAACTAACAAAGATCTGCTTTGTGCGTAGCTACTATGTGCTTCTGGCTCTTCATGATGACTCCATCTGTCTTAACAGCCACAGGTTATAAATAAATAAATTGATTAAATGGCTTAAATTGCATCTTCTTTGATGCAGTTATAGACACAACATTGGAGAGCTTGTATAAAATACTAGTTTTTCCCCAAGTTTGGAAAACACCTAACTCCTCAGCAATTTTTTTTTCTTCCAAAGCTATTCAAACACACTACAAGCACAGTGGCACTTCAGTCTTCATGAACATGACATATGTGAAAAATTTTCAGGAATTAGATTAACCTTTGTCTGGGGGGAGGATGCGTGGGAAATTTTCCCAATATTCTCTTCCCAACCATTTAAATGTATGTGTGTGTGCATAAGTTTATAATTTGAATACTATATATTAATACATGTTTATGTGTAAAAATTGTATGTATTGCTAAATGCTGTGTAAAGCACTTGAATGTCACTATTGCTCAGCAACATTCTCTTGCTTCTCTATATTTCAGTTATGTATTTCTTTATTTCTTTTCTCTTCCTTCTTAATTGGAATGCACTGGAACCCCCTTAGTTGTCTTGTCTGTAGTTATTTCTCTAGTGTTTAGTCCCCAAACACTATAGGCGTGCAATTAAATCGTGGAACTGCAGGTCATTTCTGTCCAGAAGCCAAGCTGAATTTCAGGGGAATTCATCCCAGCTTAAAGTGGAAGGTTTGGTCCTCAGTTGGATTGTGAGACCTCCAAGAAACACCCAGTTGCTGATGGTTTGACGTTTGTCTCTCTGCAGGGAGAGCTGTTGCTGATGAATGTGCTAGAGGTGCTGCTTCTTTAGTAAATGTTAAAAACATTAGCAAATGCTAAACTGAGGGTTTTTTTCTGACATCAGCAGCTGAGTACGTCTTTCCAGCCAGAAAAATTTTTGGTCAGCTGAAGGCAAACCCCAGCAAAACCCCAACCAAAGCAAAACAAATGGGCGATGACTTAATTGTGGCCTTCCAGAATATCAAGAGAGCCTACAGGAAAAATGGAGAGGAACTACAACAGCACACAGTGACAGGAGAAGGAAGAATGGCTGAAAGAGTGTAGGTTTAGATCAGATATTAGGACAAAAAATCTTTACTGTGAGGGTGGTGAGGCCCTGGAACAGATTGCCCAGAGAAGCTGTGGATGCTCCATCCCTGAAAGTGTTCAAGGTCAGGCTGGGTGGTCTAGTGGAAGGTGTCCCTACCCATGGCAAGGAGGTTGGAAAGGATGGCCTTTAAGGTGCCTTCCAATCCAGGCCAGTCTAAGATTTTACAGTACTATGAAATCGAAATACATACTTTGTGAGGAGTTGTATCTGTACTGCCTGCAGCACTGTAAGGTGTTCCTTGATATTAGGGAGGCAAAATGAGACCAAAAAAAGTTACAGCATTTCTATAACTACTACTACACTGATGCTATTGATCTCTCAGGGTAGTTACTTGCAGCTGTACTCCAGCCAAACTCCTATCAGAGAGTCTCAAGGGGTCTCAGTAAACTACAGATGTTTTGAACTATCTGAATTCACCACCTGGTCCCTGCTGTTATTCTTAAATTCTCTCTAGCATTTATCATGCTTCACCGAAACAGCTTCACAAAAGTATGCAAAGAGATTTGTACGTCTGAGAGAATGTTTTGATAGCAAAAGATTGATGAGCCTGACTTAATTTGTAGATGTGTGGCAACCCCTCATTTCCCTGGGTTTGTCACTATTACCCAGCTCTCCAGAGAACTTTGCAGACTGCCGCAGCAGAACTGTTTTCTGGGCTCTTTGCACTGTAGAAACCACAGTGAAATGTCTTGAAAGAGTGAGGTTGCAGATATGTGGCATGAATTGTGTACATGGAGAAGAGGACCCTGTTGAGGCAGCTGCCCTTTTTGAAGCTGCCAGGAGAAAAAGGCCAGTCATCAACTTTAATATCAATTACCAGCCCTCTGCTTTTGGGAATGGACATGGAAACAGCCTCTGCCACTCCCCACATTGAGGTGAGCATAGCCTCAAGCAGTAGAACATCAGTGATGCTGGTTTCTGTTATTCACACAGAATAACTGCTGAGATAACAACCAGCAGCCTTTTGCTATCATTAAATCCTTCCCATTCCTCTTCCAAACACAGCCAGTCTGTCGTGGATACTTAACTCCTCTTCTGACTGTCTCCAGAGAAAATGTTTCTTCTTTTGATCCCCAACAGGCACATAAACTCCAGCTTAGTTTTCAATGAAGAGTTAAACGAGCTCAGTTGTTTAGGGATGCATTTTGTACCTTAATTTGCTTTGTTTTGTCTTATCTTCCTTATTCTTCTTTTAAAAAACAAGAGGTCATGACAAGCTTAGGTTATGGCCTACTGCTCAGCTGGAATTATCTCAGCTTATTTTTAATGCTGCCCTTACTTAACCTGATTTCTGTAGTTTGTTACAACTTGAGATAACCAGCTCTTGTTCCCAGCTGTGGAGCAAATTATCTTTGTGACCCTCACATCCTCTTGAATGCTCTTTGAAATGTGTGTAGGGGCCCTTATCCATCTTATCATCCAGTGGCTGGCTCTGTGACATTTTGCTATATTCCCAGAAAAATGGGTGCCTTGCTCTAATTATTAAAATGAATTGTGATGCAGATTGCCAGCCTTCTGTGAGCTGATTCAATCCAACCAAATTTCTTTGTTAAATGTGTCTATGGTGCCTTTGAAAACAACTCCTCTGGCCTGCCATGAGCTCAGACTGACTGTGTCATCTCGCTGAAGATCTCCAGATTGTGGAAATTCTCCACTGCTGGGGTACTGGGAAGCTGTGGGATGAACAAAAAAATCCTATCCAGAGGAAGGGATTTGCAGTCCTAAAGCTGGATCTCAGGAAAGGTAGTAGGAATGGCAGCAAAAGGCCAATGGAATTAATTACTTATTTGGGGTTTTTTTGCTCCACATGGAATCAGTGCTTGGCAGTAGATTGTCTGGCTTCTTTCTCAGCCACTGGGGAACCTGTCCCAGTGGCAGCAGTCCTTGAGGAGTGTTTCCTTGGTCATGTATCCAGTCATAATTACAGCATGGATCAGTGGGGTGCCCTTCATCTCTCATTTGTTTGCAGGTTGGACTCCTTCCCCACGGATCTGTTTGTGTGACTTGGCCTGTGCATTGCCTCATCTAAATCTGTATTCCTTAGGCTGAGTGCCTGTTTAGAAAGGAGTGCAGTGTTCATGGGGAGTAACAGAGGGTTCTGAGCCTGCATCTCTCCTGCAGGGTGGTACAGGAATCAATATCTGTTAAGGATTTGGAACACTTGGAGGCAGCTTTGTGTGCTTGTGCTGTGGAGAGCTGGTGGATCTCAGACATGTACCTGTATTCAGAATTTTCTCTGGGCTCCCACATGTGGATTTCGTCACTCGGCTAGAGGGGCATTTTATTTTGTAGTTGCAAAAAGCCTTGTTTCTGGCTCAGATTTTGTTCTCAAGCTTCTACCCTCCCAACTCTAGCAGAGTGGTATTTTGGTGTTTAATGTACCCTTACAGGACCTTACTTGTTTTACTTTTAAATCAGTTATTTCTTTTGCATCCTGCCAATTATATTTATTTGTTTATTGCTTTATTGGAGGGTGATGCAATTCCCTCATACCATTTCCTCCCTTTTATTTCCATACAGTCTGTGTTCTCCAACATTGAACACTTTGCTTGTAGGGGGCTATGGTTTCCCTACAGAGGATGATAAAAGGTTTTCTGGATCCTCTGTTAGAGGATCACCTACTCTATACGTGCCGTGTATTACCATTTTGGACTCTAATAAAAATATCACCTTCTGGTGATTTTTAAATATTTTAAATTTTTAAATATCACCTTCCTTCTGGGAAGATAACCACCTACCTTATTCCCAGAATGTGCTGGAAGGGGTAGCATTCTGGGCTTTGTCCACATCCAGACTGACAAATGAATGTCACTGGGCTCTCTAACAGAGGGAATACTCTGCTGGACACCCTGGAGTTTGGACATGGGTGCTGGGTGCTCTGTAGGGTCTGGATGGTTGTGGTGCCACTAGATGGTAGTGCTGGTCAGACCCACCAGCTGATGGGGACAGCTGATGGCAGAAGCACCCCAGAACGAAAGTGGAAATTTAAAGTTCATGAACATTTCTCCACTGTAGTCTGATCTGGTGATGTCAAGCAATGTAACCTTGTCTTCTCCTTGGTCTGTGGAAATGAGCCCAGGTAAAATCAGATGTGATTGGGTGTTGGAACTCTTGGCACTGAGAGTTTTAGACTTTCTGTGCTGACAGGCACTGACCCTCAAGAAAACACTGCATTTGACCTGAGACTGTGGAGAAGGCTTCCAAAATTAAATGATAGCACTGGGATTATGGGTGTGTAGTTTGAGTAGAAGTGTGTAATATCACATGGTGGAAAGGTTAGAGTTTAAGTTTTTAGAATATAGTAATATATATAAGGCAAGATGGAGGTTTTAGGGTGGAGGCTGAGTCCTTCTTTTTCACCTTTTTCTTCATGGGTCTGGGTGGTACTCTGTAATAAGATAGAAAAGTCCACATGGTGGGCCATGGGTGGTTGGTCATTGGGTTAAAAGTAAAAAAAATCAGGTGTCATCTCTTAAATGGACAGTTTATCCTTAAAAGGCCTCGTAGAAAGACACAAAGGCTGTGTAGAGAGACAGATGGGGCCATTTTTTTTTACCTTGTTAGCTAGAAGTGCTGTAGAACTCATAGTTTGTTAGACTGCAATATAGATAAGAATTAATAAACATCTGAGTCCAAACAAGAAATACAGTCTGGCACATTTAATCCCTACTCTCACAGGAAAAAGAAGATAAAAAAGCAACAACTGGGGGGCCATAAACTTTGTACCACAATTTTGTGTCACACCTGTTTTGAGCTGAGGGTTTTCTTTTTAATATACCAGCAACATATTGTGCCTCAGGAAGATGTAAATACATTTTTTCACTTTACATATTGAAAACCCTATTAAATTTGGAAGTGATATTCTGAATGTTCAAAATGCATTGACTAAGCAAATGTCTGTGAATATATCTGCAAGTCTGCTTTCTCAAGTAACATAATTTTTAAAAAAATTATACAGAGTATTATTTTGTCACTCTATTTTATTTTATGAGTTGTTCTAAGTTAATATATCTAGAAGGTAGACTGACAAATATTCAAATATTTGTTCAGGGAATCTAAATGGACTATTCAAAGTGAAGGGTGATCTTTCCTCTCTTTCCATTTTCCCCAATAGGTTATTTTACATATTTCAGATTACATCAAATGGGAAAAGTCTCTTCTTTTGGGCTGCTTTATTAACTTATTTGGGTGCATACCAGACATAGATTGTTCCAATGTATTTTTTGCTGAGAACTGGCTCTGAAAGCTCTCAGCATAATGCCATGTGGGAATGTGAATGGGGTTTTTTGCATTTTTAAAAAATTATCATTGCGGGGGAAAAGACTGCTCTACTTCCTTTAACTTTTTTTTTTTTTTTTTTTTTTTTTTTTTTTTTTTTTTTTGCAAAAATCCAAAGGCGTCTTCAGTCCTGAGTCTGTTTATCAAGAAGTGTCAGTTTTCTTTCCCCTTTTATAAGCAGTGCCAAGAACATTTGACTGTTGTCTTCTCCATCCCCTTTTCATCCAGTCCACCCATGGAGTGCTCCATTCTCTTTTTTCTCATAATATATAGAGTGAAACTTGTTTCCTTAATCTACTCTGATATGCTGTTCTCTGAAAATATCAGCTGAATTTCTGTGTTCTGCTGAGCTGCACTGCAGTGTCTTCCTCTGCAAGGCTTGCAAGCAGGATGTTTTGGACCTTCTTCCTCCCTTTGGTTCATCCTCCTCTCTGGTTCCAGCTGTTGTTTTCCAGAAGGCAGCTCCGTGACCCAAACACACTAAGCCCTCTGGAGCAGCCAACAATGTCACTGCAGCTGAGATCCCAAAGGAAAAGCCATTTTAGGTTGTTCCCACAATCCAGCCTTTTTCTTGACTGGTTACTTTCTTCAGGGCTTGCCATTTCTGCTCTCCTTCCAGAGCCTTTTTGTTAAGCTTGGGAACTGACCTCTTGACCCCACTCCCTGCATCAAGTCCATTTTATCTCTGAGCTGTTTTGTGCTACTTCAATGATGCAAAATAATTTTCAGGGCTGCTCAGACAGAGAAGGGCTTGGTTAAGTGGAGAGTGTGGAAATTTTCTGTCCTGGACTTGGAACTGTTTGGGTTACATGTTTGTTGGCTTATAAATCCAGATATTGGCATTGCTCAACCTGGAGCTTGATACAGAGTTTAGATCTGGAAAGAATCCAGATTTGAGGGATATTCAGACCTAGAGTTTCAGACCAGGTCCATGGCAAGCACACATTCCAGCAGCAAAGTTTGGAGCTTTCTTTATGCTCCAGTCAATTTCCACAGTTCTGAACTGTTCTCTGACAATAATAACATTCCAGCAAAGTGACAGTGGAAAAGAACCATCATCAACTGTTCCTTTAGCCATCTTGGTGCCAGAGAGACACGAGCATGCTTAGTGTATAAACCTTGCATTGATAGACACCTGAAACTCACACCAACCCACCAAAATATGCATTGACCAATGACATGTTTCTGGCTAAATTCTGTGTGTTCAGCACTCTGGGCCTTGCTGGAGTTGTATGCTGGCCTCGGAGTGTCTGTTCATTGTTGTTCTGAAATTCAAAAGAGAGAGAAAGCTGATTATGTCAGCATCTTCTTGAAGTCTTGCTTCCTGTAGAAAATATTAAAGATGACAGGAATTCTTGTAAATTCTATTTCACCACACATCAAAGCATTGGCCATGATATTCTACTCTTTTCAAAGATGCAACCATAGTTTCATAGTTTTCTCTATGAGAAAAGCTTGGGGGTAAAAAAGCTTCCAAGTTCATCAAGATTCTTGGGAGTGAGTATCTTAAGTTCAAAATTTTCTACTTTTTTTTTTCTGTTGTTGTTATTCTAATGGTATTCTAAAACTAAAATTGTTATTGTCTGGAAACATATCTGGCGAACAAGACTTCTCACAGATAAAAGTTTGAAATTCTAGATATTTGTCACTCTTCCAGTTATAATCCACCATTTCTCTTTGAAGTTCTTATCTTTGCTGAGAGGCTCTGATCAATACCTCTAACCTGTCATCAAGCAAAACTGCCACATGTATGTTAAATAAGGGCATATGTCCTTTGCCCCATTTATAAATAAAAAACAGACTTGGAGGGCTGAAGGGATTTTACCAAAAATTGTA
The DNA here is from genome assembly GCF_029207755.1 of Chamaea fasciata. Classification (NCBI taxonomy): domain Eukaryota; kingdom Metazoa; phylum Chordata; class Aves; order Passeriformes; family Sylviidae; genus Chamaea; species Chamaea fasciata. The sequence goes on along the minus strand of NW_027094090.1, from coordinate 73,796,480 downwards.
CAGAAAAATGAGGCCAGGACTCCTGTACTGTACACCACAATGTATTGGGTCTTATTTTTTTTCCCCCAGAGGTTAGATACCCTTTATTAGCCGTTTAAACACTTCACTCTGTTTCCACACTTAAAACAGATGAAATACATGGGAATGGTAGAAACAATGCAGTTTTTTACATGGGATTCAAGGAGTTATGAAGCCAACAGCTGACCTTGAGGAGGGAGAGGAGGGGACTGTTTAACATTCTTTTATTGCCTAGTAAAACATCCAAGGCCTTGTGTACTGAAAGGAGCTGCCAGGGTAGCTACAACACAGACACATTTCCCATTTACCTTCACCCCTGGTGACCCTGGGAGTGTGGCAGCAGACCATAAAACCTCCTATTATGGTCTCCTTCCCACCATGGTCTGGCCCCACGAGAGCAGGCTCTGCTCAGCCCAATGTAACCGTGCAGTCCCAGCCTTCCAGGGTGAGGTTCCCTGGGTTTTGTCACAGTGCAGAAAGTGAGTTTCCAGTAAATAGCAGGAGATGTCAGAGGACATGGTTGAGGTGCACTTGAACCAGGCAGGTCGGCCCTGTTAATAAATTAAGGTTCAGGAATCCCACTGGGGTGGATAAGGTTTGGTGTCTCTCCAATTGAGCAGTTTAAGCTTGGTGCCAATGGAGACAGAAGTTTTGTAGCAGAGCATCAAGTCCATTTTATCTCTGAGCTGTTTCTGTTTTTCACTGTTTTATCACCAGACTACTGATCTTTCATTTCCTAGGTACCTTTCTTAATGTTTCTTAATGGGGCTTGAAAATAGAGCAATTCCCTTCAGCTGAGGAACTGTCTCTGCAAACCATCAGTTCAGTACTTAATGTACTAAATAATTTTATGTCTATAAATAAAAAAAAAGGGGGGGGAAGCAACCACTATTCTGGTTATGATGAACCTGTGCGTCTAATTTTGTATGATTTCCAGCACTGCTAGCTAGTATAGAGAAATGATAGCAGTCCTTGGTTGTATTTTCTATTCTCTATTTTCAGCATTGCATCTGGGAGAAGATTTTTCTTGGGGCAAACGTTCACTGAGGACAGGAAAAGAACACTGGAGCAACTATGATCTCAGTGAAAAAGTTACGAAGCTTAGATTCAATGTGCTGTATTCACAAATTAATTTGTCTTTCCCTTCTTGATTATGAAATCGTGCTAGGTCTTGGACAAGGTGATTTTTCAGTATGGTGAACTGATTTCTTATGGACAAGGAGCAATTGTTAGAGGAGAAGAAACAAAGCTAGGGGTTGGATACGAAAGGGATTATGTGCTTTTTTTCTACTTACCAGAAATAGCTGTCATTAAAAGTAAGAATATAATTTTTTTCTCTGTCTTCATCGCCTCACCTTTCAATGCATAGTGCTAAGAAATGTTAATTATGCAGTTACCCTTTTCTGCAGCCCTTTCTAATATAACGTCTCATTATTGTGAGTGAGAATAAGGAGTCACCCTTTCTAATGCAGTCGTGTAAATGTGTGCATGCTGCCATCACAGGAAAATTCTTCAAATGAAAAAGGAGAAGTTAGAAGCAACAGTGAGATTTTCTTTTAAACATTTTTTTCTGAGTAGAAGTCAACATTTGAGATGTGCCAAGTGCTACTGCTGTGGTGATTTGCTCAACACTGGGTGAAATATATGGGGAAAAAAGTAAATCTCTCATTGTGAAGAACTTGATTTAGGAACTCTTCTGGCAAGTTCTTGAAAAGTGTGGTTTTTTTACTCGGCAAGCAGGTGATTTTTTGACTGAATTGGAGGGAGAATATACCTACAAATAAGGGCAGAAAAAGAAAATGCACAGGCCTTAAAAAATGTTATTGTTTTACTTATAAGAGTGGAAGACATGTTAATGGACCCAAGGTGGGTGAGACCTTGGGGAAAAGCAGCTCAGTGTGAGTTGCCAAAGCCTTTGAAACCAGCATTGGCAATTATTGTTGTTATTTCTATTGGAAAAATTATAAATCTCTAATTTTTCCAGGGATGTCATTGATCTGAAGGAATAACTGAGCATGCAGTTTTTGAGTTCATGTTTGACTGAGTATAGAAGTAGGCAGGAAGAGAACTGCACTAGGGGATTTATAGAGTGAAAAAATGGAGATGACTGAAGGGTAGATTCATCTTAAGATGTTTGGACAAGGAGGAACAACTAGAAGATTTACATCAAAGAACTTTTTATGATAACAATCCCTCCTCAATATCTAACTGTAGTATTTTTAATGTTCATGACATTTTTAATCATTAAAAGCAGAGGCAAAAAATAGTAGCTGGTTTGAATAAACATCTTGATACAGTTTAATCATTCTGGTAGGAACACTATCCTCATTTCTCTCAATTTATTCCAGAGAAAGAGATCACTGATTTTTGATAGGAACTTTTTCTTAATTTTTAATGGCTTTTTTAATTGCAGGTACTGTCAGAGGGTCATCCCTCTTTTCCATGGGAGAATCACTCTCAGAGGAGGGTGAGTTACACATCAAGTCCTCTCTTGTGCTGCAACAAGCCATCCATCTTTAGAGAATAGAATATGCTTGTAAAAGAGAGGAATTGGTTGAAAATGCTATAATGGAACTGATAGGACGATGCTCTCACAGTAACTGCAGTTTCAGCTTTTACAAATTACTCCCTGTCCACCAACGGAATGAAATCAGCTTTTAAGACAGCTGATTAGGCTTGGTCATGTCCATTTTGGTGTGATTTCGCTGAGGCATTTTGAAGGGGCTGAGAGTTAGTAAATTATTGTCCCTTGTTTCCAGTTAAGGGGACAGAATTTAGAAGTGTAAGGGTAAAGACTCACATCCCAAAGTTCCTGAGAACGTAATGGGAATTATTTTTATTAACATCAGTAAACTATGAAACAGCTCTAACTCAGGATCAAAAGTAGTAAGTCTGAGGCAGTCTGAAAATTGAATTTAGTCTTGATACAGGTGTTTAAGTAGTGAATTATTCTGCATTCTAGTCCTGTCCTGCTATATATTTTTTGCATTTGGAAAAAAATCAATTCAGAAAAGTGCCTCTCAGCAGTCTTCCTGAAACATTCACCAGTCTTTGGGAGTTTCTGAAAACTTCCTCTGGCTTCTACTGGATTTTGCCATTGATACATATTCACTTCATGTAATTAGAAGCAGTTTATTCCCTTCTTGAAACTTGATGAGCACAATAATTGCATGTTGGAAACACCATGCCTTTTTGTGCTTTTTTTGTGTTCAGAGTTCACACTGAGTGATAGAAGCCACTGGATCAAACCCACGAAGAACAATGTGGGAAAAGTGCAAGGCCTTTCTGACTGAGCTGAAATACATGCTGTGGCTGTATATCAAACTCAGCTGACAGATTGAGGGACATCATCTGGAGCTGGAGCTGCTGGTCAGTGAGTGGTGTGGCCAAGGACATGGATGGATGCTTATCACTGAATATAGAAAATTGATTAGACCCATGGTTAATAACCTCTCACCCACTGACATCAGCTGTGAGACTATGGCATGCCCTGTGCAACTATCTTAATAAATGAACTTGTTTTCATACAGATTTATGAGAGTCCACAAGAATGTTTGAGAATAATAGCCCTACTGACCAGAAGTTCACACTAGAAAACTACAGAGCACATTAATTTTGTATGTGCTCACAAAAATGCTTGGATTAGCTCTTTTTTAAAAGTGGTTGTGAGAAATAACTGTCCTAAGTGGTTATTGAGATATTTTCACTGAGCTCATCACAGTAATCTAAATTAAAGTGTGGTGGGGATTTTTTTTTTTTTGAAATGTTTTTTAAGTGTTTCAATGTAAAACCAAAACCAAACTGACTTCAAATCCCTAAATTTTGCACCAGTAATTTTTAGGTCTTTCCTTGAAGAAGACAAAGGCATTAAAACAGACCGTGATTTGGTGGAGAGAACTTTGGCCCAGCACCTGGGAGAGGCATGGCAGAACATTGTGTCTATCATTTCATGGATGTTTTCAGTAGCTTATGAATTTCTGTCTGTAGCCATTTCTAAAACCCCAGGAGACATTCACGGGCTACACAGGTAAATTAAACACTGTGATCTTTTCATCTCCATCTTTTTTTTTTTTTTTTTTTTTTTTTTTTTTTTTTTTCTGTTGACATCTGTTTGTGAAAATTGAAGTGGTGGTAGGTTCTATTGGAGAAAATTATCTGAAACCAGGACAGTAACTCTGATTCAGAATGACAACAGCTCTAACCTAGAGGTAAAGATCTGAGGGTCTGTTTTACCATCATCTCTTCTTTGATCCCTGCAGTAATAATTATTCTTTAAAAATCTGAGTTTAAACTTCAGATAACAGCTCATCATTATATATTATATTTTCATATATTATATATGAAAATGTCAGTCTTTCACAGAACTTTACTTAGATTCCTGGAAGTCTGAGGATATCACTCTTCCCTAGTTTTCTGCTTTTCTAAAATATCTCTGTCATTTCTGCTATATTTTCTATTGAGTTATAAACTTGAATGTTTTAACTCTATTGCAAAGAAATACTGTCCTTCACAGAAATTCCCTAAAGGAAGCTGCAGGCTTTTTGCATTTGTTATGGTTATTTCAAATATCAAAAAAAAAAAAAACAACAAAAAAAAACCAAAAAAAAAAAAAAAAAACCAAAAAAAAAACCAAAAAAAACCCAAAACAAAACAAAACAAAACAAAAAAAAAAAAAAAAAAAAAAAAAAACAAAACAAAAAAAAAACACACAAAAAAACAGAGAAAAGCTACAGGCAACTTACTGGTCTATTATAAGAGGTTTATTATTTACAGAACTATCTAAGGTTCTTTTGCTTTCTTCAGTTCACACAGACAAAGCATTCTGTATTAATGGATTTCTGTTAGATACATGGTAAAACTATGTGAATTTTAAATTGCTAATAACACTCTCTGGTTTAGAATTGAATTTTATTCCAAAGAGGCGAAATACACCCTGAATACAAAAGTGAAATAATTTGGGTTGAAGTAGATGTAAACTTCTATCCCAGATTTAAATTGAGCTGAATGTTTACAAGAATGTGGTTTAGATTGTATCTGTCCTCAGGAGATACAAGATTTTTGGATACCAAGTGTCAGTGCGCAGTGTTCTAGCACTGACTTTGGTGAGAAACTGCAGAACTACAGACAGCTCTGCACAGAGAAACTCTAAGAACAAAGAGAAAATTATTTGAAAATTTTTTTAACCATTTTTTCTCCTTTTTTTTTCTTCTCTCTCTCTCTCTCTCTCTCTCTCTCTCTCTCTCTCCTTCTCTTTTCCCTTGTTTTCTTTTTTCTTTCTCCTCTCCTCTTCTCTCCTCCGGATTTTTTGAAAGCTGGATACCAAAAACCTGGCATCAATTACAAGTTCCAGACCTAATGTCTGTTGCACAATAATAATTTTATTTCTTTACAGTTAGATTTGCAAAAAGAAATCCAAGTTAAAACCTCAAAATATCCCACTGTTTCTGATTACTTCATTTGGTCAGATCACCTGTATACCAGCACTGGTGTATGAAATCTTACAATTGCTTTTCAGGAAAATGGGAATTCAAACTTTATTGGGGTTATGTCCCTTTGGGATTATTTATAGGTTTTTTATTTGGAATTTTTTCATACCAAAAGTTCCATCTGGGTCTCCTTGATATTCCTTGTAGTAATGACAGCTTTGACCAGGCTAGAAGAAACAGAGTGGAGAGTTTAATCATGTGTACCGACAAAGGAATTTGGTGAAAACTCTTATTTTTTACATTACTGATACAGCCTTAGTCATCAGAACTTGCTGGATTTTGAAATGAGGTTCTGTGAATTCCCAATGCCACATAAAATTTAAAAGGAAGGAATGTGTAGGTTATTTTCTGTGAGGCGTAATTTGAAATCTGCCTGCAAATTGTTTTGTTTGGTTTTTTTTGTTTGTTCTGCATGTTAATATTTCATGACAGGCCATGGCTGCTCCTAGTGATGCAGAATATTTCAGTCTGGTTTGGGGCTGGTACTTGATACAGCCATCTGTTCTACAATCATGAGAGGTTCCCTTATTGAAAAAAAAAAAAATAATAATTTTTAACTCTTCAGAGCACCTGTGTTCAGCTGTGTTCTTAATTGTGATACTGTCATTGCTGCTAGCTCTCACAGATTCAGTGTGTGGCTCATGACAAATGGTGTCCTTTCAAGCTTTGGTTTGATTGTACAGGAATCTCAACAATGCTTTTCTTTTAAGCTTGAAAATATCTCCTACAGTAGCCCCTGAAGACTGAAAGGCAGAGAATTCCTTGTGTATTGATGTTTTAAAATCTCATCATTTTTAAGGAAGTGTGACCATTTCTTCTCATTTTTCAGTTTTCTAAGTTAGTAATACCACACTCAGGAAAAGGAAGGCATGATATACACAGGTAGAAATAGACTTATTTGTTGCCACAGTGTCTCTGCAGAGAATTACATTTATCAATACAAGCCTTGTATTTTTATAAACATATCAAATGCTTACATATATAGAAGGTGCAGGAATATGTAATTATACTTCTGTTTGTTTACGTGATTATATTTTTTTTAGATTTATTTTTGTTCAGTGTTAATAATTTATACCCTGAGGCATTTGCAAATACTCCATCCTTGAGAAAGTGACATCTGAGAAGTGATACAGCCTCTTTGTCCATGGGTATGAGAGTCTATTGACAACTACCTTTTTAAAAAAAATCCCAAACAACCAAATAAAACTCAAAACAACCTCATTTAATACAAGAGAAGCAGCAAAAGACAAATGCTGCTTTGGGGAATGGAGATGGAATCAAGCAGTCCAAAAAGGCAGAAGGTCAAACTCCCCTCAAATTCTCGGGTTTATTAAACACCCAGTAGCATGGACTTACCTCCTGGTTTCTGCAAGTCTACCTCAAACTGGAAATGGAGAGGAATCCTTCAAGTACATGAGTGAAATTGGCTAGCAGAGCCCTGCCCCAGGTATTTGCCACTGCTGCAGGCTGCACTAACAGCCTTCCCCACGGGCAGTGGTGCTGGCTATAAATCAGCCCAAGCGGGCCTCACACAAGCCACCATCATCACCTAGAAACCTCACAACAGCACCGGCCAAGCCACTGCTTTGTGTTTTCATAGCCCAAGGTAATTAGTGCCTGGCATCTGTAGCAGAGATAAAATGCCTAACACCGGAGTTTCTGAGATGACACTGCTTTCATTATAGGTTTAATTTTGCAAAGATCATAAAGGCAGATACATCAAAATGCCAAGAAGCCTCTTTTAATTAAAGCCTCTTTTTTTTTTCCTTCTTAAGATTTGCATATGTATTGAGCCATTAAAGAAAAAAGATAAAAGGAACCACAAACACTGTTTATACATAGCCTTTATAACTGCAGCTACTTTGCAGGAGACATAATTTTGACTGGAGCAAGTTATAGTGTGGCTTTGACAGAACTCAAGGCTACTTTGTAGTGCTCCAGAGGCAGTGATTGGTGTTGGGAGGTTTCACCTCCCAGCATAGATTCTGCACCCAGATTTCATGCAGTGCTCTGCAGATGTGACATTCTTATACCCCCACTCCTGTTCACCATGGTTTGGATTACTTGGTTGGCCCAGGTTTGGGGGAAGAAGAACGGATTACAGCTCCCCTCTTCAGTGCTGAAGCTTCCTCTGCTACAGCTTAACACCTATGCTCTGTTTGATTATTTACCATCCGTATAACGTACTTTCATAAAGGTACACATTATGTACCTCCTCTTCAGATTAACAGTGCATTATCCTTGGAACACAGATAGTAGTTGGTAGCAACTGAAAAGCTGCCTCTGTCCAAATCACCAGCATAAATATGCCAGACCTCTCAACCCAGGATTTCACCTCAGAATCTTGGGATTAAGATCTGTATTATTTAGTTGGCAGGACAGCTTTAGGTGAGCTTCACTGTTAATAAGTCTTCTATTTTTTTCCCTATAATAACCCTCCTAACTTTTTCATAACTTTCACTTTGGAGCTGTGCCTCACTGTAGATGCTGTTTGACTTCTCTAGTCCAGGACTAACAGCCAAATAAGTTCAAATAAAATGATCCAAATTTTACAGTGCTTATTCCGGTAAAATTCACTGTTTGTTTTCGTTAGATAAAGATTAAATAAAAAAGCAAACCAGGCCTTTTGGAACTGGCCCCTTTATAGCTGGAAGGAACACTGGAGACATCTAAAAAGATCAGTAAGTGAGAGTTCAGCACACAAGACACTATATTTTCTTTTCCTTTTTAATTTTTTTTCTCATATATTATCTACAAGCACAAGCTTTCATATTTTTAATGTAAAAATGCATACAGATCATTATATATATAAAAATCAACTAGCCTTGTAGCAAACTGCCAGATCCAACTATCCCCAGGTTGGGGACAACCTATCTGGATCCAGGTGCAAACCCAGTGGCTGATCCTCACTTCCATCTGTGGTTGCACCAAACCCCCAGATACGAAGATTCTCAAAGTTCTAGGGAAGTTCTGGGTCCTGATCCAGGTCTTGCAGCACGGGCATGACTAACTCTTCATCAATTGAAGATAAATATTTAAAAAAACTTCATAAGTGACAATCAACTTGTTGCAGGTAACAAGTATCCCTTTCACCTTTCCTCCCTGTTTTTTTGTCCTTCCCATCCTCTCTCCACAGAAATGGAAGCGGGCAGAGGAGAGAAATTTAATGTTAGTGTCACATACATACACTTAAACAGCAGCAGGAGAAACAGAATTTAATCTGTTGATTAGTCTGCTGCAGAAAGGCTACTGAGTGTGGGTTCATGCCGCACTCAGCCTTTTCAATGCTTGGGCAATTTTGGGCTCAATTTGCACATTGTGGAAATATGACAGATTTATACCATATCCAGTAATATGTTGCAACATTGTGAGCAACAGTAAATCAAGTTGCATTTAATATTATGTGATGCATATTAACTGATTATAATACACCATAGTAGAACTGACTTTGAGGGGGAAAAAAAAAATGTGCAATTAAGTAGTTTGTTTTTGTTTTGGAGGAAAGGTCATAAAATAGCAGCCTCCTTTTTGACCAAGTGTTTATCTTGTTTTGCAGTTTCCAAATGCAGTCTTTGCAAAGGAATGTTACTATTTTTATTTTAAGTTTTTTATGTAACAAGGGATGTTTGCACAGCGGAACACTTTATTTTCACCAGGATTTTATAATTTGTCCACACGGATGTTATAAAAGAAGACACAATTTGCTGGAAATATTTTGGAAAGTATGAGGGCTGTAACTTACCCTCTTCTTCCTTTCAACTCTTCTAGTATAAATATGATTCATTATTTTCTCTTGTCATTCATTTATAATCTTTTTTGTATTTTAAATGCAGCTCCAACCTGAACCCAAAGAAAGATTTTTCAGAAAAAAGAACTGTTAAAGTTCTCTAAGTGGGATGAATCAATTGCTTAGCATACCAAAATAAAGACTTGGCTACGTTGCCATGGGATTGCAGGTAAGGATTTTGTTTACTTCATATACATGCACCAGCACCGATTTGAAAGATAACAGAACCTTAGTGCTTTAACTTGCAAATGTTCACTCTGGTTCATAATGTAACTAAATTGCTTGAAAGTTCAGTCTCTAAAGCTAAAGGATTCTGGTTTGTGAATGCTCTTTCACACTTGGATCTACATCTTGGATCTGTAGTTATTCTACATCATTAATGACAAAATCTCTATTTCTCTTTTTTGTGTGTTTTGTTTTTTCTTTTTTATAAAAGCTAATGATGAGTAGTTTGGGAACAAGTGTGTCACAGAGGGCTGCTTCAGGAACCCCCTGCCCAGAAGCACATGGTGATGTTTCCATTGTGTCCAGCTGATGTACAGCAACACACGTGAGCATGAGGACCAAAATATAGACATTGATTCCAGAACAGTGAAATTAGTTTTTACCAACTAGAATAGAAGCAGAGAAAACAAACAACAGCCCAAATAAAATATACATCTGAATGTGATGTTCTTTACTGGTTGGGCAAAAGTGAAATTTTAAAATAATTTACTTTGGTAAAACATCTTCAAGTGAATACTTTTAATAGAAGTCCTAATTTGGAACTTTGTTCACAGGGATATACCGACCTGCCTCTTCAGCCTGTTCCACCACCTGTAATGCTGCCTATAAGTCTACAAAGTGCTAGCCAGTTAGATTTACTCACTTTCCTACATCTGTGGCAAGTTGCATTTGATAGCCTTTTGGAGTTACTTCCTCACAACTAACCACATGAAGTACAGAGCAGTGGAGAATAAAGTTGTAAGTAAATGCTACAAGGGGGCTGTTCCTCAAAGGAGAACACTGCTAATTTGTCAGCCCAGCCCTTGGCTGTGGTTCTACATGTTGACAGTCTGAGCTGCCTAAAGGGATGCTACACCACTGGTGGGAGACCAGCACAATCTGAATGAAAATCTCTCAATCTTGGTTCTTGCATCTTTTAGCAGTTAACAAACCAACTAGACAGCAGGCAAAACTTGGCAGCTGGCTTAAATGAAATGTTGAGGGAGAAGGAAAAATCAGGACACCTTTTATCCCAGGCACGAAAATCTGATAAAATGCGTTTCCGCTTCAATATGCCAGATAAAAGTCACAAAAAACCTGCACTGTTTAAAGCCCCAGTGCTCCAACCAGCATCTGGAACTTTAAACAGCTGAAAATTATGGTCTTTTGATATGGTAGAGGCCATTCAGATCTGATTTATATTTGGGCTTAGACTTTAAATACTTGCCTTTCCAAGGATTCAGTTCTTCTTCGGTATAAAACAGACTAAGAGGAATTACTTGAATTGAAAAAAAAAAAATAAAAAAAAATAGAAAGCAGCTAAAATCTACCCATAGCTAAATCAATAGTAATACGGTTCTTTTTTTTTTTTTTTTCAGTTTGATTTCCAAACACACATATACTCCCATATCCCCAGTCACAATACTACTCTTTGAGGGGGAAATGCTGAAATGCCGTTGGACTAGATTACTGTGTCTGGAGAATTCTGCAGAGGAGCTGGAAGAGCAGCTGAACTTCAGCTCTCTTGAAATGTGTATCTAGCTGGCTAAACACTCCAGGAAATAGACCTTTCCTATATTTTTTGCATACCTGCCTAAGAACATCAACACTCATGGATTTGACAAAAATAACAAGGAAGGAGTGAAAGCATACAATGAGGCAACTTAGAGCTGGTGAAAGTGTCAGGTGAACTTTCTGATTCAACACAGCAGCCTCTACACACGCTCAGTCCTGGAGAACACCAGTTGTGATGGTTGTTGGTGGACTGAGGGCTGAATCTTACTCTTCAATGGCTACTGAGCAGCTGTCTGGCTGGAAATGATGTTTAGGCACTACTGACTTGCAGGGGATTGGAACTAGCCATGTAGAAGCAGAAGATTCTGTCTTGGTTGCCAATCCCCACAATTGTCTAATCCTTTGGAGTTCATTTGGTGGTTTTTTGGTTTTTTCCCTTGGTTGTGTTTTTTTTTTTTTTTGTTCCCCACATTAGCCAGAAGCAATGTGGCTAAATACATTTCAAAACGGGAAAAAAGTATGATTTCGTGTTACTCAAAAAAAGTGATGATGTTCATCTTTTTGGTTTTTTTTTCATTGCGAAGATTTGACCTTTTCTCTTTAAACACACTCTGCTTGCCCCCTCCCTACCCCAAACTAATACTCTCTACAACACTTCTCTGCTCAGGGCAGCTCCTTTTTAGCTGCTGATTTTGGTAAGCATCTTATTAATGGCCTGCTTGACGTGGGTGGTGGAGCTTCGCCTCCGAGTCTTGCCCTGGACCATCTTGCGGCGCCGCACTTCCCGGCAGAGCTCGTAGAAGGCCTCCATGATGTTGCCCTCTCCTGTGCAAGCAGAGCACTCGTAAAAAGCACACGCAAGTTCCGTGGCCAGCTTTTCACCTTCCTCTGTGCTGACTTGCCTGGAGTGATCCAGGTCTGCTTTGTTCCCCACCAGGATCAGGGTGACATTTTTGGGTTTTTTGACTTCATCCAACAAGTTCTTAAGTGGCAGCATTTCCTCGAAGCTGCCTCTGTCCGTGATGTCATAAACCAGCACGAAGCCCTCGCCCCATCGCACATGTCCTTCCTTCTGAATGGCATCCTCCTGTTGGAAAAGACAGAAGAATGCCTTAAGAATTTGATTTATGAAGAAGACAGCAGACCTTCAGAAAGGTGCTGATCCTCCAAAGCCTACAAACGTGTGTGCGTCTGCTTTACTTTATACTTTGCACACATCACTGATGCCTTAAGTTTTAACTTTCATGTTTTTCACATTCTGTGCTGCCTAGGGGTGCAGTTCTGAGCCTCGTATTAAGTGCCAGCCAGCTCTCTTCACAGAGTAGGAAGACAGAACAAATCATTTTCCTCCTGAGAACCAAGGACAACTTTCAGGCCCAAAAGCACACAAAACGGTGGGCTGAAGGGAGAAACAAGAAGGATGGAACCTCACAAACCTGAAGCTGTAATTGGACAATTAAATCCCAATATGCAAATGGCCCACCACTTATAAAAGTGTGAGACCTCGTGACCAGTTGTCCATTTTGTGACCACTCTAAGTCCATCTTGGGTGTAATCCTGGTCAGGCTTCTGTCCTGCCCAAGGTGTACCCTAAAGGCCTTTCAATAAATACCTGCTTTGTTCTTTAGTTCTGTCCAGCCTCTGTTCCAGGTCAGCCTTCCTAAGGCATCATCACATTTTTATCACGTGGCATAGGAGATCTCTTCCACCCAGTGCCATGACCTGCCTAGGCCTCTGCAGCATGTGCACCTGTCATATTTTAAAAGAGAGACCTGACTATGACAAATCTTCTCTAACTTCAGTGGGAATCACTGACTGAAGCTGTCAAGCCCCAACCACTTGACTGTAGAAATGGACTGTGATGTGGTGTCTACTTGGGCTGGACCTGGATAAAAAGGCATGACAACAAACTAATTTTTGCCCCAGAGTAAGCCCCTTGACTTGTTTGTTCTCCCAAGCAGGATCCCTTGAAGAAGGGTGTGGATTCAGCATGGGGGAGGAGAGAGGGGGTTCTGCCCCAGAGTAGGGCACACCTGCCACCCACTGCACTGCTGCAGATTTCCACCACAATTTCCTCCCCTGCTGCATACCCGAGCCAAGGAACTGGGTAGCAGCACTTGTACCCACGCACCTGGCCAGCTGTGTCTAGTATCTCCATGGAAACCACTTCATCATCAATGGTAGCTTGGTGACGGTATGTCGACTCTAAAATAAGAACACATGTTGTGAAACGTATTAAAAGAACGTAATTTTCTTTCTTTTTCTTTTTTAGATCTTCCTCACAGATCTCCCAGCACAAGAGAGGGGATTTGACGCACAGTTTGACTAAATTTTCTCTGCTGGAACTCTTCCAGCCATCCTGGAGCACACTCAAGCTTTCTTTTCCAAAACAGCAACACTTTTACCTCTCTCTGCAGGGCACAACGTTTTCTTTCCCATGCATTAGACCAGCAAAAGCCTGGTGGATGCTGCAATCTGCAGCCAACAAAGGACAGTTTGCTGTGGCAGAGAGCTCTGCAAAGCTGTATCCCATTTTTTGTGTTTGCTCCTAGGAAAGGCTGCTACCTTTGGAAGACAATGCCACAACTCTCAAAATAACAGCTCAGCAGACTATCACTGCATAGCTCATTGATCAAAACCTGTATGGTTGCAGATTAAGGAACCTAACCACTAAGCTCAGGCCTTATACTGTGAAAAAATTACAGACCAGTTAGGTATTTTAGGAATGTGTGTTTTAAACATGCTGAAATCATCACATTCCCCTCTTCTAGCAAGGGATCAAGCAGTGATTTCCCTGTTTATGATTTATAAGGATAACCAGCAGGCATTAAGCATTTACACTATGGAAAAAAAATACAAACCAATAGCCCTATTTACTGTCCCAGGTTCTGGAACCAAGCAACTAATCAGAAAACTAATGACAAAGGAGCTTGTTTTATCCTAATAAGCTGATAAGCTAAATTTGAGAGCACTTGACCTAAAATGGGGAAAACTATCTGTGCTAACATTCAGATTTATTACTGTTGCTAGCTCACAGATGTCCTTTATCAAAAGGCAAATATGTAAGGCTGTAAAAGTCTGGCCAGTGGCTATGAATTCTTTGCATTGTCAGAGACACAATTCTTTCATTTGGTGCAAATCTCTTCAATAGGAACGAAGGATATCTATTGAGGAAACACATTTCTTTAACTTGAACTTTTGGAAGGGCTCGTGTTTCGTGAATGCCTGTTTTCATTATTCACTTAGGAATGTCACCTCTTCACAATCAGGAATGTTTCAGTGCTGCCAGTGCTGCGAACAGCCTCATCCCAAATGAAAAATGTTACTCCCTCCCTGTGCCACCTTAATTGCTGTAATAGCCCAGCTGTCTCCAATAGGGACAAATGGTCAATTTACTTGGGCAGATGGCAACCTTGCTGTAGGGTGTCAGGCCATGAAGACTGGGTTTTCTTAAAGGCTGTAAATACCCCTTCTGGATAGGATTTTCAGGCTGTTGAAGTAGTTGGAGTCTGCCTTTGTGATCCTGAGGCTATACCTACACAGCAGAGTGAGGTATATCAAAGTCCCTTGGTGGTATGTCTTATCTGTGCTTTCCACACACCCTCCTTCCCGGCTGCAGCAATACCCTCAGGGAATGCTGAAAAAGCAGGAAACCCTAATTTGGTGTTAGAGCTGCACCTTAAATGAGTTATTTCAGTGTTCAGTGCTAGGTTGGGATTCCCTGTGTAGTACTTCAAGCTCGAGGTTATTTAGGAACTTCTGCTCTGTTTCTCTGGGGGAGGGTGCTGTGAAGAAGGGATGGCTCTCTGAGTAAGAAAAGTGATTTTAGCTCCTTACTTGCTAAGGCTTTGCAGTGCTCATATGCCTTCAGCCATCTGGCCCTGCTTGACAAGTGGCTGCTGAGAATTTTTTCACAGAACCTGAGAAAGTTCTCACCCACCCATGACTGCAGGATATCTGTAAAATGTCCTCAGGACTCAGGACGGGGTAGGCCATCCAGACCTTCCCTATGAAATGGGAGAATAAATCTCATGGGAGAGACTTTTGTTCACTGTGCAAAAGCAGGATGAATCTTAAGTGATACTTGACTTCTCAAAATAGGACTCTGGCAGCAGTTTATGTTGCAAGTTTAACTTGCTTTGGCTGCTCACGTTGGAAAGGAATTTGATCTTGGATGAGTAGCACCGATTTAGGTCAGATTCATGTAAATAAATCTCACTAAATGTGTGTCTGTTCCTGTGCTTTGGAATGTGTGGTAGCTGGGTGAATTTTAATGAGGAGTGTAAAACAGCTGGACGTTGAAAGCATTTTTGGTGTAATCACAGACATGGCTTCTCCTTCAAGGGAACAGAAAAATCTGAAGAATCTAGTTGTCTTGCAAATTATGAGCCCTTAAGATGTTCGTTCCAGCCTGCTCACATTGATCCCATGGTACATCACAAAACCAGTGCCTTGCTTTGGGATTTATTAGTATCATTTTCTTTGTGGCACAGCTTTTTTTTTTTTTTTTTTTTTCTTTTTTTTTTTTTTTTTTTTTTTTTTTCTTTTTCTTTCTTTCTTTTTTTCGATGGGCAGCCAGAAAGTAATTACAGGGCTTGAGATAACTGCTGGACCCTTGACTGAAACAAACCACTGACAACACAGGTGTCTGTGTCTCACCCAAGCACCCTTGAGTCCTATTAGAATTGATGAAATAACATAGGTGCTGGTGGATAGAGTTTATCTGAGCTCTCTCCTGGAATAAACTGCACCCCAAAAGTACCTGGCAGTCCAAAATTGGTCAGCTGAATCCAGGCTGTAAAAGCCTAATGCTTGCATCATCACAGTTAAGTAGAAAAAGCAAGGTCTAACACTCTACCAGTGGCTCCCAAGATGATTTTCGGCAACTTTCTGCACTTCAGATTGTGATTTGCACCAGGTGTTGCCTATATATTCTACCTCTAGCTATATGGCTGAGCCCTCAGAGATGGGACAGACACCATGGAGCTGGGTTTTGCTCTGGTGGCAAAGCAGAATTAAGGAGATGCTGTGCAGACTGATCCGTGGCCTGTAGAAATAGATTGATTTATTTGCACTGCTTCAATATAAGTAAGTAAATCTGACCTGTCCTTGCTGGTCTGGGGGTGTGCTGTGCTTCCCGTCATATTCCCAGTGACAGGCTCATAGGTGCTGGTGAGTGTGGCTTTGGAGGCTGATGAGAGATTTCAGAGTGGCTCCTGGTCATAAAGCTGCAATCCCCCAGCACTACTGCTGTGCAAAGCACTCTTGGTTCTTGTGGTTCCACCGTTTGAAAAATTAAGGTTTATTTCAAATATATTTAGAGCTTTCAAAAGGGCTGAGAAACATGTTGGAAAGTGGCAGCAGTTGATTTGGGTTTGAGCCACAATCATTCATTAATTAATGAATTAAACAATTGACTATGGCTGCTGAATAATTATGGAAAAAAGTTATTTTGCAGGGGAAAAAAAAGACTTCCCTGGGGGCTCTTGGTATTGATAAGCATATTACAAACATTGCTATTCTTCTGAGCAGTATGATTAAAAAAAAATCCAGCTACTGTAGTGTGAAATATGGAGAACAAATCCAGGAGGAATGAGGCTTGATTAGGTTGCTGCTTAGTGAGCAGTTTGGTTTTTATGACACTTTCCTATTTCTAATTAAGTGGGAAGGTAATAGATAGCTAGTGTTTACATAGCCCCAATAGACTGTAAAGCTTTCATCTTGGCATGAGAGGATCTGCTGCAACCCTAGAATTTCCTCTTTTTAGGTAGAACACATGGGTAATATAAACCTAGTCTAGAGAAAAACATTTCTTCTTGATCTGTTGATATTTTCAATAAATAATATTTTGCTCTCCAAACAGAAATTGTAGAATAGCTTTCTTGAAGAGGACTCTAAAAGCTCTTATGAAAAATGTCTTTGTTACCTCCTGCTGTAAGCATATATGATTTTTCTGCTGCATGTGAAGAATGGGTTTCTTTTGAGAAGGGACATTGCTTTTCCTTTCTGTAGCTTCTGTCTCATTCAACTTTTACTGAGATAGGCAAAGAAAATGTGGGCAGGTACCTGAGAACTGAATTCATCAAGGCATGCTAAAACCAAACCAATAAAGCCAGAACAGAGCAAGTAGGCGGTAAGCTCAAAGGTTAAAACAGTTGTTGGTTGTTTTAGTTTTTTGTTTTTTGGTTTTTTTTTTTTTTTGAATTGAATTTTCTTGCCAATGCTCAGAAGGGATGTTGGTTCTTGGTAGGAATTACGTACCTGATAGATTTAAGCCTAAATAAATCATATTTTACTATGCCTTTTTGTCTTCTTGCCTTTTGTTGGTAAAGCTGAGTTCACCTTGCTTCTGACAGTATAAATGAAAACTAACCAGTGAGACTTTTCTCACACCCAAAACAAGTAAAACAAAAGCTTTCTCTCCTGAAGGTGCAGAGGCATGCACTGGGAAATTCTACTCATCTGGGAAACATTTCAGAATATGATGAGCAACAAAAGTAGGAGCAAAATATTTTGCAGCTGTAGCTATAGCAAGAACAGCCACTGCCATTCCTGAGTTTTGCTGTCTGTTGAGCTACTGTAAAAAAAAAAAAAGTATTTTTATTACTGGCATCAGGAATAGCTTCATCTTGAGACTCATATGAAAAAAAACAAAACACATTTTTAGATAACTGCTTCCCATGTTATTGGAAGTATCTTCTGTTGCTGCTCTCAATTACAATTTCATCATTTCAAGTCTTTGTCGAGAATTTTAGGAGCCAGAGGTAGTGTTTTAATGTGCTATAGGCCGTATGAGTCCATTTCTTTAGAAACACCTCAGAGAAACCTGGGAATACTTTCATGGCTCATTGCTATAATACTTTCAGTAAAAATCCCTCCTGCTGAAGAGCACAGTAAAAATGAGGCAGCATATTAAATGTATATCAAGTTAAATAATGTTTCTACTGTTTTGATGTAGGAAAAACATGATCACAGGAAAATTCCTAGGAAGGCACAACCTAGACTGCTGAGGACAGAACCCCTTGAGCACCGAGGCAGAAGGAGTGAGTAATTTTGTCAATAAAAATTGAGCATATGAATAGCTGGAGTCTGGCTTGAGAACAAGGCCGTTTGCCAGTGATTTATGAAGAGCCTACATATTTGTCATGGCAGTCCCTGAGGCAGAGGCTGGCAGCCATTCCTCCCAGCCCCAAATTGTTGGTTGTCCCTCAGCCGCACTCTGGCTGAGGGCCTGCCCAGCACCACGTATGTTATTCCCAGCCTGTGCTCGGACAAGCTGGAGTTGTCAACACGGGTGGTTTCAGACGAAATATGCAGAAGGCAAAGTTTTGCAAGATGATGGCTCTTCTGCTTGCTATAGAAAATGGTTATTTTCCATCATGAAAGACTGCATTCCATCGCTGTAGACCTCACTATCCTGTAGTGCAGCTGGAAGTGGAGAGGGCTGGCAGGGGAGGCTGCTTTCCTTCCAGGGCTGTCAGCCTTTACACCCAAGGGCTGAGGAGGCCATCAGTTAATGATTTCTAAACACCTCTTTTACTGTGGGCTGCTCTGTTGAAAGCTCTGTTTGATCTCTGGGCAGTTTCTCCCTCAGCTGTGCTGCTGTAGAATTTTTCTGCTAGAGACAGGCAGTGAAACCTTCAGGAGTGTTAATGCAAACTTGCTGAGTAAGTCACAAGTCAAGAAAACTAAAAATCCACAATGCACAAAGACAATGTTTCTTTAACTTGGGATCTGCAGTGGGGATGGAAATCCCAGGGATCAGGAGTTTGTATTCACATGGTATTCCAGATGTCCAGACAATGTGTTAGCTGAATAAACCAGACAGCAAAGACAATCCTGGAGAGCTGCATTTGGACATGAGCTCTTTATCGTGGCTTCAGTGGCACAAAGTTATCCCAGAAAGACAGTTCTTGCATCTTCTCTTGCTAGGATGAATTATAATATATAATAAATGATACTAAATGCTTCTACTCTTTAGTGAGGTCTTGATTCCCACAGCAAAGCTGTTTCTGATTCTCAACCATTTTGATGAAAGCCAGTTGGATATATTCCCACTTTGCTCTGTTGTTTATGTTGTTCATACAGAACTGTATTTATCCAGTGCAGAAAAAAAACTCAGGCCAGCATTATTTGCTAGTTTTGCCATATTATTTATATCATGTATGGGACCTCCAAGCTTTCCTTGTGTTTCCTGAATGATACTCTCTTGCTAACAGAACCCTCTAGCTATAGATGTAGGCAAAATTGTCCTTCTAATGTAAAAATAATCATCCTTGCAAGAAGTTTTCCAGTGGGAAAAGCCTTCTTGCCAGTGTAAATACCTTCACAAAGTCGTTTCTGCTGTTCTTGCCACAGTGGTGAAATTTGCAAGTCTTGAGCTTGTCTGTAGGAGATTTAGTTTTCTGCTGTGGGAGAGGGCTCTAAGAGAGGTTTCTGTCTCCTTCCTTCAAGCAATTTTTACAACTTTGTCTCCTATCTCTCTTGCTTTCCTGATACCTACACATTTTACCCATGTTTGAGGGTCTCTTATGGGCTGTCTGTGTGTTGCATTAGATAGGACTTTATAGCAACACTGTTCAAGATTTTTATTAGGCCAGGAGAAAAAGGAGTGAACAAAAACTTGTAAAGAAACTGTGATATGGTCGGGAGAAATCCTCTTCAAAAATGTCACTATTAATCTAATAGTCCTGGCAAAATCATAATTTTTCTTAAGACTCCTGTTTCTTACAGTTACCTCTACTCCTTTAAAGCAGTGAAGAGTCTTCTCTCCCTCCCATTCAAATTAAATAAACTCCTTTGCTTTCTGTCTTTCTTTGCCTTCATACACAGGGCAGTCTGTCATGTCCTGTTCTACTGATTATCTGCTAAGAGGGAGTTTTCTTTTCAGAGGATTGCAAAAGTCCTATGAAATGTGGGAATAGCTAGAGAAAGACATCTAGTGTGAGAAAGCCAAGACACTTATAGAAAGGTCAACAAAAATATCACCTCCTTGTTTGCTGATCTAAGTAGATTTTTGTTTCAAATCCAGTCTTTGCTTTGGTGTTTCTGTGTGCCTTTGATGAGTGTCTTAAATCTGAATATCAGTTACTCTAAAGATTTACAATCCTTCTGTAAGAGGAAGGATTTTATAGGAGAGACATAGAGGCAGAGAGACTGCAGACAACAAATCGGTTACAGAAACAAGAAAAGAGCTGAGGAGCCTGTCTCCTGCATTTACCTGGGGTTTTATTTGTTTGGGTTTTTTTCCTATATAGCAAAAATTGATGTTTAAGTTCTTGAGCCTCAGGAACCCCCTGATTCTCCCAACTATACATAAAAATTCTAATCCAAAACAAATGACAAAACATAGTTCATAATACTCCCCTCATTTGTTGTGGGGGTTTTTTTTGGTTTTGTTTTCGGTTTTTTTGGTGGGTTGGGTTTTTTTTGTTTTTTTGCTTTTGTTTTTTTTTTTGGGGGGGGGTCTAATTCTTGGCTACCCCAGCTCTGATTCTACTAAAGCAAATTGTTCAACTTTTGATGGAACAACAAATGTGTTCTCAGAGAAATGCTGCAAAATTACTTTTAAAAATGCCCAGCCATAGCAATGATGAATTTTCTTCTTTCATCATTTGATCCAGGAGATTCTCCCTGCATCTCATGGCTTATGGAGGCAGGAAATTTGCTGCTACCCATGAAGCTCTCTGCAGGCCCTCTGTCTGTCTGTTGCTATGATGGCTCTTTGGGCTTCCTCCTCCTTTTTTGCCTCCCAAGGAAAAAAAAAAAAAAGAAAGAAAGAAAAAAAAAAAGTTCAGCAGTTCCCTTGATTACTCTGATTCAGCATCTCCAATTTTAAAATCAATTAAATATCAAAGTGAACCACAACATCTCTCCGTCTTTGAGCTCAGGTGAAGGCACCCTAAATTCTGGGCACTGCCAGTAGCTCCTGGGGGGAATTGCTGAGATTCAGACTGTTGTTGCAATTTACTGGGACTGGGGAGAGCAGCTATTCCCTGCTGAATTCCCTGAACATTATGGTGTCAAGCCCTGGGGTCACCGAGGTCCACAGGAGTCCCACATTCATGGTAAGAGTGTGACTTCACTGGTGCCCAACCCAGGCCAAGCATTTTGAGGCCTCTTGACATTACACCGAGCTTGCTTGTATGTTTTTCAAGTTGTGTCCTATTTAGGAACATGTAAACATTAATGATTTTTTTCAGTGAATTTTGGTGAAATCCACATAGGAACCCAATGCCCTTTCTCAGCGCATATTTAACTACCTAAAGAAGACTGGTTTAATGCTGAATTCTTCATGTATTTAATATTTAAGAAAACAACAGCATTCATTTTTTAAAATGTGCAGTTCCATCTCTACATAGAGCTCTTTCATCTAATTCTGTTGAAAATGTGAGATAGCTGCAATTTAACTGTAAATGAAGATGAAAGTGGAAACCCATTCACCTTGATAATGCCAGGTAGGAATTTACCTTGAGGAATTTAGCACCTTTTGGAAAAGCAAACAAAAACCACATGACAAGATGGTGGCAATGACTTGCCAGTTATACAGAAATATTGGATGAGTCAAGGCTGATGGCTCACACTGCACAGAAAATGACCTTTGCTGTGGTTGTTGCCCTTTGGCTGAGAAGAGTTAAATGAGAAACAGAGTGAGATGTATTTTTGTGAAGATGCAGCTGTCCCACCAGTGTCTGTACAGACCCAACATCTTCACAGAAGTAGCAGCAGCTGCAGAGCCCTGACTTCAGCAGCAGCAGCGCTTCTTTTCCAAAGCTTGCAAGGTTCAGTGACATTCCTTATGTAGAAAATGTTATTTTGTGGTTGGTAATTTGGCTCCTGGTGGTACAGCATTCCATCCAGGTGCTGCTAAAAATATGGCCCTTCATTTTCTTCTGGCAGGTTAGAATAGTAAGGAATATTTATAAGGTGTATTTTTTCCCTTCCAGTTAAACTGTGCCACCCTTGAATAAAAAGAGGAATAGAGTTGAGTTGTTTGTTGTTTTTTTTTTTTTTTTTTTTTAATATGATGCTTACTTTAGATTAATGCTGAATTTCTATCAGGCCTTGAACACCTGGGTGAAAGCATTCCTAAAAAAAGCAGTTTTCTGGGGATTGCTTGCATCAGAGGGCTAATGGGTGGTTGAAAACTTGACATAAGAAATAAACCATAAATTTGATGTTTTTGTCACAGCCCCAGTGATTTTTGGCAGAACCTCCCATTGCTTAGTAGCTGGATGGTTTGCATCTGTTTTACTCTTGTCCTTTTAGAATAAGTTGACAAAGTTGCTTATTTCTCCCGGTAGAGGAAATGATTCTCACTGACACAACTTTAATTTTTTATATTGATTGAGCACATAGATATCCCTCTTTCCACAGAACTGCCAGCCCATGACTGCTGAGAAGAAATGAATCTATTCTGCTAAAACTTCTCAGTGAATTCAGATGTTTACAGGTAACTGAAAACCAAATAATTGCAGGGTGACGATGCTAAAAGACAGAAATGTATTTTTTCAGGCACTGGTTTCCAAAGCTTTTCAAGGTACAGGTTTTTTTCTGACTGATCTCTGAAGGCCTAAATAGTGGCTATGATTTCAAGAAAATTTTTCATCTCTAACACTTCAGGGCCTTTTTTGAATCCCAATGTGATCTGTAGTTTGACAAAATAATACTTTACAAAACAATCTCTTGGTGAGCAGCTTCTGCAAGGGATTACTGTGATTAAGAAATAACTCCTTGACAATAGTTTATTAGTTTTTGAATTTCTCAAACTGTTTCCTCAGAGCAACCTGGAGCGCTGAGCATCACGATGACTGCAATACACAATTTAAGCTATTATTCTCTAAATTGAATGGGGATGTAGAATTCAGTAAGTCAGAAGAGATTTAATTTTTTAGTTTATTGAGATAACACTGCTGCCTGCACAAAAGCTTTCTGTGCTGCAAAGAGAAGACAATTAGATTCCTGAGGGGCATGGTAATTTGCAATTGCATTCATTTGTAAAACAGAAACAAATGTCAAGCCTTGTACAGCAAAAAGGGCATGGGGCCCTCATAATGGGGCAAAAAATAATGAACTTTGTGGCTTGCTAATAACTTCCTTTGTTTGCTTAAACAAGGCAAAAAGGAGGTTTCTGCATGCAGTAGCCCTGTAAGAAATTGTAAGAACTTGGACTACAGTGATAGAGAGGGCCTTTATACATCTCTTGTCAAGTCCTCAGAATGATGAACTAGTGATAGAAATGTAAAGTACTAACACTAATAATACTAAAGGAACATTCTATTGAAAATTCCATTGTGCAGCACAAGGCAGGTGACACATAATTCACTGAGGAATATATTGATAGTAGCAGATGAAACAATGTATTTGAGTTCAGGTTGTGCTGAGATTTATTTTCCCAAGATGGGAGTTTTGATGTCTGTTCTCTCTTCATTTTGCCAAACAAAAATACTTAGTATTATCCTGGATACTTGCTTTTTACAAAGGGCTGCCTGCGTTCTGTGATAAAATACATCAAACTTCATTTCTGCTGTGCAATTTTATGGCATCTTCTGTTTCCTTAATGAGACCTCTCAAGGAAAGAACATTGATTAAGAAATTGGTATTTAATTGTATGATCTGTTTTGGAGCCTGCAAAGAAACGTAAGGAAGGAGAGAGGAGCACATTGTTGGAGACGGGAGAGTTTTCCAGCCCTTTACTTTGTATGTGAATTACTTAGTCCTGAGGTGTTGAAGGCACCTTCTAAGAAGTCAATGCCTTGTCTTGGACTTCTTGGCCAGGATTTGGAGAGCATTTAAATATATGCTAATTTAAGAAATGCTAAGATAATTGACCTTCACACAAATTTTAAGTGAAGCCTCTAATTCAGGGCAACTGTTTGACAGGTTTTTTGAGATGTCTGAGCCAGCTTCTTGAAAATGCCAGACCCAACAGAGCAAAGTGGGAGCAGTGGAAGGGACATGTGGATGTCCTTTAGATGATTGGTACCCTTATCTGGTCACCAAAAAATGAGACAATATATGTTTGAAAATGAGGACAAAAAAATTTACCTACGTCTAGGTAGGCTGGCTGTAAAAACCTACCTTTGCTTGGCCACGAATTTTTAAGATCTTTGTCCTAGAATACAGATCTACATCCCAGCCATCTCATTCTCAAGCAGAAGATATTTGGGTTATTCAAAAGCAGAAAACTGATCTCACACTGATGCCTTAACTTTCATGTTTTTCACATTCTGTGCTGCCTAGGGATGCAGTTCTGAGCCTCGTATTAAGTGTCAGTCAGCTCTCTTCACAGAGTAGGAAGACAGAACAAATCATTTTCCTCCTGAGGACCAAGGACAACTTTCAGGCCCAAAATCACACAAAATGGTGGGCTGAAGGGAGAAACAAGAAGGATGGAACCTCACAAACCTGAAGCTGTAACTGGACAATTAAACCCCAATATGCAAATGGCCCACCACGTATAAAAGTGTGAGACCTCGTGACCAGTTGTCCATTTTGTGACCACTCTAAGTCCATCTTGGGTGTAATCCTGGTCAGGCTCCTGTCCTGCCCAAGGTGTACCCTAAAGGCCTTTCAATAAATACCTGCTTTGTTCTCTAGCTCTGTCCAGTTTCTATTTCATGTCAGCCTTCCCAAGGTACCAACACTAAATGGTTTGAAGAGCAAAATGCTGAAGCAAATTAATTTCAATGGCAGAATTCCCATGGATTTCTGAGTGGGCAGAAATGTGCCTCACACAGTAACTCAGCCTTTGTCTGGGTGGTGCTGCTTCTCTATTCTGCCATCTTAGGTAACAATTTGCTCCAGCTTAAAATGACCACAGAGAAGCTTTTTTTGCAGCAAACTTAGAGGCTGACTGAGGCTTGGAATTTTAACACTTGTGATTTCCATTGCTTCAGCCATGCCATTCCACACCACCCTTCTAGGACACAATGACCTACCTAGCGTTGGGTCGTACTCCCAGATGAACCGCTTGGTCAGGAACCGCACCACGAGAGCTGGGGGAACAAAGAGATTTCAGGTGAGAAGGACAAAACATCAGCTCAACAGATTATTTAAAGCTTTCCTAGCAAGGTTTTCCATGTGAATGGACAGGCAGCAGCTCCCCTGAACTGTGAGCAGGAGGCAGTGCTGCTTATTGAGGCACTCAAGAACTTGTCACTGTGGCCCACTTCACATTTTTTGGATGGGGACAACAGAACAAAACAAAAAAGAGGAACAAAAAAACCCACAACAAACAAACACAACAACAACAAAACAAAAAAAAACACCAAACAAAAAAACCCAAACAAAAACTCCCAACAACAACAAAACCCCCAAAAAACCAAAAAAAAAAAGCCAAACCAAAGCAACTGAAAAACTTTTTGCAGTATTAAAGCTGCTACTTTGGATGCTTTAGGTATCGTGCAATCAGTGGAAAAAGTGTTGGTGGTTTTGGAACCAGCTTTGACACTTCAGACACTGATTGATCAAAATAATTTTATTCTTAAAAACTTGTCTTTGGATTGTAAGCCTTGTAAGGCAGAAATAATTGGCTAAATAGCTTCCCTCTCTATTTTGGCATGCCTTCCTTGTGACAGTTTAACTTCCACATTTTGCCTACTTGAAGAAAACAGATTAAATATTTCAAACCAATGGTCAACACATGCTATTAATCAATTTGCAGAAACAGAACTAAAGGTTTAGATTTTTGGAGCACAGGACAGGTAGTTCTGAGTTTCAGCTTATAGGCTAAGATCTTGCTACTTATGTTCTTGTATTTAATTTTTTCTATCCCTCCAAATCCTTTTAAAACAATTTACCTTGATTATTCTTGAATTTAAAACTAAGCAGTGCTTTGAATTTGTAGTGATGTAAATGAATCATTTACCACTGCAAACCATCCAAAATCCTTTCTGCAAATGAAGCCAGAGATAGCACTGCACTAGCTTTTAGTGCAGCAGTTAAAGCTACAGGAAGACTTTTCCCTGTCATCAGACCCGTATGATTGTTCTATTCTTTTGGTTGCAGGTGGACAGTAAAACTCAGTTCTGATCCTTTTGAAAACTGAAGCCAGGAGAATGCCCTCCATCCCAGACTTCTATGCCCAACAGTAGAATAAGGCAAGAATCTGTAGAATAAATCTAATGAATTAAGATTTGCTTAATCAGATAGTCAGAATATTAGTTTTAAGAAGATTAACTAGGCCTCATACTTGGAGGGGTAATAAGAAGCTGATCCAAAGAAAATTAGATCACCACACAATAAGCAATTTGAAGCTGGTGTTATTTTAAGATTCTGTTTTCCTTAAGAAATTCTACTTTGATTTTTTTTTTTCCTTAGGCTTTGCTGAAATGCTGTACTTGTTCCTCAGAGTAGATGTGGCAATTCTTAGTCAAAGTAACTTTTTAAGTCATGGTCCTTAACCTGAATGTCATAACAAAACAAGATGACCTCTTTATAGCTGATTTCCCATCCTTGGTGATGTTGCACCAGGACTTTTTTTCTGCACCTTTTATCATAGCTGGATTAGTCCAAGCATCTTGTTGTTTTGAAAGTTTGGTCATGATTATTCTCTAATTGCTAGTAACAGATTTTCTCTTACTATCTTCTTTGTCAAGGACAGATTTAAAAACTGATTTAAAAAATTTAAACAGATTTAAAATGAATTAAAACAGATTTTAAAAATCAAATAGATTTTAAAAATTATTCTTTGGCAGCCATACTCTCAATGAGAAGCAGTGATGGGCTACCTGGCAGAGCCTGAGCTTGTGCCTGGACGTGGAGAAGGTAATGAGAGAGAACAGGCAGATGAATTAGTCCAAGTATTTTTATACTTAAACATGGTCCACCTATTTATGATAAGCTTGTACTTGTAGATGGAAATTGCTGGAGAGGAGAGCAGAAATGACGGAGGGGACTGGAAGTCAGTCAAGCACAACTAAGACAGGTCACGGAGAGCAGCTGCTCTGAAGGAAAAGAGGGAGAAGAGCTGATTTTGGAGGTGCCCAAATATGAGAGATTAGAAGGTGACAAGCCATAAGAAGTAGAAGTAGAACTGGAGGTGCTGAGATGAGCCTGGAAGGAGAAACCCAGAGTTATGTCCACAGGATGAAAAGGTGCAGGTGTGCAGTGCTGCAGAGGTGAAGAATTAGAGATCACGGGTGTGTAAGCTCCGGTGAGAAGGGGGAAGCCAGGTGGTAATTATCTCCAGCACACGCAGATAAATAATTACATGCTTAGGAGGGACCTGAACTAAAGAAAGGAAGGGTGGGAGGTGGCTGCCATGCACAGTCAGATGGCAATTAGTCTCTCTGCTGGCAGACCACAGTGGTGAGCACAGAAAGCCACCTGCTAGGCACTGCTGCCAATAAAGCATTTTATTAAGTACTTTACTTTTCTTTGGGCCCAGTGAAGGGAAGAAAATACCCTTTAAGCACAACCCCAGTGAGTGGGCAACTCTCAGCTTCAGAACCATGTGCTCTGTGTCAGTTTTGGGACACACACCTTGGAGCTGTTCAGGACTGCTGCTCCTCCAAGGCTGGCTCTGCTCAGCCTCCCTGCTTCTGACCCAGTCAATTCCTCCCAAATACTTCTGCTCTCTTTCATGGCAGTGGTCACAGCACATCCTACAAAGCTTTTCACTTCCACACATTTTTACAGGGCTGAAGATAAGCAGCTAGCTGCATTTTGCAGATGGGGAACGTGAGAGGCTCTTGATCCAGAGGCTGTTCTGTTTATAAGCATTGCAGACTATGTTGGAAGGGAAATGTCTTTACTTTTGCCTCATTAGGGGTGCTTAGCAGATGGGCCTCTGACATCCAGTGGAGCATTAAAACAATGTATGTGACTTTGCTGCCTGATTTGACTGAAAATAGAGGATGAGGGAAGACCTGGGAAGGGCATCCAAGTGCTTGGGCTGTCAGTCTGGAGACCAACTTGCTGGCTCGTTGCCTCCTACCCCAGCAGTGATGCCTTGGAGCAGGGGTATTACTGTGGAGCCACCCTGTTTATGTTGAGGTCACTCACTGCCAGATTACATCACTTTTCTGTAAAATAACTCTGCCAGGAGAAGAATCAGGAGTGAGGACATTAGCAATCTACTAGACTTAGAGCTGGAGCAGTCAGATTTCTGCTGCTGGCTTAAATTATGCTTTGGACAAAGCAACCATATCCCCCCAATGTCCTTAGTAATGCTGCACAGAAGATAAGCTGAGATGGGAATTATCTTCCCTCTCACCTGCACAAAGGTGTGTGTACTGTATGACCAGTCAGTTTTACTTAGACATGTTTAATGCTAATAATGAGCCAAAAATAGCCCACAGACTAAAGAAAACTAATCCAAATGCTGGGTTTTGTTCAAAATAACATTGAGAGTGAGACTGTCTGAAACACATTATTTTCTAATTAAATTAAGTGACTAATTCCTATATTCATATTAAAATGGCCATTTCCAGTGCTCATCCTCAAATTCATTTTGAAGCAGCCAAAGTTCAGATTGATGCAGGTTAATAGGAGTGAATTTCATGGCTCTCCACTGAGACTAATCCAGGCTCTTCCCTGAACACTTCCAGCTTGTGAAATGCAAGAATTTGCAGGCTTGGAAGGAAAGAATCTCCATCAAACTGCCTCGTGGATTCCCACTGTGTTTTTTGGAGACGTGACCGTCACCAGAGGGAATTGATATCATGTCCCAGCAGAGGAAGAACAGACTCATGTCTCCTCCTGCCTTTCCTGACACCATCGCTTCCAAGTCAGCTGTTTTGTACAGGGTATAAATTAGGGTAGAACTTGGCACAGGGCTTTCATTCACTCATGTTTGAAACTTCTGCCTTAGAAGCTATTCTTGGAGAAGAATCATGACTATCTGTTAAATACATTTGCAGTGCAACTCCACTGAAGACAATGAGGTTGTATGAGGATTTAACTTGGCATATAAACCAAAATTATCAACCACAAAATTAATCAATTTCTTTCGAACTTGTGTGGCTGAGTCCCTTACTCAGCTTTAAAAATCCCAATCCATATGTTTTGGAACTTTTTTTTCTTTTAATGTGTGTGTGATATTTTGCATCTTGCTTTAGATCTTTGTTTGGATTTAGTAACATATAAATGCTCTAGCTAAATTTACAATCTGTCTGAATACATATCTTTGTGGATTTGGTACTGTTCCAGCTAATACAAGCTGAGTTTTTTGGGGAAGAAAAGAAGTAGGGTTTTATTTGAAAAACAACCCCCTTCCCAACAAGTTACAGAGTTCAAAGTTATTCTAAGAAAAATAACAGTTTTCCACAGTGAAATAACGGTGTGAGGACTCTTTTACGCCATGAGAATTTTCAGCTATAAAAATGGTCTGAAAGTAGTCCCATTATTTAACTTATCAACAAGTCCATTCCTGGTGCCATGATGATGTGTCATCAGTAAACCACACTTGGCAGGAGACACCAGAGTGGTTAAAACCAAAGGTTATAGCGATCAAAAGGCACTTTCAGAAATGAAGCATTTCACTTTCTCTTAAAATACATATTTTTGTTAGAGAGTTCATTCCCCATTCACCTTTTCAGAGGCCCTTTATGTATCGGAATTTCAGTCCCCCCTGGAAGATGGGGTGAGTTCCAGCCTGCAGGATGGCAGTGCTGCTGGATTCTGGCAGGTGATGTTCTGCCTCCTTAAACAGAAAAAAAACATGAGAATTTAATTTGCTTCTGGAAGTGCAGGTCATCTGGGGGTGTCTGCTTGTGGGGGAAAGTGTGAACTTATAATGCCGAGTCCTTTTCTGATCCATCAGGGATGTAAACATGCACTCACTGCCCCTTACTCTGCATCCGTGGGCTTGAGTTTGACTCAGCCCTGATGGGATCGCTGGCAATTCAGTGATATGGGGATGTGAGACGTGGACAGCAGTTCTCTCCCTTTGCCTGCTCTCTTGGTTTGCTCCCTGTGGTCACTTCTGATGCTGGGACCTGATGCAGTAAACTAGACTTTTCCTACAGTAAATCTAATGGAGCAAAAACCAAGATCAGTGAGAAAAATAAGGGAGAACTCAATCAAGTATAAAAATGCTTTGTTTTACACTGCCTTGCTGTTTCAAACTCTGCATGTTTTAAGCATATTTAAGTCACTGTCTTAAGCAGTGAGCTGTTCAGAAAAATTCCTGTTTATGATAGTTTTTCTTTAACAGCACAGGGAGGTCCTCCACTGACTGCCAATATAAGTTAAAAACTATGTATACTTTAATATATAAAGATCAATTAAATATAAATACCAAATGTATATATTCTTATATATACCACATAGCAATTTATATACAACAGTGTGTATCTACATACAGGTGTATAAATACTGGGATAGAGTAAACACACACCAGGACTGAACAGCCGTGTGATAAAATGTGTTGCTTTTGCCTTTCAGGAGGTTTCAATCTGTAATGCAAGACTTTTTCTTCAGTGGTAATGGTAAGGGCCTCACTTTTGTGGATTCAAATCTGAGCACCAAGAATGGTTCAAATATCTTTTTGTTCTGGTGGAACATAAAGGTACTGGAATACCTGTCCCAAATATCTGTCTCAATTCTCACAGCAGGATCATGGTTGAAACCACCATTCCATGTTCAAGTATTTCAAAACCACCAATGAGCTTTCAAATGCACAATATTAAGTGCTGCATATTAGATTTTGAATAATTTTTACATGCAGAATGTGAATGCAGCAGGACTCCAAAGGCTGTTTCAGATAATAATTCAGTAGGTTGTTCAATTAGATGTCAATAACTGACCTCTTTCTGCAAGTTGTTTGGAATGGGTATCCTACTGTGGAAGAGACAAACCACAGTCCTGCTCAGCTCTGGTTTTTAGCAGTCTCCGTCAGGTTATTCATATTCCAGCCTGACTAAGTGTCAGTGTATTTCATGTCATTGTTGCTTTTCAATTTCTGCAACAAGATTTTGGGGAGTATTTCATTTGTTAGAGGCAATTTCTATCTATCTCAGAGGCAATTGCATTTTGCTTCTATGGGAAATATGTGATTTTAGGAACTTCTGAGTGGAAAGAACCTGGGGAAAAGTAACTGTTTCAAGAAAGTTATCTCAGATTCTGGAAGTCAATGGCACGATGTATTTACATATTCATCTCAACTCTCTTAGTCCAGGAGACTGGACTTCTTTACACGTTCCTCTGGATAGCTCACCCTGATTTTTTTTTTTTTAATTGATTAATAGTCATTCATCCCATCCTTACTGAATAGAAGGGTTTTTGTAGCAATGTTCTCCCCACTGCTTTCAGTGCTAAAGGCATTTTTTTTACAAAGGTTCCTGCATATGGAACTCAAGCAGGAGCCTTAATTTACATTATGTTACCCTATTCCATAACATATCATTTCAATCTAAGGTTGTTTATTCCACAAATCTCCTCCCATGTGAAAGATAAATTATCAGACTGGTGTGTCTAGTGGTTTTGATCATTTTAGGGTTATATCCACACTTGCATCATTTTTCTCTCCTGACTTCACTGTATAACTTGTTCTGTCACCCCTTTCCCTAAACTTTGTGGTGTGCTATTACTAACACATATGGTTTTCCAAAGTTAGTGGCAACACCTCCAGATGTTTGTGAGTCTGAGGCAGAGTATATTTGTGATGGTGTTGCAGGGAAAATCTCAGGGATGAAATCATACACAAGTAACTTTTTGGCTTTTCGGGATAACTGACACAGGTAAGTTTCAGATCTTCATGCTCTTTTGAAAGACACTGGGCAGAAGAAAGCAGAACAGTACAAAACTTTGACACTAACCCAACCCTCCATCTCAAGATGAAAGTTAAAAAAGTTAGATTTATCTGAGGGAAAAAAAAAAAAAAAAGAACGAAAGAAAAAGAAAGAAGGGGTGGAAAGCTTTCCTCTTTAAAAATCCAGCACTTCAGTAAGACAATGACAAGCTGTTAAAATTTTCAGTGGCTGTAAATTTTTTATATTTTCTTTTCCTTGCGTTTCTTCCAGTGTTGAATTTAGAAAACATCCCACTCTCTTTTTGTGGTCAAATTAGTTTGTCATCTTTAAGAAGGAAAAAAAAATGGAAGAAAATACAGGAAGAAATTCTATAATGCTTTCAATGGCAGGATGATCGGGTTAGTCCCAAAGCATTTTTGCATGAAGGAATTTTTGTTGGTAAATGTATTTTGAACAGAAAGGCCATTTTTTTGCAAGGAAGCTAGGTTTCTGGATTTTCAAAAGAAATGACTCAACACCTCACCATTTGTCTTCAAAGAACTTGCAATTTAGGAATTGCATATTTAAAACAAACCCAACACCAGCTTTACTAGCCTCTGATTATTCTTTCATTCACTGCTGCTTTGTATCACACTGGATAAATCTGGGGGATTAATTGGATCCTTTTATCCCAGTGTCACTGCTACAGGGGGAAGGCAAAGGCTCACTTTCTTTGCTGTAGCCTGCACTAGCTCCTTGGCTTCAGCTGATTCCTGTGTGCCAAACAGGTTCAAACTTGATTTTACTCTGTCAGAGCTGAACCTGAAACAAGGTGTCGGCAACATGAATGAGAATCCTGAAGGAAAAAGTAATTTTGGATATTTTGGAGACACCTTGAACTGCTCCTAGGATGGTGTGGAGCTGCTGCCTCATCTCCTGGGAGAAACACACACGAGCACCAGAAAGACTGGCCACAAACATATGGCCAATGCTGAAGTGGGGATTTTTGTTTTGTTGTGATTTTTTGGTATTGGTGGTGATATTGCTGTAGTTGGTTGGTTGGTTTTTTGTTTGGGTTTTTTGGGGGGTTTTTTTGGGGGGAGGAGGGGTTGTTTGGTTGGTTGAGTTGGGTTGGGTTTGGGTTTTTTGCTTGTTTGTTTTTGGTTTGTTTGTTTGTTTGTTGGGTTGTTGTTTTGGGGTTTTTTTTGTGGGAGAGTGGGGGTTTTTTGGCTTTTCTTTTTTAGGCTCTCCTACAGCTTTTGATCTGATCCCTGCTCTCCTCCCTCTTCCATGCTCAGAAGCCAAGAGAAGAATAGGAAGAACTGGAAGAAAGGGGAGAGAAGTGAAGTTCCCTTATTAATCCACACATCCAGGGAGGGTTGCAGACCACTTTCCCAGGGAGTAGGAGAGGGGGCATGGTCTCATGCACGAAGGACATGAAGAAATTTCTCCAACAAAGTTTAAAGAGGGTTCTGTGTGAGTCCTTGGCCAGGGCAGGGACTGGTCAGCAGGGCCTGGCTGTCCTGTGAGAACATCCTGGCTGCCAGCAGCAACCTGGCCATAAATCCCAGCCCTGCCTGAGGGGGAGGCTGCTCCTGAAGAACTCAAGGAACCAATCTGCCTCCTGTTGGGGTTGGTACTTGGTAGTTCTGAGGGCTGGTGTTTCAACAACTTCTCTTCTGCTGCTCCAACCAGGAGCAAAAGACATTTTGTTTGACGTGGTGGGTTCTGGTAATGACAAAGCCATTCTGGAAAGGCAAAAGTTACTCTTTGCTGCTAGGCTGAAGGCTTAGAGTAATTAAAAATGCTTAAAAAATACAGTTTTATCAGGCTCTAGTGAGTCAGCTTGAATGAGAGGGCAGTCTGAGTGAGCAAAGGCACTGGCATTAATGCTGGATCACTGCCTGTACTTGTAATCTTCACAACAGGAAAAGTGCCTTTGTCAGAGTGCTTTGTTCTGCTACTGTTTCACTGGTTTGTACAGATCAGCACAAATGGTGACTGGAAATGCCATAAAGGGGCGCAGGGCTCTGTATTTCATGTTGGTAGACAGCACTGGATGTTTCTGTATGGTCAGGGTCTGAACAGACTCGCTGTCACTCTCTTCTTCTCAGCCTGACTATAATAATTTTCTTGTCTTATTTTAAGTTATGTATACTATATCAAGTGAGACTACAGCTTGCATCAAATTAAAAACAAGTTGTTCCCTGGCTTTTTCAGTGATAAACTTCATTTTTCTTTTTTTGCTTGGCTTTCTGGATTTGGCTCAATGGAAATCTCAGACAACCTAGAAAAGCTTTGCATCGCACTTACAATCCAGCTAGAGTAGGATATTCAGGAAGATCTTGAAAGATCATATGTCCTGTGCAATTTCCACCTTTCTTTGATAGTGGAGCTTTGGTGAACACCAGAAGTTTGAACCAGCCCTATTGATTGATGATTGATGAATGAATCAGTTGATGGATGCATGCCTGGAAGGTGCCTGTGTCCCAGGAAGATGAGGAATTAAGGCAACGAAATACACTGAAAACTGACTCAAAGATTTTTAATGATCCTCTTTTTTTTTTTATGAACCCGACGACATAAGCCTTGAGAAATGTTACATCTTTTTAACACAGTGCACAACCCTCCTTTTTCAAAATCAGCTATTATTCTCATATTTTAACTATGCCTTTTTTTTA
The DNA here is from genome assembly GCF_029207755.1 of Chamaea fasciata. Taxonomy (NCBI): domain Eukaryota; kingdom Metazoa; phylum Chordata; class Aves; order Passeriformes; family Sylviidae; genus Chamaea; species Chamaea fasciata. The sequence continues at coordinate 73,762,114 of NW_027094090.1, read as the reverse complement.
CACTCCCTCCTTTTCTCTGTGTTGTAAAGACACCTGTTCCTGTTGTTTGCCAGCCCCTTGGAATCTTGAACTTTTCTTTGTACCAGCAATTTAATTTTTTTTTAAGAGCAAACAGCTTTGCCATTACACCTGGAGAATTAAGAGACACAGGAGGAGGAGCAGAGGAGCTCTTTAAGAGGTCTTTCCACAGTAGGGTTTGCAATGCTGCAGGAGATAGAAGTGAATGATAGAAATGTTATGAGCAACTGAAGAGAAATGGAAGGTAAACACTATGGACCACATCTTATACACTGTAAAAAAAAATGCTGCAAAGTGTAGAGATGAGTAGCTGAAGCTAAAAGCTCAGTCTGAACAAAGGTTTCCTAATGTGCTGTAGGAGTGATCATCCCTGGAGGCAGAAAAGTCACCCTAAGGGAGATGGAATTGGTAGCTACCTAAGGATATCTCAGAGTATCATGCCCAGCATCACCTTTTTTCTTTTGTAGAGCAGGTTGGAGGAACAGGTATAGGTGGAGAGCAACTCTTCATAAATCACCAGTGACCAAAGCCTGTTTATGCCTAAAGGCTAACTAGTGATCTGCCTGGGCTCATATCACTGCTCATCCCACACAGCCTCTGTCAGGAGGAAGATTAATTAATCCCAGATCCTGGAAGCAGTGATTTCCAAAAAGACCATGTTATAATGGGCAAAGATAAATACTGCTCAGTGGTTCAGCCAGTACACTACAGAGTGCTGTGCTCAGTTCCCAGTGCTAGTGACAGCACTAAATGAATTTAAACTAATTCATTGTTTTGATAAACAACTATCACCTCCTATCTCTGGCTGCAACTACAGTTTTATGAGCATCCATTTGGTGGCTAAAATAATGTAGGGGTTATTATTAGCCTTCTGCTTGGAATCTGGACACACTATCCTGGGAACTGTTCAGAGTAAACTTTGAAATTATGTGTGTGTGTGACAGGGGGGAAGCATGATCTAAATTTAAATGGTAAATTTCTGCTTTCATTTTCAATGCTTAAGGGCATTCAGCTAATAAACATTGCATGTCTTCAAACAAAATAAAAGACACAGTAGTAGATAATGGATGTTGTAAAACCTCTGACTTATCTCAAGTCTGAAACTTGGAGGATGAACATAACTTAGTTTATGATGTTCATCACAGCTGCCAGGAGACCTGGCTCTGCCTCCCCAGAGTGCAAGAGCTACAGGGAGTGCTCTTCAGGTCTCAGCTGAGTAATTAGCTGTTCTTAGTTAAAGGTCTGCATTAAGAGGGAGTTTTTCTACATTTATCCAAGCTGAATAATGGGTTATACCCCAAAAGTCTGAGGTGATATCTGTTTGAGACTCTCTTGTCCTAAGAAATTACACAGATAAGAAATATAACAAGTCATATATTCAGGGCTCTTTCAGTCATTATCTCAGGCAGTGGTTTATCCACTCTGAAGTGACCTTAGTGATGGGATTTTCTTCATTCCTTTTACATGAGGCTGAAAACACCAAGTTCCTGTTTGTTCTAAGGGAACTTTAAAGATTCCACGGCAGTTTTGCAAGAGGATTGTGTCATCTTTCCCTTCAAGGATCCTCCCCTCCATCCTGAAGCATGGTAGGTACATACCACCATGGTGGATACCAGTGTCAGGGGCTCAAAGATCATTCAGCTCTAAGAAAGTTTGCGATTATGATGGTATTAACTTCTATTTTTTCTTGGGCCAGTGTGACAAACCTCTCATGGCTAAGTTTTCCTTCTAATGCTTTGTTTTAAGAACACTTCCTCAGTGCTCTTTTCAGAGTGAGCAGAGAGCATATAAACAATTCCACTTTGTCTGACAGCAGTTGACTAGAACAGTGTACATTTATTTCTCCTGTTGCTGCCCTGCAGAGTGCCCTGTGCTGACTGCAGTAATCTGCCTTTGCTTAGCTGCTCACAGTGACATGGTGGGAGACGTGAAGGAACACAGCCCTGGGATTTTACAATTTAACAAGCTAAAAAACCTCCAATTGCTCATAATGAAAGTTGATGCAGTGACTGGGGAAGCGGTCCAAGAGGTGTTTTACATTTCTTGCTTCACCGTGCTTTTATATTTTGCTTTGCCCAGAGTGATGGGTGATTACCTTTGCAGCACTATTAGTGTACATGGCAGAACAGAGAGGTGGCCAGCATAATGCCCAGTAGTATTTAAATGGTGTTGGGCTGAAAGGATGCCCTTTCCTAGTGTAATGTCATCCATTCCTGCCCACCAAGTCTGTTGTCACTTCCCAGTCACTCCCCACCCAGCCATACTGATTCACTTGTGTATGGGGATGGACTCTATGTGGAATTAATTAAATTCTCCTGATTCAAAAGATGCTCTTTCCCCAAAACTGGTTTATTGTGGGTTATTGTTTGCTTGGTTCTGGTTTGTTTGTTTGTTTTCATTGGTTCTGTTGTTATTTGGTTTGTTGTTGCTACACCTGGGGATTTCTCTTACACTAGGACGTTTCTAGACATTTTTTTGCAGCCTGTCTTCCTCTTTCAGTCTCCAAGCAGCTGTTGAAAATTTTGGTCTTTAATTTCCCTGGCCATTCCTCAGTTTCATCTGGAACTTGTGTGTAATACTGTTGCTGCTGGGATAAATGGATTATCACTGCAGGTAAACTGATGCTGACAAAGCAGAAGAGTTTTAGGTATATAAATAGCACTTGGACGTTGAAACAATGCTTTCACAAATGTACCTTTAGAAGCCGTTTACAGACTGCAAGAATAGTCTATAACTCTTGTTTCTCTACTGCTTTTAGAAGAGGAAGCAAATTTACATAGCATTTTTAACTTTCCTGATGCATCCTGGCATAGCCTCCCCAGGAGGTAAAGATGAGCCTTGTGGTCTCACAAATGACTCTGCTGTGGGGTGGGGTGAACTCTTCAGCTCCAGCTGAGTTCAGCCAAAGCTGAAAGCTTGGCTGGCCTTTTTTATAGGAGCAAGAGTTATTTTTTTAAGTAGCCTTAAATCCCTTCTTTACTGTTTTGGTTTCATACAGAAGAAGAGATAAGGTCTACTTTCATGTAGTGTCCTGCCCTGGAGGCTTTTTCTTTAGATGGAAGAGCACCTGGGAGGACTGAGGCACCTCCTGCTCATCCACCCAGGACAGATGTGATGAAGCCTCAGTGCCTGGAGCCCTAGAGGGGACAGTAAAACCCAGCAATCCTGTTCCTGTGCCCCCAGCAGCATTGCTCTGTTGTGCTCCTCTATCTGCTCCACCTGTTGTCCCGGAGGATGAGCAGCCAAGGCAGCCACTCCTGCTCTCACCATTGTTATCAAGATCAGAGCTCTAGCAGGAATTTTGTTATTCCAGCCCATTTTCTGAATTCTCTTCCCACTCTTCAGGGTTTAGCCCAAGAAGAGCTGAATAATTCACTGCTCTGAAGCAATGAGCATGGTCTGTCCAGAAAAGGGGCAAACAATACTCTCATATTAACTAGATAAAGTACAGCACATAAAGATGTGTCACTGCACTGCTAGAGCAGATAAGACCAGGACTGAGAGTTTGGGAAAGCAGAGAAGCAGCAGGCCCAATGCAAGCTATTATCAGATAAACCACTGAGACGCAGAGCATTTGCTGGAAAAAAAACCAGAAGAACATTCCTGGAAATCAAGCTGACAATCAGAGGAAAGAAAACTCACATGCCACTGAAATTATTCCTAGAGAAGCACGCACCAGGAGCCTGTTTTGGATTGGGCTGTTAAATTGTTCAGCAGCTGGGAAGTGCCCTGTCATTGCTCCATGCAGCTGGGTATATTTCTGGGATGACTTCTGAGCTGAATTCTTCTTTCCTTTAACGCAGCCCGAGGCACAACCTACTGGAGTCATCAAAGCTTTTCTTTGTGTAGGTTGAAGCTCCTGCCCCAGGGAGTTGTTTAAGTGCAAGGAGAGAAGTGAGCTTCTCAAACTGATAAGGGCAGCAGGCCCAACCATACAAGAAAAAAGACTGAAACCCCCATGCCTGAAATAGCTAAAAACAAGGAGGCATAGCTTAAGTTCCTGAATTGTAGAGAGGTCTACATCTAGAGCCTCTCATCTCTCCAGTGTCTTCTATGTGATGGTTCTTGCAAATATTTCACCAAGTTTTCAAGTTCTTCCTATGCTATTCATGGCTCGGAAAAGCTTGCCCGTGCCTGGAAAATCATCTTGCATGTAAGTTGAAGTACAGCTGCTATGTGTCATCAGCTCTTGCATGGATAGTCTGCCTCCTGGTCTTTCTCTTGTGAAATCTGCCTAAACTAAAAGACTTCTAAAATCATTGGGAAAAGGACTGCTAGGACAATTTTTGACTTCTTGGGTGGTGAACTCCTCAAAAAACTATCCGGCTACATTATCTCCTTAATCTTTAATTGCTCTCCTGTGAGTCTGGGCCTTCCACATCTCTCTGTGTGGTGCTGGAGCATCCAGCCATTCACCAGTAGCTGCTGGAGGGTCCAGGCACTTGCTATGGATCATACTGGCAGATCTCTTGGAAGCAGATACTTTACAAGTGTCCAGTCTTGGTCCAAGGCATCATAACTGATGCCTTGGGAAGGCTGACCTGGAACAGAGACTGGACAGAGCTAGAGAATAAAGTAGATATTTATTGAAATGTCTTTAGGGTACACCTTGGGCAGGACAGGGCCTGACCAGGGCTACACCCAAGGTGGACTAAGAATGGTCACAAAATGGATGACCAGTCACAAGGTCTTACATTTTTATAAGTTTTAGTCCATTGGTACATTGAGGTTTAATTGTCCAATTACAGATTCAGGTTGTGAGGTCCCATCCTTCTTGTTCCTCCCTTCAGCCCACCGTTGTTTGTACTTTTGGGCCTGAAAATTGTCCTTGGTCTTTGTCAGGAAAAGGATTTGTTTTGTCTCCCTACTCTATGAAGAGAGCTGACTGGCACTTAATATGAGGCTTAGAACTACACCCCTAGGCAGCACAGAATGTGAAAAACATGAAAGCCAAAACTTAAGTGCTTACCTGCCTCTCCATGCCATTGTCACTAAGCCATAGCCCTCATCTATTCATTCCTGCAGATCTTCAAGCTGATTACTAAAGAAAGCACACAGCCTCAGAGAGGAGCACAACTTCATCCCACGGACATCCCATAACCACACAGCTAACAAAACATGGACAATAACTGCTGGCTAGAAGTAGATTCAGTTGGCTTTTTGCCCCACCAGACTGAAGCTCACTTGCCACAGGCCATGACCAGAGTGTCTTATGAACGACAGATGGACGTGCTGTAAACCGCAACAGACAATTAATGAATTAATCCACAGTGGCGTCACAGTGGCACCCAGGAATCTGTGCCAAATGGGTCATGCTAAAAACACTGGTTTAGTGAAATCACAGCCTGCAGAGAAGGGGAAAAAGCAGGGTGGGTGAAGTTCTATAAGGGAAGTAGAAAAAGTATGTAAAGTAAAATGATTTTTGTTACGATTATATTGCCCTTGCCAGTAGGGATTGGATTGGAACTTTTTTCATGAAAGTGTTGCCATTTTAGGCTATTTCCCTCTCAGTGACCCCTCACATTTGCTGAAATAAAACCTGAAAGGCAAGCTTCCCCTTAATTCTGCTTGATCTGTATTACTTCTGCCCTTTTTGGAATGGCCTTCTTTTTCCACTTGACAAAAAAATGTGAAAACTTTTCTGCTAACTAAGGTTTGAGCTAGTTCTTAGTAATGATGTTCTCATATCCGTTCTTTTTCCCCTTACTCATTCAAATACTATTGGCCATATTTCCCATAGATCTTTAGATTTCTGTATCTGAGTCTTGATTCTTCAGTATAGGCAAATCAGCTGTGACCCACCCACAAAGAGGACAAGGCTAAGACTTATGTCAAATTAAATTTACTTGCATTCCATTTGGAAAGATTACACAATAGATAAACTTTCTTATGTTTCTCTCCAATAGGACTTGAATTGATGCAATTATGGGTTTCTTTTCCCCTCCTTTGGTCAGTAAAGTATCATAAAAAGAGGGTTGATAAGTAACTGGTCACTCCATCAGCTTGGTGCAGGGCTGCACAGATCATGGTCCTTTCCCATTCCTGGAAAAATGATCTTTCCACTGCTCTGTAAGATCATAAAGTATATTTGTCACCAAAAGCCCAATCTGAGCAAATTCCTACAACATCTTTTAGTCTATGGTTGTCAAAATTTTGGATGACATCAACCTAAAAGATTAGGAAATGATTAAAAGCATTTTAAAGATTTCCCAATTGCTTCAGTTAAGTTTTTTCCAAAGGCCCAATTCCAACACTGGCCTCAGTCAAAAATTCTCATTTTTCATAAACATAAATATATTGAAAATTTTCTGATGCAAATAGGGACCTAATCAGATTTGCCTGAAGCACCAATTTTCCTGGCACTTTTATGCAGCCCTAGAAACATCCATTTAGTAACAATGTTGGCCTTCAGTCTCTGGGAGAGAGAGAAGTGACCATTTAGCACCGGTCAGAGGCTCTTGACCTATAGCAAAGAAACAGTGGATCAGACTTGAGCAATCCTGATCTCCAGGGGCTCTATTGAATGCAGGGCTACTTCTGAAAGCAGAGCAGGGAGTCTCACACAGATAGTGGAGGCAATCCTCTCATCACACTGCCTTTCCAATTCTGCAAGAACTTTTAACGCATTAATTCTGATACAAGGTGAGTTAGGACAGAAGCCTTCAGACCAGAGCATTGGCAGTGATGGATCCCCATTTCTCTGGGAATCTTTGGGTATGCCTTCCCTTCCTTTTGCCAGCTGAATGAGAAGTTTCCACAGACACAGCTGTGACACATAACTAGGCAAACCCCAGGGATTCTGTCATGCCTTGCACGGTATCTCTGCCTGGCACTCAATCACAACAGCCTGCTGAGCAGATATGCTGCTGTTTAATTAGAGCGTCTGGGCTCACCTCCTGTCCTGCTCTAATGACATTAGTCAGAAGTGAACTGCCTGGTTCCTGCCTCTCCCAGGCCAGCTAAGCTGCTGGCCTGAAGCTGGCCAGATTGGTTAATTGCTGACTTTTAAAGGTCAGCTCTTTCAGAATCTAATAACACTCAGAGGGTTTCCAGCACCAGGTGGATTGGAAAGAAGAGCCTGTATTCCTCCCACAAGATGTTTTTGGTAAAGAGCTGTTGGAACCCTGAGCACTGAGAATTTTAGACTTTCTGTGCTGACAGGCACTGACCACCCCAAGAAAACACTGCATTTCACCTGAGGCCATGGAGAAGGCTTCCAAAATAGAATGATAGCACTGGGATTATGGGTGTGTAGTTTGAGTAGAAGTGTGTAATATCACATGGTGGAAAACTTAGAGTTTAAGGGTTTAGAATATAGTCATATATATATATATGTATGGTAAGATGGAGGATTTAAGGTGTAGGCTGAGTCCTTCTTTTTCACCTTCTTCTTCATGGGTCTGGGTGGTGTTTTGTAATTGGATAGAAAAGTCCACATTGCAGGCCACGGGTGGTTGGTTATTGGGTTAAAAGTAAAAATAATTTAGGTGTCATTTCTTAATTGGACAGTTTGTCCGTAAAAGGCCTTTTAGAGAGAGAGATACGGCTCCATTTTTAATTTGTTAGCTAGAAGTGCTGTAGAACTCATGGCTTGTGAGACTGTAATGTAGATAAGAATTAATAAACATCTGAGTCCGAACACAAAATACTGTCTTGAGCATTTAATCCCGACCCTGGAAAAAAGAAGATAAAAAGCAACAAAGGGCACCTGCAGGGGCAGCAGCTTCCCCTCAGGTTCAGGGCAACTGGCACAGCACCAGCTTCTGGGGGTGTGCACCTCAGGAGAGAGGAGCGAATAAGGGAGATGTGTATCTGAAAGGAAAGTGGGAAAAACAAATGACCTGTTTGATGAACTGCTTTGTCCTGTTATAAGGTACCACATCATATCCTCAGAAATTCTCCATCCTTGGAGTATCCTAATAGGAAAGCTGAGTGATTGCTCAAGTAGTAGCTGTTGGGTAGAAAAACTCAGAAAGCTGAAAACTGGCTAGAGAGCAATACAAATATTTCAGTAAAGGATGGATGTCCTCAGTTTCCTGCATGCTCTGTCCCAGCAAGGAAAGCAGATCTGCTCCTGGGGATACCTGACTACAATCTACATGGTTTATTAATCAAAGATATTAACCTCTATATTTGAAAAGCAGATTCTCTTCTGTTTTATCCTCCTTCACAGGAGTGAGGCCAGCAATGGGCACTGTAAGACCTTCCCTCTTGGTAAAGGAGACAAGAAAGCTGAGGGCAATTGCCCTTTTTCCCTCCCTGAGTTCCCTGGCAGGCAGGAAAGGAAATCCTCATCTGGGACTCTCCTTCTTTCCTCGAACAGATCCTTTCCTCCCTCATGCAAACACCTGAATGAAACAGCTGCAAGCCTTAAAAACCTTCAGTCCCCTCACTGTTCCAAATTCAGCCTGCCTTGAGCCAGGCGGTCTTCACTGGCAGAGCCACAGAAAAGGGGATGTTTTGAGAGACATCAAAGGGGAGTTTTGGATCTGCTGCTTCCAGAGGAAGAGCAGTCAATTTATATAATTACAGCCGGGACTTCCACTTCTCTTCTTGGCAGACAGTCTTGTTTAAGATCTTTCATTATCAATTCACAACTGAGTTTATACAAGATGAGTAGATTTTTTTTTTGTCTTTCTCTGGTTGACAGTTTTCTAACATTGTTTAGTAAGAAAAAGTTTGAACAGTTGCTTTTATCTTTTCCTTGATTTTCTTCATCCTTTTTCATCCCTTCTTACTGATTTTTGAGGGCTTCTTCCTTTGAATTTTGGCCTGTTTTTTCATGTGCTTATTTTAAACTGATTTGCATGTAGATGATCAACTGGAAATGCAGTTTGGGTAAGATGTTTACAAACTGATATTAAATGACTCTGCTTGTTTGCACAAAACAGTAATTGAATAAACACTGGTTATTAGTTTACTTGCATATTTGCTTTGCATTCTTTCACTTGGTTTCCACAAACAACACAGGGATGTTTGTTCTATAGTTAATAGCATTTAAGATAGTCTAAAGTAAGTAAATAAATAAACAGAATTCTTGGTGTGTTCCCTGCATAAAAAGAGGGGTTTGTAAGAGTAAGACCTAGAAAGTAGCTTTAGTTTTTCTTAGCATTGCTGTTTTTCTGATTATTCATGTCCTTTAATTTTTTTGTTACATATTCACTCACTGAGCCCGTCTTTTTTTTCTTTATTATTCTCTTTCTTCCACTATACTCATTTTGCCTACAGCAAGCCATAAGATTAATAAAAGAAAGCCTGCCATAAATACATTTATATTTTAAGTACTGAAACAACATTTATACTTCATATTTTTGTTACATTCTTTCTATATCAATGTATTTCCTTTCACAAAAACCCTCGTGCATGCTTCTGTGTTTTACAATATAATGTTACAACTTTTAGATTTGATTTTCTGAGCTTCTTACCTAGGGTCTGTGTTGCCTTCCTTCTGCTGTGACCTTGATTTTATATATGCTAAATTTTGGGTTCCTAAATCCTGTAAGACCTCCAAAAATATTTTGCCAGTTTATTGCTGATAAGCAATTGATCTTTCCTGCTTTCCATTTAATTGCATGTAGCTTTTCTCCATGTGATGTTTTTAGCTACATAAGCAAGCTGATATAAATATTTGGTATGAGCTGTTAAATAATTTTGTTTCCACCCACAGTTCTGCAAGATGATTTTCTTAACTAGAATATATTTTACCATTTTATGAAGAACACAAGTTATTTGGACATGACATAATTTCCTGAAAGCCACCCTGCAGAGGTGACATAAGAAATCCCCAGTTCTGGACTTCATCAGGTAATGCTACTTAGTGACATTTTACTCCATAGGCTAAATTTTAAGTTAAGTTAAGATTTTATTGCCTGCTTTTTTTTTTCATAAAATACGAATTGTATTGCATTCACTAATTATGGATCTAGGAGGAAAAACAGCATTCAGAGTTGCTTTGGATGCCATTCTGATTTTATTCAAACTAATCTATCTGTTTCTGCACTGTGTAAGCACTGTAATCTGACAAACCCTCTTCACAGTGCAGGAGTTCAAAGCAAGAATTGATTAGATTAAATGTTTTTTTTCAATTTGCCATCAAATCACTCTCTTTCAGCAACAGCATGCACTTAAAACAAAAAGCAGTGCAAGGTGCATATCAAAAATTCAGAGGGCGGGTGGGGTAAAACTAGTAGGTTTGTAATAGTGTGCCTGCAGTGATCTGCCTAGATGTCACAAGAATCTTTTTCTATAGTTGTACCCTTACCTTAAAATGTACTTCTGATTTATGTTTGGCTATCTATATATATTTTTAGCAAAATTGGAGTCAGATGCACGGTCCCTTTTTCTGTGCATATGGATAACACAGACAAAGGGACCACATACAATTAAATGGTCACCAAGTCCCAGACTGACTCCTGGCTCTTTAAGCTGCGAGTTGCAAAGGACACTGCTCTAGCATGCCAGAGAAAAAACACAGTTAATGGGACTGTTCTCAGTGATGAGTCCCAAAAGAGCAGTGACAGAACTCATGAGCACTCTGGGTGCCTTTCTGTGCTCTCCAGTTGTCTACAAAGAGGTTAAAAGGAGGGAGTGACCACTCAGGCTGCTTCATGCCTGGGTTTGGAAAGTCCTGGGAAGAGCAGGTCAGAGATCTCACTGGCTCTGAGCAGAGGGGAAAATGGTCACTGAACCCTGACTGGCATGAACTCCATACTACTAGTTATTAATCTTTTCAGAGAGTGATGTTCTCAGATTGTAACTTTGGAGAAACATGAAGAAGTGACTGGATTTCACCTTTCCCTTCACAATTACGTTCTCTTATTTCCCATTCATAATGAATATTTATCCTGCACTCTAGAATCTGGTGTGAACTCTCATTTTCTGTAGTGTCCCACTGTGATTTTTTTAAAGCTCAATTTTGACTTCAGTAGGAATTACGATGAGAATGAATTATGGTGCAGTACAATTTTGTTATAGTAGTTTTTATGTTAGACTCTAAACCTGTCTAATGTACCCATTGGACAACATTTGCCCTATGGCGTAAGTGCCTATTTCTCTTCCAGCATAGGGAGGGCTTGAGGAGGATGAACTCTTTGCCCATCTTGCTTGATGTTGCTTCTCCTGCTTTGGGCTTCAGCTCTCATTAAATTTTATACTCTAGTTAGAAACTGAAGCTTGAAAAGTTGCTGCACTGCAGGAAATTCATCACAAGGAGAAGCTGCTGTGCTGCTGACTTGAAGGAGTGGAAGACTGGCAGTTCCTATAATGTCTTCTTGAGCAGCAGAGCTTGAGGGTTTGCTGGAGAGTCACACCTCTTGCACCCTCTGGATATCACCAGGGTTTGCACACAACTAAGGAAGTCTTTCAGGCTGAGAGCTTTTGCTTCTGAATATGGATCCTAGGATCTGAACAGAGCAAGAAATGAGCAAACACTGCAAGGAGACATCTCTGTCAAAGCTGCAGCTGAGCACAAGGCAGTTCTAGAAAATCAATAAAACCAATGAAGCTTGACATTTTAATTGTCTTGTTTGCAGAACTAAATCTGGTAATGAAGAATGATGTTCAGTGGCTGAGATTAAAGGTCTGAAATGTGCCATGTATCCTCAGACGTGCACTAGAGTGAGAGCACTCTCAAAGTGGAGGCTTGAAGTGGATGCTAGCAAAAAAGGGGGCTGAGGAAACAAGTGAGCTTGTCAAAACTAAATTAAAATGCTTTTCCTCCTCCAGACTGTCCCCTGAAGAGCTATTGTGTTAGAATTTGGTTTCCAAAGCTACCATTAATTTGTGAACTGGCAGGATTTTTATGTTGCAGTTGCCAACCTACCTGTAATGCTGGAGTCTCTAGTGGTACTTCTGCAGAGGTATCTCTAGGCTGTATTTGACTAGCAAAACAGCAGTGAATAGTTTAGGTGGAAATTAAATGAGTTCAAAGAAGCATGTATGTGTTCCTGAGCTCTTTCTAGCTCTGCTAGGGCTAAGATTACTGAATTTGACTTGCTAAGGAAAAATTTCCAGGATTATGCAGCCCTCTACTTGAAAGTTTCTTGGTACTTTTTCCATTTATATTCATTCTTCTCTGCCAGGAGAGAACACCCAGGTAACCTTGAGCACAGATATAGGGCAAAATCCCTTTGGTTTTATTGGCCCCTTGGAACACAATTGCTGTAGAAGTATTTGTGGGAAACTGTGCTAAAACTGCCCCTTTGAATGTACTAATTAGAATCTGTCAAGCATATTCTGACTGGAAACAGTTCATGACAGAATGGACATATTTTTGGCCTTGAAAGGATGACTAAGACACAAACAACAACAAAGCTTATTTAATACTGGTTATATATTCTTGTTATGGAAGTCAGACAGCATAATTCTCACCGGGGACCACTCTTGATGTACTGGCTACACGGTCCACCTTGGAACATGAAATTCTACAGAACAGCAAAGCTTTTAATCCCTGGTTGCAGGCTGGGGTTGCTTCAGGCCTGAGTGTTTACTACCCAGAGAGCTGCGTTCATCAGCTACACATGAACATGGCCTTCTGTTGAGAGAATAAATGCCTGATATTTATGGTCCACACTGCTGTAGGATGAATGAGTCACATATTTACTCTCAGGATTAGACACCAGGGACCTGCTGCACAGCAAACCACCATGCCTGTGGGTTCTGAAGCACTTGGGGGCTGTAAAGCACTAGAATAATAATGCTGTTCCTTCTGAGTAATGTCAAAAATGTCTTTGCTATTCAAATACAGCCTCCAATGATATCTAAGGAGAATATACGAGGAAGATAAAGGGAACCAAGCACAGGAATTGACAGGCAAGTAGGCTGGCTGGTTGTCACAGTTCAACATTTCAGGATATGAAGTTGTTTTCTAGACCTTGAGCTGGACTCATTCTTCCCACAGAGAATTTCAAAATTTTCTTGGTTTCCCAGTGTCAGAGAAGGTCTAAAAATTTAAGAAGGCAGGAAAAGGGCACAGAGATGCCATGTTCCCATGCTAGGTCAATTGCAGGGAGGAAATTATTTTTTGCCTGACAAATTTCTGCCTCAGAAAACATTTTGATTAAGAGAACCTGTGCTGTTGGCTACAGTTCTTTGGTATCCAGTACCATTTGCCTCCTGTGCTGTGCTTGCTGCTTTCCTGACTGCGCAAGGAGCAGTGGAGAGGCTTGGTTCTCTCTCTGGCTGAGTGCAGGTACAAAGTGGTGCTAGAAATTCCCTGTAGTGCCCTACATGGCTCTAGCAGCCACTCAGAAAAGCACAGAAAGATCCTGTCCCACACCAGCCTCCTGTAGCTGTCCCAGGTGGCACCAGGTGACTCTGTTTAAGCAACTTCACAGAGCCCTGGCTGGACATGAAGAACATGAAGCCCTCATCCCCACGTAAATGTGAACGTGCATCCGTGTTGGACTTTGGGTTTTGAAACCGAACCCTAGTCTTAGTGTCCCTCAACATCTCCTCCACAGGAGATTTTTTATGGGACTTGATACCTAAATTTGCATTCACAGGTTATCCCACAGACTTGGAGTAACTATGGCCCTGTAATAATGCACAACTGATCCTATGGGGATGATGAAGTAATCTCAAAATGTTGGGATTTCTACTTCTTCCCTGCTTCTTGCAGATGAATTTGAGTTGTTTCCTACTAATACCTTTGATTTACATCTCTAAGGATTTCCCTCCTTCCAAGAATGCAAATGGCAAGTGAGTCAGAGCCCACTTAGGAGAATACCCCCCTGTGACAGTGGTAGTGGTACAGATTCATAATCCTGCTAGATGATCCAAAACAAAACCATTTCTATTGATATTGCCATGGGAAAGTTCACAAACCACCAGAATAAGGTTGTAACATCAGCTTGGAATGACCTTTAAGAGGCCAATACCCACAGTTTATCTCATCTTAAATTGCTCCCACAGGCAAAACATTTGGTTTGCCTTTTAAACAACCAGTGGGAAAGCAATGCTGTTGTGAAAAAGGAAGATGTGCTGTTTTGTCAAAGGCAGTTGTTTTCTCTGACTGGGAGAGGAATGGCATTTACACTCAGAACAAGATACTCTGTCCCAGAATTATCTGAGAATTAAGAAGGGAGAAGTAAAAGTTCATTTAATAAATATTTTACAAGCAGTGGATGGGAAAATTAGATGCCATTGCCCTCTGCTTTGGCAAGGTACCTTTTTTTTTTTTCTTCCCCCAAAGAAAGCATAAAAAGCCAAACTCAAAATAGCCTCTGTCTTACAGGAAATATAGGAATTGCTAAATTTCTAATGTGTGTTACTCTGCACATACAACTTCCCCCTTCTCACTGCCCAGCTACAACCCTGTTTTGTGCAAAACAAATGAATCAAGTGACTGGAAAGGCCCTGATGAAAATAACACACATGCTCTTACACTGGTGATATCAAACAAAAACCTTGGCTGCAAGAAATCAATATCAGCATTTGTGACACTACATAAACCACGGCACAGAAAGACAAATCCTACCCCTTCAAGCAGGCACTGACATAAAGCAGAGCAGGTCAGGCAGGAAACACGAAAAACTGTACAAATACTTTGGAGTTATCCCCACCATTAGTTGATTCTAGCACTACCCATTCATACTTGCTCATTAACATTAGCTGGGTGGAAGTGGGGGCAAAGTTACATGGTATAGAATCTATACATTTTTATAGATAACTTAAAAGTTCTTTGCAATTGATTTACAATTTATTTTCATTTTGGAAAATGTACTGTGTAAGAATTGGAAACCTTCACCTCTATTGCTAATCAAGGAGTCAGACAGTTTTTGTGACCCCCTAAAGCAGGACTTTCAAGTGTTCTTACTTATGCTACAGGTCTTTATCTTGGAAAAACAGGCATAAAAGTTTGCACTAATTCAGGACACATTCCTTGTTTGTGTTTGGAACAAGAACAACAACAAAAAATCTGGATTCTGAGAAATTCCTGCACACCATGGACAAATAAAACTCTGAGATTTATTTCCACAATTCCCATAAATTTTCCTTCTCACCCTGGAGTGTAAGCTTGCTTTCATTGCCTAAGGTAGGAGTGACTGAGGAAGTATTCAGTCATTTCATGCTTGATGCTATGAGATTGCATCTCTTTTGACTTGATTTTCTTTGGGGCTCTTTTTTCTAAGTATTCTACTGTGCTCTGGACTGGGTAACACTTTATTCTTTTAGTCTCTACATGCTCACACTGCTAAGTGTGTGCTGCTTCAAAATGTAGTCTGTAATTACCTGAGCAGGTAATTCCCTACTTTTCAGAAGACCAATGCTGCTGCTGCACTCAGACCTATGTTTTGCACACACTGGGCTTTGGTCTGAGAGAGTTTTTAATGCCCAGGTTCCCTCTTTACCTTGCAACTTTAGTCCTCGCCTTCCCAGTGTGTACTTAGGCTTAGGGGCTGAAAGGGGAGGCTCTTTTTAACCTGGGTTCCCAAACACAGACCTTAAACTGCAGGGAGAGAGACCTTTGAAAAGGTTAGGAAAATGTTTGATGGGTACAATTAACAGGATTTCAAAATGACACTCCAAAAAAGTGAAACATTTTGTTTTTACCCCTTGCAGTCACTCATGACCTTTTTATTAATGAATGACGTTTTTGCAACCAGTCTATCAGTGACACTTGCCCTCCTTTCAGAAATATGTCGTGATCCTTATCATGTAGCTGCTGTTTGTGATAGCAAAATGGCCTAGAGCAAATATCCAGCTCGTGTAATTTGGCATAACTCCATGGAAGTCACTGAGGCTATGAATGCTTCTCCAGGGACAGGATCAAACCTAGAGTATTTGTGTTTCTTTTTTTTAGGAACATGGGTTCATTTTGGAATACTTCAAACACACATTTGTGATTCAAACATTATTTTGACTTTTCTTGTCTCCCCAAGAGCTTGAAAGGCACTTGCCATTTGGCTGGAAAAGAACTCCTTACCAATTTCACTCTCAAAGATTATTTTACTTATAAGCTATGAAGAACCAAAAATAGCTGTGTAGGTAGAGGTGAATGGCCCTTTTATCCAGGCCCTGCATTTGATAGTTGTGATTTTATGAGCTATGGCCAAAACCAGGAAATGGGCAGATCAAATTTCTCATGCTATTAGTCCAGTTATATTACCTCAGGGAAGTAATTATTGCCTCAGAGTTTGTTATAACACAGAGTGAACACAAACAATTTAACATCACTGGGTACTGCATCTTCTTCTGAGTCTCACAAACCAGCAAGGGGCCTTTCCCTGCTTGAAGGCGCTGTGAGAGATGTGTTCCCAAGGACCTGAGGTGGCAGGGACAGCAGGGTCACACACAACCCAGCTGGCAGAGCCCAGGCCACTGTCCCAACTTCACAGCAGGCTGAAGCACCATCACAGTGGTGGCCTCATCACCACCCACAGAAGCTTTTCAAGAACTCATGTGAGACTTCAGCCTGGAGATCCATGGCTTGCTGCTGGGCTGATGATGGACCCAGGGCTGGAGCTGGGACAGTGAGACAGCTCTGCTGGGCATGGTCTCAGTGACAGTCCCATTGCTTCTATGGCTGCTCTCACTTGAGATATATTTGTCTAAACACCCTGCGTGCATTCAGAGAACTGGAGAGAATGACTCTATGCCCAAAATCAACAGCACAAATCCAAGTCAGAGCCAGTTAGGATGCACCCACAAACTGCAATGACTCACCAGTATCCTGGCTTATCACCAGATGCATTTGGATGGGAAAAGGCTTTTGACCAACAGCCATGTGGGATAGATCTGAACCAAGGATAAAAAGTAGTATAATCTTGTTGCTGCTTTCCCACATACCATTTGTTAGCTCCTAGCATGACATTTTCAGCTCACTTTTAGCTAAAAGCTAGTCACTACCACTAGAAATGCTGAGCCCAGGGAGTTAGAAATGCACTTAGTAGCTTCTCTTTATGAGAGTCTTCTTGATTTCCCAGCCAGCAGCAAAATACTCCGAAGAGGAATTTCACTCTGTTCTATGCAGACAAAATACATAAGCAACTCCCAAGGGCATAAGATAGACAGTGGAGATGGATTTTTATGAAAAATTATTTTCTATATTTTCAGGTTTCACGAAGCTGCTTAATGTTTAGGTTCCTTCAGTTCTACAATAGTGTCTCTCAACTCTGATAATGTATTTTTTTTCCACCATACTGGTTCTCCTCTAAAAGTACTTTTTTTCCTTTTTTTTTTCTTTTTTTTTCTTCAGTGCACATCTTTCTTATCTATAAGCATGAAGATATGTTTCACTTTTATTCTGCTTTGTTGCCAAACATTTATTATACAGAATGAGGATGGAGTCTGGCTTATAGCATTCACTAGTGTTCAGCAAACCTCACAATTTTTAATTCATTTCAGCCAAGTCAAGTCATTGTTCTGCTCTATTTTGTGTCAGATTATGAAATCATTTGTGTCTGAGGAATGTTTTCCATCTAGAGGAATTCCTTACAGTGTGGAATTGAGCACTCAGACAGCATGTACAAGTTAAAACACACTCTATTCTCACTGTGATACGTGTCTTAAATGGTTTCTCCATGCTAGGGTGGTCATTGCTCTTGAAGATGCCTCCACAGTGCAAAGGTTTTTCACTAGTGTGTAGGAAAATACAAGTGAAAAATGTATTTGTATTTTTGTTACTACAGCCTTCACTCAGCCATATTTGGAATATGAAATGGATAAATATTTACAAAAAGCAATAGCACAATCTAAAGATGGAACAAGTGGCCTGTGGAGTGAAGCACGTTTTATCTTTGCCTGAAACAATCTGGGAGGGAACCACGGTGTCCCTGTCTGTGTCTCCATTTCCTCCTTTGCAAAATGCAAGATGTTACAAGATCTTTATTATACTGTGGTAAAGCATTTGCAAAACTTTAGGCCTAGTCAGCTGCATGCAGGGCTCCATATGGCCTTTGAACAGCTCCTGGAAATGTATCCAGGAGCAGAATTTGGCTTAATGAGGTTTCTCAGATCATCAAGTGCAAGTGGGTTCTTCTGCCCCAGCTAAATGTCATGACAGGGGTAATGTATCTTGAAACTTCTCTAATGTTCAGGGAAAAGCTGACTGTCTTCTGCAATATTTATTATCATATAATTACTCTTCCTTTCAGTCAGTGGCTCATCTGTCTTTCATGGCTTCCTTTTTTTAGGAAAACCTTCCAAACTCAGAGAAGATGGACTTTGTGGTATGCTTTATTTTTGTTTGGTTGGTTTTCGTTTTTGTGGTTTTTTTTTTTTTTTTTTTTTTTTTGTTTTGTTTTGTTTTAAAGTCATGACAGACTCTGATCCATAGAATTGGTTTTCCCCTTTTCTTTTAATGCCATTTATTACTACAAGCCTCTGATTTAAGAAAAGTAATGGACTTGGAAGTTGTGCAGAACCTTTACAAGAATGAAAGCTAGTTCAGAAAGAAATGAGAAACACTGCTTTTACTTTATTCCAATATAGTGAAATAAGGGTGAGTTTCTGAGCCAGTCCAATGCTCTGTTTAAGCTGAGAATTGATTTGTGTGTCAGGATATGCCCAAGGGAGGGTGACAGAGGGTCTGGAGCAGAACTCTTATGAGGAGCAGCTGAGGGAGCTGGAGTTGCTGAACCTGGAGAAAGAGAGGCTCAGGGGAGACCATATTGCTCTCTACAACTCCCTGAAAGGGGGGGTGTATCCAGGTGGGAGATTAGGCTCTTCTCCTTTCTAGAGAGAAGGGGAAATGGCTTCAAGTTTCATCAAGGAACTTTAGACTGGATATAAGAAAAAATGCTTTCACAGAAAGAGTTGCTGACAACTGAAATAGTGGTTGAGTCATCATCCCTGAAGGTATTTAGAAGATGTGTGGGTAGGGCACGTGGGGACCTGGTTTAGTGGTGGGCTTGGCTGTGTTGGGTTAATGGTTGGATTTAATGATCCTAAAGTTCTTTCCCAACTTAAATGATCTGATGATTTTTGTCTGTTTCTGTACCAGCACAGAGGAAACCTGCAGGTCTGTTGGTTTTCAGTTGCTCTTCCTTCACTGACAATTTTAACTGACTTGCAGAATAAAGTTTTTCCTAACAGGAGCATATTCCTTTTCCATTATAAAGTGAAATATTTTCATTTTCCATTTCTAACCACCAAAAATAATAGAAAAACCCAGCAAAAATATTAAAAATATGAACAGTCCTGTATTTTCTGATATTTTTCCCAAGACTAAATTACTATTTTCCTAAACACCCTCTATTAATAACACCCTCTAAGATCTCTTGAAATCTACACAGTTTCAACATGAGAAGCTACTGTTTTTGGCAATATTATTTTCTATTTCTTTCACATGAACACTCACATAAAGCATATCAGCCTGTCCTAAAATCTCACAGATTTATCCTTTCATGCTCAGCCAAATCGGGATAAACTTGCAGTTAAGAGTCATGTCTTCCCCTGATGTGTGATCATTGCACATAATAAACACTGATGATCACATTAACTGTCATTACAAACTAACTGTTTTATTTTTGAGAGCCCTGCGTGGTCTTTGTTGTGTGCACAGCCAGGAGGTGGAGCTTGTCTCTTCAACATCTGCATCACTGATGGAGACAAAAGGTTCCTGAGGTGACCCCTGGTGACCTGGAACCACTGAACCAATGCTTCATTGCTGTGTGCGATAAGTGTGAATGTTCACACTTGGTCTCCCAAAAAGTTGATTTTATTATCCTTGGCACAGTGACACAAAGAGAGACCAAAATGAACAGGCAGCAAAATATAGTTGAGTCTGTTTTAAAGAAAAACTGCGTAAATTCATAGTACAGCTCCAGTTTAATTACTGATCAGGCTATATTTATGCATGATGAGAAGCAGCTTATTAAAACAGCAAAATGTAATTATCTCATCTCTACTCTAGACAGGTCTGACTGTCCTTGTACAAAAGCAGCATGGCAGCTCATCTTCGGGATCTGTAATCATAAGTTTTATCCAATCTGCCCAGCAAGCCTTTTACTGTGTAGAAACTAAGTCTGCCTACTTCTTTCAGTTCACCAGTAGAAATCACTGATTTCATCAAATTCTGTTGCAGTTTCCTTGCTCAAGCACTCAAGACTGATCCTTCCTGGACTCCTCAGCCCATGGTATCAATCAGCCTCATACAAAGAGTTGTTTATTTTTAACAGCAGTTTTACTCAGCCCTGTTTCGGTGCCTCTGCAGGACCACATGGCATTTCCTAGGGAAGTGCCCAGAGCTGTGTTGTAGGGTAGGTCATACCCCCACCACACAGCTTTAACCCTTCTCAGAACCAACAAAAGTACCCAGCCCTTGGTCCTGATCCACTACAGACCCCATGGCTGCTTCCTCTCTTGCAGCTTTTCACACAGAAGTGCCTGGGAGCTCATGTGGGTTGTGACAGCTTGAAAAGACTGGTGTTTCTCCAGCCAAGGAGCATGGGTGGTCATTGCATGCCATGGGAGAGGGCTGAGGGGTCTTTGAGAGTTCAGGTCTAGTGGGGAGGGGCTTTGCCCTGCCCTTCATGCCTCTGCTACAGGAACAGTCCAGAGGAAACTGCTCCCTGAATCCCATTTGGAGGGGAGGGGAAGAACTCAGTTGTTTTATTCCATCCCATGCAGACAGCTAAAGGACCAGATCTGGGAGCAAAGTGTGCAGATTAAGTTATTTGACAAGGTGGATACACTGTGAACAGTTTTTGGGGTTATTTTGGACCTTATGTATACAAATGTGATGTGAATTCTCATCTGGTATGACTCAGTCTCTTTTTCCATTTGTGCCAGGTAAATGCTTCATTTTCTCTGTCCACAATTCAACAGCTTTGTACCTTCAGAACCCAACACGTGAAATTTGAGCTTTTTATTTGACTTTTTCCCCTTACTTATCCCAAAACTGGCTATTTATTTTACGGCTCCTAAGGTGCCCCTAAGATCCGAATATTCAGTGCTGTCGTCACCACCTCTACCTCCTTAGCTGAAAGGCGACTCAGATTTTACAGTGCAAGTTGTTATACATTCCTTCCAGGGGTATTTAGAGAGATGCTTCAGCTATAAAGATTGTAACCAGATCTCAACCTGTCTGAAAGGCTGTTTATGTTTGGATCCAATTGTTCTGGTTTATATCCATCCCTAGGAATGTTTAGTTATCCTTTAATTGTAAATTATGTTATTCATGTGTCTATTTGCTGTAATTTCTTCTGCTAGAAGTGACATTTCAAGTTCTGCTCTCAAGGAATTAGGGTAGAAATCCCCAAAGCACTTAAATCACTTGAGCATAATGAAACATTTCAGCTATTGCCAGCTGTGGAAGTTAGCTTTTGCCATTGTGCTGACAATGTCACTTAGAAAAACCCTGTGGCAAATACCTAAACCCACCACAACTTTAATAAAAACTCAGAACAGCATCACCTCCCCGCTTCCAAAATTTCAGCAAGCCACAGACTTTGACCACAGGGGCAGGAAATGTGAGTCCACTGGTTGTAACTTCTTGGAAAAGGCTACTCTTAATTGTAATACCTCCTTAATTGTAATACTCCTTGTAAGAGTATTTCTGATCTGAATCCTGCTGTTCTCATTAAATGACAGCAAGCCTACTGGGGAGTGCTCTACTGCTTCCATTCAAAGGGAGCCTAGAGCAGTTCCATCAAAGGAACTGCCTCCCAAGGGAGAATCCAGCACAGCTTAGAAAGGATCTGTTAGGCAGAACTGAAAAATTAAAAGATCAAATGGAGAATATTTACACTTAACTACAACTGCTCTCTAAATTTCTATTTATACCTTCTCAGCTTCAGGTGGAATTATTGCTTAGGTTTGCTGATACAGCATACTTAAAAAAATCTCCTGACAACAGCTTCAGGCGCATTGGAAATAATACTTAATTAAAACCACATAAGTAAATGTCAGCAGTACCCTCTAAAGCTTTGACATTAAAAAAAAAAAATATGCAGTTTAAAAAAAATCTCTACAACTGCCTCTTCAGTGAAGGATGGTGAGATAATCTACTACTTTCTGAAAGGTTTAATGTAATATTTTTATTATTCAGGAAAATGGGCAGGTTCAACTACTCCACATATTTGGGAAGAGATCAAATGTAGATGAAAGCTCCCCCTTCAACTTTACTGATGTTTAATGAGACAATTTTACAGAGCTGCTGTTCCTTCTCTTATCAGCAGCCTCCTAAATCTCCTGGATTGTCAATGGCTTCTGTGAAGCAAATCAGATCAGCATCTGGTTTCTTGTAAAAACCAGTGCAGCAACATGTGCCGATGCCTGAACAAAATCTGATTTTGAGTTCTGAATGACACAGAAATTTCCTATTCGAACAGCTGCAAATATTTTGTTTCCCTTTTTATCTTTCCTCCCCTCATCAGTTTAGTTGGAACTCACAAATTCAAAAAACTGAGCTTTCAGGTATCTTGCTCTCTCATTTGGCCTCAAGGAGCAGCCTGGAGTGAGGAATGTTTTGCGATGTGGCTGCTGCCCTGGAGCTGCAGGGCTTTGCCTTTGGAGCCCCCTATGCCGGTTGGAACCCTGGGCACCGAGAATTTTAGACTGCCTGTGCTGACAAGCACTGACTGCCCCAAGAAAACACTACATTTGACCTAAGGCCTTGCAGAAGGCTTCCAAAATTGAATGATAGAACTAGGATTATGGGTGTGTAGTTTGAGTGGAAATGTGTAATATCACACGGTGGAAAACTTGGAGTTTAAGGGTTTAGAATATAGTCATATATATATATATGGCAAGATGGAGGATTTAAGGTGTAGGCTGAGTCCTTCTTTTTTACTTTGTTCTTCATGGGTCTGGGTGGTGTTTTGTAATCGGACAGAAAAGTCCACATTGCAGACCATGGGTGGTTGGTCAGTTATTGGGTTAAAAGTAAAATAATTTAGGTGTCATCTCTTAATTAGACAGTTTATCCTTAAAAGGTCTTGTAGAGAGAGAGATGTGGAGCCATTTTTAATTTGTTAGCTAGAAGTGCTGTAGAACTCTCAGTTTGTGAGACCATAATATAGGTAAGAATTAATAAACATCTGAGTCCGAACACAAAATACTGTCTCGAGCATTTAATCCTGGCCCTGGCAAAAAGAAGATAAAATGCAATGTCTGCCCAGCCTTCTCATTCAAAGAGACCATGATGAATGTGTCCTCAGCACAGCCAGGCGTCCCTGGAGATCCACCCTAGCATTCCTCTTGAGTCATCCGAGGCCTGGCTCAGAGGAAGGTGAGAGCTCACCGTGCATCCTCCTGCTCTGTGCAGGCCTGCAGTCAAAAACCCTTCAGTCCAGGGTATTTTTCCCATTGGTCAGGACACAGAAAGCAGCTGTGTGGGTGTCCCCTGAGCACTGCAGATGTGAAGACAAGCCTGGTGTGCTGCTGCCTGTGGTGCTGCATGCCAGCCACAGCTGCAATGCACTGGGAGGATCACGGGTTGCAGCCTCTAGCTGAGGGATGTGTTGCTGTGGCCATCCTGGGAACCCAGGAGGGAGCAGGAAAAAGCCTCCATCAATCAAGGGGGAAATAAATATTCCTACTGAGGATTTAAAATCCAAATTGGAGGGAAAAGGACAGGAAGCCTCTTTCTCACCTGTGCTAACAACTCAGCTGGGTTTTGTGGAGAGTAAGTGAAGCTCAGCAACTTCCCACAGCTGGATGGGGATGGACTGGATGAAGTAATTTGCTGCAATATCAGCCCAGGGACAGAAGAGGAGGTAGAAGCCAAACGAGGTTTGTAAACAAAATAGTAGTAAAAGGAAAATTCAGCTTCAGGGAAGCTGAAACCAATTGTCAAATCAGCAAGCAGTCTGCTCTGAAAGAAAGGAGAAAATTGTTTCAAAACAACTAGAGAAAATTCCAGAGGTTCTGGTAATTGTCAATCACCCCCAAACCACTGTGTTTTGGGTGGAGAGTGTTTTGCAGCCACAACTGAATTATCCCACCTGACTCTGGGCTGTGGGGCTGGGTGGGAACATGGATGTGCAGAGCTGGCAGGATGTATATGGAGCAGAGACTTAGGTGCATCAAGGACGGTACTCTTAATTCAGTGTGTGAATAATAATCCTGGTGGAGAATTAACCTCCAGAATTGTGCTACAGAGCTATTGACTCCGCAGCTGCAAAAGCCACACAACCAAGTGGCAGCCCATGAGAACTGTCTGCTTCCTCTGACAGCAATAATTGCAGTTCACATCACCCAGCACCCCCATGAAATAGCAGGTTCATGACCTTGCTTCACAGGTCATCAGAAGAGCACTTTAGTCCATCTAAATATCAGGTGCATTGGTATCATTCTCCTGGTTTTCAGGTGACCTTTCTATAAAGAGAGTCATTTTCTTGAATTAAAATAGAAGAACTAATCAGTCAGAGGAAATTAGGGTGATAATGGGCATTTCAGGCATTCAGTTATGGATGAATGTCACAGCATATTTAGACTGCTTGTCAGACTCCTGTGGATGAATGTTCTGTGGCAACTCCCCTGTGTGAATCCTTGACGTGTGCATGGTAGCCACATCCTCACATGCTTTCATCCATTCTTTTCCAGGCAAAGCACCCCTGAAAACCCACAAGTACATCCCTGTCTACCCAACAAGACTGAGACAAGACAGAATATTTGTCTGCAAAGTCAGCTTGATTCAGTGCTCATCAGACAACATACAGGTGTCCAAGGTATGACAGTACTCCTAAAAACCTTATGCTTTATTTAATATATACTATTATACCTTAAATGCTATGACACACACATGGGAAGAGTTGAGGCAGTCTTTGCCTTCCTTTTTAACTTAAACCAGGGAATAATTTTTGACTGAAGAAGCAGCTTTGGCACTTCCTGATGTTTTACATGTTCATAATCTCTTTTATTTTCACTCTATCAAAGCAACCTGCTATTAATTTCTACAGTGCAATGTCTTCTTGAAAGACTGTACATATTTGTTAATCTAAAATACAAAGAAACTTATGGATAAGGCAAATTTTCATTTAATACACTCTTCACATGGAAGGCAAGCACCTGCTAAGGGCATTAAGGACATGAAATATTAGGCTCAATGACCAACCAAGCTATCTTCTAACTCACTGTGCCTATATTTCCACACCTTTTGCATATAAAATCTTTATTTACATGAAAAATAATGTAAATGTTTAGGTGCATAAAATTAATGGAATAATCAAATTTTATTCTTAGTTGTAACAGACACCTAATTAATTTTTCTTTTTTACTAATATGCTTGCTAAATTGGTAAGAAAACAAGCTCTAAGTATTTAGAATTCAGGTTATCCATTATATCTTAATTTAATTACTTTGAGTCTATTATAAAATCTTCAGGTATTATTTTTATTCATGGATTATTTTTCCAATACCTCAGTACTTTTCTGAGGAGGATGGAGAGCAGATTCTTGATAATGAATAAGTTTCTGTATATCAGAGATCAGTTTCTTCGGTGTCAGAAGGTGAGCACCATGCAGTTTAGTTCTGGATCTGATCCTGTGAAGCTCCACCTGGGAAAAATGGCCTGAACACCTTTGGTGCTATGGCAGTGAATATGTTTAGTAAAAGGTCTTTACTTCCCACCTGAGAATTCCATTTTGTTATGGACTACAGTTGGTTATAAATTTGTCACCAAAAGCAGTCTTTACCTGTAAATTGGCTTTTGATTAGCCATATTTTGTATTAAATATTCCAGTGTATAACCAAGTTTATATGATGAGAGCAAATGATACAGTAGAGCAGTCTTTCAGGAATGCTGTGCTTCATCTGAGAGAATGAGCTCTCAACTACCACTACAGTCATGGCCAGGACATTCACAGGTATGAACACATTGGTGTTTTTACTTTTACTCTATTCCACTTCATCTAATGAGCTTCCAAATGAAACACTTCAATATTCAGATCCCTTGTTTCTTTAAAAAAACAAAAAAAAAACCCCAAAAACCCCAGAATTAAACACAGGGCCTCCAAAAAGAGAGTATCATTGCAAAACTCATCCAAATATCATGTTATGTGCATACTTCTTGTTTAGTATTACTATCATTATGAGGGCCTTTGATGACTTAATGTAGCAATTTTGCAGACCTGATTAACATTGGGATCTTTGCCTTCAAGCTGTAGTGGATACATTGTGCTAATAGATGCTCTACTCTGGGCATTTTTTTGAACTCAGGACCAAAGAATTATAATTCCCAGCATTACTGGAATAGCAAAATGTTTTTCAGTTTATCCCTTCAAAGTGGGAAGCAAGCCATTTTCAGAAGCCTTAGCAAGTCAGATAAAACCCCCAGCTAAGATTCTACTGAGTACCTTTTCTGGCTTGGATAAATTATTTACCAAAATGTTGTGATTGCTCTTTAAAAGATATTACAAGCTAAATTTAGTTTCCAGAAAAGGGATGAACCCAAAGATATTAGTATTTTCCTCCTAAGCTTTTGAGGGATGGGACTGTGATTTCTTTCATATTTGTATACAGCAAAGAACCAATTCCGAGCCCTTTATAGCATAAACAAAATAATGGTGATAATGCATAATGATTAGAAAGGGGGAAAGAATCACTCTAGATTTTATAGAATGAAACATACAAAATGCCCAAAGTGAACACAAAAAAGAATTTACATTAAAACCATTAAAAATTATTCCTGATAAACATAAAGAATTCCGTGGTTCTACACAGGAAAGGCATTAATGAATAATAAATAGTAGAAGAGATGCTGTTCTTATTGACTCTGAAATTCCTTTCCACACCTGTTTGTTTCTTTACTGTGCTAGGAGGCTCCAAGAGGTAAAATCTAATTTGAACTGATGATACATGTGCTTGGAGTCTGACATTTCCTCTTTTAAGTGTGCTCATTTAATACTTAATGGATCAAATGCTGCTTTCAGTTAAATAGAAACCTGCACATGAATTTTATTGATTTCTTTGAAACCACTCTGACCTTGTTTCAACTAGAGGCTGGCCTAATATTGTTATTCTAACTGGATGGAAATGTGAAATTATGATATGAATGTACAATTTTTCTTTTAATAGGGCTGGTTTGTGGTGTGTTCCAATTTTGATATCTGTGCTTCTAGGATAGAATATATTCATAAGCTAAGCACTAAAATTATTCCCTCATTAAAAAAAAAAAAGGAAATTATTGATATTCTTAAAGCAGATTGGGGGTTGTTTGGGGTTTTTTTTTTGTTTGTTTGTTTCTCTTAACATAGGCAGGATTGTATGTGTGATTTTTCCTTCAGGCTATATAACCACTCTGAGGTTGATTTCCTCCTGGTGGAGTATTCGAGGACAACGGAAGGGTTCCATTTTTGTTGTGCAATGCATTGTGCAAATAATGCCTAGGATGTAAATTAAAACCTGCCCAGCAGATAAATTTGTCTGTTATGACAAGGCCTCCCCAGTCCAAAAGTGGAGGTCATGCTCAGAGCCACCCTCTGACGTTTGTTTTTCAAAGGATGATTTAAATAACCCTATGTATATCAAAAGGATCTAGATTTTTAGCAAAAGGAATTCAGAGCAGGCAATGGTAATTTATTTTGAGCAATTAGTCACTGCCCGTCAATGCCAGCAGAGTTCAGCAGGAGTTTCATGGGTACAAAAATGGGCTTCATCTTATGTAAGCCCAAAGGATTGCTAACAGTAGCAAAACCTACAGTTCCACTCTAATAATTTAATTCCAAGTGTGCCCAGATACTCTAAACCTAGACTTAGTCTCTGCTCCGCTGCATCAGATTTGCAGTGAGATAAGCTAATAAAATCTTAGTTGGCATCAAAATACTGTGGCAGACCAGAGAACCTGGTCAGAGATCACCTCTTTTCACCTCACTGTCACTTGCTACTTCACAGCAGCACGAGCAGCCAGCCTCCATGCTCCAAAAGTGATGGGACTCTGTGCAGTAAGGGCTGCAGGATGGTTTACCCCTTTCAAGGTCTCCCAGCCACATATTTAACCAGGGTACGTCACAAGCTCGGGGCTGACTCAAACCCAACTATTCCCAAAGTTGTCCCACAATACCATTCCAGATTTTTAAACGCTGTGCTGCAGTTGAGACAGAAATCTCTGCATGCATTCATTTTTCATGGAAGTCATTGGGACTGGAAAATAGGAAGAATCGGACTTTCTCCAAGATTTCACACTCCCCTTGGCTCCTGCCAACTCCAAACTGACATGGGAGCAGTCTCTCCTGAGGAATTCTGCTGCCTCTGGTTCTGTTTGACATCAAGAAGTGTTGAGGTATGTGTAAAAAGTTAACATTTCCCCCCTCTGAATCTCAAATAGCACACAAAGTTCAAATGCAGTCACAACCAGACGTCAGTTGTAAGTTCTCCATGTCCTTGCTACAGATATTTCATTTCTAAAAGCAGCCTGTTAATGTCAAACATTTCCATTCTAGCATTTGGAGATTATGAGTTTATTGCAGCAGCTGTAATCTTCTTGTATTTCAAGGGAAATATATTGGGAGACATTTTAAATGCATTTTCCCTCTATTAACATAAATCATGGCATCTTGTATAATAAAGTCAAAAAACAGGGCAAAAATTACACCAGAAGTCCTGAAACAATAAAGAAGTCCTAAAGGAAAAACAAAATTAAATTAAGATTTCAGGTTTAAATTTTTGTATGGGAATGCAATTCCTCTCACCAGGTAGTTCCTTCTGTCGCCAGCACACAAAAGCTGAGGTGCTACTAATGGGACACAAAGCTTTTCACCATAAGGCTTTAATCCTTGCAGCTCCAGAACGTGTGGAAAACATGAGTTTCCACTGTCTGGCTGCTTCTTGGTGGCTTCTGCAGGGCAAGTTCCATGGAGACATGAGAAACAGGCTGAAATCTCCATTTCAGGATTTTTCCCTTATGGATAGCTGTAGTCTAGGTTGCTCAGGGAAAATTCAGCTTCAACAGCATGCATTCAAGTACCCTCAAAATTGTTTAAACTCTGCAAGGATGATGGTGCAGCATGAAAAAAAGGAGATGATAATTGATTCTTTCATTAATTCAACTAAATATTTTGGGTGATCCTTCAATTAAAGTCCTCGGATTTACACTCCATATTTAGTCAGGTTGTTGTCGTGCCCTAATAGCAATTCAGGCTTGTTAGGGACTTATTTATGGAAACTTCCTTTCACTGCTGTGAGACTACAAATGATCTATTGTATGCTTGATTGTTTCAGATGCTCTGGTTTACATGAATTTTCTTATAGCTAAACTCAACATAGGCTGAGAAAAGGCTATGAACATTATTTCAAATAGAAGAAATTTCTGCGCAGCCTTAATCCCAGCCTTCCCTTTTTTGCCACCCCTTTGTTCACCCACTTCTCTTCTTCAATTTGATGCCTGTTTCTGTTTAGGAACCTATCTAATGTTTTATTTATTGACTACATAGTTTCCAAATGAAAAGAAGAAAGGTGGGAAATCAGAAGAGAGATATTCCTTTAGGAAACACTGTGTATGTGCTGAAGGCAGTGTAGTAAAGATCTTGATATAGTAGCAAATCCAGTGACATTTTTTCTGCCAAGGAACAAGTCTTTGTGTGCATGTCAAAGCACTCTCCCACTCTCCCAAAACTTTCTTGCGCTCTTAGAAAGCTGAAAACTAAAATGCAGGTAGAGTTTCTGGGGTTGTACACACTCTGTGCCTGAAAATACTCTATTTTTGATTCTCATTATCTCTTTCTTTCGGCTTGTTCTAGTGTATTTTTAGTGCTTTCTTCCACGTATAACATTTGATAAGGAGCCAAGTTAGAGTAAGGTCTGCAGTCTTTAAGGACTAAAGCTCCAGTTAACCATGCTGGCTCTTGTAAGGGGCTCCAGGAGGAGGTGAGGCAGGGGGGACATTGGATTTCTCTCATACCTGCTCAACAGGAATCCTGCTAGAAGGCCAAACCATCAGCAAGGTTTCCTGCAGCAGCCCTTTGCACCATTCAGAGATAAACAAAGGGGAGGCATGTGAGGGCTTTTCTCTGGGCCAGGGAGCTGCACCTTCACATGTGCTGTACACCCCAAAGAAGTTGAGTTCTGAATCCTTTTGTTCACATGGCCCCAGCTGCACCACCCAGCTGTTCTGGAAGCAAGTGGTGGGCAGTGATGCCACCCCTGCCTCTCTCCTGAGCATCCTGTGATGGCAAAAGACTCTGAAGCCACGGCTCACCATGCAGGCTGAGTCAACAGCCTCATCACACTCCTGCACTCACCCTTGTGCTGCTTCTTTGTGAGCTGCCTTCTGCACTGAACAGCTGCCATCGCCCTCAGAATCACTCAGTACCAAAAGGGAGGCACTTTGCCCAGAGTGCTAAAGAAGTTGATGCCTTAAGTTTTAGCTTTCATGTTTTTCACATTCTGTGCTGCCTAGGGATGCAGTTCTGAGCCTCATATTAAGTGCCAGTCAGCTCTCTTCATAGAGTAGGGAGACAAAACAAATCCTTTTCCTGATGAAGACCAAGGACAACTTTCAGGCCCAGAAGTACAGACAACGGTGGGCTGAAGGGAGGAACAAGAAGGATGAGACCTCACAATCTGAAGCTGTAATTGGACAATTAAACCCCAATATGCAAATGGGCCAAAACTTATAAAAATGTAAGACCTTGTGACTGGTCAGCCATTTTGTGACCATTCTTAGTCCACCTTGGGTGTAGCCCCGGTCAGGTCCTGTCCTGCCCAAGGTGTACCCAAAAGGCCTTTCAATAAATACCTACTTTATTTTTTAGCTCTGTCCAGTCTCTGTTTCAGGTCAGCCTTCCCAAGGCATCAAAATGGTGACAGTATTTTCCTCTTTTGTATAGGCTTTACCAGCAAATCATTGGGAATAAGGACCCTGAGGTCATGCAATCTGCCCTGTGCCAGTTCAGCTATAGCTTTTTTTGGCAGATCTTTATCTTGTGGCTGTGAGCCTCCTGTGATTCATCCACCTTCCCACAGCAATCTGTTTCAGGGGTCTTTCATCCTTCTGTTGGATGTTTGGCCTTAAGATCTAAGTGAATACTCCTTACTGCAATTTTAAGATCACTGCTTTGCTTTGTTGTAAGTACAACTGCATTCTAAAGGCCGTAGAATGCTAATTGTTGCTTTCCCAACCTTAAGGAGCTGCAAGTAGAGTGGAGTGATTACTAGAGGTGATATTTGGTTTTAAACACACTAGTATGATAATTTCCCTATTTGCCACAGGCTGATTTGACTCACAGTCACAGCTTCTGACTCATTATAACCCTCAAGTC
The DNA here is from genome assembly GCF_029207755.1 of Chamaea fasciata. Classification (NCBI taxonomy): domain Eukaryota; kingdom Metazoa; phylum Chordata; class Aves; order Passeriformes; family Sylviidae; genus Chamaea; species Chamaea fasciata. Next base: position 73,730,954 of record NW_027094090.1, on the reverse strand, counting down.
CTTGCCGGAAAAAGTGGTTCTCAGCCAGACAACCCCCAAGCTCTACTCATGCCATTAATATCTTCTACCTGATTGCCGCAATTTCCACTAGTCAATGTTGTATTTAAACCTTTTTTCTAAATAGAAGTGATCTTTTTCTTGAAAGAATAGTCACAACTCCTCCAACTCACCAGTAACATTTTGAATTCTTACTCCGTTCTCTGAACACTTCTTGCCCATCCCAGCATAGTATCATATGAATATTTTCCACCCCATCATGAAAACTATCAAATATTAAGCTGCCCTGTGTCTGTCAGAGATCAGAGACTAACAAAATTGAGCCATTGTCTCTCTCTGCCCCTGTCTCTCTTCTCTGCTCAGTTTTTCTCCTGAATCACTTTCCAAGTAGATCCTCTTTGATACTTTCCTGTGCACGCAGTTTTCTCATAAATAGTTCCTGGCTGAACTGGGAAGACTGGCTCTTTATTATTTACTCAAGGCTGAGTGTTTCAATTCTCAAAAAACAATCTACGATCTCACTGCAAAGCACCAAAATGCTAAAACTCGCTTCAGAATAAATAGCCAAACTGTTGCAGATTTCTTTGGTAGTTCAGCTTAAAATTCAGCTGTGATTTGAAATTTAAAGTTTAGATAACTTCTGCTTTTCCATTCTTCTGAGCATCTTGGTGCATGATGCACTCAGTTGTGTCCAGCACCCGGCATAGCTATATCTTATTTTTATTTATCTGCTTCTTCTGACCACAAAAACAAGCCTGGCCAACAGAAAAGAGGCCAACATCCCTAGCAAAGGCTGGGTCAAGATGGCTATAATAAGCAAACCTAACAAAGTTAATGCAGGTAAGATTTGCAGAGTCTATTACATTGAGTTCTTTAGAGAGTGATTCAAGCCGAGATGAAACTTTCTGGGAAAGTGCACTGGGCTGAACCAGAACCAGTTATCTTTGGACCCCCCTTGAGCCTGAAAAGTTAATTTCTAACTTCTGTTATTTTTTCTACTCCAGTGAAAGCTTTTGCTTTGAAACTTGGTGTTACACTACGGTCCCTGTTTTTATTACTAAGCAAGAAATTTATGACTCTTGGATATAAAGATGAGATGAAAATGTAACCAAACACATTACAAAGATTCAAAAATATAAATATGAAATACAAGCAATGCTTTATATTTATTGTTTTTTTAAGTTACAAGCCCAGTTTCATCAGCTTGTGAAGAAATCCCTTCATCTGAGGTGAAATATTGGTCATGATTGCTGAGTCCTTGGGCTTGGCAGCATGATTTTTGGCCTGTAGCTCCAAATGGAGCTGGCCATCTGCACTTTGGGAATCCATTACTGTTGTGAGAACCACACAGAGTATTATAGCAACTGCCCAAAGCAAAACAAAACCAAACCAAAACACTTCAAGATACTATAGTCATTATATCCATCTGCCTATCTATTTATAAACTAGTCTGCTGAAGTTCTCCCCACATTCTGAAGGCAATAACTTGCCATTCCTGTTTATTTTTGCAGGTGTCCTTGAACCACATTTTAAAAAAAGCAAAACAGCACAGGGTTGAGAAGGGGAGAACTTGTTTGCTGCACTGAGTGAAACAGTAGGTCCTTTTCTCAGAGCCTGAAAAATGATACTGCAGGGAAGAATTTCTGGAGTTGGCTCAGTTCATTTGACACTGGGGAATACTAATTGAGCATTCAATAGTTCAACATGGTGGGAGTGGGGTAACCCAATCCAGGAAAACCATCAGCTATGGGGAAACCAATTTCCTCTCTGAAACTTATTGTTCCTGTATGTCAAAGGTGGTCCCAAGAGATTCAACTTGTTGCTGACACATTCCAGAAATCATTTAACTTTCCCACCTCTTTTTTTTTTCCATTTATCTTTTAAATTGGCAGGAGCAGGCAAGAGAGTTAAGTATTCCAAGAACAAAAGAGAAATCTTATGAGAGAAATGTTGAGAAGAGAGGTAAGACAGTTAACAAAGGGCAAAAATGCCAAACCTGCTTGGGCAATTCCACTGCCCTTGGAATACTATGCTGTCCATGTATATATGTATGAACAAATAACCAGTGCATCTGCAAAAAGATTATTTACTTGGCTGCTCTCTCTGACTGGAAGTAGAGCAGCTCTGTTGAACTCATTAGAATTCCGTCTTTGTGGCTGCAGAGCTCACTACAAAACTGAGATGGAAGCTCCTTGGAACATGGAGCTGTAAGATAAATGTTGCTAACCTGCCGAAGGTATGGCTGCCCCAAGCAGTGGGGATGTGCCAGAAGCAGCCTTGCTCTCCAGCTGTGTTTGAGAAGCTACCAGAAATGAAAGAACTACAGTAGAAGACAGACCCTTTCTATTTCTCCTCCAAACCAGAGTTATCTGGTTGTCCCTGAGAGGAACAGTGAAGTCCCTTGACAGTCACAAACACTTTTCACAAAGCAGGTGTAACACCAGTGAACATGCAGAACAACAGGCATCTCCCAGACGCATTTGTTTTCCTTTTGCACAGTTAAAAAGGAAAACACACAATTATCATATTTGCATAATTCCTTTACAAAACTCATCCCTCAGCAGTTTGAAAGACATTGCTTCATCTCCTCCTCATTTCCTGCAGGGATATTACTGTCATCTGGAAAATTTAAGTCCACCTGACAACAAATTTTCTAGTTGAAACCAATAGCAACACAGCAACAGCTTTCAAACATTCTTTGCACTGTTTGGCTAGGAAGCCAGGATTAAAGATAGATTGTGTTTCTCCACTTCACTGAAAGCCTGTACTTTAAGGTTTTAAAGCTTCCAAAATTGTGTGCCAATAGTATCATATCTGTCACTGGCAACAGTATTCATTCTGCCAGTGGCAGAATTCAGCCTGGAAGAACTTACTGTGGTTTTCCTTATGTGGTGGCACATCCACAGTAGGTCATAATTTCTCACCTACTAGGTATTTTCCCTGAAATTTCAACACATGCAACTCTTCCTCACTGCTTTACAAAGTTTAGCAGGCCTGTCAACACTGTTACCCCAGGATCACACATTAATTAATATATCCTCACAGCACTCCTTTGTAAGACGCCAGATTTTTCAGAGAGCTCAGACTCAAATTTTCGAGAGCTCAGCACCTAAATTGGAGCCAGATTTTCTGAAAAACTTTCAGTTTCTTAAAGAAGGTGCAAATTTTTCAAACTTTCCATCAACCCTAGCAGCAGTGTCTGCTGCCCAGATTGTGTGAGAAGTTGAGGACACAGTGTGCTAAGCTTCTTCTCTACCTGTTGGAACCCTGGGCACTGAGAATTTTAGGCTTTCTGTGCTGACAGGCACTGACCCCCAAGAAAACACTGCATTTGACCTGAGACTGTGGAGAAGGCTTCCAAAATTGAATGATAGAACTGGGATTATGGGTGTGTAGTTTGAATAGAAGTGTGTAATATCACATGGTGGAAAACTTAGAGTTTAAGGGTTTAGAATATAGTAATATATATATATAAAGCAAGATGGAGGCTTTAGGGTGTAGGCTAGTCCTTCTTTTTCACTTTGTTCTTCATGGGTCTGGGTGGTTTTTTGTAATTGGATAGAAAAGTCCACATTGCGGGCCACGGGTGGTTGGTTATTGGGTTAAAAGTAAAAATAATTTAGGTGTCATTTCTTAATTGGACAGTTTATCCTTAAAAGGCCTTGTAGAGAGAGATACGGCTCCATTTTTAATTTGTTAGCTACAAGGGCTGTACAACTCACAGCTTGTGAGACTGTAATATAGATAAGAATTAATAAACATCTGAGCCCAAACACGAAATACTGTTTCAAGCACTTAATCCTGACTCTGGCAGAAAAGAAGACAAAAAGCAACATCTGCCTATGAATATTTTGGTGCCTAGAGCAGAGGTGATTTCCTTGTGAAGTCTGGCTGTCAGAGTGGGAGGCTGAGCTCTTCTGAAAACTTGGAGTTCTATTGTAAGGTTCTCACTGCTTTGCAGAAGACAAAACTGACAGCTGGAGGGAGGGCCCAGAGCAATGGAACATTTGTGCAGCAGGTGGAAATGAGATCAGGATCCAGGCTGTCAAGCCACCCATTTCTGTCCCCTCTGTACTCAGAGCTGGGCTGCAGTGTGGCTGGCTTGTGACAGCTCCAGGGGGAGCTGTGTTTCATGGGCTGTGACATGGGCACGGGCTAAAACACGAGCTCAGCAGCATCCTGCACGATGACAGAGCTGCTGCGTGAGGCACAGGGAGTGAGGCGGAGTGAAGCAAGTTCCTGGAAAGCCGCAATGGAACACTTCACCTCCTCCTACTCAGTGGAACTGAGAAATACGGATGTACTAGCTGTGCTTACATCCCACAATTAAAGCAGTCCTACAAAGGAAAAAGGAAAAAGATTTGGCTTTTTTTGGGGTTGTTTTTTGGAGTTGTTTTTTTGTTGCTGTTGTTGTTTTGGTTATTTTTTTTGTTTTGTTCCCCCCCCCCCCTTGCTCTCTTTTACTGTCTCTGGCTTACAGCTTGAATACAATGTGATGTAGCTTCATCCACTGCAAATCTGTGAGCCCATAAAGTCACTCCTACTCAGGACAGCCCCAGAAAAGAAGAGTCCCACGGGTCAGACTGAACTAGTAAGCACAAACAGACACTGCTGAATGACCCAGGGGAAGAGAGCAGGAGTGGGAAATAGCCTCAGTCATTCATGCTGTTCACTCATCAGGTTGCCCCATCTTTGTTTTGGACTGTGTTAAGTAGCTACCTCTGAGACAAACTGGGCTTGAGTGGAGTTAGCTCTGAGGAGAACTCAGGGCTAAGAACCAGTCTTTATTTTGTGTAGCAGGAGAGGCATAGCCACAAAGCCTTGCCAACAGAAAACATTAATTACTCTGCTGTTCTGCTTCTCCTTCCTAAGTGACCATACTCACTGCTGGCTTGGTGAGATCTGAACCTCCTGTTTCACATAGAGCAGCCATGCCTGAGGCTGAGAACCCACCATAGCCATGCCCAAAGCAATGGTTTTGGTGGCACAGCAGCTTGGCTGAAAGGAGACACTGTACAAAAAACATACTGTTAAGACACAGAATCCTCCCCCACTCTGATAATGTAGGCAGAGCTAATTTTCAAGTATTCCCATTTAAGCTCTGGCAATTGTTAGGCATCATATCTTTTACTTCTAGCAAAAGTGTCTCAGTTTTTAAGGGTCCAGAGCAAGATGGCAAAGGTCACAGTCACAGATGTGCTAACCACCAACAGTGCAGGCAGAGAGTGGTGGTTGCTCATCCTCTGTAAAAGCAGCAAGTTTCAGGGTGGGCATGGATTCTCAAACCCAAGGCAGTAGTACCTCACAGTTTCCTGTCATCTCTCCTTTTCCCGGTCACATAGGCAGCTCCTTGTACACTCCCTCCCTCTATACAATATCTTAATTTTTAAAAATATTTTAACCAGGCTGTGTTAATGTGACAGATGGGAATTCTCTGTCAGCTCCTTTCTGGTGAAACATTTATAAGGTGTTGTATGGCTTCAGAAGGCAACATATTAGAAACTTGGGAGGTGGAGGGTATAGAGGGAGAAGCTTTCCTATTTTAATTTCAAGCAGTAGGAGCACGAGTCGAGTGAGTCATAGCACTTCAAACATGTATCCCAAAGCAAATAACAAAATGGGAAGAGGAGAAATATAGATTAGGCAGACAGAGCAAACAATGCTGTTAATCCCTGCAGACCTGGATGGAGATTTGGTTGCAAAACAGCCAGGGAATGGGCTGAGGTGCCACACATGGGTGTTTTGGCCACAGAGGAAGGTGAATCACTGCAGGTGACTTGTAACATGAGTGGAGCTGTACTGATGGGCTGCAGAATGGCAAAAGGGCCACAGTTTGTGATCCCAGTTCTGCGGGGAGGAAGGAATGGAGGGTGTGCAGTGCCCAGGGGGAGCTGCCTTCTCCACAGCTGGACAGGATGTTTGCCCCGCCTAGAAAGAGGGAACAGTGATTACCATCACACTGAACATGAAGGGTGGGTGGGGAAGACATTTCTAGTTTTGCCCACATCCCCTCCAGGCAGTATCACTACCATGAGTACTCCCAAAACATAATGGTATCCCAGCAACGGGGCTGGAATAACACCTCATGGATAGAGATGCAACACTCAGAACTCTCCACGACAGCCATAATTATCCCCAGGGCTAGTTTTGTCAATTAGGGAGGCACTGGAATACCAGGGATGGTTTTGCCAATCAAAAGGAGGGAACAGAAGTGCGTTTTTCCTGAAGTCATTATTTATTTGTTTTGGGCAACAGTGGGTTCCAGTTTGCTCTCCTGGATGGCGTCACCACAACATCAGCCTTGATCACCTGAAGGTAAAAGAGTATTTAGCTCATAAAGGGGCACTATTTTTATGCGCTTTGTTAGTTACATGGTGTTATTTGGAGATCCAGAAACCTCTTGGTTGCTGTGATCCAACACACCTTTAACCTAGTCTTTATTTTGCCACTGCCAGATTGCACAGTTAGACAGCAGGGCATGCTTTCCCGTTTGCTTAGCTGGAGCCACTGCACTTCAATGTTTACTAGCACGGTTGAAAAAACTTCCAGGAGGGTTGGCTTTGGGCTTTTTAGGGGTTTTTCCTTTTTTTCTGTTAACATTTGCTTATTTGTAAAAGTTGAAACTTTTTGAAGAGATGGTTTGGTTCTGACAGTTTTTCCTGCCAGCCCAGGAATCTCTGGGATCAGTCAGCACAAAGGCTGGGATTCTTAGGGTCTTGGCATTGCACTGCCTCTGAGGAAGACAGCCAAGATCTCTGCTTCGGAGCCCTAGTCCCCTGCCTTTTTTCTTTTTATAGAGGATTTTAAAACATGTCTTTCATCAGAATATTACCAAAATTCAAACCATCTAAATTTTCTCCTTAGCAGAATCACCTTTCAATGCAGAACTGCAATATTTATGCACTTAACATCATTGCCAGAGGCACAAAAGTACAAAGCAAGTGCTATTTGGAATTTTATCCAGGACCTACTTGTATTACAAACAATAATGCAGTGTCTTGCTAGAGCACATGTGAAACAGAAGTTCTCCTCTCGTTGATTCATTGCCACCCAGGTGACAAAGTCTAGCTGGAAATGAATGCACCTTGTTGGATCTGGGATAGATTCCAGATGCCTCCCACTGGCTTTTTTTCTGATCCAAATGCTCTCCAAATTTTAGCAGCCATGATATTTTTAGACCTCTCTAGCATCTTGTGTGTTAGAGCTTTGCAGCAGGCCTGGGAGGTGGAGGAAACACTGCAAGACCCCATTCCATAAAGGAGAAGGGTGGAAGCAGGAGGTTGCCAAAGATCACAGTGTAGTTCCAAGGCAGAGCAGGACAGATGGCCACCCTTGCAGGAGAGAGGAGCTGTGTTATTCCTGGCATACCCAGGCAGCTCCATTCTGCCAGCCTCCAGTCTAGAAGCTGGGATGGCTACAGGAGCCCGTAATTTTCTGTCCAGAAAAGTCACAGCTACTTTGTGCTATGAAAAAGAATCCACAGTTTCCCCTTAAGCCATATTTGTTTTAGGAGAAAGTGAAACAACTTGCTCCTAGTGGTGATTGTGCCAAAAGCTAGGAGCCACTGCAGAACCATGCTGAGAGCAGAGCTCCAGAGCCCTTTGTGCTCCTGCTGTGCCCCACAGGGACTTAGGGACTAAATATTTCATTTCTCCTGCAGAAAGGACTCTAGTGTTTCCTCAGCAGCTTGATAATGTGTGATGGCATTCACTGACAGGGTACAGAGAACTTCAGCAGTCTAGGTTGTTAGCACCTACTGCATTTTGAGCATCACTGAAACACACTGTCTGTATAGCATCTGTTATCATGGCCTGCAAGCACACATTTCCAGAAAGAAGAACAGCTGTAGCAAAGTAAAAGTTGTAGTAAATACACAGAATTTACATTATACTACATTAGAACTGCACACTACATTAGAACTGCTACGGAAAGCAAATCAGCCACATCCATTTCTTCCAAAACCTCCTGCCACCTGCACCCTAAACACTGGCCTAGTTTTACTGGAGAACTTATTTTTCTCAAATTGCTGAGGCTGCACCTGCTTACTCAGTGCTAGTGAATTTGACTTACAAGCATAAAATCACTCTCGCATCTCCAGGTCTGTTTTCATTGCAGCTCACGGGCCATGAATAATTAACTACAGTTCTGCAACAGAGGCATCTGCCTCGGCATAGAAATTCAGGGTTGGAGCTGCAGCTGAATTCAGCACTTGAGAACCATTTCAAGTGAAGTCCTCTAATTCTCTCTTTGGTTCACTTTGGGAATATGACAAGTGATGAAGAACTGCCCCTAGACTCATCCTTTAACTGAGGTTCTTAATTACAAACACGAATCAATGTGGGAAGGGCAAACAACACCGGTTCGTATGTCTGAATGTATTTTACTCCAGAGCTATTTTCTAGGCATTATTCTGCCCTATGAGACCACTCGTGATAATCTTTGCCCTTGGCCTGTGTTTGCACAGCATCAAACACAACCTGGCCAGGTGTGCTGAGAACTGAAGTGAAACTATGGAAAAAACTCAGTCTGGGAGGGGCAACACTGAGGGAACTCAGGGTTTGGGGTTTTTTTTCAGATGTGAATCCCAAGATTAAGTTCAGATACCTCAAGAGGAGGGCTTAAAATGAACAATTTCTACAACTAGGGCTTTACATGTACTATCAGTACACAATATGCTTCAGGTAACTATATCTGTTTGTCAAATTTGGATGCAGTTTGGTCAGCAAATAATTAAAATAAGAGACAGATGGCTAAATAGAGCAAGATAGAAGGATGGGGGAAAAATGAAGTTTACTTAGGAAACCAGGATCACAAAGACAGCAGTGAAATGAAATGTTTGGATTCACATATTTTCTCATTCCACTTTTTTTTTTTTTGGTGAGGGTTCACACTTTTCCAGAAGTACCTCCCCGTATTGCTTTTCCCTTGCCAATTACATTTGTACTTCTTGTGTAATTAAGTCTGAACCTCCCAATTTCTCAGAGACAGAATTAAAGTGCAAAAAATAGTGGGCTACAGTAAGTTAATGTGAGATTAGAAGAGTAAACACAAAGTACATTTAAGATACTTTCTCACTAAATGGACCATGACAGTACAGATGAAAAAAAACTATATTCCCATCTCAAATCAGACCTATGGCAATCTCAGCAAATTCTGCTTAAACATTGTTGTGGGGTTTTCTTTCCCTCTACACTCCAGTTTAAGCAGAAGCAGAGTCCCACAAATTTTATTATAAAATGTATTCTTGCAAGACTTACAAACTATTTTAGGTTGTTCTGAAACCTTTGAGAAATAAAATCAAAATAGTTTTTTGCGTTCCTTCCTAACCAAGTTATGTGAAAGTTTGAGATACCATTCTAACAGCAAAATCTCTTACACAACAGAACGGTTTTACAATAAGATAGTTGCAAAACAGTTCCTTTCTATATCTTCAGTTTTGAAGAAACAAGCTGAGATTTATAAGCCATCTCCTTCCTCAGCATTTCCAAAGGTGAAATATGCTTGTATACAGTGGAGCAGTATTGTGGCCCCAGTTCAGCACGATTCCTGGTGTAATGATACAGGACAAAAACATTGCAGAGGACATTTGTTGACCCTTTGTACAAGGCTGTACACTGAGATACCAAATCTAATCTTATTAAAAAAAAAAAAAAAAAAAAAAAGCCATAGTGATGAGAAGACTACTTCATCTCCATCTTGGATATGTTCCACCATTCCTATCTGCACAAAGGTGAAACAGGAATGAAACCCTGTAGATTTATGAAAAACTGAAGCTGAATACTGGGAAGTTTTTGAGATATATATATACTTCTCAAATCTGCACCCCCCCGGCAATACTGCATTATAGGCTGATAGTGCCCTGTCCTGATATAACTTGTGTAGTGTTATAAAGAATGGATTCCTCTTTACTCTGATGAAGTGCACAGTTTGGTAAACTCTCCCAATAAACTCTCCTTCAGCTATTAAAAGCTGAAATATCGTGCTTTTGCTGGATAACTCATAAATTACACAGACATAAACATCACATCATTAGCAAGGCCAATATCAAATGTAGCTGTAAATGATGAAAAGAAAGCTTTTATTTATAGATCATGGCTTGTAATTTTGAAAATTAATGCTTAGACAAACAATCTTCCTCATCAAGAGTGAATAATTAAAATACAGCTTTAAAAACTGTATTTCAGCACCACAGTAACTTCAGGGCTTGCTGATTTTCTTGGGATGTAGGAATGCACTCTGGCCTCTGGCTGACCACTCAGGTATATTACTCAATTTCAGTAGCTGGAAGCAGGCTGCTGCACACATCAAAATTATTTATATTACTAACAGACTCCCCCAGATTGTTTCACACTCAGTTTTGCTGGTATTTTACTCTTCTAATGGGCTTGGATTGTGGAGTGTGATGCATGTTTAGAGCGTGGTGTCCTCTCCTGTGGGTTTATCTTCTTTTCTTCGTGTTAGAGCCGGGATTAATACACGGGAGTCGCAGTTTGGTGTTCGGACTCAGTGTTTATTAATTCTTGCCTATAGCACAGTCTCATGAGTTGTGAGCTGTAACTAACAAGGTAGAAAATGGAGGTGCCTCTAACCTTTTTCAAGGTCCTTTAAGCACTATTTACCCAATAACGAGATGACACCTATATTATTTATACTTCTAACCCAATAATTGACCATCCAAGGTCTGCAATGCAGATGCTTTCACCCAGTAAGAAAAAACCACCCAAAGAAGTGGTGGTTTTCACGAAGAAGGTGAAGAAGAAAGACTTAAACAACACCTTAAATCCTCTGTATTGCCCCATATATATTAATATAGACTAAAATCTTAAAATCTAAATTTCCAGGGTTTCAACAGTCTCCCGCCATCAGCTTCATTCCAGAGCAACCTGCCAAGCCCAGAGAGCAGCCAAGGAGCTTGCAGAGCCCCTGCTGAGAGCTCTGCCACTTTGCCTGCCCTGCCACTTGCATCAGCTGGCCTCAGGGCAGCTGCTTCTCCATCACCCTCTCCATAGGACAAAGCCCTAATGGGAAATGCAGGCTGTGGGCAATCAGGGGCCAGGTGATGGAGATGAGCTGATTGCAGCACTCCCTTTAAACTGCAAGCCCCTGGGCTGCTTAGGGTAGTCTGAGCTTGGAAGGGAATGCTCTCTGGGAGGAGGGATGCACCATCAGAAAGAGGGGAAGGTGCCACACGACAAAGGTAAGAGCCCTCCACAGAAAGCAGTAACTGGGGATGTTCCCAAGCAAACACTGATTTTGTGTTTGGATACCAAATAGGGATTTTTCATGTCTACCCACTGCTTACATTTGTTCCATTAATCCACACGTGTGGGTTTATGAGAGTGTAAAGCAACCCAAAAAGTAATGAGAACTATTTTCACAGTCTTGCAGGAGGGAATTCAGTGAAGGCTTGATCTTCTGGCCACAGTCAAAGGAGCAAATGAGAAACTCTTGGGGAATTCAAACTGGACTGGCTGGGACAATTTTTCTGCTTTGCATTTCTTATGTAGAGAGCTACTTGAAAATTTTCCAGCTAACTATTTTTTTTCCCCTTCTGGAAAATGCCAATTCATGAAAATCAACAAGTTTCATGGGAATATGCTGGTTTTTAAAGTAAAATATTTTCATTGCACAGAAGAGCAGAAAGCGAATGGTGATGACAAGGTCAAGGAATGTTCTGATATTTCATTTCAAGCTTGTCAGCTTTAACATTTCATCTTGCATAAAATTTTAAAGAGGCAAAAGTGAACCATGACTTATTTAAATAAGAAAATGAGCTCACAGTTAACTTTTGTAGCTGCGTGGAGCTGGAAACAAGGTGTGCTGAAAATAACAGGCCTTTTGTGAAGCTCCAAAATCTGCTGCTGTTGGTCTCACTGGGGAGTTTTATCCTGGATTAAGGAGCTTGAAATGGGAGAGGGTAGAGCTGTGAATGCCCACTGCTTGATGCCCACGTGAGGAATCGAGATACTGCTGTTAATAATGTGTTTAAAAGAGGACATCAGATCATTGTGTGCCCCTGGGCATGGAACTGCAGCTTGCTGTTAATGCCTTGTACACAGCTGTATTATACAAGCCTTGGGATTAGATGCTTTGTCTGGAAAAATCTATTCTCAAGCTTTAATTCACACCTATCCCTTTCAAATACTACCACTGGATTACTTGTGTGTCCCATTTTATCTTGTGGGAGGGTGACTCTAACAAATCCTTAACTGTGGCCAGTGAGGCTTCCAGCCCATTTCTGTGAACACTCCTGTGTTCATCCTGATGTGGAAAGATACTAAATACCACCAATTTTCTTTTTAATTAGTGGTCTCTGCTCAAGAGCATGGCTAAGCAAGTTCAGGTTGTCTAGCTGCCTCTGTGTTTTTCCTTTTATTAGGATAATAATTTTAATTTCTTGGAGAGCTTTGGGTTTGGTTTTGTTTTGTTGTGGAGTAGGAGTGAGTGGTGTTACATGTTTGGTTTTTACAGTTGCAATACGTTTTAGAAGATATGCTTGTCCTGGAGATCAAAATATACATGAACATTAAATACTTGTAGAGAATAAAGTGCTTTTTTAAAATTTAGAGGTTCATGGTCAGCTTCTGGGCTTAGAAGTATTTATTTTTCTGTATTTAGTCTAAGTGAAGCAAAGGAGCCCATTTGACCTCAATTTAATAAAAAACCTGCTCTTGAAATACGGCTTTTATGCAGAAAGTGTCAATTTTGTAACAGAGCTATACACTGATTGCTTCCTACGTGCAAACTGTGCCCATGTTGAGGGTACAAGTGTTAAATTCAGCACATGCTTATTGTCTGGAGATGGAAGAGCAGCTCAGAGCACCCTGTGAGGGCCATGTGTTGAAGCTGGCAGTCAGATCCCCTCCTCACAACCGTCCTTTTATATGACAGCACACAAGGCTGATGTGAATCCTGTCTGAACAGCTTGGGAGCAGATCTTTGGAGGGGTTCTTCCCCACTTCAAAGGCTCTCCCACCATGTGAGTCAGGCATTTTCTATATTTTATCTAGCTCTGCTAGATAAAGGCTCCAAAGAGCCTTTTATGATTTGTTTCACAATGCCTTTCCTACATGCTTTGGAGAAAAAGCTGAGAATCCAATTTAAGACAAGGTTCACTCTCATTACTCAATCACAGAATATGCTCAGTTGGAAGGGACCCCAAGGATCACTGGCCCAGTTCTGGGTACTGCGAAGAATGGGAAATATCTGAAATGACCTAACTTATATTCAGCTTCAACCACACAACCTGGGTTATAGCAAATAGAAGCTGATCTCTGTATATGGTAGTCAAATAATCCTTGGGATAATCTAAATTCTCCTAGTTCATGATGGTGTGTGTTTATGAGCACATGGGCCTTCAGCAGCTTTTTCTTTTTTTTTTTAATTGCCTTATTTTTTTAAAAAAAAGATTGGTTCAGCTGATGGAAAAGAGGTCACTTTATCTCCTATACTGGAGATCATGTGTACATTCACATGCTATGGACCACCTGCACACTCCAAATGCTTTGTGAGACTGTTTCCCCTATAGGGCTCCTTGCTCTGAGAAATGACTTGTCCAGAAATCATGAGCTGTGTTGCAAATCACATTTAAATAATCAGCTTCCTCCTAGGAGCCACAATGTAGAGAATGAGATTTTCAGCCTATGCTTCACCAGGCAGCAGAGATGCAGCACTGATATACCAAGGCAACACTTTTTTGTTTCTCCTCTCTGGGGCTAAGTAGGCTGTGCCATCTGTTCTTGCCTGCTGGACAGGGCCCAGGGAAGTGCCAAGCAGAGCAATGAAGTCTTAGAAACTGAGTGGTGAGGGTGGATGAAAAGGAGGTTCCAAGCAAGGCAGAGGAGAGTAAGGCCAGAAAATGGTGAGGCAGAAAGGGAAATATGCAGGACTGAGAGAACAGTCATGTCCTAAAAGTCTGTGCCTGGCTTGGTGTGACTTTCACGGCAGTGTCAGTGGTAACTCCACTAACAGGGGAGCTAGGGGAGAGCAGAGTTTAGGAACTCAGCAAGTGAAGGAATGCAAGAAGACTCCCAGGTGAAGAGATGCAGCCTTACCAAGGACTGGCGTTGGGTTCTCTGAACTTAAAAACATGCAGGTCCTAGGAAAAAACTGTATTTTAAAGGGATGTGAATGACTTGATGCCATGAAAGGAAAGGTGGTGCCAGGCTGCAGTCAGTGGAAAGCACCAAGAAACCTTCCTAGGTAGAAAATGTTCTGCACTGAAGGTTTAGCATTTGGGCCTGAACTAGTCAGTGATTCTTTTGCTGTTTTCCTAGACTTTTGGCTTGACTCATTTGTGAGTGGCCATTCTCCAAGAAAAATGTTATGCTGTTTCTATGGGATACACAACAAGTCCAAGTTTTTTCACGATCTGATAATCCTACTTTCCTTGTATGCCTGTGATCTAGTAACTATCTGCTGGTACTGTATTCTGATCCTTGCACATAAAACACCACGTGCTATCTAGAAAATATGGACAACCCTTGGAGTTTAGCAGCGAATGAATTCCCTGAAGACACAAAGTCTGTCCCAATGGGACACATGGTGTGCTGCATACAGGTTCAATATATGTGGTGGAGAACGAAGAGCTGAAGGACAGCATGAGATGCAAGTTGGTGGGACAGGTCTGAAGGGTCAATGCTCCTTTGCCTTGGTTCTGACACAGAACCATCTCCCACCAGGTTCAGGGAAGAACTGCCTCTTCTGGTGAGTTGTCTCTACACATTTCAGTGCCAGTCATTAAAATCTTGGTGTCTTAACCTGAAGCAATAAGTGTGCAATTCTATAGTCTTGAGCTCTAGCTACCAAAAACTTTGCCTCATTATCTTGACTCTGCAAATCTTGTTCCAGAACCTGTAAGAAAAGTTGTGTAAGGCACTGAAGCCCCTTCAGACAGGGAATGTGATGATGGTGGCTTATAAACCAGGATGTGAAACATCAATTAGACAGTTCCAAAAGCCATTTGATACCACACAGGCAATATTGTAAGCTTGTGTTTTATTTCTGAATCCCTGATGTGGGAAATGAAAGATTAGACAGTTTGAGCTCTTGGAGCTGCATTTTTTGAGCAAGGACAAATACCTGAAAAGGAATTCAATTAAATCATAAAACACTAGACTTGGAATCTGGACAGCTATGCTAAGTATTCATTATGCTTGAAATTAACACTATCTCTCCTTATTTTAGAGCAATTTCCCTGTCCTTTGGGAATGTTCTTTTCAGGACAGCTCCTTGCAGGATATGCTCACCTCAGAGCCTGGCTGTCATTGCAATGTGCTGAAAATGAATTAGGTTCAATCTACCTGTAAGGCCCTGCTTGCTCATCTTTGCCCATTAGCAGAACAAATTCTGCACATCTTTTCTGACACACCTGTTGCTGCAAAGTCCCTTTGCAGGCAGAAATACTGCAGGAAGGCCCTTTGGCACAGGCAGGATATTTAAATTTCTCATCTGGCTTAAGCTGTCCTAACTAAACTGTGTGGAGCAGGATGTCAGTATTTGTTAATAGTAAATTTTCACACTTACAGGGAAAGTAGGATGCTTTTTATAGCTTGCTTTGGATTGACTTCTGACTAGATGTCTATCTATAGTCTTGGCTCTTGAGAGGAAGCATCCTTAATTCTTAGTGCATCCTTAATTCTTTCTGCATTGTGATGCTTGCAGGCTGGTTTAGTGTCCCAGCCCTCCTGTTTTCTGCAGGAAAAGGGCATCAGGTACACATTTAAGGGCTAATAAGTACCACTGGGATATTTCATGAAGATGTTCTCTGGGACAGAAGTTTCTACAGGGAGAGCTATTTCAGATGAGTGCTTCAGTGCCAATGGGAAAAAAACATAGGGGGAGATTTTAAAATGGACTGAGAGGAAAAACATTTTCTTTGAACCAACTTGTTGAGTCTCCAACATTCCATTAAGAAACATTTTATAACCTCCAGTCCTTTTAAAGCAAGAGTATGAGCCTGCCCCTCACCGCACAAGGAACAGAATTTTCTTGTACTTCTGTTGGAAGACAATGTGCTTTTTGCTTTTCAGAAGGGTCCTGGTGTATTCCTGGGTCAGGCACCAAAAGTTTGAGGAGTTGGAGGTGGTATTTAAATGCCTCACCAGTGAGATGGGAGGAAATGCAGGAGCACAGGGATATGTTCTGTGGGACAGAGTGAAGGCACCTAAGCAGTGGATTCTGGTTGATCCAAGCAGGAGCACCCAGAGTTGAGGGATCCATGAATCCTCGTGTCCTTGAGATTCCACACAGAGAACATGTTCTGAAGGATGCCCAATGAATGGACAAGTGTCCTGGGTTGAAGTATATTCTATCACCATCTTCATGAACTGTTGAAACCAGGTGAGGCAGTGCTTCCTGCCTCCTCCACTCTGGCTTATCTTCTGTTAATGGGCCCATCAACACCTTTGCCACACGACTCACAGATAACCCCTTCCTCCACTATCTCCTGTTAATGGGCCCATCAGGCCTTATCACATGACTCACCATCCCATTGTGAGATGCTCCACCCAGAGGGAGGAATCAAGCATTCCAGCCTGGATGTAAGCTGAGACTCTGAACACCAGAGGGGTGCTTATCCACTGGATTCCCAGAGGACCCGAGCTACTAGACCTTTCTACAGGATCACTGCTTCAGGAAGACCATCTCATCTGGACTGCTTCCATCACTCCGCTCAGGTTGTATTCTGACTCTGTCAGTGGTCTTTTGTATTATTGCATCTATTTTATTTTACTTTCTTTTTTTCCTATTAAATTGTATCTCTGACTTGGAGCCTCTCATTTGTTGTGCTTTCAAACCACTACAACAAGACACTGGGCTTTGAAGATACTGCTAGAGATATTAGGACAAGATGGGGAAGGGTCAGGTGGAGATAAAAACTTGTTAGCTTAAAATATTCTGATTGATGGCTTTTTCTCCCCTGGGAAATGGGCCTTACACATATTCACACCCCCAAATGTTTTTCTCAGACATGATCTTTATGGTCTCTTTCTTTTACAAGAAATTTTTTTTGACATTAAAATTGATAGAGAGAAAAACTAATGTGGAAGCCAAGGAGGCAGCCACAAAAGAAGTCTCATCTATTCCCAACCATTTTTACACAGTTACAACACAAACTGACATGCTTATGTGTGGAACCTCCCCCTGATGTGGTATTCAGCTATTTAAAGGTCTAAAAGCATTTATTCCCCCCAGGGTTTTTTGAAGTAAACTTCTAGTCTAATAATTACATTAGAATTGAAGTGACTGATCTAAGGTTGTACAAGAAATCTCTGACAGATACAAAATGTGAATTCAAGTGGTTGGCTTTCAAAGACATCTACTCCTTAATGACAACTACATCATAAGATATAGATATCCCAAACCAATTCAGGTAGGCACTGCATCATTTACTTTGTCCTAGCTGCTGTTTGGGTAGTCTTTTCCAAATAAAGAAGTTTGCCTCCCATGAGGGCTGCCTTGCATCTTCCTCAGTGCTTCCTGCAGACAGAAAAGAGGGAGAGCAAAACTGTTCTGTTGGGCTATTAAAGATTTTATTTGAAGCCTGATGATCAGCAAAATCATAATATTAGTATGAGCAAATAGCTTTCTACTACATATAAAATACAGTCTACCGAAGCATGGAAACTCTGTGAGTGGTTTCTAAGAAACATGACAAAGAAAACTCCTCACAGAAAGGATATTCAGGGAAAGTTCTTTAAATTGAAGGAGAAAACATTTCCCCTGAGTCATAACTACACTTAACTTCTATGTGCTAGAGAAGGAGGAGGTTGTGGTGTAAAGGAAATGGGATGTTCCCCCAGTAAAAATTTCAGATGAGCAGTTGCTTCTTCAGGCATCTGCTTGTAGGATTATGCCAGACGTAAAATCCATATGGTGCACTGCAAACAAGGCACTCACTGCTATACAAACATCAGCTGATTTTTGCACATCTTCTGCTTGCCTTCTAGCAAACAGTGGAGAGAACCCTCTAATCTCTGCTGGGGCTTGCTGGGTCCTGCCATAATTAAAGAGGAAGCAGGAAATTAAAAGGTACTGTGTTCTTCAGGGACAGGCATAAATTGAGGCAGAGAACAATTGTGGCTTGCCAAGACCACACAAGGAGTGGGAGAACCCTCAGATTTCTATTTCTATTCCCCCAGTATGCAGCCCCCCCATTAGGAGATGTGGGACTACTTGCATTAAAACTAGGATTGCTCTACATAAAGCACTGTGAAACTTGGAAAGTGGATCACTGCACTCAGTCTGGATAATCTCCTGGCTAGCTGTGCCCCTTTGGCACACAGGGGCACAGGTAAAGGATGTCCCACAGCTCAGATCCTCAGACTAAACCACCCTGCTCAGGCACAAGTGGCTGCACACCTTCTTCTTCAGTGACTTAATGTCCCTTTTAACTGAGGGACTTAAAATTATTGATTCCGAGTGCTCAGGTTGGTAGGGCGCCTTTGAAGAACACTGTGGTCCCACAGGGGTTTTGATAAGGATGTTTTAAAGCAGTGGTGTAGCTGAAGAATTTGTTTACAGTGAGACAAATATTTCTGCTGCTTGGCTACAGACAGATAAGTTGTTTTTTGGGGTTTTTTTTGTTTGTTTTTTTTTTTTTTAACCTAGGAATCTGGAGACTGTTTAAAAAAAGAGAAACAAACCCCAGAAAAGCTTCTACAATGAACAAAAAAAAAACCAAAGCCACAAAAAAAACACCAAACCAAACCCCCCCAAAACAAAACCACACACTTGCGGCACTCTGAATATCTCTAGCTTGAAATACAATTAGACTTCTGAATAATAAGCATGTTTATGTGTTATCTTGCTTCCAAAGGAAAAGAACACCTTATGGATGGCCCAGCCAGCACAGAACTTTGCCTTCCACATAAAGTGACCTTGCAAAAGAAAGCAGCCAGGCAGAAGAAGAATGAAACATAAGCCAGTAACTTAAGAATCACAGTAAAATGAAATGCAATTGCCCAGAGTTTGCTCTCCATTTCACTGACATTGGTTTGTGTGGTCAACCTGTTGCAGAAGTTTCTAGATGATAGACTTTAAAAGACAATTCATCTGTTTAGCCTTAAGAAGAACTACTACCCCATAGTGCTGTGACTGTGGTGAAAGGAATCCTAGATCAGAAAAACAGTAATTCTTGTGTCAGGTTTGTTTGTTTTTAATACCTGTGCTGAGACTTCAAGTGCTGCTTGGCTGGTTTTCTTTGATGGAGATCTTTGAAAGAGGTTAACTCAAGAAATTTTTTGATTTGTGGAGCAGAGCACATATAAAATCATCCAGATGGCCGAGAACCAGATGCAGTCTTCTTTAGTCACAAAAGCATTGTCATTTCTCATGACTTAACTGCAATGTTTTAGACGCTGCCTTTTCTGCAGCCCTGACTGATGGCAGCAGGCACTGTGAGAATCTCAGCTTTGTTGAAAAGCCCATGGAGGTGTGTATTCAGCCACTGAGACTATTCAGAGAAGTTTGAAGATGTTATGCAGGTGTGTTCTGAAACCTCACACACAAATAAAAGAATCTTAATCGCTGAAATAAGAGTGCAGGAATTCCCTTCCACCTTCCGCTCCTTTTACTCTATTCCCGGGAGATTTTCACTGTCATCCACACTTTGCACCTGTACAGCTACCCCAAGACAATGACTTTAAGCATTTTTCTGAGCTTAATAAAACCTTCTCCTTGTGTCTCAGCATTAGATAGTAAATGACTCCAAACTGGTCAAAGATTTTTCAAGTTTATATAATAAATTCCAGCAGAATTAAGAAGAGATGCTGTAAAACTAGGACCAAAGTCTCTTGCTGTCAACAACAGCTCACTGTGGCTCATTCTGAGACACAGTTACTGGAGAACATTGTAATGTCTCTTCAGACCTTTACACCAGCCTGACCTAAAGGTTAAATATTGAAATGTATGCTTTTTTTTTTTTTCCTGGCTGCTAATTAACTGTTGGTGTAGACACATGTGGACTTCAGGACTGTTGTTCATTTGCTCTGTGCACATAAATGTGATCCTTGCACTAGTATTCACATCCAAACTGTTTTCTTTAGGAATTAAAATTCTCTTGGAGTAGCCTGGAACATTCAGGATAATTAGTATCACAAATATGCAAATCAGATTGTGATTCCCTAGGAGATTCAAAAATGCAGGGGGAGGTGATCTCTGCTTATATCACAGGATGAAAATTACTGAATACTCTGTATCAAACTAGTAAAGCAGTTAACTTTTTTTCCTTTCTAAACAGATTTTTAAGCCCACTACTCAAAAAGGCTCAAGCTCTTCCCAAAATCACCTGGGTTTTTTTCATATACAAAGACATGGAAATATGTTGAAGGAAAGCTTCCATGAAGAAAAACAATGTGACATTCTAAATCTGTAGACATCTCCTGTATATTTGCTAAAGATCAGACTTTTATCACTTGTTATAGGTGTAAAATTAATGTAAGTACTAATTTCATGGCCCTGCAAGCCACAGGGGAAATGATAAATCAAATGCAACTTTTGCAAAATCATGAGCAAAGGAAAGGTTTGAGCAGGAAAAGTCTGACACAAAGGCTTGAAGGATGTGTCCCCAGGAATGGCAGCAGAGCTGTAAGACCCCCTTCCCACTGTTGTTCAGCAGAGGGATAACTTGAAGGAAACAGGGAATAAAGAGATCCTAAGAGGAGGCAGTGGCAATCCATCAAAAACCTCCTTTGTAACAGTACAGAGAAAGCCTAGGAAAGACCCAGGGAATTTCAGACCCTTCAGCTCCTGTGCACAGGGACAAATGCTGAAGGGGTGTTTTGTTTCAACCAGCAGATGCAGCAGGCTAGAGTCAGAATGATTAGCTTAACACTTGCATAGGCTGGTGATGCTGCCCTGTAAACAGGTTCTAAAAGCTTTCAGTTCCACAGAACTTAGGGCTTAAGCAAACAAGGTACATTTTAATGGGGATACCATGACATACAGGATCAAGAACTACAAACCAACCCGGGCCTTTTTTTTTTTTCCTGCTTTTCTCTAAGTAATGTACAAACCAAAGTCCGAATGTGGACATACTCCCAAGGTTTTAGGATTCTGCAAAACTGAAATTGGCCTTATTCTCACTGGGATAACAAATTCTTCATTGTGGCAATACTGGACAAGGTGAAAAATGCCATTCAAACAGTTTGCTCCAGGATTGCAGCACTGAAGCAGAAAGTGGAGGGAACCAGAGGGAAGGGCAGAGGAAGTTACTTTATAAAGAAAAATTGCATTAAGCTCACTTTCTGAGTGAAGATGAAATTGAAGTTGCCCTTAAATGAATTATTTCCCCCACAGCTTGTTTCAGCAGCAGACAAACTCCAGAGCACTCATTTACTCACTTGTTGCATTATGGAAAACACAGCAGAAGAGACAATTATCAAGCTGTGTATACACCTCTGACTTTGGGTAATACCAAACAAAAACTCATGTCAGCATTGTGTCGTTCACTGCACGCACACAACACTCGCCTACGCTGTATCCCCACAGAGCAAATGTAGTTTTTAACGTAAATTTCCTGGTTAAAGCTGCACTAATGGTGGTAAATGGGGCCTGTGTTGGTGGTAAATGCGTCGAGCTTTGACGGAGATCCTTTTCACCCCTAATCTAAGTAAGGCGCCAGCAAATCCATCAGAGGAGATTTATTTGAAAGATTCATCACACTGCTGGCCTTGCTGGCAATAAAACAGGCTATAAAGTTCCACCAAAGCTAAACAGCAGTGTCCTGCTGGGCTGATGGAAATGCCAGTGCACGGAGGGCCCCACGCTCATCGCTTGGGGCAGCCTGAACTGGAGCCTGGCCATAAACAAAGGCTGCCTCACTGCTCTGCAAGTGCTAAACCTCGGGAAGGCATTTGGATCACTAATTGTTTTAAGAGTCTTAAAAGCATTTAGCTAAGACAAACATCTAGAAGTAAGGTGAACACTCAAAATTAATGTGATGCGCTGACAATGGTTTCTGGGGCTACTACTGTGTGGTTTATACTCAGGGTATTATAATTTCTTCCTAAGCTGCTCCCTACCCTTACTTGAACACTTGGAACTATTGCAGCCTGGCACTAAAAAGCCAAAACAATTAAAAATAAACAGGCTGCAAGCAACTGATCTTCAATTGAAGTGGATGGAAAAATAACTCTTCTAGAATGGTTTCTATGTAGGACAGTAGATAAAATAGAAAAATAAATGATACCCTGATTGTACTCTTACTCTGTATCTTTTCTCCATCCTACTTGCTCTGGATGGAGAAAAGATACAGAGTGTAAAAAGCTCCATCAAAGCCCAAGCACAGAGGAGAGGAACTTTCACAGTGATGTGCAGAGATGAGGTACAGCAACTAAGACTTTGCCACTAATCTCTGATGCTGGGAGTTGCATTTTTTTAGCTTCCAGAGCTGCTTCCCAAGACAAATCTGTTTCAGATAAGATAATGTAAAGGCAAACTTAATCCTAAATTGCTGTTTGCTCTTCATTTCGTGGGGCTTGTCTCTTGTGTACTTGATTACTTCTTCAGAGGGTCTGTGTCAATTTTTTTTCCCTACAAAGCTTCTTTAAAAGAAAGCATCCTATATCTAGGGCTGGAATGTCTTCCATAAGGATAAACTTGTGAGGAAAATTTAACTTGTGCCTCCAGCATGTGACACACAGCTTGGAACTTCCAGAGGCATTGGTTTGCTTTCAAACACAGGAACACCTTCAGAGGCAAAGAGAAAGAATACTCTTGCTGCTATCCTGACCCCACTCTTGTCATATTTTATGTTCCTGCTTTGGGGATTGAAAAGACTAGAACACCTGGGTAAAGCTGCTGTAAGAATATTTTTTAACACAGACACACAGCTGTTTTTTGTTTTCCTAAGCTTGTTCTTAGAAATGTCTGAATTGCTTCTGCAGACGTCTTCCAGTAAAAAAAGTAGCCTGGAGCAGACACGCAGCATAGAAATGTCAAGTCTGAATAATTAAATCTAAGCAATGTCCTAGGAAACTTAGAAGGGTGCTGGTACTACCCTAAAACTATTTAAGGCTACATTAAGAAGTTTTGCTTTCAGTGAAGCCTCAGCTGAAAACTGAGGCTTATCCTGGCAGATGATACTCATCCCTGTGGGAAAAAGAAATGCAGGAGCCCCACTGACTTTACTCAGGTCAGCATTTAAAGGCAACACAGCTAAACAGCTCCTGTTATTGGACCCATGATCCTGACATGTCATGTGCTAGTCATTACTAATCTCCTCACTGTTTTAATTACCTAAGCTCTTAGCAAACCACCCCTTTTTAATTTTTGCTCCTCTGAGCAGTCCAAGCCAGGCTCATGTAGAAGTACCATGTCGCTGTTGAACAGAAAATCTCGTGACTTGTGGGCATTTTCTTGCTGTCCTGTGATAAGAAGCCTTCTACTAAAAGCTTGTATCTAGGAGATGAAGACAGAAGGTTGTGGTAAGCCGGTGTTTATGTGACTGAAAAATACAAAGCATACTGATGGGGCAGTTTGAATCATTCAGACAGCAGGAAGAGTCCTTGGTCCAAGGAGTCAGGGTCTAGATTGAGCTGGAATGGTCTGGATCAGAGTCTTGGGTAAGGTCACCTTGGTATGAGTTCCTTTGTGATTCTATTCAGTGTGTCCTCAGTATGTAAAATCCATGCTACTGCAAGGGCATGTTGGTGCTGTGCTATATAAAGTCTAGTGCTGTTGCAAGGCAGGGGTTGGAAAAACGTGTGAACTACAACTTTTTCAGATGATGTATTTTTAGAGAATTTGTAGAAAGTGCTCCAAATTTTGAATGAAAAATAATGCAGCACCTCTGACTGAGGAAACAGCACACCACATTTTTCCTGGGTCTACGGTTGTGCCCTTATAGTGCCTGCATTTAAGCTGTATTTTGTCTTTCAGTCTATTATATTACTTTCTGCTAGCACTGCTTGTGGGGCCATCCCAGACCTCCTCTTTCCTCTCTGGGAGGAGGCAGGGTGGCACGGTCCATGGCATGCCTGACCCTGCTCCTGATGGCCCTGCTCCAAAGCCCACAGAAATAAACACAGCCTTTTTCATTTATTTTCATATATCAACCTCCTTCTCTCTGTGAGTGCCACAGCATTTGTTCAGGACATGGCACAAGGTTATTTAGTCTAGTGCTTTGTGGAGCCTTGAATTAATCTTTAGTTTTCCATAACTAATGTTCTTTCTTAGCTTTGCAAATAATCCCTTGAAATCTTCATCTAGTTTTGAAGATCTGCAACTAAAGCTCACCTTCTGTGACTTTGCTTTTTCATCTTCCAAGAGTGTTAGCTTAAGGTTTGTCTTTCTAAATCTGACTGCTTCTACATTTCCTCTTTGACACGTGCAGATTCCCTCTGTGCAAGCTCTTTATTTGCCAGTGTGTTTTCAAATCCTACATCTTGTTCAGAGATAAAAATATTCATGATAGCATGGGTCACTAGAAAGCTCTGCATTTTTGTTCTGATCTCCATGTGAAAAAATTGCACCTGTATTCTGCTCTTCTATGTGCTCCTGTTAATCCCTGTCCTTGCAAATAAGCCACTGCTGCACAAATTGTGCTGCTCATTTTAATGAGTTCAAAAGCATAAAATTTGGAAATTCTCATTAATATTCCTGCAGCACAGTCCAAACATTGACTTGGTGAATGCTTTCAACCTAGTGCCATAAAATTATATGTTAAATAAAACCAATACAGAAAGTGATATAATTTTTTCCCCCAGATACTTAATATTAAATCTTAAAAAAGATTTCATAATAGAGTTAAGAAGATCATTTGCCTCATCAAATGAAGAGTGTGGTTAGTGTGTAGGAATAAGCAGATAGATAGAATACAAACACTACTAAGAAAAAGGGAAGTGGCCCAGAAGAGAGGATCATGACTATAGCAGTGTTTTAGCTCAAGAGGAAAAAAAACATCCACTAAGCACCAGGGAAAGATTCTCAATTTATTGGTCAACAAGATCATATTTTTCAAGTCAGGAATGGTTACTGCAGTCATCTTCTCTGACCCCCTTGTAATGAAGGACATAAAGTGTTGGTTGCTGGGGAAATTATTTAATGAGGAGTAAAATCCTGGGGTGTTCATGAGGCACTTAGAATTGGACAGGCTCTGCACTGCTGAGAGTAGCAGGTAGAAAACCTGCACTGGCTGCAGGGTACAGCAGTGTCCAGACTCCAGGCTTGTCTAATATTGAAGTGTGGTGCCAAGTGCACCACCTGTGTGACAATACTTAGGCTTTCTTTCAAATGCATCTAAATAATATCATCTTCATGATAAAATGAATAAATATGAATATATTTTGGCAGAATTTTAAATGATATGAACTTAATAAAACTTACATGTAATTAAACCCTGAATTAATAGGATATAGACTTAATATTATATAAACTAGATAAAACTTATGATTTTCTTTCAAATGCATCTAAATAATATCATCTAAACTTTATAAAACTTACGAAAACTTAAAACACAGCTGAAGGAGCTGCTGTGATTTAGTTTCTGGAGACACAGGTGGTCTAAGTCCTCCTACAGCAAGGTAGTGAATAGAACTTTAATGGTGTAATGTTTCTTCTTTTAGAGGAAGGGGCTGTGATGCTGTGCTGAGAGGGACAGGGACAAACTGAAGGTGGAACAGTCATTGATTGGGTATTCCACAAGACACAGTCCAAATTCCCATATGACCCAGCACCTCCATGCATTCATGCACTCTTCTAGGCTATTTTGTGGGTTTCACTGGGGCACTTCTTGCTCCTCAGAAAGCCTGCGACCCAACTGGGAGCTAGAGGATGCCACTCTGTGCTCCAAGCTTCAGGAAGATACGTTTTTCTACAGGTCATACTGGAAAAAACCCTGAACCAAACCCACCACATTCATTTTGTCTTCCAAATACAAGAGCAAAATCATTAAAGCGTCCTTAAGACTCTTCAGAAACTGTAGAAGTGCAACTGGATTAGCCCTTACAAAGTGCAGATCCAGGTGCAGAACTATTTTCACTAGGTTAGTACCCTGGGAGTCACCAGGGCATTCTCTCTTTGTGGCTGGCCTGCAAACTTTTTCCTGAGAGCAGTTTGAGATCTGAGAGCACTTTTGCAATCAGCAGGTTCGAAGTGTTCTGAATACAGCTTCAGAATGTCACAGGACTGTAGAGCCCTGACTTCTTATGGGTCACCTGCTGAAGTGAACAGAGAAGTCCTGGGATTGCACAATGACCTGGTACTTCTAACACATTATGTCAGATTGCTTATGCTTGAAACTAAAGCCTATTTTCAACCCTCTGCCATGTTATCCATAACAGAAGCATTTTAACCTTCACCAAGAGTGACAGTATTAATGGGATGAACAGAAAATAACAGTGTACAACCAGGCTTCAAGGTACCTTCCTCATGAGCATGTTTCCCTAAGACCCATTCAAACTCCTGCTGTTGGTCATTGCATTTTCCCTGCTTTTTTGAACATGCCTGCCTGGCATCTCCTGTGCAGAAGCTAGAGGCAGGATCTAAGGTGGCAATGTACTGTTTTAATTCAGCTGTGAAGGTCATCCTCTTACTTCTATTTGCAGCTGGTGCCTGTCTGTGCTGTGGCACTGGGAACAGAAACTCGTATTTCCAGTGCTCTGATGTGCAAACAAAGCTCCTCAGACTGGATGATATTATCATTTTCACAGCTTACTAGAAGGCAACATTTAGTAAATGTTTAGCACTTGAAGAAATCGTACAAAATGAGCCATGCAAAATTATTTTAGGTGAATAAAAAGTCTTTTAGGTACAGACCTAATGTGAGGGGAGATAGATGATACTGAGCATGGAGTTAGTCTTAACAGTACTGAAACTTTGGCCATCTGGGTGTGAAGACCTGCAGGCAAACCATGGTACTTTTCATACCTGTAAAATGTTAGAACTTAAGAAACTGCTCAAAGGTTCTTCTGCATTTTCCATGGTCTTTGTCTTGCCTCATTGTTACTGCCAAACTATCCTGCTCCAGAGCTGATACTGATTGTACCATGATCAACAGCTGTGTGTGATTTCACTGATAAACATTGTAGCTGCTAGAGATGCTTAGGAAAAAGGCAACTTTAATGAGGTTCCTTCATAAAAATAAATAATAAAAAAAGAAAATCCTTCCTTTCTTAGTTGAGAATCCAATGTATCTGCCTTTTCAAGCAGAAAAGAGTGGAAATAGAGTGTGATCTTTTCTGTGGAGTCCTGGAAGTCTACAGAATGAAATGATACATAAGACCTTTCCAAACTATGGAAGTATTTCTTGTAGTACTGCCTCCCAAACTCCTCCCAGTCTGCACTGAACACTATGTGAATTTCCACCACAGTGGTACTGAGTTAAATCTCAGGGGCCTCATTCATACTAGATCCCAAATAGCAAATTAATGAAGAAAACAGTCATACTGAGTCTGTTTAAAATAGAGGTAGTTTGTTTTCATGAGCGAGGCTTAGTTATTTCACATGCCAGGTCAGAAACTGTAAACAAAATTTGCCAAGAAATTACCAAAGTGATACTGAGGATACACGATGGTGGGTGGTGAGAACTAGACTGGTTTAATTATGTTGAATAATAACAAAAGAGTATTCTTGAATGAGATGTAATTATCTGAGATTACCATGGGAGACTGAAGATTAGTATATGAACATCTGATTATCCAGGACACAGCTTACTGTAATATCTTGAGACCTATCATGCTCTACGTAGATAAAGGCCAAATTTTCTTTAATTGGAGATAATTTTTTTGAAACTTTTGCCTGGAAGTAGATCTAACAGACAAAGACACACTGTGGATCACTATTCAATTATTTCATGGTGGAAATCAGCCTGGAGGAGAACCAACTCCAGTGCACATAACCACAGGAATCCAGCTGGGTTAAGCAGCAGTGCTTGGCATCACAGACTCTGCCACTGAGGCTGGTTAACAAAGTGTTTGTTTTGGCACTCATACTCCCATGCCCAGCATTTTGTAGAGTGTGGGGTTTGGTGGGGATTCTTTGTTTGTGTGTTTTCTCTGTCACCCATGGGTCTAATACTGCATTCTTCTGGGGTGACTCTTCGATAATTTTTCCATTTATTCTGCAGTGGAAAAAAAAAATAGCTTACTGATCTTTTAGCTCCTAATTCTTTCTTATACTTTCCTGCTTTGAATGACACTTTTGAAGTTCTCACTTGTAAAGCTCCTCTGAGTCAATTGCTGAGTAGGTCAGGAAAAGATCATGGCTGACAGCCCTAACTGGCTTCCACTGCTCTGGGGAGTGGGATTTTTGTTTCCCGGGGCAGACACAGAGATGAGCTGCTGACAAAAGCAGCTCTCTAGAGTAGGATTGTGCAAATCTCTGATAGACTATATTATAGTCAGACTGAGAGTTGGATGGAAAATATAGCCACATGAAGGGGAGAAAGGAAGTAAAGACAAGCTCCTTTTGTGCTTGTAGTCCTGTGGGTCAAAATGAAATTAAGGCCTACTGGGGAAGTAGTGAAAGACAGGATTGCCAAATATGTTTTTAATGAAAATAAATGTTGCTTCTGTGCTTTATTTTGCTGTCAATAATTAATGTCAGTGGAAGAGCCATAAAGGGGCAGTAGGATCCCCCAGGGCTGACAGGGGCTGGCTCTCAGATGCTGCCAGCCTGGGAGCCATCCACTGGGCTGGATCTCAGCAGCCCTATATCTGAAGTCATGGACAGGAGCTCTGACAATGCCCAAGTCACAATTCCTTTGGTGACTTGGGGCCATCAGGCTCCCCTTTTCTTCACCCCAGTTCCCACAGTGGCCACTTGAGGCCAGTCCCAGTGGCCTGCCTTGTAGGAGGGCCCTGCTGGTAGCCACTGCTCCCACAGCCCTTGGGAAAGCCACAGTGCTGCTCCATCACTGCAGAAATTCCCTCCCTGGGAGGGAACTGTGCACTGGCCCAGTTGCATCCTTCCACCCTGAAAACTTCTCAAGCCACTTAACCAAGCACTTCCCCTGTGGTAATACACCACTGCCCCAGGCCTCTGCTCTTGCCTGTCTGCAGCTCCTCTGCTGCTGACCCCAGCAGAACAACCCGGGAATGTCGCAGCTCTGTGTGCTTCCAAACCCCGGCTGGATGTTTTCAACATATCCCCCATTTTCCTGAGAGCAGATTACTGTCTAACATTTCTGGAAAGGCAGCTGGAGGCTCTAGCCAATTTCTATGACATTTTAAAGCTGCACATATGTTTAATATATCTACTACTTCCTTCCCCAGGGCTTCATGCTTCTCTTGCCATTCATCTTTCCATGCTGGATGCATAGAATGTGAGTTATCTCCAGCATCATTGCCATAATATATGGCACTTCCCAACACCTACATGGTAAATCCATTAGAAGCTGTAACAGCTGCAGCCTGACTCCAGCAGTGTGAATGCTCTACCTGGTTGGAAACAGTCATTAAAAAAAAAAAAAAAAAAAAAAAAAAAAAAACAACAACAACAAAAAAAAACTTTTCCCAATTCAGAAATATGAAAAGGTGATAGAAACAGATGCACCTCCCTCAGCTGTTTTCCTGTCTGCAGGAAAAGGTAGGAGTCAATGAAAATAGGAGGGGCTGGCTTGATCTGAGGTGAATGGAAGGAAATGTGGGCTCAAACAGCAGGCCAGGCTGAGAGCTGGGAGCTCCATAACTTTGGAGGGGCAGTGGGGAGCACATCAGCACCCCTCAAACAGCCTGTGGAGAGGGAAGGGAAGCTGAGGGCTGTCCTCACCCAAAACTGAAATTGCTTCTGCAGCAGGGGGTGTATAAAAGGCTGCCAGTAGAACTGAGCAAACACAGGCTTGGAATAAAAGCAGCAAATGGATGAGGATGCCACAGCTCCTTTGCTGCCTCAGAGCAATTCTTTGTGTCTCCTGCTCACCAGAGTGATGGGAGTGCCTGCCAGGCACGTGGTGAGAGGGTACAAACACCTCCAGTCACCAGCAGATAATCACAGCCCTGTAACCAGGGCTCAGTTAGAGCCTGAAGCATTTCATTGATCCTCCTACCGTAAGTCAGTGTTAGTTTTCCATACACCTAACGTCTTTATTTTTGGGTGCTGTAGATGTAAAAGGCTCAAGGATGGCACAAAAGCAAATGCAAAAAAACAGAGTTTGTTTGAGAAATACAAATGTAATTTGTTTCTCCTGCTCTGCCACAAAGCCAAAATAGGTAAATTTACCCCCTTCTATGATCAAGACTAGCTATGTACAGATATACACTGCTTCCCTTTTTAACCTGTGCAAAGATGGGTTCAGGCAATGACTGCCTGGAGCAGTCAACATCCTCCAAGTCCATGCCAAGGAATGGTTTCCAGGACAGTAGGAACCACTTCAGAGTGACTGTTCTCCGGTGTATCACACTACTGCTGCCAGGATTAGCTCATCTGCATCTCATGCCCTGAGCATTTGATGATGCACAAGGCACTGACAGTGTGGGCAAAGAAGGAGCAGAGGATGAGAAACAGAGATGGGAGGAAGCCCAAGTGAGGAGGATGAGAAAGTAACTGTAAAAACAAGTCTTCCTGTGAAGCACAAAGCCGTTTCATCATATGCAGTCTTTAGGGAACATGTACAGTTCTAGGGAACTGGCAGGGGAAAGGGGAGGGTGACAGCTGAGAAGAAACAAGGCCAAAAAAATATACGCAAGGACTTCAGAAATCAGGGAGGCAAAAAAGTTTGTGGAAGATTAAAAATCTTGCTGTTTCTGAAAGGACCTGCATTCAGTGCCCTGCTGGAGAACAGCAGACTGCCCCAAAGAGTGCAAACCTCTACCAGAACCAGACAAACCATTCCTGGGACTCCACCAAGAAGCTTTGCAGTTGCCTCTGCAAAACTGCAGGAGACAGGTGGGCAGGGCAGCTATCTTATCAAGGCAAGAGCTGCAGGGGGTGGCTAGGCACTGGCCTAGGGAAAAATTGTGCTGCGTGCATAAATCTTGAATCCTGGCATTCCTTCCTCAGTAATCTAACAGCAGGCTATATTTAGTCAAACCTAAACAACAAAAAGAAAAAGAACAGCAGGACTAGTCTTAGCTCTAACAGCTGCCACCAGCTGCTCAGAGGGGATACAGGTAGAGCTGACGTCAGATGTAGTTAAATGAGATGGAACAGGGGAGGCATCTATGCTTGAATGGATAATGCTGGCATCTGGTTAGAGAAATTCTGCATTTTATTGTTTCATGGCTAGCCAGGAGGAGGATCAAATGTCGAGCAGAGCGTGAATGGTTTCTGCTACACCAAGGGCAAGGCCACAGTAAACCATGGACAGGCAAACAAGCAGAGGAAAGGGAGGAGGTAACAGACACAAGCAGAGCAAATGTTTCAACGTCTAGCCCAGGTTCCTGGTGTTCCGATTCTTTACTTCTAGCATGAGAAGATCAACAAATGCAGTTTTGAGAAAGGATGTTGGCTAAAGAGATTGTATCTGTGTGCTAAAGCCACAATGCAATTTATTTCAGCAATGCATGAACCTGGGGCTCACCCTCTAAATAGGCATCCACATCATCCACTGAGCAGGAGCTGGGGAAGGTGCAATGCAACTGTTTGCTTGCCATATTACTTTCTCCAAGGGGACACATTTGTATTCTTGCTGGGGAAGAAATAATCTTCAAGTTAGTGACCTAATTACTGTTATGACTTCTACATGCACAGTCCCTTCAGAGACGCTGGAGCTGGTTGGAAAGTGTAAAATCAGAGAACGTAAAGAGTGGGAATGTTTTATGAGTACTTTACCAGCAAAATAGTACAGGACAATTAATATAGTGGGTGTTAAACATGATCACTCAATAATCCCTTAAGCATCTGGTTTTCATTGCCATTCCTAAGAACAAAAGAAAAAAAAGGCAACTGATCTACTACACTAGTGTAAGAAACAGAGGAAAAAAAAAAAAAGAAGAAAACAAAACAAAATCCATAACAGAAAATCCAGTCTCTTTCCACCACATTTTTGGATTTCTGAGGCACCTTATTATGGTAATCCATACATCAGCTGGTACAGCATGGACTTTGAAGATCTTGTGGTAGCTTTCCCTGCCTCACTAGTAGAGCTGTGAGCTTGATAACTAATCACTCCTTAATAACTCATGTTTCCTCTGCAAAAGTCCCTGAAATGCAACTGTGGGGGGAAATATATGAGCAGGGATTTGTGAAGTAGAAAAATCACTTTGGGCTTCTTTCCCAGTAATCCACAGGGTTTTTTGAATGGGGGGTGGAGTCACAATGAATGCAGTTCTATTTCCCACATGCCCAGACCTTGCAATTGGGAAGTGTGCCCTGGTAGTTTGTTTCAGACATATCCCCAAATAATGAAAACAAAACACAGATTTGTTGAAGGACTCTCTGGTTTGGCTGCTGCTTGAATTTTTTCTGTAGGAACTTTCAAAATCAGGTATCTTTCTCCCAGATATGTTCCCCCATCCTGGCTCAGACATGGGAAAATAGAATAAGCCTACAGATACAAATGTAAGTCTGCTCAGGACTTTCCCAACTGTGACTCTAAAATGACTGGAGTTGCTGAGATCCTCATTTCTGTTATGGCACAGGCTCTTTGCGAGGTGACAATCACTGAAACCACGTTTCTGGTTATTCTTTTGCCCAAATGGAAGCATCCAAGCTGTTGCTGGATCAAAAGGCAACAACAGCCCTCTGCCCCACGTGCCCTGACTGCACAAGCAATGATCTGCTTAGAAGCCAACACATTTATTGGGGGAAGCCTCTGGGAGCTTCAGTATCTTTCCCATTGTTTCACACACTCCCCTGTCCCATTCTTGGCTGCAGCTGCACAGCCCATCCACACAGATGAGAACTGTATCTGCCAGGGGCTGGACAAACCACCCCTGCTAACACAGAAACTTGGAGTATTCAGCCTGGCACACGCACAGCAAGAAGGCACATTGGATAGCACATGCTGCAGCT
The DNA here is from genome assembly GCF_029207755.1 of Chamaea fasciata. NCBI lineage: Eukaryota > Metazoa > Chordata > Aves > Passeriformes > Sylviidae > Chamaea > Chamaea fasciata. The sequence goes on along the minus strand of NW_027094090.1, from coordinate 73,698,065 downwards.
TGACATTGTCTCTTTTTTGGCCAAAATATGAAGGCTCCTAAGCAGAGGTATTTTGAGCATTCATAGTCAACTCATTTATGAGTTGGAAAAGCATCAGCCATGCACTGTTATCCAGTATATGCCCTGTTTTTCTCCTCCTGGTTCATACATTTTCGCTCCTCTTTACATTTCTGGGCACATACTGTGTCTTGTGATGACATGGAAGAACAAGGCCTTTAAGTCTTTATTAATTGCCACCACTGTAGTTTTAAAAGGAGCTATTTAGGAAATCCTCAGTTTTGTTACCATAGAAATGAAGCTGTAGGATGCAGTGAAAGAACAATTTAAACAGCAGTGTTTAAGTAATTCACTTCAACTTTAATTCTCTGCTCCATCCAAGCTACTCTTGGCCGTAAAGACTTCAAAAGCTCTCTCCCCTCCTCTGTGCTGCTTGACTCCAGCCCAAATTAGGAGGTACAGCCCTGTTATCTATAGCAGGTCTTAGCAATGTCCCTTCCCACCCACAGAGCACTTCCTCCTCTCCCTGAGTGAAGCAGCTGCAAAGTGCTCCTTGGCTCAGGCAGCTCCTCATCTGGCTTTTTTCAGCTGTTGTAAAATAATGTTTATGTAGCTTTTACACAGTGAGAACAGGGTGAATGGAAGAGCATCTAGTCCACTGTACAAGAGCAGGTTGGGATGCTTGTACTGATGGATTTGCCCATTATTCAGTGTAACTCTGATCTGGGGGAACTACTGTGTGCCTCTTTCTGAGCTGGTTTTGCTCCTCTTTTTCTGTTTGAAAGCTTTAGGTCTGCAAAAGGCAAAATGGGAGAGGTGAGTAGATTAGCCACTCTGCTGGTCTTCTCCAGCAGGCAGGAGGAGACAAGGCAAGGAAGGAGAGCAGTGAAAAGCTGCCGCTCACATTAGCTATTGTTTTTTAAACCTTTGAACTGTGGAAACATGATGAGCAGCAAGAAAGCAGAGTAACGTTTTGTTTTCCCTGGATTTAACTCTTTTGAGATGCTGTCACTCCTCAGATTTGTGAACAGTTTTCTGGTTTCCCACCTCACGTTTGGGAGAGTATTGGAAGGGACTCCTTTGCAGAACAGGGAGCCTTTCACCCTTAGAACAGATGCATGGCATTAAGGATGAGACTGGGACATTGCTCAGCTCTCAGTAATGGTAATGGGTCTAATGACTTCAGTAGTGCATGAGGGACAGCTTCAGCTCCCCACATGTCCTGAAGCACACCACTTCTTTCTCCACAGCTGCCTTGACTCACTGATGGGAGAGGAGCCTCTCCAGGACCTTACAAAGCGTGTCTGTAACTCCACAGACGCTGTCAGGTGCTCCAGCCACTTACAGATTAAGAACCTAATGCCTGGCTTCTCCTCAGCAAACAAAGATGAGCCAGGAAAGCAAGCCAGTGACCGTATTTTGGCATGACTTTCTGGCAGTTTCAGTGGCCCTATTTATCACCTAAAGTCTCCTTTTCATTGCATGTGTGCTCCAGCATTCTCCTTGTGCTCTTGCTTCTAGAGTCTGGCTTATCTTCCAGCTGTCTAGCCAAGTCTGCTCCAGTAAGCTCTGACCACAGGCTCCTATCTCCACAATGCATGACAAACTGGTCACAGGGATAGAGAGTGATAGAAAACACACCATCAACACTATTCTAGCAGGGTACTGCCCACCAGACCCAGCTGTCTGGAGACTGCTCTGTGTCCAGCTCTGTTTTTAGCAAAGGTATAACAGCATTTCCACAGCTCCCACTGTTGTTGCTGTTGGCTACAGGCAAATAGGTATTTTCAGACACCACTCCCCTCACACACACATACACTTATTTCTCTGCAGTTGGCCATGCTGTTGAAACTGGATCCTTTTATGGGAATGTACAAGAGGGGTTTTCATAAGCAAGATGGAGATTCTGGAAGACAGAGTTGCTGCTCTGTTGAGGTAGTTGATAGCACTTTATGGCCTTTCCACCCCATTAAATTCACCCTGTTGTGCTGCCCATTTGTTTGTGCCTTCATTTCCACACAGATTCACAAATATGGTCACAGTCAAAAGACGAGACCTCATTCATATTTTATGCAATAGTTCCTTGCATCTCAAACGGAAAAAAAAAGGAGAGGGGAGGAAGACTTTGAAGGACTAGGATGTTTTTATTGGCTTTCCATTTCTTTTGTCTCCCACCCAGTTCCAAGACTACAGGAAAACATGTTGACTATTTATACTATCCTAGTATATACTGAAGTCTACAAAAAGGATACAACAGGTAAAAAAGGCTCTTGTTGATCCTGTAGCATTGTAATGGAGCACTTAAAAGGTAGCTTTGTATTTTTTAAATATAAGCTCTCAAACTATTAAGAATACCACGTAGAGGGGACTCTTAGTTTTCCTACAAATATTTCAATGTTCTCTTGCATTATTTTGAATCCAGCCAGAAGACTGGACAACCACAGAAACCATCAACTGAATGTAAGATAAACCAAAAGGGGAACCACTGAAGTTGCAAAACTTAGGCAGGACAGTGAAATATGAATACAAAAGAGGGGATGGTGTAAGGGAAGCAGGGAAGAAGGAGGAGTTTAAACTTATCCTAGTATATTATCAGCATTCCCTCAGGCATTCTATTCAAAAAGGTGGAATTTAATCTGCATTGCCTTTGAATAAGCAGTATAATCTCTAAGAACTTCTGCCTCACATATGCCTTTTTTCCTGATAGCTGTCAGAACCACTTCACTGATAGTGTTCTGGTAAAATACCTCCAGGGTAAATGTGCTTCTATAAACAACCCATTCCAAAGTTACTGAAACTGTAATACATTTATAAGACAGAACCTTGGCGTGTGTAATATAAAAGTCACTTTGGGGAACTGGAGCTGGCTGATGGCAGCTGAGTCTGGCTTAATGCTCTTACCAGGACATCCTTCCTATCTGTTGCCTTCTCTTGTGCAGATTTTTTTCTAAAATAAACAGTATCTTACAGTTTCCAAACTGCCACAGGGGCATGATGAGGCTCAGTCTCCTCATTTCCTCATCACTGTGGTGCAAGGACTTGTTAGAGTGGTCTTGGAGCTGCCAAGTTAATGCAACACCCCTGAACTACCCGAAAGAGTTTGCAACCCTCACGCTTTGCTCCTCATCTCACCAGAAGAAAGGCTGTCTTCAGAAATGGTTTTTAACATTTATGCCTCCCCCTTGCGTTTCTACCATATGAACTCATCAGTCTATGTTTATTTCTCAAAAGATCTCTACAAATGCAAACTTTACATGTTTGTTGCCTTAGATTGCTGGTAAACGTGTAAACCCGGGAGAGAATTGGCAACAAAACTTCTTTGAGTTGCTGAGTCTAAAATCTCCTGTGGAAATCAGCTGGAACTACAACTATTACAGAAGTCTTCTAATATTTAACAGAGGATAGGGAGCATAATATTCCATGCCTTCACTGAGCACAAGCTATGAAGAGACAAATTGAATATTACTAATTCTGTTCCACCGGAAAAGAATAATGTTGCCACTCACTTCATGAGAAGCAGGTTTGCTTTGGATTGGGAAGTTCGTTTTGGTGCAGTTTATTGTTGGGCTTTTTAAGAAAAAGTGATAAAAGTACTTTTATTTGGTAGCACCTAGGGAAAACAGCATGAAAAGCCAAGGAAGAGAGAATTCCTGGCCTGATCCCAAACTCTCTGACAAGAAGGTCAGAGATGCCCTTTTTTATGAAGAGTTTGTCTGCACAGAGGGAGCAAAAAGTTACCCGGAGACAAGCAGAGCGAAAATCAGAAGTCAAACATACCTGACTTGCCCACACCAGCTCGACCGAAAATTGCCAACTTCACTTCTGCACTCTTGGCCATGCTGGAAGGAGCACAGTGAAGGCAAACTCACTCAATTATCAGAAGTGAAGCAGAAGAACTGTTCCCAGCTCCTGCCTTCAGCTTCACCGTGTCATTGTGACGTCAGTGCAGAGCCTGGGGAAGAACACCACAGGGATGGAACTGCAAGAAGCCAGGCTCTCCCCTTCCCCTGCCCGCCCCCCTCCTTTTCTTCTTCTTTTTAAATAATCATGATAATTGATGCTATGTTCCTGCTTTAAACATTGCAGTAACACCACTGACGCATTTGGCACTGTTTGTGCAGAACCTACCTTCAGCTTTCTGTCTACTTTGCTTCACACTGGCACTGTAAGATTGCAAAAGGTTTGTAACAACCCCAAGCACCTGCCTTGCAAGGCTCCTAATTATTCATTTCTTCCTTTCTCTTTTAGGTGAAATTGCATATATTTACTGTATTTGAATCATGTGCAGAGAATTTTTTTTTTTTTTTTGCAGAATAGATTTAATAGCTGTGAGCACTCACCAGTAGTGCCTGCAGATAGCTACTCTTTCCTTGAGCCCTCCAGCTCCAAAAAGGTTTCAATTACTCAGCAGCAGTTACCTAAAACCCTCTAAGCACTTGTACCTTGCTCACTGCCCTAAACAAACCCATACCCAGAAAGTTCTCTAGTGCTCCCTTTTAAGCTGCCTCAGCTCATACATAAACACTCAGCAAGGTTAGCAGAAGGATGCCAGAGTTTCTGGTACTGCACTTTGAGCACGGGAATTATCTGTGTTCACAGTTTTCCTGGACGACCTTGATTTCGCTAACCTGGACAGTGAAATCTATAACCATTCCTGTCATTGTAGAATGTTTTAAGATCTTTAGTGAAAACACGGCAATAGTGATGATGATGATGATCCTCAGCCCCGACCAAAACGCCAAATACTAGGTCTCCCCTTAAAACAGGGTAGAACTTTGTGTGTGAATGCAGTCAGTTACGGATCTGCTGCTGAGCTGAAGTACCCACTTTAGCCATGAATTACAACAGTGGCGTAGGATGCTTCCCTTGTCAGCACTCCTCGCTCTACAGCAAAATGCATTTCTAACATGTTTTTTGGGAAAGAAAGAAAGAAAGAAAGAAAGAAAGAAAGAAAGAAAGAAAGAAAAAAAAAAAAAAAGAAAGAAAGAAAGCCTAAGGCTTTTTCCTATACAAAAACGCTTGTAAAAAGAAAAAGTAAAAACACCTGACATCGAGAGCGGTCCCGATTCATCTCTGACTTCTAAATGCTCCTGATTCCTTTTGCTTGCGAGTATCAGACCACTCTCAGTCTGCACGGACAGAGAGAGGTACAAACTGTTCCAGTACGTGGCGGAATGGGAGACTCAGGGACTGGCACACCGGCGCTTGCCTCCCGCCAGAGCTCCCTGCCTCCCGCCGCGGAACCGCTGCTCCGCTCCGCAGCTCTATTCCACATTTCCGTGCAGGTGTTGATTCCTCCGTCCCTTCGGGCGGGCTTTGCTCCGCACCGCTCCGGACAGATGCAGGGCGGCTCCCGCAGCCCCCGGCGCTGCCCGGCCCCCGCGCCGCATCCTCCCAGTGCCCGCACCCGCGGAGCCCGCCCGGCGCTCACCTTTCTGCGCGCTGCTCGCCGGCCCGGCACGGCCCCGGGGCGCTCCCCCCGGCGCAGCGGCGCGGCCGTACAATGCGGAGAGTCCGCCCGCCCCTCCGCTCCTCCGCCCGGCCGTACAATGCGGAGCGTCCGCCCGCCCCTCCGCCCCTCGGCTCCTCCGCTCCTCCGCCCGGCCGCGGCTCCGCAGCGCCCGCGGACCTGCCGCGCCCCCTGCGGGCTGCCGAGAGCACCGAGCGCGGCGCGGAGCCGAGCGGGAGGGATGCACAGAGGCGGCGGCCGAGGTGGTTCTGTCCCCCGGCGGTGCGTAACCCGTGCCCGAGAGGAAGGGATGCAGCCCAGTAATTCGGCGGTACAGCAGCCTTTAATTATGTGGGGCAGCTGCTGTTCGCTTGCATGGATTCTGAGTTAGCGCTTGGTAGCGGGTCCTGCCAAGGCTGTCCCACAGTTTAACATCTCGAGTGCTCTCGTTCCCTCTCTCGCTCCCTCGGTGCTGCTCAGCAGTGCCAGCCTGTGCAGAGCCAGTCTCTCTCGTCCCGACACGTGTGACAGCAAAGTGACAGCAGCCCTGCTGCCCCATCACACTGCTTTCCAGTAGCACCAACTTTTTACTCTGAGCTCTGCCTCCCGACTTTCATACTTGGCTTATGGCAAAAGAAATTGCTTTTAGTTCAATTTGCAAATGGGCAGAACGAATCATGTAAATACATTAGCCTCTGCAAGAGGTTCGTGTCAGAGCCGGGGATCAAGTTCTGAAGTGATAGGACCGAGTTCAGCGGACAGATCTTACTTCCTTGCTTATTAAACTATCCAGTAATATAAAGATACATTAGTAACAGATGTGAACCAGAGCTGGAAAACACTTAGAGTTCAGTGGATGTTCCTCTGTTTCTGTTCCAACTCAGATCTGAATGAGATACCAGATGAGGAAAAGCAAAAGCTCTCCCCTCACTGTCTTCCTTCACGCAAAATTAAATAGAAGTTGGATTGCAAAAGGTCTTCCCTGATCCAAGTCTTTCTACAGGAGCAAGATAAACGTTTAGGGGGCAGGATGACAGTCCTGAGGAGAAATGAGAACCTAATTTCCTCTAAGAAGTGCCAGTTGCAAGCACTCAGGAGCAGATCTCAAAATAGTTGCATTGCATATCATGGAAAGGCAGAAAAAAATATTAGAAGGCAGATATAAAAGCAGTAGTGTGGTTTATGCTTCACTTGTTAAAAGCAAAGGCTTTTAGCATTCTCTCACTGTTTGGTTTGCATAATTTAGAGGGATTAGCTTTTTCCATCCTCCTAAGAGAGCAACTGATGTGTATTTTGCATCTGGGGAAATGCGTGTTAGTTTCGAGGCCTGGCATTTGTTCTGTGTCTATGGAATTCACCCTGCATGGGGCTGTCAAACTAAATACGATAACTGGCTTTTCCAAAACAGCAGATAATTTATTGGTCGTTAAAATCCCAGTGGCTGTGCAGTCAGCTTGTGCTGAAGTCTCTTATTGGTGAAGAATTCAGTGAACACTAATCATGGACACAGGCAAAGGTTTCAGAGGCTCGAGACTCAAGACTGGTCCAGGAGTGCTCCAGTTGCTGTTTGTTTTATGTGTACTCACAGTGTTTCATAATGTTGATGAGGTTTTGGGTGATTTTTTCCTACCCAAAATGGATTTTGAAAGCCTTAGTCTTTAATCCTGTAGATCAAGGGCCACCTTGCTTTGTCCAAAGCAATGGTTTTTTGGTGGTTGTGGCTGACATGGTGTATTTTGTCAATGGTTTTGCCATTCGGGTTGATCAAAAAATGTGCTGATGGGTGTTACCCTAGCACTGGTAATGACATCAATGGGTGAAGTCCATCACGTGGCTGACTGCCTGAAGGATGAGGGAGGTTCCTTTCCTACCCTTCCATTTTACGAGAATTTGAGAGAAGAGAAGCAATTCTGGGGTCTGATCCCTGATGGTTTGTGTGCTGTCAGTCTGAATTGAGCCTCATCCTCTTTCCCATCCATCAGAGGAAAGTGTCTTAGATTTCTCCCTTTTGCCTCTTGGTGAGTTTCATGTAGTGTTTCACAGCTTAATTAATTTTTGAAAATAGCACTTTGGTATATTTAAAAATATTATTCCTGTTTCTGCAGGAGGCAGAGCAATCCCAGGACAAGAAGATAGCTGTCTTATGGGAATTACTGGCAGAAATTAAGTTGAATGAAACACACTCCTCTTGGTAACACTCCTTTTCTGCACCTGTGTGAGATATATCTGGCTTAGCTCCCTGATATCCAGACCTGGCTGCACCCCTTTTTAGTTAAGAAGATGCCACCAACGGTCCACAACAAGAATTTTGATTCATTTAACCTGTAGTCAGAGCTTTGGACTGCAGTCTGAGCTTTGGAGTACCCTTCTCCACCAAAAACCTTGATGGCTAAGGAACAGATAATGAAATAGGAGTGTGAACAGCTTGAAATGCCAATGAAGCCACATGTACTTAAATCAAAACAGGATGGTGTTTCAGGATTGATTAACAGAGGTCCATCCAAGCAGTTTGCAGTTGATAGAAGTATTTTAGAAAGACTCACAATTTCAAGTACCACAAAATAATATTTTATGGGCTTAAAAAGATGTATCCATGTACTGCCAAAGTCCAGAAAGATCTTTCTGCCTGATCTGGAGGTGCTACTTTTTTAATGTCAAGCACTTCCACTAGCTTCTTTTTTCATCCTGGATGCTTCTGGTGTGTTTTCTGAAGGTGTCTTTTTTATGAAAGCCAATGGCGTTTGACTCCTGAAAGGTGGGAGAGAGGACTGGTGTAACACTGCAGCCCTGACAGCTAACACGTGGAGAAGACATATGAGCAGGAAAGGAAGTTGTGGGTTGTTGGTTTTTTGGTGGTTGGTTTATTTTTTTTCTTTTGAAGCTGGAAATCTCATTATAGATGGCAACTTCATAGGTTTCAACAACTTCCAAAATGAGCACAGGGTTTGTTGAGGCTCATGAGAGACGAAAAACACAGATTTCAGAAGGTCATTTAGGAGTCTCTGAATTCTGTGGAACTGAGTAGCATTTCATCTTCTGAGCACCTCTATGCAACTGAGTCCAAGTGTCTGCAAACTGTAGAGCAGATGATGCCACAGGCAGCATGGGTGAGAGAACAGACTCCTCTGGTACAATTCCTGCAGTAAGGAAGGCGCTGTTGAACTCAGGGCTATTGTCTTGGCTGCTGTTGTAGAGAACAGCCCAGACCTGCCATGGGGATTGGTCTAGAACAGAGCACATCTGGTCAGAGCTTGCATTGAAAAGCAAATCAGTGACTTGGTTTATTTTTCCACCCTTCCTTCCAGCCCTTCTGCTGGCAGCTGAGATGATATTTGATAACTAGTAGAAAAACTATCAAATAAATAGCATGTTAACACAATGTTTGCAGCTATTACTAAAGGTTCACAGGGAAAGATTCAGATTGTTTTCTTAATTTTCAGAGAATATTTTCCAAATGTTTTTGTGTTGGCTCTCAGCAATGTACATAAATCTGCTCAGTTATGCTAATCTAGCACAGTGAAAAATATTGCAACTTTGTCATTAAATTATCAATGAAATTTGCTGTTAGTTTGGCTTGTAGTCAATATGAAATATTGCTGTTTTAAATTAATATTGCATTTTCTCATATTTTCCCTGGTAGCTTGTGAAAGGCTGAGTTTATAGTAACGGGTTTTCTTGAGGGTAAGCTAAGCATTTATAACTTCTTTTCCTCTCCACTTTCAGTACATAGAAGAAAAATGAAATACAAGATGCAGGCTTTAGTCTTAGTAAGTGTCTATTTCTAATGGAATAAATAAGACAACAATCCTGAGAGTATTTGTTTGTGTTTAACCTTACATGGACAGGCTTAATGGAGTGACCAGAGGAGGTACAGCTTCCCCACCAGTACCACTTGAAGGTATTCTGTGGAAGCTTCTGGTTCTGCAGAACCAAGGCTTCAACTTTCTGTTCCATTTGTCTCCCTGAGGTGCCAAAACAGGACACAGGAGATGAACTTGGGATGCTCTTCACAGTACAGTGTGGATCTCACACGTGCAAATGCCTCTGTCTTAACACAGGCCTTCTGTCTCTGTCTCAGTCTCATTTGGCACATTTGTGCAGAGATTCAAATACACAGCTCGGGTTTCTTGCAGTAGCAAGAGATTTTTATCAGGTATGTTTAACAGTAATGCATGAGTAAAGCTGAGAGGCACAGCTCAGTAGCAGCTACTGCCAAGTAGAGGAGAGAGGTATCAGCTCATGTTTTATAACACATGACCAACAGATACTCTTCATATTGGCCAAGTTAAAATTCTGCTCACCTTTTTTTATTCTCACCATTGAATAGGTTGTGTCCTGAGAGTCTGTCCTTAAAAATGAGCAGGGTGAGAGACCACATTTGTGGCCATACAGCTGTGACAGCTGTGATCCCATCACAGCTTGGTATTATTGTTATTTGGTTTGCTCTTTGTTTAGGGTTTGCTCTTCTGGTATTGTTATTTCTCCCTCCACACTTAGACCACAGAGAGATTATTTAATAGGTTTTTGTTAACGTAAATTTAATTGCTGTATTATCAAAAAGAAAGCAGGGTGACTGTAACTCTCTTCCACATATTTTGTAGTGATTAAATATCTACTTACTGTAAAACTGAACAAATTCAGTTTCTGCACCAAAGAAAATTTAAAGTAAAAATTAAATCACCTACAGAATAGTCTGCAAATGGGCTAGCACTCTTCTGCTAGAGAGATTTGTGTTATGGTTTTAATAAAGTGCACTTATAGAATTAAAACCCACAGGTAACAAATGCAACAAATTTTGCAACAAATATGCAATCCCAGACTTTATTAATGAATGAGTTACACTGGTGTGTCATCTTAATTTCTTACAGATGTATCCACGTTCTTTGAAAGGACCAGTGGAAATTGTCATAAATGCATTTGCTGTTCACATTAATGAATGCTAGCCCTTCTTCTTCCTCAGTGGTATTATGATTGCAATCTGGATTGCCGTGGGGACCCCACTGTAATTCATCATTGCTTCAGCATTCAAATTCTCTGGTGGAACCAGATATTGGTGTCGACAACATCTGGGGTTTTATGTCTCTCATCTTTTTTTCTACCTCCTTCCTTCTGTTTAATCAAGAGAATGGGAAGGGGAAATTGCTGCCATTGTTAATATCTTCAAGACACTGATGGATTGCTGGGAGTTTGGAGCACGGTTACACCTAAGAGGGAGGGGACACAGGTCTGTCCAAGGAGCTGAGGCTGAGAAGCAGCTGCTTTCAGCTCACTGCAGTGCCAGGCATCATGGCAGGCCTGGAGAGGCAGGAGGGTGCTTTTCTGTCTTCTATTCTGAATCCAAGCAGTAGCTTTGACAGGGGATGCCCTTTCACAGAAGAGTGTCTTGGCAAGCATATTCCCTGTTACCTTCACTTGGGGCCATTTCATGTTCTGTCCTTGCATCAAGGGGAGACATAGGTTGATGTGGATTTTAAATAGGAATCTTTATCTGTGCCTGATCAGATTCTGGCTTCTTTCCTACCCAAATCCTTCCGATGCAAGTCCATTCTCAGGGCCAGGGTTTAAATCAGCTCAGGAAAGCACTGCAAGGTAAATCTTGACTGTGGGGTGTTCCTTAGCTTAAAGTGTGTCTGTCTGTCCTTACAGTGTGTGACAATACACTGGTTTGTGGGAGTGGGACCTTGGCCCAAGAGACACACTGGTGTTTATAAATTCTCCAGAGATGTGCTTTCCCCTGTCCTATCTGCTGCACTTGGGAGGGGCTCACATAAAGATAATTCATCATCCTCCTTCAAGTCTAGCCCTTAAAATTCCTCCTTGCCATAATACCTAACATCAGTTTGATAAATGTTTATCTGCAAATATATTATGACCACTGCCTATTGTGCTAAGGGATATTTTACAATCTTTGTCCTTCTTCATCTATCCAAATTCACCAGCTGTCTTCCAGGTCTGGGAGTGTGTTGTGGTAGGGAATCAACCTCTGTGCACCCCAGCACTCCACCCTGGAAGGGCCTCTGTGCAATTCCCACCACTGAGATGGTGACACTTGTAAAAATCCTGAAGGAAAAGTAGTAAGTACGCTTTTCAGTTATGAAAATGATGATCTGCTGTCCATGATCCTTGCAAACTCAAATCTCATTCACCTACCCAGGGCTGTTGAGGGCTAAATTATTTCTTCTCTCCTCCTGTGTGTGCTTGAGCTATGTAATTTTGCCTTAAAGTGTATTCCTTCTCTTTGGTGCTGTTTTAGGGAATGATACACTGGGATTTATATTGCCACTTTTCTCCACAGTATTTGGGTGCAAGTTCTTAAAGAAAAAAAACCCAACCAACTTGTTGAAATACTTGACAGTGTCATCTAAATATTTTTTTAGAGCTATCCCTGAATTCATTATGTATAAGGTGATCAAGGAATTTAGGAGCCGCAGACTCCTTTCTGTTCAGGGCACAGCTGGTGAAGGTAATCAGCTCTTCCAGCATTAGGGAAGAGTTGTAGCTGGTAACAGATGCTGAGCATTTCTGCGCTGCTCTGTGACTGTGGGACAGGAGGTGATGGCACTGGTGGATTATCTGTCCTCGTCTGGAAATAATTATTGCTAATTAGTCTAGCTTTTGGGTACTAATTGCTGTTATCATGTTCCCTGTCAAAGTTTCTGGGACTTTGAGGGTGCACTGGAAGTTTCAGGCATCAACAAAGACCTTTAGGCACCATTTGTAAATGAGGGATTAATAAACCAACATAAAAGTTTGTTAGGACAGAATGAGAGAAGCAGTCAGAGATACCCTCCAACAAATGGGAAGAAAAGGTTAAAAAATTGATGTTATAAGCCCAAATTTCCTGGCATGTTATCCTGTGAGGTGGAGAAACTCTGAAAGGACTTGTTTTAAAAAGCAACTAGTAATGCCAGAGTTTCATAATCTTTTAAGCACATGTTAAATTCCTATGGACTCCCTGCTCAACGGATGTCACAGCTTGAAGGATTCAATAAAAAGCAGTAATTAAAACCTCAGGGGAAAAAGAACCCAAAAAACCCCCTAAGATAAAGGGTCTGGTTCTTTACCCAGGGTTCTCATCTTCATATAAACACCAATCCCATGGAAAACAGTGTAACATTGTTATGGAAATGAACTAAATAAGCAGTCACTAGTTTATTTAAGCTGTTCATTATTTCAGTATCCACTGATGGTAAGATTGCAGGAACACAGTGAAGTGTACTCCTTAAGGAACACTATTCTCTAATGCCTGTGCTATACCCTTAATTAGTATGGTATCATCCATGCTTAATTAGTATGGTATCATCCATAATAAAATGTGTTTTTAAAATTCATTAAATGTTTTGGGATGTAGTTGGAAAAAAGAATATAAGAAAAAATGTTTCATTTTGAAACACTTAGAGGTAATACTTAAAATTAGTTGAATTTATTTTTTGTTCTGGCTTCAGTTAGAAATATAAATTCTACAGGAAACTTATAATTTAGAACAATGAATATAGCTGCAATATTCTTCCATGGTTAAAGAACATGCTGTCCAATGGTACATTGTTTTCGTAATTTGTTACTTGAATGTTCTATCTCAGGAATGAAATAGCACTTTTTTCTCCAGTCACACAAGATTACAGTTCAGCCTCTTAATGCATACAGATGCAGAGCAAATGGGCACTGGGAAAGAGTATATCAAATGAAATAGCTTAGTTATATGAATTTTATAATATTTTGGCTGCTGTGGATGAAATTTATTCTAAACTGGGAAATCTTAAACAAAAAAAGACTAGTACCTGTTCCACAGTCAAGATGATTTCTGTGATATATATTTCTGTGAAATATTCTATTTCCATCTAGTAAAGGACAGAGTTTATCTGAAGAATATCCTTGTAGAAAATGATGAAAGATTAAGACTTTTCTGTCATTTTCCAAACTGAAATACCAGAACAACAGTTCTCTGTTGACCTTGAGACAAAGCAAGGAGATGCACAAGGGATAGCTCTTTTCAGTGAAGTAACACTGGTGAATGGAGCAGAAGTGGTTTTAGGTATTACTACTACAAAAGTTCATCAGTTGCTAACACAAAAGTTTTGGTAAAAAAAGTGTTGAAAGGTATTTGCATTCCAAATTTTTTGATGTATGTTTAGAAAGTCTTTAAGAGGTCATGATACTAATGAAGAATTCTCAAGTGCATTTTCTGAGCTCTCTTGTTGTTTTTGAGAACACCAGCACTTGCCTAAAATGACTGTTAATTGGATCAGTATTCATCTTTTGAGTGGTTTAATTAATGGATGTGGAACCTGACATCTCTCATACCAGGCTGATGCTCAGAGAATGGCAATTCAGTATTTTGTAAATTCTGGTTCCATGCTGGAGGTTTCCATCAGGCAGCCAGACTGGGGGGCCCTGTCCTGCCCAAGGGGTGGATGTGTGTCCGTGTCCAGGCTACTTTATGTTGTTCCCTCTCCTGATTCAGCCAGCAAACAGGCTGAGAGGCCAGCCTGGGTACAAGATCATAATGTGGAGAGTGTTTGTAACTGGTGTCCCCATGCTGGGTGTGACTGCTCATGGTGTCCTGTTCAAAGCCGCCAGGGGTGTCTGGGTCCTTTAATTTATGTTTAGCCATTTGATGCACATCTGTTCCAAGCTACTGATCTGATTTTCTGCAGTCCTTGGAGTTATCTCGAACTTCATCTTCTCTATCTCAGAAGGCATCTTGGGGGCTCCAGTGTTTCAGTTAAACCTAACAATTTGCTGCTGGTATAATCTACTTCCAACAACCATTCTCACCTAGCTGGAGACTGGTCACAGGCACCCTACCTCTGCTTAGAGTCAAAGTCACCTATTTTGGTGAGATGCATTGAGTTTAGGACACTCCTCCTTTTTTTTTTTTTTTCTTCCCCCGCCCCCCATTGGCTGCAAAGTGATTTTAGTTAAGTAGCTTAGATGGAACCATTTACTATTGGTCAAATAAGTCCTATTTTCAGCTGAAGTGTTGAAGGTTTTGTTCTCAAGGTCGATCTTTATTTCCCAAGAAGTGACTGTCCTGCAGCTGGAGGTGTGGGACTCCCTTCCAGGAGTTCAAAATTTGGCATTCCTATTCTTTGTAATGTAACCTACCAGGAAAGTTTGTGGCTTTCATTGTTGTTTTTACAGAAGATGAGAAATCTATTAAAATTACACATATTATGGTACAATCTTGTATGCAGTTTTGCTCCATGGATAATTTTTTGCTCTCCAGACCACAGCAGAAGTGTTCTGAAATGCTTCATATTTGTCACTCCTAAGAGTTTTTCACTCAACAAACTTTGTCTGAACTCCTGGTTTTATCTTCCTCCCACTTTTACAATCAAGACCATTTACAACCACTTTAATTGTGAACTATGGTCTGTCTGGCTTCATTATAAGATCTGAGGCAATCACCATCATCAGCTTCAGCTGAATAAAGGGCTTGATTGCACTTTCTTTTGAGCCTGAATGGGGTAGACAGCTTGGCTTTAAGGTCCACTGTTGTCCTCAGTGCTGAACTCCACTGTTATCCCTCTGACAACCGCAACCCTTTCACCAAAATGACCATCCCCAGAGGAATACAGCTATTTAACATGGGGCTCAAGGTGGCACCCCTTAAAAGACACAAGTTGTATTTAGAAATTTGAATTACTAGGCTGACTTTCAAATAAAACAAAGATAAAAACCCTTCTAGGTTTTCTGGGGATGGCATAGTGAGGGGAAAGTGTTCTATGTCTTTTTTTAAGGCAGGCAGTGTGTGCATTCCATGGTCCTGTGCCATCTGCATCATTAAGCCACCTTCTTCCATGATTTATATAAATCTTACAAGCACCAAAACTCTGTTAACTATCCAGCCAAACTAAAAATAACCTCTGAAAATAATCCAGTGTAAAAATGTTTGCCTTCAAGACAGAAAGCAATTTATTCTTTACAACCCTTCTACTGTATTAAAACTGTGATTAAGTTACTAGTTACCAGCGATACCAAGAAATTTAAAGCTACGAATCGCTTGCAAACTTCTTCTGAATGATAATTAGAGAAACCTGGTGTAGATGTTGCTTTGAGCTTTTAAAATGCTCTTAGAATAATGTTATGGAAGAAACATAGTAAGCTCTTAAGATTAGACTGTTTGTGCATTGAAATTTCCCTAATGGGGTGCAAATTTATCTTTCATTTGTACCAAGTGTTGAACACTCATCTTATATTTTGAAGTATTTTCCTGATTTTGTTAATTTTTCACGTGACTAATTGGAAGGTTGTGTTGAGTGATTAAAAATCTGCAGAGTTGAACTACCACTAGCAGCAGGACCGTTCATTAAATCCTGCTTTCTGTGTATTCCAGCTTGAAAAGACACATTTTTAACTACCCTGTAAACAACCAAAAACTGGGGATGTGGTTCCATCATTTTGGAAGGCTTTTATTTAAGGAAATGAGACTCATGTGAGTGCTCCTTTGTTGTCAGTGGAGAAAAGGAAGGAGTGCTGCAGGTAACTCAGAACACATGCAAAGCCTGATTTCTGGTTTAACAGCAGCAAATCCTGATCTCTGCTTACACAAGCAAAGATGTTTAGCCTCCCTATGAAATTTTTTTGGAATTAATGGCTTTGCCTGTTAAGACTCATGACTCCCTTAGCTGTCTTCCCACTCCTGTGCCAGGTAAGGAGATGGTATGTAGGGATGCTGACTTGTGGAAACATTTATTAATAGCTACATCAACCGCAAATTATTGTTACACACGAGCTCTGAATTTATTGAGAAAGGTTCATTGAGTGCTCTGTGTGGTGTAAGGCTTTGAAATGTGATAGCTAGATGGTTTCTGGCACAGAGAGGAAAATTCTAGAAAGGGACCTTACCAAAAGTCTTGGAATAGTTTTATTTAATACATAGGAGAAGCAGAAGAACAAGAGAAAAAGCCCACCCAAAAATAGACCATTAGTGGCTTCTTTGTCATCTGTTGGGCTTCACACTGCTCACACAGTAGAATAGCATTAGAACTCTGTTGCCAAATCATAATAAGAAAAGTTTTATCTCTGTTATTTAGGACAGTGACACTGTCTGAGTGAGCATTTCCAAAAAAAAATGGGTGGAAAATCTTCAGATCCTATGTCTGTCCAGTTTAATACTTGAATTCTGAAAAGTTTTATCAATTAATTGGGAATACCTGAAAAAAAGTGTTGAAAACATTTGTTTACAATAGAGTTTCAGCGGTTGGAAATTATATTTAGTAAAGACATCTCTCTCTTTGATGCTCTTGTTCTTAGACAGCAACATTTACATTTAAGCAACACCTTTAAAACCAAGGTCCTCTGCTGTAGGAGAAGGGAATACAGGTGACCTTGCCCCTGATGAGTAACAGGTGTATTCATTACTCAGTGCAGCCTGGCCCCTGAGGAGTCACAGCTATATCCTGTAAAGATAAGTGTAAAAAAAGGGAGTGAGTTGGCTGGTGAAAGGGAATCATGAAGGAGGAAGAACCTTGAGGAAGAGGAAATGAGCAAGTCGTGAAGAAGAAGGATCTTGGGGAGAGAGAATCACTGCTGTGAGGTCAGTCTGGGTCTGCAGTTAAAGCCTGTTGTTGGAACCTGCAGTCACACTCTAGCTAGGAAAAAGCCTGCAGTCAGAGTCTGCAAAGTAATACCTATAGTCAGGGTTTAGCAGGAAATAACCAGCAGTAAGAGGCTGCAAGGGAAACCTACAGTAGGAGCTTGCCGCAGCCAGAGTCAGTGAATAGTTGGAGTCAGGATGGCTGAGCTGTAAAGAGGGATAAACCAGGACCCTTTTCATGCTGTGATGAACAAGAAGTCTGTCTTTTGGCTTATTTCTACCCTCTAATAAGAGGGCTGCTGCAACACTGTGCAAGGATGACAACCTAATTTGTGAGTTATTCTACATCATAATGTGTCTTCATGACCCTGGAACTTGTCTGACCCTGAAGCTCAGCAGGGTTGGACCTCTAAAGTCAGCACTGGGTGCTGCAGGCTTCTGGCTTGACATACAGGAGAAAAATATCACCCTGAGGACAATAAGACCAGAATCAAGGGCTACCTAGAGAGGCTGTGGACTCTGTTCTTGCAAACTTTTAACACCCAGCTGAAGAAGCTGTGGGCAGGCAGGTCTGCATTCAGTGCTGAGCCTGCTTCTAGCAGGAGGCTGAGCTAGAGGATCTGCTGAGGTGGCATCCAACCCGAATTATTCCAGGATTCTGTGGTCTGAGCTTGAATTTTGTGTATTTTAATGTCTAGGTAATTCTTTTTTATAAAGCGGCATGCTTACATGAGTTGACTGTAATGATAGTATTCAATAATTATGATAATTGTGTCATTAAAAAGAGGTCATGCTTTCTGGCAGGAATAGATGGAAATATTTTTTTTAGATTCCTAAAGATAGCAGTTATTGCCATAAGGCCTACTTTGTTTATGCATAGCAAAATTTTCCACCAATTGCTAATGACAGACTAAGATAATTGCCTATAAATGGAGTAAAAAATTAAATCACAAAAAATAATTAAAATAATTGCAGCAGAGTTACTTAGAATAAAAGCCTTTTTAAAATTTTCCTCTTTAGGAATTATAAATGTCTAAAACCAGTGGTGTATTTGTTATAGAAGAAGATTGGGCTGGAGTAGAAACTACACAATTCAAATATCACATAAAAGTTTTGCTTTCCAAGAATCACCCACTTGTTGAGTCACGTTGAGCTTAAAGCTTCTTGTTTATGTAACAATATTCTTGTTTTTCTTTCAGAAGGAAGAACAATTACTGCTATTTTAAAAGGATGTGTTTTTGATTTTGGCCACTGATCCTTCAAAATAGGTAATTACTCAAATATATCCTAAATTGTCCATTTTTCTATTGTTGAAAAATAACTAATTCACTGTTCCTTTGGCTGTTCTGAAGACCGGAATGGCAGAGGAGATGGCTTTGAAAATGTGGAGAGTCCAATGTTTTTCAAAGATTAGAAGAATATACTTCTTTGCATTGCAGAAAGGAATGACTGTTTCAGTTTTGAAACCCTTCAGAATGGCAATAATGGGGAGACTCTTTCAGTGACTGAATATAAGTGAATATTTTTTTTTGTTTTTGTAATACTATTGCAAAAATAGATTTTATGCATGTTGAAGGTTGAGGTGATACATTCATTGAGATTACAGGTAAATCATGGCAAAATGTAAAAAATGGAAGGCCGTTTTATTTAGTGACAGAATTTATCTCTCCAATATTTCTTGGTTTGACTTTTACTAAGTAGCTTCAATGTCAGTTGCAAAAATGAATGAACAGTGTTTTTTCCTCTATGAAAAATCTCAACTTCTTAAGGAAATTTTTTAAGTTAAGGCTTGACCAAGGAAAGGATGTCTGAGGAATTCTGTGTTTTAAAGGACAAGCAGTGTGTGAGCGCATGGTCCAGCAGATTTGTAGCAGACCTTGGGTGATATCCCTTCTTTGTAGTTAATTCATGCTCACTTCTACCTTAAATGAAACAGCACAATACTCTTTTTCTTGTGTAACCAGACTCAGGCAGACTGCAGCAATGTGCTGAAAATGAGTTCTCTGAGGACAAGTGTCAAAAGTCTGTCATATTTTTAGTCCTATGACTTCATAACCCATGGGATTTTCTGGCTTTTCTTTACTTCATCTTGGCAAGCAGGAGGACATGGTGTTTTCTCTCTATGGGATTCTTGTCTGGGCCTGGGAGTTTTTGCTGCTTGAAGTCAGATGTGATGAATTTTGACCTGGATTTGGGACACAGAGGTTGGGTTTTGACCTGATTGAATTTTGACAAGACAGACTGAATTTTGACAAGACAGACCTGGATTCGGGTATTTTACAGCTGCTTCTGCTTAGAGCTACAGCTGGAGCTCACTTTGGCAAGGAACATGAAATGTAGTCCTGAAGCTGTGGTCTTTGCCAGTAGGCAAGTTTTGCTGGTTACTTACGGCCCTAATTAGTCCTGAAGGCTTCAGGAACCAGTTGCTGGGAGGGAGGTGCTCCTTAGGTGGATTATCTGCAACACTGTCCTTCAGGGTGAGGCTTGGTGGAACAGGCTGAGTTCCAGGGGGAAATTATTGTTTGCATCATATAATTAAGAAAGGTATCACTGAGAATACACCTAGTGAAGGTGAATTATGGAGGCTTTTGGATAGATTAACTCTGGAATTTCATATTGTTCATATTGTGTGCATTCTTCTTGTGGCTTTTTTTTTTTTTAATGTACTGAAACAGCTCACAGGATGGATATTTGATGGGAAGCTGTACAGAGGAGACTAATATTGCAATACCTTATACACAGAGAGAAAATTCAAGTAGGTTTGGGAGCTGCAGCTGCTGTGAAAGCAGTAGCTTTCCTTGTAGGAGTTGCATGCAGTAAAGGTGCCACAATGCTGTTCTGTAACATTCACCTATAGGAAGGGACGTAAAGACAAATAGATTTTTAATTAGGGTACTTTAAAAGATATGAATAGAATTTCAGATTTCTAAATTTCTTTTTAATCCATTCTTTACTTTCTACTTAAATTGGGCTACACCCAGACTCCAGAACCTGGGAATAGTCTTTAGATATTTTGACACAAGTCAAGGCGAGAGCCCAGCGTCCACCAGCAGTCAAAGCCTGCCTTGCTTTCCACCAAAAGGCATCTGGGAGCAACACCAAGGGTATCTTCTCTTATTTCCACCCAGGAATATAAATGTAGGCAGCTTAGCTGGGCCCTGGCTCTGGCAGGGACTTGTGCTGGCAGTGGAGCTGATCAAATTATTTGGGATACCACTGATCTGCAATGAGATGCTCTCAAGATACACTCATTTCCTGACCAGCCCAGCTTGCTTTTCTTGC
The DNA here is from genome assembly GCF_029207755.1 of Chamaea fasciata. NCBI lineage: Eukaryota > Metazoa > Chordata > Aves > Passeriformes > Sylviidae > Chamaea > Chamaea fasciata. The sequence continues at coordinate 73,677,798 of NW_027094090.1, read as the reverse complement.
TGAAGGCTGCCTGGCTGCATGTATGAATTAAATCACACCCTGAAGGACCAGCTCCCACAAGATTGTATTAATATTGACAATTAACAGGCATCCTATCATTGATTTCTACCAAAACAGATTTTGTTTGAGGGATTATATATTAGTCCTTAATATATTAGATTTCCTCACAGAAATATGTGCCTAGATACATTTGGTCTATAGCCACCTGGGCTTTTGTTAGGATGGTCAAATAATAATTCTTTGAAAAAGAGCAACTAAGAGTTCAAAATATTGAAGAAAGTTAGGATTCATTAACTGTTTACTACATCAGAAGCAGTTGGTATCTTTAATAAAAATACAAAATATTGAAAATTCTAATACTTTTATTGAGATGAAAGTAGAAACAATCTGCTTAGAATGATTTGCCTTAAAGTGAGCTTGAGCTGGTATTGTTATTTACTAGATTAGACAAGATACATTTCAGTCGATAAATAAAGAATGGAGCTTTTGCCAGATGATTAATTTTCCCTAAATCACTATTGACTTTGAAAGGATTTGCTTTGCTTCTTATGTATTTTTTGTTGCACAGCCAGTCTGAGATGAGCTTTGCCACGAGATGTGATTACTTTCTACTGCTCTCTTTAACTGCAAAAATTGCTGTGAGCTGAAAATCCACTTGCATGTTGAAGTTTAGACTGAGCTTTCATCAGAGCTATCGAGAGAAACTTCATGGAAGTCAAGGGATTGTATCTCATTCTGCATCGTTTTGACAAGGCAGGGACAGAGCAGATCTTGCCCATCAACATGCCATAGAATGGTGTTAAGTGTAGCTCCCTGTGGAAACAAGATATTACTCAGAAATTTTTGTCAAATGATTTTAAACTGAAAAAACCATGGTGAGATTGCATGGGAGTTGAAGTCCAGAGCAATTTGAAGGGCTCACTTTGATATGTTTTGGATTCAATTGCAATGAAAGAAACCAAAATTTTCCAACACTTTACCCACAAAAATGAGGATTTGTTCCCTGGTGTGCCACAGATTTCTGCCTCAGGGATTTTTGCCAGAAATGTTGTTAATTTGTTTGTTAAACTTGCTACATCTAAAAATTAATCATCACCCTTAAACATGCAGGCCTGTGAACCTTATTGGAATAATGGGTTTTAATTCCCTTGTTCTCTTCCTAGTTTAGGCCCTCTTGGTTTATGCTTGTTATCAGGGAGAGCTTGTGATTATCTCATTGGCAAAGACTCTGTGCTTATTTCATTCTTATCACAAGGAAGAGGAAAGTTAGACTTTGCTACATTTTTATGCAACTGTACAGTGGAATAGTTTTTTCCTAGTGACCAGCTGTCTGAAACCAGCAGTGCATAAACACATCCATTCACCCAGATAATCATTTCCCCAGATTTGATTTAAGACACTTCATTGAAGTTATATGCTCATGTAAAAGAGCAACAATATATGAGTGAGCCAGGCCTTAGGCCTTGATTTTCCTCCAAAAGATGAAAGCAAATGAAGAAATTCAGGGAACAAAACAATGGGTAAAAAAACCTGGAACTGAACCATTTCTGCAGGGAGATTTAGGACTTAATCCTGGGAAGAAAAACCTGCTCTGGCCCTGATCCAAAACAGTACTCAAGTCTTAACTCTAACTCCATCAGCAGTTTCACTGAAGCCTAATGTCTGCCCAAGTGCTTTGTAGGCTGGGGCAGAATACCAGTAATTTGCAAGAGTAAGCCCTGAAAGAAATGATCTTGGTCAAGTGATAAGGACTGGTAATGAGCTGAACTTGTAAGAGACAGAAGGAGCTGACTGTGGGTATATCAATGGGTTGTGAAGTTGAGTGAGGATTTGTAGGGAAGTTGGAGAAAACCTGAAAGAAATAGCTTCACTATTATTTAAACATTTTGAACTTTTTCTTTTTTTTTCCCAGTAAAATAATTTCTAAATGGGCTTTGAAATAATGCAATGGTTTTGAGAACTGATTTTTTTTTTCTGTTGTGGCAATTTTTTTTTTTTTTTTTTTTGGGTCGTCAAACCTGCTGTCCAAAGTTGTTAGGTCAGAGTTGAGAAGCAGAATTCAGGCATATTAGAATGCCTCCACCTTTGTTCTCTGGTTGTAGAGGTTGTTGCTTGGGTTTCTTCTCTAATAAATATCTCTGCTGTTCATCTGGTTATTTGATGCCACTCCTGTTTTTGCACAGTTCAGTGGTACACGTGTATAAATGGTGTTTGTAATATATTCCTATTATTTGCTATCGGCATACTGATGTAACCTATACCATTACCCATTTTTTAAGCTTGCTGCTCCTTAAACTGAAATCTTTACTGAACCATTCAAAATAATGCTTGTTCCATGTTTCCCACTCTTTCCAGGTAGACAAAAGAGCATTATTTTTGCTGTAGGGGAAAAAGGCAGCATCTGAATGATGAATTTCTTTTCATAAGGCAAGTGTGCCTGTGGCAACATCAGAGGAGATGGAGATAGATTATAGATAACTGCTTGGCACTGAATGTAGGTTAGCTGAGAGCACTGAATGTTGAGTGAGGTGGGAGAGCAGCCCAGAGCTGGCCAGGGGATGCTGCCTTGGTGGAGCCTGGATTTGCAGGTGGGTGGCCAGATCTGCCTGTGGTGTTCCCTCTCTGAGGCCAAGCTGTGTTTCAGCTCAGTGTCCCCCCAGCCCTGGGACAGAGGTGCTGGCAGAGGCTCCTGGGCTGCAGAGTGGCCCTGAGCTGGGCTCTCAGTGGTTTCAAGTCCTGCAGGGCCAGTTATATCTGGAACTCACTGTAGGACTGCTGTGTTTGGGGTTCTGCATGCTCCTTTTCAAACTAAATGTGATAAAAAATTGCTTTTTAAGGAGTGATTTGTGCAAATAACCCAGGAATCCATAGCTCATATGTGGGTCAGAATTCAATTCTGAGCTCACACTTGCCAGCTTAGAACTCCTCCTGCTTCCTAAGATTTGCATTAGCATCCAATGCTTGTTTTTTAGGTTGGTTGTTTGTTTGTTTTTCTTGGATATTTGGATCTAGGACTGTGGTTTGTACCATTTGAGAGAGGATATTCACATCCAGACACAGAGTTCAAATGTAGATCTAATCGAAACTGTCTGTACTTATGAACACAAGTAGAGGAAGAGAAATGTGAAGTAATGAAAGTGACTAAATTTCTCAGTGTTTGTATTCAGTTTCACTTGTGTTTGGACAGAGATTTGAAATAATTTTCAAATTATTTAAACAGACTGTCTCCTCATGTCTTAATTTAAACTGGGCCTCTTTCTAACTTTTAGATCTTTTTAAAAGTGCTGCTGTAAACCAATGATAAATCACTGATGTGATGCAGGAGTTCCTGATTCAGAATGTATGGTTTATTTTGCCATTCCCACTGAGTGATTTACTGGCCAATCATTTAGATGGTTAAGAGGAAGACAGGAATGAAAGTGACTGCAGATGGTCCCCAAGCTGCTGGAGTGCCATATCCAGATTTCCCAGAGGCCTCCAGCTGTTTAAGTTCTCATTCTGCAAAGCAAGGGTTGCCCCAGAATTAACTTTTACTGCAAGCCCCCCACCAAGGCTTTGACCACCCAAATGCCTACAAAGAAAATTTCTACCGTATCCTGTCTCATTTTCCTTTATGCCGCACTTCATTACATGTGGCAAATAAGCATTAGATAGCAAAAAACCCAACAAGAGTCCTTTAGCCTGCCACCCCCCCGGGAACCATCTAACCTAAATATGGAAGATGTACTCTTGGAGTTCAACCAAGCTGATAGTGGTCCTTCTACATTTGCTTGTCCTTAAGAAAATGCAGTTCATGCCCTTTCCTACTGAGTAAATGGTTCTGATTATCTAAAACATTTCTCAGTTTTTCCCCCCCCAGCATTAAATTATTGGTTTCCAAAAAGCCTGGACTTGGAACAGAGTCTTGACACTCTGCATTACCACAAGAGTTTAGTTCTTATCTGACTTAATCTTGCCCACCTCAGGGATAATTTTCAGCTGTTTGATCTCTTGAATAAAATACATCCATGGTTATTGACCTCTAGTCCCATTTGTGCACACAGGATATTCCAGGGTTGCTTTAGTTCAATTGAGCAATAATCTTTTCTAAAAGTAACCCCAGTGAAAGTTGTAGGGCTGGCTACTTGTTTAGGAAAGTCATGTTTACTGTGTTAAAGTACCAAAGTTAAGCTTCTGATAATGCTGCTTCCGTTATAAAGATACTGATTCTACAGCTGGTAAAAAATAGAGTAATAAACCTCCCCATTAGAGGGGGTTATCATTAACAGCATTCCTAAAAGAGGAAATCCACGCTTACCTGAAAATCCAAAGGTTTTTATAGGGCTTAAGAAGACTGAAGGATTCACATAGGTCATCCTACAACTTTAGCTGTTGTTCAGGATGGGGGAGGATGGATCCTCAAGCAAATGCTTGGGTGCAGTGCTGCAGCAGTGGCTGTCTCCCAGCACCCTGATGGCTTCAGGCAATCTGGGGTTAATCACATCCTCTGCAGTAAGTGGAACAGTGGTGGCCTCTTGGGTGTCTGGGTTTGAAATTGCAACTCTCTCTGCACAAGTCACAAAAAAGAAAGGTGTTATCTCAGGGAGCAATCTGGTTTGCTGGTTGGTTGGGGTTTTCTGGTTTCTTTCTGCTGTTATCTGAATGACTTAATATTTGGAGAAAGTGGACTTGGATGGACTTATGAAGATGAAAGTGCAATTAGGGGTTTATTTCATCCCTACATCTGAGAAACTGTGTAAAACCAATGAGAGGGAGCTGTGCAGCCACAGTCGCATGTGCTCTTTAAGTCTGGGGCTGATAGTGACTCCTGGGCTGGGACCGTGTGACCTTTTAAAGGCTTGCAATGGAAAGAGGAAGAAATGTCTCCTGACTGTAAAAGCCCAGTTTACCCTTTCAGCCTATGATAAATTAACTGCTTTGTTAGAATGACAGTTTACCCTGTTTGAATGCCAACAAAGGCAAAAAAATGTGAGCGTGCCTGCCTGGCATAAAGCATGGAAGTAAACCACATGCCTCCGTTCACTCCGGCTCACTAAATCCACAGAAACGCAGGATTTGGAATATATATAGGAATGTATTGGATGCAGCATCAAAGCATTGTCTTGATCACCATCATCCATTCACAATCTTGCAGAGTGTAGTAATGCATATTTTCTTGCTTATTCTTAGATTTGTACCTTGACCCATGAGAATTGTTTTAACTCTTGCTGGGATGGAGGGAGCCAACAGGCTGCACCCCAGCTTTGATATATGAGCTGATTAGAGCTTCTGGCAACCCCCAGGACAGGGTTTCTCAGCAGCAAGTTCTCCAGAGGGTTTCTGAGGGTGGGATTACTGTTAAGGTTGTTTTTTTTTCCCTTGATCACAGTCCTGCTGCTAGTAGTGTGTGTGAAACAAGAGTTCAAATGTTGGCATATTCTCCTGTGGGACAGCAGTACTCACAGTAGATAATTTTCATATCTAAAATAAGCTACACAATGATATTTTTTTCAACTGTTGCAACCAGCTGAAGCATTATCAAGTGGTTTCTAGTGTAGTTATTAATGCTTCTTTACTACTTTTTCCATGATCATGCAAATCTGTGTGAAAAGAAAAAAAAATATTATAGAAACGATGAGATTTGTTTTTCTATAAAAACAGAGTATCAAGAATTGAGAAATCAGGAATTCCTGCTCCTCAGATGCCTGAATTAGAAGCACAGTCATTTTTCAGCTCTGATACACTCTTTGTAGAAAGTTTAACAGCTTAATTTCCTCCAAAAATGCTGATTCTCTCCAATGGCAATAGAAGAATCCTCCTATGCCTAGGTTCTTAAATTCAATACTTAAATTTACATGAGTTTATTTATTCCCTTTGCAGCTGCTGGGACCTTCTGGGGCTTGCTTCTGTTCCTCAAGAACTTAGAAACAAAAAAACCCAACTTGTTATATTTCTATCACAGTTTTCATTCTCACCCTGTTTGGAACTGGGTATGGACTGTACTCTAGGAGACCATCAAGAAAGAGTATGTTTCAGGCAGTTTAAAATAGGTTCAAAATAATCAAAATACAGGAGTTGCAGCCTTTTACCAGCCCCACAATTTGTGCAGGATAATTGAGCAATATAGACTGATGATCTTCACTACACATGTAGTATTAGATTTAAGGGAATTTTAAAAGGGACCAAGAGGTTTTAAAAAACCCTTTTTCTCTCTGCAGTAGGTAATCACCAGCTGTGAGTGGTGGTTTCTCTCTAGTGCTTGTACTGAAGAAGGTGAGAATTTCTCTCTCATCTAGCTGAGTAAGAGAGCTGGGTTCTGAGATGTGTGTGATCCTTGTGGCTTCTAGAGGAGATGCTACTGATGTCTTGGGAAGGCTGACCTGGAATAGAGACTGGACAGAGCTAGAGAATAAAGTAGGTATTTATTGAAAGGCCTTTAGGGTACACCTTGGGCAGGACAGGGCCTGACCAGGGCTACACCCAAGGTGGACTAAGAATGGTCACAAAATGGCTGACCAGTCACAAGGTCTTATAAATGTGTAAGTTTTGGTCCATTTACATATTGGGGTTTAATTGTCCAATTACAGCTTCAGGTTGTGAGGTCCCATCCTTCTTGTTCCTCCCTTCAGCCCACCATTGTTTGTGCTTTTGGGCCTGAAAGTTGTCCTTGGTCTCCAGCAGGGAAAGGATTTGTCTCCCTACTACGTGAAGAGAGCTGACTGACACTTAATATGAGGCTCAGGACTACACCCCCAGGGAAGCACAAAATCTGAAATACATGAAAGCTAAAACTTAAGGCATCACTGCAGCTGAGCAAAAGCTCCTTTTGACCTCCTGTCTGTCTATTCCTCATTACAACAGATTGCCAAAATTCATTCTGGAATTCCCACTGTTATCACCTTGCCTTGCTGCTGTCCTCAGAGTCCTTGACAATGAGGTCTAGGGGGACTTAGCATCTGCCAGCTTCATGGCTGTGGGGAAAAAAGAAAAGGAAGAGAAATTATACTCTCTCTTCCTTGTAGCAGTACTTACAGTATTGAGGCTCCTGGAATAAATCCTTGGCCGTAAGGAGTTTTAAATGTATCGAGCATGGAGTGATAATTTGCACCTCCTTGGAGCCTGTCAAGGTCAGCCAAGTATCGGCTACAGAAAGCATCAGGTAGATAATTAAATGAAATCTAATTCTTCCGTGCTTCCAGCATTCTATTGCTCCACAGAACCCGCCTGGGAAGCCTGTGAATGATGGAAGATTAGGCACAAGTATCAACAAACCAGAAGTGAATTCAACGCTGGCATGCATCTTATGGTGAGTGCCCAGCGTAGGATTAAAATAAACGAGAAGCGATGCGTGAAATGGGAAGTACGAAGGGAGGAGAAGACAACTGTGCTACATCCTCGGGCCGCTCCGTGTGACACAATCCTTAAAAACAGATCCAACATTGCCACCTGCGGGTGGCTTCGGCGAGGAGCTGGCAGGGCGCCGGCAGCGCTTCCCTGCGAGGGGACAGGGGCACGGACCCGGTGGGAATGTGGAGAAGGAGCGGCGAGCCTTTGGGAAAGGCACTGGCCAGCCCACGGGAGTGACTCTATCCTTCAAACTGTGCTGCTGTGAGACACCGGTGATTGAAACAGTCCTCCTGTTGTAAAACACCACTTTGTCTGATTTAAGAGATGGGAATCATTAATCATAGAGCTGTGTAATCGTTGTACCAATTAGGCTGGAAAATACCTTTAAGATCGTTGACTCCAACCATTGTTGGAGTCAGCACAGTCTAGCCCACCACTAAACCATGTCCCCAACTGCCACATCTACGTGGCTTTTAAATCTCTCTTCCCTAGGCAGCCTGTTCCAGGGCTTGACAACCATTTCCATCAAGGAATTTTTCCCAACACCCAATCTAAATCTCCCCTGGCACAATTTGAGGCTGTTTTCTCTTGTCCCCCAGACAAAAACCATGCTACCTGGGAGAAGAGATTGACTCCCCCACCTGGCAACAACATCCTTTAAGGTGGTGTGGGAGAGCAATGAGGTCTTCCCTGAATCTCCTTTTCCCTTCATTTCCCTCTTTAGGTCAGATAAAGGATTGGTGATTTTGTGGTTTTCACTGGGTATTTGGAGTCACACACCACTCTCTTTTGCAATGTAAGTTTCTCGGTAGCTCTATCAACTTCCCTGGGTTAAGCTTGCAGGGAATTTTGGATTCAGGTGAGTTACACCAGAAAATAATTTGTCAATTACTGGCAGTTCTCTGACTGAGTCACTGACCATTGTTAAAAATTTTATCCAAGGGGAACCTTTGTTTCAGCAAAGGGTGAATTTAGCTGATATTTATTCAGTAGTATTGTATTTAAATGAAGATTTAAAATAAATATTTCAGTTTCTTCATAGTTTCATTCACTAATCATGCATTCTGATTGTAGCTCATACATTAGTTTTACACCTTCCTTCTTAAAAATTAGATCCAACAGCAAACAGTGAAATAAAATTGTTACAAACCAAAAGAAAGTGCTTTACTGGTGTATATACTATATATAAATAGAGAGAGGTAAGATTTATGTATGTGTTCATGCCTAAAACGAGGCCAAAGTAAGTGGATAATGTTGTATCTAAATTCTTAAAGGAATGAGGATAAATGAGTTTGCTGGTTCAGGGTTCCGTTTATGCAGGTGCTGGGTTCATTTAGAGGGGCACTAGATGATGCCATCTTGTAGCATCCTGCTACTTTCCAGAAGGTACCCTTCCCTTCATAGGGAGTGCAGAGAAATTAATAACATGCTGATTTCACTGGATCTGTGCATTCTGTGGAGACGGGCTGAGAGAATTGTTCAGCCCTGAAAAGAGAAAGGTCTGGAGAGAGCTTACCACACTTTCCTATTAGAAAATAGGAAATTTATTTATTTATAAACAACTTACAGGAAAGCTGGAGAGGACATGCAGGGCCAGAGCAAGAGGGAATGGCTTTGAATTGTGAGAGAGTAGCGTTAGATTAGATACAAGGAAGAAATTCTGCACTGTGAGGGTGGTGAGGCACTGGCACAGGTTGGTCAGGGAAGTTGTGGACTCCCCATGCCTGGAAGAGTTCAAGGCCAGGTCTGATGGGGCCCTGAGCAACCGGGAAAATGTCCCTGCCCATGGCAGGGGGGGTCGGTACAAGGTGACCTTTAAGGTCCCTTCCATGGTGAACCATTCTACAATTGTATGACTTTCAACTGAAGGTCTGGAATCTGGCATAAAAATCCATGTTGCTTGGCAAGTGTTTTCCTGACCAGGTTTTTCTTCTGGAAGGAGCAAATGAAGCAGGTGGAAAGCTTGCAGGACGTGTTGCCTGGGTGCAGGGTAACAAGTGGTCAGCCACAGCAGGGGAGCTGAGGTGGAAAGGTGATCGATGCCATCTCTGCCAGGGAGCACTACAAAAACCCCAAAAAGACCTTGGAGCATTACATACACGTTGCCGTTCTGGGAAAAAATGAAAGCAGAACTTTTCATATTTTCATGTGGATTTCTCCACCTTCAGAAGCTTGAGGTTTTTTAACACATCATTGCTCACAGAACGTAGTTTGTAGGTTATGCTAAATGAAATTACTGCTGTTTAAGCTATCCATTGTGATGTGTTGGGAAAAACATGTACTTCAAGTAATTGTTCTGGAGTATAACTGTGTGGGACAAAATAACTGAAAATAATTGAAATCCTCAGAATTATTACTGAATTATTTTGTTATGTTACTGTATAATATTTTATTATATTCCTGATTATTACTGAAATAACCCTTCTAAAATAATTGAGACCCTCAGAATTATGGGATGGTTTGCCTGGGGAGGCGGTGGAGTCACCATCCCTGAATGTGTTCAGAGAAAGACTGGATGTGGCACTCAGTGCCATGGTTTAGTTGAGGTGTTAGGGCTGGGTTGGACTGGATGAACTCGAAGATCTCTTCCTACCTGGTGATTCTGTGATTATTACTGAATTATTTTATTCTATTATTATATAATACATTATTGATTATTACTGAAATAATCCTCCTAAAATAATTGAGACTCTCAGAATTACATGATGTTCCTCTTTTTATTCTCTCTGGCTTGTTTTACAATCATGACATTTGTATCCTTTCTGGGACTTGATATATTTCTTGTCTAATTTCAGGGCAAAGACATCAGATTGACTTAGGCTGTATCATTTGAAGGTGTATATTCATATGTTTTTATCAGATTTTAGGGGGTTTTATAATTGGGCTGAAAATTCTTATCTCCCTTGACTTCTCTCTCTATCTTCCCCCTTGGAAGGCCCTGGTTGTGTTCACAGCCTCGTTACCCCAGCCCAGGCCAAGGAGAAGCAAACGGGGCCCGGCTATTGCTTCAGCCTCTGCTTTAGGGTTCTGTTGCCTCTGCATCCTGTGCATTGTGATATGTAAACCTCTGTTGGCCAGAAATTCCTAGTCTTGTCAGAGTGGATGCAGATCATAGAAGGGAAAGGAAGGGTAGGATGCATTTTAATGTTTCTAAGCTTTGCTGAGGACATCTGGCCTGTGGTGATTTGCTTAGAAGAGGATTAATTGTAATGCAAACTCAGGAAGAATGGGGTTCCTTTAATGACAAGTGTCAAGTATACAGGAAATGTATTGTGCATAAGAGTCAGTGGAATCAAAACAGAATTGTAAAACCTTTCTGGGATCTCCCTTATGCTTCAAAATGCTTTGGAGAAATCCATAATATTTGGAGACCTTCCCCAGCAGGAATTCTTCATGTCATCAACATATTTCATTGTAATAAATAAGTTGTTTGAAATCCAAAGTTACAGCAAATAAGGTGAAGGCTACACTGCGTCTTCCTTGTGCACAAATGCAAAATGCAGTAAAAGGACTGGATTGTGTCAAATGAGAGTGTTTGTGCCGTGTAATTAAATTCTGACTGCTTTGTTGCAGACAGACATTTATATGGACCCACAACCTAATTCCTGTGGGGGAACATTTGCAGCCCTAAAGCCTTCCAACCTGAGGAAGGACTCAAAGTCCTGGCATGTCCTGGTGAGCTGGAGGCTGGTACAGTGATGCCCCCAGCCAGCAGGAGTTCCCAACACAGGAATCAGGTTTTCCAACACTGCTCTGAATGCAGCCCAGCCCTTTTTTGTGAGCTATGGTGCTCAGGTTAGTAAACCTGCCCCAGGAGAGTATTTGGTTGTGGTCCCACAGATACAGATGGGGACAGGTTAACAAATAAACCAGAACTGTGATGGGTTTTCTGAAGGGTGACACTGGACCAATTGAATTTTCTAATAACAACAGCACTCACTAGTTTTGAAAATGAGATTCTGGGAATGGAAAATTGCTACTTTCAGAATAACATGTAAGCCAACTATTACAATCTTTGTATGAAATAAATATTGGATACCCATAAATAAATCATGTTAAAAATGTTAGAAGACTTTGGCTTTTTGTTCTTAGAATCTACTTTTGTAGAGCATCAGATAGGAAGGCTGTGGTACATGTTTTAAAATACATTTTCCCATTCCCAAATATTTAAATATTTTTTCTATTCCCTCTAGAAATTTTTTGAGAATATGAGCTTAAATTCCGTGGCTGTCAGGAAAGTAGCTCTGTGGTCAGGAGTGCCAGGGAGAAAGAACCCTATCTGGGAACAGGAACTTAACTTTCTGTGTATGAAAGAGGTGCAGGACAGCTGAGTTCTTTTTTTTCAATTTTTTTTAATTTTTTTTTATTTCTGTAACTAACTGCTTGTGAGACCCAGAGCCACAAGCAAATAAAACTGTCAGTTTCCTAAGACAAAGTCCCCAAAAGGCCGGGAGAGAGAAAAATGCTTTTACTTGGTAGCAGTATTTGTTGGATTTCTTACTGCCTCAGATTGAGGCTTCCTTCCAAACAAAACATAAATTTAACATGCCAAATGAAAACAAGATTGAAATAATAAAAATTTTTCAATTTAATGGTTTTTTTTCAGGTAATTGCATGAATTTACTAGAAATTTGTGAATCACGTCAGCCGATAAAAATATTTGCCTTTGCCAAAATGTTTTAAGTGACCTTTCCAAATCGCTTCTGCTGTCTGCTGTTGTGTGTTCACAGAAGCAGCACAACCAGATGTTCCAGGTAAAAGGAGGGATACATATGGAGTATGTATGTAATGTGCGGTAAAAGTATTTCATGCTTTGCCTGCTCTTCTGACCATCTTTCACTGAAGTCAGCTTTTGTGGAAGTTCTCTAGAGAAGGGTGCTCTTCCCATCAGATAATAACCACTTCATACAAAACAAAGGCATCCCACTCACCCTCCATCATGACTGTACTTTAGGCTTGGCTCAGTGAAAAGATCTAAATCTCTCCTCTAAGGCACATTTTTCATCTTTCCTCTTTAAAGCTTCTCTTGGACTTCCCCAATCAGCTAATTATAATTAAAAGTAATGGAGAGGGGCACTCTCAGCACTTGCTAACTGCAGCTAATCCATTACAGCAGGAGAGGCTAAGAAATATCTCATCCAACTGGTACAGGAAAGAGCTTTGGAAGAGTTAGATCACATTGTCCAGACAAGTCCTTGGCTATGATGGTGCATTTAGCACCTGTAATCCAAATGGATGAGCTGTAGAATCCTTAGGAATCACAGGAGTAGTTAGGGAGTTGGTTTTATGTCTCATCCAACAAAAGATAAAAAGATAGACTGAGGACAGAAGTCGTGAGAACCTGCCTGTGCATGACTAAATCAATTGTGTCCACTGGAAATTTTTTCACTCTCTTTGGAGCATCTGCTAAGGATCCTTTTCATGGTCACAGTTTTGCTGCTGACCAGGAGACAGAATTGCTGCCAGAACACTCACGGGTGCTTCCTTGGAGGTGGTTGATCAATCCCAAGCAGGGTTTTAGTTGGACACCTAGATAGCACAGCTTTTCTGTACATCACCTGCGTTTGTCATCTTGATTACAGCTGTTTTGAGACACCACTTCCAAATAAGAATCTTTTGCTGGGTGCAGTGGGGATTTCTGTGTGCTGCTTGATTTCTGGGTGGCAGGGAAGCAGAAAAAAGCAATGAGGACCTGTCCTGCTTGGGGCAGCCCCTGCATTAACTACGATGCACCTTAAGCTTCCGCAGTTGGATTTCCAAAATCAAACTGCCTCTGGCTTCCTGCATTTGCTGCTGATTACAGGAATCAGGGGTTTTTCACTTTCCCCTAAGCTGCTTAATGTTAAACTGCATTTAGATTTTTGGGGGTTTTTTTTTTTTTTGTTTGTTTGTTTTTTTTTTTTTTTTTTTTTGGTGGGTTTTTTTTTTTTGTTTTTTTTTTGGGGGGGTTTTTTTTTTTTTTTTTTTGAAGCATGGAAAAGCATAGCTGTTTTCTGGGAAGGGCTGAGGGAGGATCTCATCATCCTCACTGCTTGGAATCTCATGAGGTCCCTTTCTATAGCCATGGTTTCTGTTTCCTCTCTTATGGAAAGCACTACATTATGATAATATTAAGACTGAGTGCTTATGCAGGCTGAAATCAGGAATCACTGAAGTTAAAGCTGTGTACACTGATGTAATACTGCTTCTCAGGGTTTTTTGTTTGGTTGGCTTTTTTCCCCCTATATCATAACTGGAGCTATTTCTTTGCCAGAAATCTTTCCCTTTTTAACATTACCTTCCATAAAGTTTAAAAACAGATTTTACAGCAATAGAAAAGTGCTTACCTGCTCAATAGAGAATTGAAAATCTTATACTTTGAATTGCCACAGCGTGGCAATGTTTCAGAGAATTTTGTTCAAGTCTGCTGACAGTCTTGGTGAACCCCAGCAGTGGGCTGATGGTGGAGCATTTCCCTCTAACCCTCTCTGTATTCTGCATAATTCGGTGTGGCAGTGACAATCTCCAGTATAAAAGAGGGAGAAAGAATGCACTGAGATGCTGTGAGAGAGAATTGCAGTGATTGGGGTGAGGATAGGGTACAGGGATTTAATTAACTTTTTTTTTTTAATTCCCATCATAATTTTGATTTGGGTGGGAGAGACCAGCATCGCTGGTCTTTGAGCTCTTCATGTTCTCTTCCTGATATTTTCCCCTCTGTGTCCTACTCAATTAATTTTTTTTAGGGAAAATCAAAACTGTGATTTTTTTTTTTAACTAAACAATGGGCAGAGTGGCATACTTGCCTGTTTCTTACATATTTAGATCCAAATAGTCTGTAATGTGAAAATAATGCATCATTAAGGCTCTGAATTGCAATAAGGTTGTCTACCATCTTCCACATTGCTGTGTTTTTTTCATAGAGTGAAGTAACTCATATTCACACAGATACTGTTTTAACTTCTCACTGCACTGATACTTGTGTCTATTGGAAGCTTTACTCCAATAAATGCCTGTGAAGGAGTAAATGTCAATCTAATTTCTCAAATTAGCCATATTTTACAAGGACCAGAGATAGGACACTGCCCAAACCCTGGATCCAGCGAGCTTCAAGCTTAGTCAGAATCTTGTAGCTGAGGCAGCTATCTCTATATTTTTTCAGTGTCCATATTTCCTTACAGAATTATTTGCATTTCAATATTTGGACAGGGAAAAATTAATTTGTTGGGTTTTGGTTAATCCCTGGAGTTATGTTTTGAGATTATGCCCTGTAATTATGTAAAATCAAAGATAGCTTTTCTCTTTTTCTTCTTCTTTTGCCTAATCTTGAGATGGAGCCCCAGCGCTCTGCAAATGCGCCTGCTCTCTCCAGACTCCATCAGTTAAAAGCGTTCAAACTTGTTTTCTGTGCTGTGGAAGATTATTGCTCAGTGTTTAGCTTTATTTTCACCCACAAACAAGGTCCAGGGGGACATGGCTGCTGCTGTGAGTAGAGTTTTACTGTCAGTGTCAATTTGTGTGGCACTTCGTGAATGTGTTGCACACCAGTACCCTGGTGTGTGTGAGTTCCTTCTCTATCAAGCATCTCATATCCTTGCCCCGTCTCTGTCATTTCAGAGAAGCATCTCTGAATGTCCCTCTCAGCACATGGAATAACCTGAGCACTCGGGATCAATAGCTGTGTCCCACCAATTCAGTGATCCTCTTTTCAAATCTCACCGAGTTTTGCACAGGCCTGCCTTAACAGCTGTCAGTTCCCAATGGCATTCTTCATTCCAGGGAAGATCTTAAAATCATTGAAGGGTTTTCCTTACTCACTGGGAGATATAAAGCAATAGAGTTATCTTTGAGACCAATTTAATTAATTCTGCTGCAAGACGCTAATGTATTCAGAAGGCTACCACAGATATTACATGCACACTGTGTTGCTCATAGCCAGTCTAATTTAGAGTGCTGCACTTGTATTGATTTTTTTTACCATGGCAAAATCGAGTCAGACAATCATGCATGGATTTGGAAAAGCTTTATAGTTCATAAACATTCATATTTGACTTTGTCAGCAAAGGAAAATTAGTTCAAACAAGGTGCAATGATGCAGTCACTGCTCTGGGAGCCTCTAGTTCAGAACTTGACACTGATAAACTGTTATAATTAATTCTTTCCATTTAATGAGATGGCTTATACTATCAGCAAATGCGAGCTTTGATGTCAACATATTATATTGACCATCTTCCTGTATTAATTAGAACACAACTTGGTCTTTTCTTACAGAAGACCAAAAGACAAATACAGTGAAGTTTGTTTATGTGTCTGACTAAATTCATGTATTAGAGCAGCTCATGTGTGCTTACCCAGAGTCAGAGAATGGTTTTCAGTGATAAAGCAGGAGAAATTGGGAAAGTGAACTCCTTGGCTCTATTCCTGCATTTGTCATTGAGCCAGGCAAGTCATTAGACACAGTTTGAGTCTAGCTTACCTATCTGTTTAATGGAGATAATAAGACTTTTCTGTTAGGGAGAGGAATTTTAAGGCTTAATTGATTAATACTGTGGAGCTCTTCGCCGCACTAAAATGAAAGTCAAAATATTTCTTGCTGTAGGTTAAATTGTATGGAAACAAAGTGTAATCTGATAATGTTTTAATTTTATGCATTTTTACTGAAAATTATACTAACTTGATTATATTGATGCTAACCCACATGCTTCAGAGTTATTGGAGAGCTTGTACTAAAAATGAGTGCAATAATTGTTTACAGATTTTTGTGTAAAGGGCTAAGTATAGCTGGTTAGTTATCTGTTCTCATTTGATGACTTTATTTTGCTTTGTAAGTACAGAGAACGTGCCAGAAAAATAAAAAAAATGGAGTATGTTTTGACATTAACAGATACTAATAAGTGGTACTCAGTGGAGCCGAAAAATAAAGTGATTAAGTAGGTCAGCTTACTTAAAGAATAGGGAATAAAAATAAGGTTAAAACAGAAGCATAAATGGGTCGAAAGCATTAAATCCATCAGAGACAGCAATATTTGTACAGGTGTGCCCACGTAATGCATTGGTAGTGACAAAAGAGGCGTTTTTAATGCAAAATAGTCTGGCAAAAGAGGATATTTGAGATCCACGTGCTAGATTCCTTCAGCACTGTGCATGGGAAGGAGGGGAAAAGCAAGTGCTTGAGCAGCTGAGGGTGATTGATGTCAACCTCAAATTGCTCTGTGCCATGTCAGGCTGTTGCAGCACCTGTCTCCTTTGATTTCTGGGGATTAGAGTGCCTTGCTGCTACACAAGGGCTCTGCTTGCTCCTCAGGCTCTCTGCCAGACTCTTTCTTGATCATATTTTTTGGATGAGGGCTCGACCAGAGTAAGAATCACCTTAAATATCCACCTGTCTCCACCTGTATGTGTTCTGCATGGGTGACAATCTTAGCAGGGAGTTTTCAATTGACTTCCGTTCTATCTCCTTTCCTAAAAATATATTTTTCCGGCATTATTAGCTCCATCTCGGTGAAAAGAACATGGCTGTCTTTGTGTCTCTTTGATGTCTACTCTGGTCGTGAGACTTTTGGAAGAAAACAGATATTTTCAGCCTTTGTCCAGGAATGTTTGTTCCTGTAATTGCAACAATGAACTTGTCCCTGGCAGAGTAACCAGCTTCACCTTTCTGATTACTGTCATTGTAATTACTTGAATCAATATTGCACCTTAAAATGATAAAATGCCTTGATTCAGGTTGGATGGATCAGTGCTTTGAGGATGATTGACAGAAATCTTGCAGATAGGTCTCTGAGACTGAGAATGCACTGAAAATTATCCTGAAAATCTGTGTTTTCATCTGGGTGTTGTCTGTCATTTTAGTTTCATCCTCTTCTCCACAGTAATCTTGGTTGACCTCAATATGTTGCGTTGGTTTTTTTCCTAGCACAGTCTGATTTTTGTAATAAAGTGTGTTGCCATATATAACAGGATCTCATTTCTCATCTCTGTCAAATGTAATTACTTTGATGGCAATGCATTCAAATCCACCTTGATATTACAATTGTAGTTGTTTCACTCAGCAATGGGACAGAAACTGAAAACTTGCTTCCTTTTTTTTTTTTACAAGGGCTTTCAAGGTCAGGCATTTGCAACAATGCCACTTAAATTTGTGCCTTGGTAATCTGAACCCCAGCATGACCTGTGCCTTTCTGCTAACTATTTGTGTGTACAACTGGAATAATAGAGCCATCTTAATTTCAAGCTGTCCAAGTTCAGATAGCTCCTCAAGTTAGTAGCAGACCTGAGTGAAATTCCTGGGAGCAAATATCTAACGAGACTGGGACAGTAGGGGTATTTTGTGCTGGCTACATCAGGATGGGTTGAAAATGGGTGTGAATCCCAACACTGAAGTATGCTTGAGAAGGATGTGAATTATCTTCAGTGTCACCCTGTGAATTCCATGGGCCAATTTCTGAAGCTTTTTATGCTGAATAAAGGGTGTTTTCTTCTATCAACTCATCCACTGACTTGAGGGGATATTTGTTACGGGAATGTGATGTTCTGACAGAACCATTGTCAGGGAGCAGTCACAGCACTTTCCACATTTCTAACCATGAGCTCCATTTGCACTTCCGTTGCTGGACAGAAATGTAAGATGCACCAAACCTCATGGACATCACCCTTCCTTAGACGTAGAAGGGAATACAGGTGACTTTGCTCCTGATGAGTAAACAGGTGTGTTCATTACCCAATACAGCCTTGCCCCTGATGAGTCACAGCTGTATCCAGTAAGGATAAGTGTAAAAAAAGGGAGTGGGTTGGCTGGTGAGGGGGATCATGAAGGAGGAAGAACCTTGAGGAAGAGGGAATAAGAGAACTGTGGAGAAGAAGGATCTTGGGGAGAGTGAATCACTGCTGTGAGGTCAGTCTGGGTCTGCAGTTAGAGCCTGTTGTTGGAACCTGCAGAAACACTCTAGCTAGGAAAAAGCCTGCAGTCAGAGTCTGCAAAGTAATGTTGCAGTCATAATTTAGCAGGAAATAACCCCCAGGCAGAGGCTGCAAGGGAAACCTACAGTAGGAGCTTGTTGCAGCCAGAGTCAGTGAATAGTTGGAGTCAGGATGGCTGAGCTGTAAAGAGGAACAAACCAGGGCCCTTTTCATGCTGTGATAAACTAGAAATCTGTATCTTGCCTTGTTTCTACCCTCTAATAAGAGGGCTGCTGCAGCAGTTACCTGCTTCTGGTTACACCCAAAGTTTGGTAGTTAATGTACTTGGGTACTTTTGGTTTTGGTGGGTTTTAGCCCTCTGTATCTATTTGGGTCATGTCAGCCAGCAGCTTGCTTCAGAGGGGCTGTTGCCATGTGCAGCCTGAGCAAAGCTCCACATTTAATTATTGCAGCTGAAGCTATTATGCTTGGGAACACATTACCTCTCTCAAAGTCCCCATAATGTCATTTTGATGTTTCTCTATGCCGTTGATCTACCTCCCTGCTTTGTGCAGCTTTGCTGAGCTGACAGAGAATGTCAGAGCTGTCTTGTCCAAAAGCACTGGGCCACTCCAGCCGTTTACAAGGCACTGGGCATGTGTTTGAACAGCTCTGTGGATGCCTGTTTGATGTGTGATGTGCATCCTCCCAGGGTTTCACCCCAAGCTAATGCCAAGGTTCTACTCTATGATATGGAAATGCCAAGGTAATTTCATGCATTATAAAGCTCTATGAATATTTTTAATTATGACAAAAACGCCGTGGAAATGAAGATTGTTCTGGGTTCCGTTGTTGCATGTAGTTTTGTGTGACTCTAATTTCATAGCAATTTAGTTCATTTGGCACTTTGAGATTTGTGGGTTGTCTGGAAGCATAAGAAAGTGAACCGCCATATTTGTCATGGGTTTGATAACCTTGGCTAAGCTAATGTGGGCACTCTTTTGCACTGCTAGCAGTGGATTTTTTTTTTTTGCCACCCCTATCTTGGAGACTTATAGCCTTGAGGCTCTGAAATTCCTCTGAAGCACAGTATTTCCCCACACACTTTCAGTAGAATTCAATGCTGTCCTGTAAGGGCCACATAGGTCAGGGCAGAAGACATGTTAGCTAGCCTTTATCAGCTCAAACTTTGAGTTCTCTTCAGAATCAATAGGTGTTTTTCCCTGTAAAATCTTTTCTGCCTTGTAGTAAACTTGGGGCATCAGACAGTTTCCTTTAGGACACAGGAACTGAAGACAGCAGCTTAGGGCTCAGCTTTTGCTAACTCCCCCTGACAGCACAGCTACCTGGCTGCCTTGCTGAGCTCTGCTGGTTTTCTCCTCATTTCAGGGCTCCAAGGTATCAGGGCAGGCAGGAAAAACCACAATCTTGGCATATTTTCACACTCAACTCTTCCTCTATGGGCTGTGAAGGATCATTCCAGGAGGTTGAAGTTGTGTTAGGAGACACAGTTGGCTGCCTGATCAGATTAGATTGCTTTCCAAAAAATAAGGCATCCCATGTCTGCTGAAGTAAAAATGCAAGTCCTGTTAGTGTGAGTGTGTTAGCTCATAATTGATGTATTTGACATATTAGTGTGTTAATTTATGCAAACTGGGTAGACTGTGAAAGATGATCATGAAAAAGGGAAGTGGGCTATTTTTAATTACAATATTGAAAATAGGTGTAGAGTGGGTCTAAAAATGGGAGGGGGGAATTTTATAGAGATGTTCTAACACTTAAGTTTCAAAAAGAATTTTTTTCCCCCCTTCCTAGTCTTGGCTATCTTTCAAGTACTCTGGAATGAGCCCACATATAACGTACAGGAAGGCAGAAATGAAAAAAAAAATCATGCATCATCCTGTTCTTTGTGTTTAACAGTCTTTTTGACCCCTGAGATTTTGAAATGCTAAAGATTGAAGTTAAATAACAAACATTTTTGCCTTAGCTGGTAAATCTACAGATTTTCTTGCTATTTCCATATAATAGGTAAAATTCTCTTAAATCCTGCCAACCTTCTTTCCTCGGTGATTAGAATACCTGACTGTGCCAATAATATATTTGCTGAATCTTCTCTTTTCTCTCTCTCCTTTGAATGAAATTCACCCCCTAGGAAGTAAATTGTTAGTGAATGAAACGGGATTTTTATGAATACGTTTATGATTTCCAGCGATTTTTCCCATTCTCACATAGCTGCAGGCCCACTTTCCACACAGAGTTGCTTTTGAAATTGTTTACTCTGAGTGCCCGGTAATTGGCACAATTAATCAAATGGTGTGACCAATTGCTTTAGTCAGGTCTTGTTGCCTAATTGATCAGCTGGGGTTTTCTGATATTATAAAAATATATCTAAAGTAAAAAGGCTGCTTAGGGATGCCATTTGGGAAATGGAAGTGAAAAGGCACTGGTTTAAGGCATGCATATTTATATTGGGATATGGTACCCCCATACCATGAAGAGAGAAAAAAAATTCAGCATACATGCCAGGGAAGAAAAGGATGTTATCTGTGCAGAATTTCAGCTCCTACTGTAAATTTCTAGGGAGAGAAATGCTTCCTGTAACTATGACTCAGAGTTCTCTGAATCAGTAGTGCCTCTGAGGTCAGAGGAAGTCAGTATATTTCAGAGGTGAAAGGTGCTAAAAGTCTGTGGCTGACTGGAGGCAAATTTTTCTTCTGGATATTTTTTTTTCTTTTTCTTTTTTTTTTTTTTTTTTTAATAAAAAGACTGGATGGTTCTGCAATGTAAAGTATAGTTTAATTATTGAGAATTACCTTCCAGAAAGATCTACCCATCTTAAGCAGAAAAAAAAAAAATCACTTTTTCTCTGTTTTTCACTTTTTTCAGCTTGTATGGCTGTAGAAGTTGCTGAAGACAGACAGAAATTCCCAACCTGCCTTTTTCCCCTGTGTGAGTGTGCCTTTGGCCTGCTTAGATCATAGACAAAAATGGAGAAGCAAGTTGCATCTGGAAGGAAACACTGAGGATGCAATACGAAATAAGAACATTTAGAAACTGCAGTGATTTCTTTTTATTTTTTATTTATTCTTGTCAACCATATCCTCTGAGACTGGAGAGAGAACTACAAGAGTAAAAGAGACATTTTGATAACAGGCAGGGCTGGTCAAATACTTAATAGCTCACTACAAAGGTAAATATATTAATATTTTTTTGTATAGAACTATGTTCATAGAACTCGATCTGTTTCTTAGGCATCCTGTAGCATCCAGACACCCTGGCACACATAAATGAAAGTGTCACACACTGTTTAAATGTTAAATAATCTCATTGGCCTTGTGGGTATGTATTCCTTCCATTCTGGGGGGGGAACCACACCACCACACCCCACAAAAATCAACTCAGCACCTCTCCATACCCCATTTCAGTGCTAAAGGAAAGACACAGCAGACAAAAATCTTTCATATGGTTATTTATGAAGAAAAAATTCAATGTCAGACAGATTTCTGACTTCTTTAAAAAGGGAAATGACCTTTTGCAGAATAGTTCACTGCTTTTCCTGCACTGAAAGATTAATAAGCATCTGGAAGTTGGTCAGGTTGCACATCTGAAGTGTGTCAATCATTCTTGTTATGAAAAGACAAATTTTAAAAAAACACCTGACACCTTGTTTGTTAGGGGAGCACACTTTTGGAAGTCACTGGGCCTGTACTTATCAAACAGATATCAAATATAAATTTGCACTTGAACACCTAAGTGCCAACCCATGTACATTATTCTAGCCACCCTTTGCTCTTGTTTTTGTTATTGTTTTATCCACTCCTGTCATTGAAAGGAGAGGACCTTAGGTAAGAATACATTTAAGAAGGATCCACACTATATTCATAAGAGCATGTCACTGAAAAATAGCTTTGCTTCAAAAACTTCATGGACCAGGATGGCTTCTACTTAGAGTGGGATTTTTTATAAACCTCCTTTCATGCCAGGCTTATCCAGACTTGCTGAGGCCTGTAAATCTTCATATAAATCTGGGCTTATACTGCAACTAGGAATAAATGCTAATTTACAGCTTTTTTTCCCTAGGCCAGGCAAAGTTGGTAGATCTGACAGAATGTTGCTTTGAATTTTTCAGGGATAAGGGAAGAATTTACCATAATCCTTAAATCAAGTCCACATAAGCTACCAACAGGAACACTTGTACAAACATTTGAAACCACAAA
This sequence comes from Chamaea fasciata, assembly GCF_029207755.1. Classification (NCBI taxonomy): domain Eukaryota; kingdom Metazoa; phylum Chordata; class Aves; order Passeriformes; family Sylviidae; genus Chamaea; species Chamaea fasciata. The sequence goes on along the minus strand of NW_027094090.1, from coordinate 73,655,377 downwards.
ACATCTTGATTTCTATTTTTTTCTGATAATCTAGGGTGGTCTATGGTAATTAACACTGGTTTAGTTAGGGTGATGCATTAATTAAATTGCTGATTAAGGCTAACACCAGTGTTTTAATTCATCAGACCATTAAATAAAGGTAAGTCTCTAATATTGTAACTAACACAACCTTCAAGGGGTTGATGAGTTAGCTGAGAAATTTTTGCAACTGTGTGTTTGATGTGGAGTCTTCCTTTGTAGGTGGTGCTCTCAAAACAGGAGAGGATTTTCTTTAAATAATTTTTGTCTTCTAGGGCCGTGTCCTATGATGCCTTGAAATACCTGATCATGTTCCTCCATACTGTACATCAGAAAATAGTTCCTGCCCAGCTTTTCAGTAAATTTAGAGAGTAGAGACAGGACCCTGTATCAAAATACCATTTTATGCCCCCTGTGCTCCAAGTTCTCTGCTTCCCTGTGATTCTGCCAGCTGCATTCAGAGAGAACCAAAGCCCCTCAAGGCTGCTCTAATAGGTACCCACTGCAGCCCAGAGTTTTTCATAGACCAAGAAAAATTAATATGTTTTCTAAGTAGAAGAGATCCTGGAAGAAAAATGAGAGATGTTTGTGATGCAACGTGGTCTTGTCATGAATCCATGCTGTAATGGAGGAGTTGGGCTTCGGTGATCTTTGTGGGTCCCTTCCAACTCAGGATAGTCTGTAATGCCCTAAATGACCTTGTATGAGTTATGGGAAAAGGTGGCAGAGACCCACAAGTGTCAGTTTTATGGGAGTGAAGAGAAGTTTTATGTGGAATGAAGCGACTCTGTATAACAGGAGCTCCACAAATGCAAAGGTCAGGGCTTTCACTGAGTCCTTGTATAGCAATTACAAGGACAGTAATTAGGAATATGTTTCAGCTTCTGTGTCAAGAAGGGTTTTTTCAGGTTTCTGGAATGTAAAGAGGAGAGGGGGGAAAAATTTAGTTCAAATCGTCAAAATCCCAACATCTGATTTAGAAAAAGCAGTGTTTGACTCCAGAACAAATGTTCCCCATTCGAGCCCTTCTTTTCTGATTTTTGTTTTTTTAAATTTTTTTCTCAAATGCTTGTGTGTTTTTCATCCAAATAAATGAAATTCCAATTTGTGAGGTATTCTGCTGAACAATTCCTTTCCCCCTGGGCTCATGGGGGGTGGTTATAGAGCATCAATATCTTTCTCTAACTGACCACTTACAAATTACCCTGTTTCTTTTTCCGAGAATACATAGAAGTTATCTCATTGTCTCAATTTTTAAAGCTTTGCTGGTTTATTAATAGACTGGCTGGTTTTATTGTTTAGATGCTAGAAACAAATAAGGGTGACTCTGTTTTCAGAGATCTCAATCTTTTTTTCCTCTGCTCTGTATTTTTTTTTTTCCTGAATGATTAGATTCTATTTACAGATTGGAATCTTCCTAAGCCCTGACCCTTTTTGAGAAAGTTGAGTAATGCTAGACCCCTGTAACTCAAAGAGGGTGCAATCCTTGAATTCTCTTGGCTGCATTTTCCTCAGCTTCAACAGCCAGATCAGAAAACTTTATTATCTTGGTACTCTATTGAAGGTTTCATTACAGAAATGTTTCTCACTTCTTTCAGCTCTTGTTCACTCCCTTTGATTCTGATAGTGTTGTCCTGAGGCTAAAATGCTACTAGAATTTTATACTTTTTTTTTCCTTTTAAATATCTTTAATCTTCAGCCTTGCTTATGCCATCATCACTGTAATGTCTCAATGCTTGTAAATAAGTGGAATACTGGAGGAGAAATAAGCATTAAATACAGTCCTAAGGACAGAAATCATTGACTATTTAAGTTCAATTTGCTTAATAAACAGGAGGTTCCCAACCTAAAGTTCCACCTACAGCTCTCAAATACGGCGACGTTTTAGTTTCCTGAAAAAATTCACATCTTTGTCTTTCAGATAACCTCTCTTTATTCTAAACCTGAATACTGAAGGAAGTTTAGCTATGGTTAACCCCTTGCACACCAATTTCAGATAATGCTTCAAACGCTATCAGCGTGGTGAGTACCCAAGAGAAGTCTGTGTCCTTCACTGGTAGCACTGAATATGTCTCTAACGTCCCCAGCTTCTTATAAATGAACATATGAATAGCATTTGCCTTTTGGATTTCTAAATTTAGGCTTTGTGCCAGTATCTACAAGGGGCCTGAATTTCTCCTTCACTTTCTGGATTAATCCCCATCAAGTGTGGCAAATCTTTGCTCAAGGGCCCATTTCAGTACAAAATAAGCTCATCCCTCTCTGGCTTTGGCCACTTTGAAATCAAGCTTTTGTTGACTGAGTGTCCAAATTATAAGGAAATCAAAAATATGCCATGTATAAGCTGGGCAGGGCTCTGAAACACAGATTCATTATTGTCCAATTTAGCAGTGTTGTCAGAAAACAGCTTTGTAATTGTTCTGTTTAAAGAACATTCCCATGAGTCTATCATAGAGTTCATCTTGCCTAAATGACTTAGAAAATCTGAAAACCATCCCAGAATCTACTTTTAGCCACTAGTTTATTTTTTTGAAGGAAGAATGAGATGGTGGCCCATTACTCTAAGTAATGGCACTACACCTAGATCCAAAGTTGCCCTGAAGTGCCCCAGACACTGTTTATTACACTTGCACCCTATTTTCTTTGAATTGATCTTTCTTATACCTCTGACAGTGTTACCAAGGATGCATCCTAATTTATCCAGGTGGGAGTGAGAGTGTGGTCTGTGACAAACTAGATTCTCAAGTTGTCTGCTCACTTTGGAAAGACTGTTTTCGTCATGGTGTTCGAATGGGGAAAGTGTTTAAGTAGCTTGGGATTTTGTTTTGGTTCCTCAACGTGTTTTTTGGAGGGGTTTGTTTGTTTTGTTTTTCTGGGGACATTATCTTAAGCCAGGCTTGCTAAGGTGTTTGGAGATGGCTCTGATTAACTCGCAGGATTGCTGAGTGAGATGGGGGGGGAAGACACATCAGGGGAGGTGTTTCCTCATTGTACCCCTCACATCCCTGTGCCCGAGTATCTTGTGGGACAGAACGAGTTCTCCATCCCTTGCAGGTTCAGCCCTGTCCATTGAACATTTGAAGAGCTGTCCATACGCTTAACCCGTCTCCTGAGCAACAGCCATAGGGACGTCCTGCCTTGCTGCCGGTACTTGGGTACCAGCTCCTGCAGGGGTAGCTCCAGGGCAGGGTCCGGCCGCTCCTCTCCCTGCCCCACCAGCCCCCCCCCGGGATGCTAGCGGCATTTCTGTCCCCCGATCGCGGCGAGGCAGGAAAGCAGACATCGGGGAGGGCTTGGTGTAGAGCGGCAGAGAGGATTCCTTTCTGCCCTCCGCCTTGTGCTCCTGCCCGCGGGGAGCAGATGCTGCGGGAGAGGGGGGCCGGGGGCAGGGCGGTGCGGGGGGCGAGGGCGGCGGCTCCCGGCTCCCATCGCCCACCTTCCAGCCCTCGCCTTCCTCCGGCTCCCACCTCCCGTCCCTCGCCTTCCGCCGCGGGCTGCTGCCGCCCCCGCCCAGGAGCCGGCGCTCCCGGAGCCGGCGAGCGGCGCGATCGCCCAAACTCCTGGGAGGGGAGACACCACCCGCCGTCGCCTCCTCTTCCTTCTCCTCCTCCTCCTCCTCCCCTCCCCGCCGCAAACCCCAAATAAAAGGGGCGGGGGGCGGCAGGATGCGCCGCTTGGAGGGGAGGTCGGCGCCGCCGCCGGCCGCCTGATGCTGCCGCAATTCGCCATTGCCGGGCACAGCTCGGAGCCGAGCAAAGGGAGGCGGGGGGCAGAGCCGGGGGTCCCGGGGGCACAGGAGCTGCAGCCCCCCCTGCCCGGCCGCCCCCGCAGGCCGCGGCCGCCGTCCTCCCCGATGCCCGACCGCCGCCGGCGGGGGGCCCCGGGGGCCCGCTCCTGTCTCCTCTGGCTCTTTGTGTTGCTGAAGGTAAGTGCCGGGGAAGGGGAGGAGGTGCGGGCCCCCCTCCCGCGGGCCCCGAGCATCCTCCGCGCCGCCTTTGTGTGCCGGCCCGGCGGGCCCGTGCTCGCTCCGCCTCTGCCGCGCTGGCCCCGCTTTGTGCTCCCGGGGGCAGCGCCGGGTGCAGCCGTGCCCCGGGGCGGAATGCGCTCCTTCTCTCTCCCCACATCTCCCCGAAAGTGCCGGCTGCCCCCCATGCTGCGCCCCCTCCAAAGGGACGCAGCTGGGGCGCCCGGAGAGGGGCGAGGCGGGTTTTGGGGAGCGCTGCGCTGTCCTTCAGCACCGCCTGCCCGCTCCCTCCGGGCACCTCGCACCTTTACCTCGCCAAGCTGCCGCTAATGAAGATGCCGCTAACAAAGGGGCGGCTGCTGAATCGTGTTGGGTTTGTCGTGGCACAACTGAGCAGTTCTTTTCTGATCGGCGCCGTGCTGTTTCCACTTCAGCCTGTCTTCTCGGCAGATTAATTTTTCAAAGTTCTGCCTCATACCGCAAGCTTGGTTTCACATGACGTTTTTAATCTCTACACTTCAGCTCATTTAATGGTTTCTTAAGTGTATCTAATATGCTTCGTGTAACTTCTGAAAGAAAATGTATGTACTGCCCAGGTGAATACTGCCGGCTGCAAATGTCATTGCCCTAAAGAACAGAGCTCAGCACTACTAAAAACTTTGTTGTATACTTGTCAATCACTGTTAAGCAGAGCTCTGCAACTAAGGACCTGACCTTTCAGAGCCTTATAAATGTAAATGTTCTATGGAAATCATCAGGACTCCCTGTGTGAATAAGAGTTTGCAGGATCATGTCCTAGAACAGCAGTGGTGTCGCTTCTAAAATTGACATTGCATTGACAGAACTATTTAAAGGGAAGCTTTCACAGCATCTGTTCACATATAGTAGTCAACTGTCAGCTGTCTCATTTTCATAACTGCTGAAACATACATTTATGCAAGATAAAATGTTAATATAGAGACAAAATTTTGTTCCATGGAATGTGGTAGGTTAAAAAAAAATTAAGACAGTATGTCTGTGGATTACTGGTTATGGCCCAGAAGAGAGATGACGTTTCTAGTTTTTTCACAAACATATAAGTGTGCACAGTTTTAAGTAGCCGTTTTATCCCACAATCTGAGAATGTACAATACTCTATGTCCTGGCTTTAAAAGAAAAAAAAAATTAAGGTGTTTATGTGCTGTATTTTGGGGTTTTTTTCCTAGCATTGCTGTGGTAAAGCAAGACAAAAAATAAGTAGTTTAAATCTGTACTAAATTAATAATAAATCTCAAGTAATTGGGTAAGGTTTGAAGGTAGCTAAGGGCCCAGATTTTTATTCTGTTTGAAAATAACTATCACTTCTCATCTGAATAAACTTGGGACTGGGAGGACAAAGAAAACTGATGAGCATTAGCAGAATTTTATAGTGTAAGAGAAGGTAAAGCTGCAGCTTCAGGGAGAGGTGCATCAGTATGTCCCTGCGTGACTGGATTATGGCTTTGGTTGGATAGCAAGCCCAATGTAATTAGTTTTCTTTGCATTGTTATTGGACACTGCAATAAAGGAAATGAGATTTCAGGAGACAGTCACATCTGGTTACAGGAGAGAAGTTGGGGAAGCAAGAACAATGCTTGTTTCAGATCACCACAATAGGACCATTTTCCTGAGCATGAAATTCACTGAATATTCTTCAAGATCTGTGTAATTTTTTTCAGTGACAAATAATTGAAAAAAACACTCATTTCAAGACAAGGTATTTCCTCAGTTTAGCACTTTTTAGTTCTACCAACTTGTTGAAGTAGTACTAAGATTAACCAGACTCAATTTTTTAAATTGGTGCTTCACCTGGAAGTTAATCTTGTGGAGAAAGCAGTGGCATTGAACTGATGAATCTGAAGACAGGCAAAGCTGATGGCTGTGTGCTTGCTGTTTCACTGTTAGCAGCCCAAATGTCACTTGCTAAGCTGAATTTGCTTGATGTGGCCTCGATGCCCATCTGGCAATTTGTAAAATCATCAGCAGACTTTGCAAAGCAATAAAGCTGCTCAAAGCACATTTTTTCTCTTCTCGTCTTCCAATTGTCATTATTTCGGGGTGTGAAGTAATAGTGCCAACTCCTGATGCTCTCTGAGGCTACTGGAAGGGTTGGTGCCAAGAGGAGATCAAAAAGAGATATTGCTCATGGGCTAGTAAGGTTTAGTTCCTTCTTTCACAGTGTGATGGCAATGCTTTCTGTGCTCCAGGGTAGGAGCACAGTATTATTTTTGGAAATACAGCAACTTGATCTTGAACTTTTACCATTCTCCTTCTTTTGCAGGGTGTTTTTGTTTTTTGTGTTTTTTGTTGTTGTTGTTGTTGTTGTTTTGGGGGTTTTTTTGTTGTGTTTTTTTTTTTTAATGTGATGGCTAATTTAGAATTTAGCTGAAGAAAGGCATTGTGTGCAAGCTCAGACACCAGGATGGATTCCCAGTACTTGTGAGAGGGGCAGGGCTGTGTGTTTTGCTTCAGAGAAGGCTCCAACCACGCTGCTGTAAGAATTTCTTAAAATATTGCCATTTTGCAGAGGGTCTGTGTTCTCTGTTAGTTTGTTTCAGTCAGAATGGCTGGAAGGCAGACTCTTCAACAGCTTGCTCTGTAATCTAATTTTGGCATGGCAAAGGCAGGGCTGAGCACAGCTCAAAGGAAAAGCTGTACTTCAGTTAAATAAATAAGAATAAAAAGTAGACACATTCCCTCATTCCAGTGACTGATGTTATGTTTCCTATCTTTTCTAACTGCAACCCAGCAACCTTAGTCATGACTAAACTGAGCTTTGGCCAGCTGAAGTTCTGCTCTGGATGATGTCCCAGATGTGTCAGATGTCCCATGCTCTTGGTAGCTTGCACCTGGGATATTTTAGGTTGCTTTGTTGTATTATTTCAGGGGGAGAAGGTAATGCTTAATTAGAAGACAAAAGCATCTTGAACAAGCCAAACCTGATGCTGGGACATTGTTTACAATCTATTACACCTTCAAGATGTTCTGAGCAAGGCTCTCAGTAGGATAATAATGAGAAAACTGGTTGTCACAGTGCTTCCATGTCAGGGCTAAATAGGAGCAATGACATTCTTCAGCAAAAAATTTTCTCTTATTTCCAGGAGACTGAGGTCTTTCTATATCAGTCTCTTTATGTATACTCTTCATTTAATGCATCTTCATCCTCTTTTTTTCTCTTAGCAAGGACAACTTTTTGTGTCTAGCAGGGTGAAATCTTGTCCAATACTACATCAGTTTTTGTAGTTTGGCATCTTAGTGAAGTCTCAATTCAGCTTTACATGGACCAAGGCATTCAAAGAGACTGAGATTCTGTAAGACTTTGTTCAGCCTTACCCAACAAAGGAAATATGTTTCTACTGCTGTAATTTTCAAGATTATCTACATCTTCAGTTAATAATCTGAAGCAAAAGCATTACCATTAGGGTATTGGGAAAGGTTGTTCTGAGGGAAAAACGTTTTAAAGAGAGAGGCTGATTTCACAGCTGACAGCCCCAGTGTCACTGCTGTTTCCTCCCGCTGGGAAGAGCAATGAATGCATAATTTGAATTTTGTTATGGAGTCCTTTTGACATGTCTTCTCTCCAAGAGATGGTGGCTGAAGCTCTTATTGAGACAAGTTCTATTTTCTTTACTCATTGTCCTGTTCTACTAGTGTCGAAAGACCCAAACCTTACTTGTCAGCTCATTTTTATTTACAAAACAAATGAGTGGGACATGAGTGGGAGTTTCTCATGGTGGGACTGGCCCAGAGGTAAAAGTGTCTTCTTCCTACCTACTCTGGGACTGTCCAGCTTGTATGGGAGAGAAAAGCATCCTCCCAGGAAAAGCAAAGACTTTTCTTTATAAAAAATCTAATTACGAATAGTCACCCTCAGCTGAAAACTTCTACAAGTGATGTTCTCTCTCATGTCTTCATTTTCATGGATGATATCTAGATCAGGGCGATTCTGGAGGGCAAAGCCAAAGAAAAGGATGCTTGTGCCAAGTCATGTTTAGGGAACTGCAGTAGGCACTTTCAAAGCCCTCTCTGGCAGTGAAATAAGAGTCTTCCATTACCCTTTGGCAGATTTCATTATGATGAAACAACAGTGGACCACTAAGAGAAGATCTTACATGCCTGTAGGAGTTGTGAGCCCCAGACTCAAAAGTGCACAAGGTCAGTCAGGCATATTCTAGGTTGTATCACCTCGGTCAGAAGCTGCACTCAAGGGTGATCCCTCATCCAAGCTGAGATGGGTTGTGCTGAATAGAGACTTACAAGTGGTGATCCCATGGCAGTTCATTAAAGGGCTCTTGGGCAGGGCTGGCTGAACTTGAGAATCCCACTAATCTCTGCACATCTGCTGTCACCACACAGAGCAATCCAGGCAGATCATGAAATGACCTTACTGAGCTTCAGAATGAGTGCTAAACTGAACAGAGTCTTGCGTAAATCCATCTTGAGACTTATTTTACCAGACAGTCTCAGCTCTGGGGAAGGGAGCTTTTTTTTACTTAGGCATATGAGTCAGGACAATAAACGTCAAAAAATAAACTTTTGAAAACAGGTCTATTTGCTGAAGAACTTAAAAGACTTATAGCTAACTTTGATTCTAAGTGTTCTTTAAAATTATTTGCCTTTGTCATTGGAGAAGTATGCATTGTCATCCTGAGCACTTTTTATCTTCTAGTAAATTAGTGATTCCATTTTTGTTACTCAAGGTTTTAAAGATTCTCTTATTGAGACAAACTGAATTGGCTGCAACATGAAATAAAAAAGAAAACTTTAATGAATGTTAAGGATATTCTGAAATTAAAATCTTTACTCAGTTGAGTACCTACAAGTGCACTAACATAAATTAAGAGACTGGTTTATTAAATGTTTTGCACATGAAAGTTGTAACCTTTTTTTTTTTTCTTATTAAATTTCTATCAATGTAGAGTTGAAAAGGGGAAAATCTTTGAGACAAATGTGGCAACATATGCTAGCTGCCACATATGGAGTATAACAGATGAACGGAGAATGGGAAATACTCGAAACAGAAAGGTTACCTTGCTTTTCATAGCACACTGTAATCTCAAATGAATGGTAGCCAGTGAAGGGAGCAACTCCTAAGGAAGGAGTTTGCCATCATTACAGCAAGCCAAATGTGATGTACTACATTTCTGGAACGCCCTCGTTCTTGTGCTGGGAAATTACAGTGGCTTTTAGAGGGAGTTCCAGAAATAAAATGATCTGCATGATGTCTGGCTTGCCATAAAGATAGCACATTGTATCAGGGATGTGCTGGAATGAGTGTGGCAAGCTCTGCAGTTTCCCTTCTTTGTTGAATGCATGTTTTTAGGGAAGAAATGCTTTACAGTAAATGTGGGTGATGGGAAAGTTGGTGACACAGCTGACAGTAACAGGGAAGAGAGTTAGCAGAAGTTTGAAGTATGCTGGTCTTGAGGTGGTAGCATGAACATGAGAAGAGAATATGTGGGATATTTGATCAGAAAAAATAATTTGGGGACAGCAAAATGGGAGCGTGGTATTTAAGCGCAAGCACTGAGCACTTCAGAGATAACTGAAATAACTCTGAGTTATTATTCTATGTCAGCCTAGAAATTTAACATGAGGTAGCTGTTTGGTAGATATGAACCTCTTGGGGAATGAAAATCCTAAATTCCTTTCTAAGCTCTCTGTAAAAACAGATAAGGTTGCCTGTCAATCTACACAGTTGTGATTTTGAAATGATTTGGCCTCAGTACTTTACTCAGTTGTTGAGACAAGGGCCTTCTTGTCTTTTCAGAAGGGCTTGAACAACTGTAGCTCCTTTGTGTGCTATAAACCTGCAGGTCCTCAAGTTAGTTGTGTTGCTTTCCATCTATATCATATGAAGATCATGTCTTTACGGTTAAAAGAGGTAGGTCCCAGTCATTAATCTGTCAGTCTGATCAGCAACTCCTTCAAGTTTAAGGGCTTTCAATAATTTCCTTGTCACATCCCCTAGAATCAGCTTGGAGGGGCTGTTCTTCAATGCTGAGAGGACCCCCCAGAGCAGGCAGACAGTCCCAATTGTCTTATTCCCTTTGTGTCATTTCCTTTTGTCTTTTATCTGTACCACAGCTCTTCTGGATAATTTCCTATTTGTTCATATGGAAGTCATTTGGACATAGGAAGTCTCCTCTCCTTGCTGATCTATTAAATGAGAAGAAATGGTTTCATTCCGCTTACAAACAGCAAAGAAATGGTAAATTTGAGCAAGGGAAAAAAAGCCAGCAAAACACTGGAAAAACCCACACACACCTCAAACCCCAACATCTATTAAATGTGGTGAAGAACAGTAGGGAGAATTGGGGAGAGGAAAAAAAGAAAGCAAACACATGGAAAGAGTGCTAATCAGTGTTTTCATAAAATACTGCAAGGCAGATTTAAGGAAAAAAAATGAACACTTTCCAAGAGCAATGAAATTAATTTATTTATTATTTGCTTAGCACTGCTGTGCCAAGCTTTGTTCTGTATGCAAAATACCTGCAGACTCTGCCTGGAGTCTGGAAGATAGACACATCAAAATAAGGATGCTCTAGATAACTTAGAAATTATTATCATAATGCCAGTTGCTGGTATTCTCCAAGGGCTGCTATACCTTCCAAACAGAAGTCACAATTGTTTCACCCAGGAGCTGAGCAGAGGGGTTTTTATTGTTGTTGTTGTTGTTTGTTACTTTTTCTTTTCTTTTTTTTTTTTAAATTCAGTATTGATTTCTATAGGATATTGTTCTTCAGAGCTTCTGGACATTTACATTAGTTTAAAATATCAAAAATAATTAATAATCAATGTGACTTTAATCCCTTCAAAGAGAACCCATTAACCTACAAAAAATGCTCTAGCTCACAATAGTTTAATGAAAGTGACTGTAAGCAGGGCAAGAGATGAAAGAGAGAAAAATCACTCAGATATTTTCCTTTTTCAAAGAGAACTTGCATTTGAAACAGAGAACATAGCTAATATTTTATTGTAGTCAACTTACTGAAAATTAGGTGGTTTGGGAGTTTTAAAATAATTTTCTTTCTCTAACTTGCCTGCCTAATCTCGTACTGGTATTTTCTTGAGTCATCAGTGTCTGCTTCTGAGGAAAAGATGATGCTGTCACAAAATCAATATCAGAGGATCCTATACTGTATTCCCTTTTCAGGGAAGTCCATTAAACCAATGCCTCTCTTCTGTGAGTAATGACTGTAGAATGAAACCCTCTAATTTTGCTGTGTGAAGGAAAAAGCAGATGGGATGGGATTTTACATAATTAACTAGCAGTTATTAAATACAACAAGAAAAAATATGATGTTTTCTGAAGGAGAAATGAATGTCTAGTGAATATCTAAGAGTATTTCAAAATGATCTCTGGTCTAAAATTACTTCTCAGTTGCATTTCAGAACAACACGTTGAACCAAAAAGGCTTTTTTATTTTCAAAACTTTTGAAAACTTACTCAGGACTCCATGGGCTTCAAAGCCCCATCAGGTTTTCTATGGCAGCACCGTATGATGTCACCAGCATTTCACTGAAATTGAGGCACTCTGGGAGTAGGGACAGTAACTTTGCCATCTCACCTGCTGTTTATGTGCAGCATCAATGTCTGTTTGCTGGAAACAGAACTGACAGGTTCCCTCTAATTCTTAGGAACTATCAGAGAGTCTACTGTGCTTCTGGGAATGGCTCCAAAGCCCAAATAAAGTCAGTGGATGCTTTTATGTTGTTTTAAATGGGCTTTGGAGCAGGCTGCAGTGGTCAGAGCTGCAGTCTCAGCCGGGGGATGCTGTGGAGATTGATGTGCAGCATAGATACGGTGGTGACAGACGGGCTGGTGGCCTTGGGCTTGCTGCAGCGCCAGCAGCACAAACTGCAGGCCATAGCATGGGTTTGATTTTTAGGGTCTGAGAGTCTGATAGCTTAAAGAAACTCCCCATAAGATAAATCTTGAGCAACCTTCTTGTTTAAGGGGTAGCTGAATTGGCAAGCGTTGGGGTGTTGTCATCCACGGCTGAAGCCAGTGTAGGAACTAACTCGAGTGCCTCTGCTCTGGGGTGCTTTTCTCCAGACAGAGCCATCAGTCTCCTCTTTCTCTTCCTCTGTTTGTTTCAAGGATGCTCAAAACAGATTAAAGCACATTTCAACCTACAGCTCCTGTTGCTGGCATTGCAGCATTAACATGGACCCACGGATGGCTTGAAACCAAATTCTGCATCAATATCAGATTGTTGTATCTGGTTCTGAAAAATCTGGCCAGTCCCTGCTTCTTTAACCAAGGTACCAAAACCCAGTGACCATCTGAGGCCTTTGAATTTCAGAATATAAACTGTCACCCTGCTCAGCTCAGGTGCAATCAGAACACAGCTGCTATTTCCTAGACCCTTCCACTTACACCTGTGCAGCCAACTAGAGACCAGCAGACTGCCACAGGTGTGATAATAGATGGAAATAACAGTTCAAAAGATACTTACTTGACATGCAGAAATGAACCAAATTTTGAGAATTAATTTAAGATCAGTGTCTGGAGTAATTCTTCTCTAATGGGCAAATGCAGAGCCAATGATTCCAAGTTACAATATTGAGTAGGAGAACTGCTCTTGTTGGAGGAACTCATGGTGAAGTCAAAGCCTTTGAACTCTTTCCATGAAGAAAAGTGGATACGTTCCTAGATGTCCATGCAGAATAAATGTAGAGATTAACTAAGTACTGTCTTTTTCTGCATGGTCATATTTCTGTTTAAAACTTAAGAATAAGAGGGCTGCATTGTCAAAAGAAATTGACAATAGCAGTAAATAAATAGACTTTTGGCCCTTTGACTATACTGCTTCACAACAGCTTTAAATGGGATCTATATCATTATTTACTCCATATTGTAAATATTCTTTAAAGTATGGTATTTAGTTTCGGGTGGTTTTTAAAAAATATTTAATCATTAATGAACTGAAATTTGCAGGATCGTTTTTGCAAAGTGTTGTGGCAACAAAATACCATGCAGCCACTGTCACCCTGACTGGTAGGATGGGAAGGAGAATCAGGAAAAAAAAGTGTGGGTTGACATAAGAAAAGTTGATGTATGGACCCCAAGCTCTGTGCATTGAGTAACAGCCTAACTATCAGACAGCAGCTTTTCCTGGTATGCATTACTGCACAAGGTGATGGACAGCCCAAGTTAGGATGCCAGTAAGTGTCCAGGTGGAGGAAACAAATTCTGGAATGTCTGTTGTATGAGTGTTCAACTTAGAGCAGAGCCACAGTGCCTTCCCCATGTCCTCACCAGAAGGGCTGGTGTGACCAGAATAGTTGCAGGTGACATTCTTTCAAGCACAAATAAAACATGTTTGTGGACATTATGAGGTTAGGAGATAAAATGGAAAAGAAGCAGAAGCATTTTGGAATGTGCCAGAGCATATCTAGCCAGCTTTGTCTGTTCCAGTTATGTACAAGGTTATTTTTGCATTCTTTCTGTGTTTGGTAGCTAGTCTTTATTAAAGATGTGACCTGTTTGGAGACTGGCTTTTAGTAATGATATCTTGTAATGACTGTATGGGATCAGCTGCTTGTTGTCAATATGTACTGTGAGTAAAAGGCATCTACTGATCTGAGCATTTTCCTTTTTTTTATCTGAAGCACTTTTATTTCTTTCTCCCCTCCCTGAAGGGAGGGATTTATTTCCATTACGAGTGCTGGTTATGTGATTAAAGCATATGAGAGCTACTGGACTATCCCAGGTATCTTCTTGTCTATCCTTCCAGCTGGTTTTAAGCTGACAGCAAGGCTGGTATTGCCCACCCCACTTCATAGCTGGAAGGGTGTAGAGTACAACTGCAGGGTGTGGGGAAAGGGGGAGGCAATGGATGGCACTGGGGGTGTTGAGAAGCTGGCTCTTCAGGATTGTCCTCTGGTTTTCATCAAAAGGGCAAGGAATGTCATGTGAAGGAGGGGCTCCGTGCCTCTCAGAGGGTCAGGGACACGTGTAACAGTTTGGAGTTGTACAGTAATTTAGGATGTCTGCCTGAGCCTCTGCTCAGAGTGAGCCAAGGAGGTCAGGGGCTCAGGGCCGTGTCCAGATGAGTTCTGAGCATTTGTGAGGGTGGAGATTCCACAACTTCTTAGGACCCTGCAGGAGGGGAATGACAGCCAATTAAGTCCTTTGAAAGATCATAAATTGGGACACAAAAAGTATGAAATTTTTATTAACCTGACTGTTCTGTTGTTTTGCAAATTCATTTTAAAATAATTTGGGCTATCTTTCTTTGTAGAATTTCAAACTCTGGGTTACAGTTTGGTTACGGCTTTAGGCTGAACTCTGCTTGTTTTCCTGCATTTATCAGTGCCTTGAAGCTTGAACTTTAAATATTATATTAAGGCTAAAATTCTTAGAGCTGCCAGTGTTAGAGTGTACCTTAATTATCACTTAAACTTTCTGCAGAGTCAGGCAGGTATCAGCCATCACTGCACATTCTCTCCACAGGTTCAGAATTCTCAAGGAGGTTTTTTGATTTCTTTTTTCCCTTTTTTCTTTTCTTTTTTTCCCCTCCATTTTTTTCCTTCCTCTTCTGAGTTACACTTCTGGGAGGAGAACTATGACTTCCTATATTTTACAAGGTAAAGTCTTAGGCATGCAGGAAAGCATTACAACCTCAATGAGGGGATATTTGGGAGCAATATGAATTAAAGGCTCTTGGTGTAGGGCTGGCCTCTGTCCTGGCAGGCTTAGTGCTGGAGCAGAGGAATCTGTCATCACTGCACCCAGTTACCAAAATTTGTATGAATCAAGGTGGTGAAATACATGTCTTGAGGGAATATGTGGAATCTTTTCTGAAAATTTCTCTTACACTTTTTGTATTGATAACTAAAGCACTGCTCCTGAAATCAATACAAGATTACAGGGACTCAATATGCTTAATGAGCTCCAAAGGAACACTTTGGGCTGTGATTATAGTTTCTGTTACCTGACTCTGCATTATACTAGGATTTTGTTCCTAATGATTTATAATGTTGGAGGGGAGGATAAGTTCAGGAATTCTTTTTTTTTTTTTCCCCACAGATTTTTGTCTTGAAGTTATGTTAGCTCATGCTTTTAAATATTTACTTGTCCATGCTAGAGTACAGATTTCTGGTTTTTAACTACAGGATACAGAATAAAAACCCCAAACTTCCCTCTTCTCCCTTTCCCACTCCCAAAAAAACCAAACCAAAAAAACCCCCAACCAACCAAACAAACAAAAAAAACAAAACCCCCAAAAAATCCCTACAAAAACCTGAAAAAAACCTCCCCAAGTTTAAAAGTTTCCTAAGATGATGGAATGTCCTATGGCTCTTATATCTTCCAGTCCTCTTCCCTGAATTCTGGTTTGCAAGCAATATCACCCAAAAAAACCCTTATTCTTGTATCTTTATAAAAAGTCAGATCTTCTGGTGAATAACACAAAAGCCTATCTTACAGTTCAAAAAACTATTAAAAACAATCTCATCATTTCATCTGTTAGAGCAACAAAGCAATGCTTTCCCCCTGGAGACCCTACAAGGCCAATTTTAATTTCTTTTGGAAAGAAAGATTATTCTGCAAAGTGTGTTTACCACTTGTGACCTAAAAGGTGTCAGCAGAGAGTGTGAAAGTGTCTTGGAGAGCAGAGCTTGTACAGAAGCAGGTGAGTTAACAGAAATAAAAAGGAAAAGTCTCTGGATTACTTTATATTTAACAGAAGAGAAGTGGATAGATGGTATTTTGAGATGTTATGCATAATTTATATTATATTATGTTATGTTATGTTATGTTATATTATATTATATTTATTATAATAATTATTATTATTATTGTGTTATTTATTTATTATTTATATTATTTTAATGCATTATCTCAGTTGGTATTAATAATTTGGAAGGCTCAGGGATTATTAACACAGGGATTTCCTGATGGTCGCATATCATGTGGATAAGGGAGCTTCGTACACCCTTCTGCATTTCCACAGCATGTTGAGGCATTTTCTAGTCTTTGGCAAGCTTAAAGAACAAAGTCTAGAGGTGCCAGAGGATGCCTGGGGTTGATCCTTTCTGGTTTTCTCCAGAATATCCTGGATGTTAAACATCTTAGGAACTTTTTAAACTTGGGGAGAGGGGTGGTTTTTTGGGTTTTTGTGAGGGTTTTGTTGGGGTTTGGATGGGGTTCGTTGTTTGGTATTTTTTTAGCGGGGTGGTGGGGAAGAGGGAAGTTTGGGGTTTTTTTTCTGTATCCTGTAGTTAAAAACCACGGACAGTCCCTTCAGCACTGTGTGAGGGATGGCTGGGGATTGCTGGATGCCCAACGTGAATTTTTGCAAGAGTAATGGAATGTCTTTTTGCATGAGGAGATGAGCCCCAGCCTGTGTGAGGGGAAGCAGATGGACTGCAGAGATATGCCTGCATCCTGCACCCAGGGATGCACATGCTGTGTTAGGAAGGCTAATAGAGGGGAAGAGGAGTGTCCCCTTCTGGCCCCTGATAAATCCATCTCTGTGCTGTCAGAAATGGCTGTGAAATGGGAGCGCTGTGATTTTTCTCTGCAGAAGTGGTCCAGTCATGTTTATCTCCTTTCCTCTGCACATTGGCGTAATTTTTTTGTGTGCGTATTTATCCAAAGTCTTTACTTGGAGTGTCGGACTAAAGGTCATATCCTTTTCTTTTCTCTCCTTCTCTCCTTTTTTATTTTTTTCTCTAGTCCCTCTGTTTCTAAAGATGTCAGGCTAAATAACTGATGATTTCTTCTGATGCCAGAAGGCCTTCGTAATTTCCATATTAGGGTTTAGTGTATTTTTCTTTTTCTGCGTCTCAGTGCTCTCAATTTGTATGCAGAGCCATCCTCTTACCATGAGCTCCTATGCCCAGAGCTGAGGATTATGTTCTTATCCAACATATGTACACAGCCTGAAATGCTAAATCTCAGCTACTAGAGGAACAGAAAGATGTTGTGGTTAAAGGAACTGTGTCAAAGCAACCAGTCAGATCAATCTATAAATCATTTTGTTTGAGAGGCAAGATAAAGATACACTTTGAATGTGTGTCCCCTGACAAGTACTAATTCATAAATTTAAATATTGCTACTCTGACTGTGAGGGATTAAGCAAATACGGGTTTTTATTTAAAATAATAAAGCCCAGTTCTGTGACAGTGATGGAGGTGTCTCTGTGGCTGCTGTTTTATGTAAAATGGGCCAGATTTTGGTAACCTGTAGCGTGGGGACTATGGAAACTGCATGGCAGTGGCATAGTGGGTTGTTCCCTCGCCCCTTCAGCCAGCCTCGCTGAGTGACCAGAAGCAGTTCCTGCAGGACTCAAGCTGCCGATGTCCCTGTTCCATCCTGTCCCTCCTGCAGCAGCTCGTGTAGGAGGAAAGAAGAGGGCAGAATAGCTCACCTGGCTTTGTAGCTCCACCCATTTGTGCATCTATGGATAAACTGTAGGCTAGTTGGTTTCTTGTACTTGAGGGAGAGAGGAGGAACACCTCCAAGGCAGCATCTTGTTGGAGAGTTGAAAGAAATTTCTAGGAAAGTGAAAAGATTAATCTTTTCCTCTTCTTTTCCCTATGGACTTCATTACTAGATTTTTTTTTTTTTAATGGGCAGTGTGTGGATATTTTATTTATTAATCCCGTGCAAAAATACTGTAGAGGTTGGGTATTCAGAAGGTTTTAAAAGCAAAATAATAATTTGCATTGACTGTCAAACGTTCTTTTCATAGTTTTTGCTATGATAGAGAAGCCTAAGAAGGTTCCCAGCAAATATTTCTATTCTCCATAAAGAGTACTTCAGTCCTAAGCTTTCAGCCCTCTCTAAAGAAAAAAGGAGGCAGGGGCAGACAGTCAAGGAAAATTCAACAACTAACAACTATTTCCAGTTATCTGCAAATAGTTGTAATTGAGATCTGTATTTTTCCAAGAATAAAATGCTATCCCGTTTTTTGCATTTATCCTCTCCAGTGTTTGTTCCCTTGCTGTTGTTTCCTTGGCCTCATTCCTCTCCAGCCCACTTCTTCCCTTTCTGCTTCACTTGTCATCCCTGAATCTCCTCCACCTGCACTTAAACCTGCTCGGGTCCCTTTGGCTCACACCCTCCTCACCTACACTGAGGAACCTCACCGCTCGAGTATTTTGCTTTTAGCTTCCGCGTGAAGTCGTGTTTCTCCTGTAAACATTTTGGGATTGCTGTTGTGTAACAATCAGAGAAAAGGCTCCTCTGCACACACCATTTGCAGCCATTTAGCTCCACAGTTAACTTCCAGAGGAATGCTAAATAGTCACAAAAAGGCTGTGATTACATGAAAAGACTATTTTAGTGAAGCTAGCTGTTATTCAAATAGCGATCATATTTCTCAGGGAAAAAAAAAGGCCAATTATTGAGCTTTGTCACTTACACTGTGAATTCAAATGAACTTCATCTAAAGCAGCGTTGTTACAGTGATTTTTACCAAACTAAACCAAGCATCAGTCCCTGTGACTTTCAGCTCAGCTGACTGTAGCTGTGCTGGGTTCCAGAACCTTGTCTTGGTTACAGTTCACAGAATCACAGCAGGGTTGAGGTTGGAAAGGACCTCTGGAAGTCCAACACCCTGGCTCAGGCAGGGTCACCAGAGCTGGATGCCCAGGACTGCCTGCAGACAGCTTTTGAATGTCCCTTAGCAGCTATGTCCATAACTTCTTTATGGCGCAGGGCTGGCCCTGCACTACCACTACCTGGCTCTGAGATACCAGCACAGAATCAATACACAGCTTGAAATACACTACTGTAAAATATAAATAGATCTATTAATCTATTAATGAACTCCCCCCCCTCCCCCAAATTAAAAAAATATTACTTCCTTAGAAATATGTGGTCAATTGTCTTAAAAATATTGTGCTATAATCTTAGAAGACTGGGAGCTCCAAGCCTTTGTGAAGAGCTTAAAATTGATTTTTATTCTTCCCCCCCACTACCTTCACCTTTTCACGTGAAACATTTAATGCAAGTTTGTTTGGGTATTTTCGTCTGTCTGAATTATATGTGTTTCTTCCATTTATCATACTCTAAGCTTTCTGGTAGATAAATTGGTCCTACTCTACACCAGGACAGGTTGATGGCCCATAAAATAGATTTTCTAGGACTATTGCTGTGGTTATGTGATTTGTACCAAGGCCCTCCCTAAGTTCTAAACCCACCATCACTATCAATAGTGGGGTTCCCACACAACACAGAGGAATTTAATCAATCCCATTATTAGCAAGCTGGGATTCTTCCCTGGAAGAGAAATTACCTTGCTTGTGAATATCCTTGTTTTAAGTTCTTACAGTTTTTGCTAGAAAACCAGTCACTCTGCCCGTTTGTGAAGGCAAATGAGTAGTAGACTAAAACCACAGAGGCACATTTTGTGAAGGTCATGTTCAGAGTTCCATCCATGGGTGGAAAACGGTGGCTCTGATAGACAAGAAATTGAGTGGCAGCTGTGAGTTGCAGCTGGGGATGGTGATGAAGGACACCCCCTTCAAGAAAGGTGTCCTGTTAAGGGCACAACTCCTGCGGCCTCCGGTGTGCTGCTTCTGGAGCAGGTGGTGCAGCTGGACAGGTGCCTCTGGAAGGCTGATGAGTGGCACGTGGGTCATGGAGCAGCAGAGAGGGGTCAAGCTGTGCAGGTGAAGCAGGAGTGTGTGCTAGGGCCAAATGCGCAAGCCTCAGGTGGCTCTGCAGATGTCTCCTCTTCTTCCTTGCAGAAATTCTGTCAGTGCACATTTGACTTCAGAAGTCTTCCTCAATTTCTTGATGTCTGATGGCCAGAGCAGGTTGGAGACTGCTCGTAGGAGTTGCTAAGCCATAGGGCCAGCCTGCTGACTGAGAGTGCTAAAATTGCTGTGCATGTGCAGAACAACTTGGAGCTGAGAGAAAAGTGTTGCCTTTATGCTTCTGAACGTGTTAAGAAGAATTGCAAATGCCTTCAGAGACATCTGCCTGTGTGTTTCTATACAAACCCAGCAGTTTGGTTTCCTTAATGTCACACTAACATACTCAGAGGTGGAGCAGCAAGGCAGGAGCCTAGAGATTTGTGAGGAAACGATGCTGGATCTCCTGTCTTTCAGGTCCTGTAACACATTTCCTGGATCACCTTTGTTAATGGAGACAAGGACAGACAGCAAAGAATGGCCAAAATTTTGATGAAGACCAGATCACTTTTAACCATAGAAGTTCAGTTGCCTTCTGGTCACCTCTAGAAATGATTGATCATTAAGTAAGGCTGTACATCTCAGCTGTCACCTAACATAGGGTCTGGAATTGAAGTGTATTCAAAGTATTTTCCCATTATTAAGCAGATGAAGTGACCTGAAACGGAACCATTCACTTGGTCAGCAAACCAATTACTAACATAAAACCTTGCTTGACTTTGTTTTGGTAGACTGAAGTTCTGCACTGCAGGTGGTGATTTTTAGGTTTTTACTTCAATAAAGACAGAATTTCTGCTGAAGTGGAAGCCATCTCTGCAGATTAGCATGGGACAAAGAATATTTAAATCCTGGCACCTAAAGAAGATGAGAGGTAGAGAGTATTTGCAGTGGTGCTCACATACTTGCTCATCTCTGTTTCATTTCCAAAGGAAAATGAAAATTAACAATGCAGTATTTTATATTTTAATGATTCCTTATCTGTGTTTAATTGCAGTTTGTAAACCTGCAGGTTGTAAACCTGTCATGATTATGCAATGAATATTCTGAGTTTATTTTCTGTTTTGCTGTGATTTTCTAATTATAGGTTAACATGTCCTTTTCAGACAGCTTACAGCTGAGTATCCTGCTGCCTATGACACACCTAATGCACTTGCAGGTAAGAGAATAAGGTCCAGGAGAGGAAATTGCTGCCTGTCCTGATCACAGGAATGAGCAATTTACTGAATACAGACTAAATTTCAGTCATAAGTAATTCATTAACATCAGCATTGCTCTTCTGCCCTTAGTAAAACTAAAGAAAGTTCACCTTTTAAATTGTATTCAGATTTATAATTAAGCACTTTGAGTGATGGGTTCATCTAATGCAAGCAAAAGGAAGTGCTTTACATCTGTCAGTAGAACACTGTCATGTGAGGAGAGATTAACAATCATAATTTCAGACTCAACAGTATTTAGAATTCTGAATTGTCTGTTTTAATGCAAATGTTCTGTCTTTAAATACTGTGCTCTGTCTTAATTAGGTGAAATAACCCTTCCTTGCTTGGGTAGTCCCCTAAATTAGTGACCAGCCTAACACCCTACGGATCATGCTTTTGCATTGTTTAATCTACTCTGATCACGCAAAGTGAAAGAAAAAAAGCATAAACTGGTCTCTTACATATGGAGCCCAAGAGGCATGCCTTCAGATCTAAACTCCTCTGGATTCAATTCCAGTTTTTTATTTTAAGAGGAAACTGATAGGTGTCAGCAGGCTCAAATAAGACTTTGCCCAGCTGAGCAGCTTCCTCAGTGTGCTCTTTGGGAATTTCTACCCTGCAAAAGTGGTGTCAGTTGAGAGTTAAGCACAGCAGCATCAGTGTGAGCCAGTGCACGGCTTCAGAATGAGCAGAGGAGGGAGTAAGAACAGGCAAGGGAGTGAGATCTGTGACTGCTCCCCTGTGCTGGCAGCAGGGAACCCACCAACCCTCTGGCTGGATGGCTCTGCAGTGCAGTGCAGTGATTTCGTCTCAGGTGCTTGTGCATAAACTGCTTTTAATCTAATCAGGTCAGCTGCCATCAGCAGCAGAGCTGTGGGGATGTGGGGCTGCAGATGCTGAGTTTGCAGCCCAAGTGCAGCCTCTGCCAAGGTGAGGCCTGTGCCCATGTTTCCATGGCCACGCATCCAGCGGGCACGGGGCCAAACTCCCTGCCATGTGTAATCCTGTTGAACTGAGTGGGACCACTTCCGCGGGGACAGAGCAGCAGAAGCAGACTGGGAAGCAGAACCACATGAAAAGGACTTGGCAGGGGAGTGCTGCTGTATTTGCACCAGGAGCGATGGATAACCAGCCCATGCTGGAACTGTGCTCCCCTCACAGAAGGACAAACTGCTTTTGGGGCTTGGCCATTGCAGCTGGGACCTGTGTCTGGGATGACATTTACCTCCCATTAACCATTAAAAAGATGGGTATAGCCTGGGCATGAGTTGTGTATTTTGCTTGGTGGAAGGAAGTGGGTTATTACATCCCAGATGCTTCATATTGGTGCTAAGGTGTGATAACTTGCCCTCCACACTTGGTCATCTTCATCCAGACAACATGATTCCAACTTGCTCATACCAGGTGCCCAACTCTGAAGAGTTTCAGCTGAGGATGAAAGAAACCCAGTGAGGAAACTTCAGGTTTTCTGGCAGCAGCCAGCTCCCATGCCCAGGAGTCTCTTCCTTCACAGCTTGGGTTGTCCTGTGATATTTTTTCTTTGTGTGACAGCACAGGCAGAGGGATTTGGAGACAGAAGATGCCAAACAAAATGCAGCATTGAAAATTACCTGGCTCCCTTGAATATTAAGATTCAAACAAAATTTTGTTAGAAGTTGTTTATAAATTATATGGAAAAGTGAGAGGTACAGTCTTTCTGGCAGTGCACAGCAAGATCATTTGTGGGGGTTTTGTGCTTCAAGAAATCATAATGTTTTGAGAACTGACAACTTTAAACTTTCACAGATATTACAAGCTATCTTTCTAATAATTATTAGCCATCACAGTGAAACCTGCTTGGCCTCTGGTTCCACTCTAATTTTGCAATTCCCATTAGGCTCTTTGGATGCTATGACTGGAGTTCATATCTCTTAAATGCACCTTTCAGGCTGCATATGATTTTATGGTGCAGAAATCAGAGGAATTTCAATATTTCTTGTTCATGGAAGCTTCTGGGTAACTGCAGCAGTTTTGAATGAAGTAATTTGGATTACGGTTTTTGGAGCTCTGAGAGAGATTTAGAAGACCATTATTGGGAGGTGAATATCAAAGCATCAATCCTTTGTTTTAAGTCCATAATTGATTTCAGCTGCCATCACAGAGTTAGGATTTCACCCTGAAGTCTTAGTGATGAAACTAGCCTGAAGCCTAGTCAGTCCTCTTTCCCTTTATCTTGGTACAGGCTAAGCCTAGAAAGCATGGGTGAAAAAAAGAAATATTTATGAGAGACCTTCCACTTGCTGTTTAGGAGATAGAGTTTGGCTTTTAGGGTGCATACAAAGTCATGTGATCATTCAGCTCTGACTAGAGGAAATATCACCTGTGTTGGATCCTCAGTGTCACAGACAAATTCATAAGGCTTGGAGCACAGTCCATAATTACTTTACCTAATGAGGTAATTTGTTCCATCATCCTCCAGTCTTTGGGTCTCCTGAGACCATAGAGGTTTTCCAAATTATTTATGTTGGCTATTGTGTTTCTGTCTGTAGACTCTTACTTCTTGTGTTAACCTCCATACAGGTAGCTAAGAAAATTCCACTAATTTTGGCAAGCACTTAGTTATATTTCTTGGAAAATACTTTAATTTGTGTTATCCAATCCATGAAAAGTGCTGAAGGAAGTGGCACAGAGATCTCATGTTAAGCTGAAGGAGAAAAAATAGCATTGTTTCCTTTTATGCTTAATTGCTTATTAAAAATGATTTGAACTCATACGAGATTCATTTGCAAAACGTCTTCCCCACAAGCTGAAATATTAACACCAGAAGTAAAATTAGCCTTAAAGTGCTTTCTTTTTCATTGATGTATCTACCTAGATGCTTCTTACAGTACACAGTGAACCCACGTTGTTTCACTTTGTATTCTTTGCTGGGTTCCATTTAGTAGTTGGGATACTTTTGCTTGATTCTGATGATCTAACACAGTGTTGTGATTGTTCTTTAAAACAGAAGAAAAAGGTGGAGGTTTGGAGATTTCTTTGGTTATTTGAGTATAATTTTTATCATTTATATTTATATTTTATATTTATTTGTATCTTTTTTTTCTTTTTGTCATGTTTATTGTGCATTCTTTAAATGTAATATTCCTAAAATATTTGTGTTTACATCAGGCTCCATAGTGGTTTTCCTATTCTCTTTGTTATTGTTACTGATGTTTTACAAAAAACCAAATTGGTATGCACCTTTGAAAGGCTGAAATTTGTCTTTGAAGTGTAGTGTGATATGGACTTGACAGCTCTTTGAAAGAAGCAAGGCTGGAGATGTGGTTTGCAGAAATCCTCCTGGATACAACCCATTTCTGGTGCCTGAGTCTCAGAGAAGTGGGTCAGCGGATTGTGCTGGTGTATGAAATATGTGGTTAGGATTGTTTACTTGCTTGGGTTTTTAGGGTGGCTCAGCTTTTTGTTTCTTCTTTAGGTTTTTGTCACAGGCAATTTTATAATCTAGATTTTTGGTTCAGGTGTCCTATTCCTTTTCAAATCAGGATAATAGATTGCTTTTATTTCAAGTTGTTCTTGAAATAAATGCAGTGTGTTATCCTGATTTGAAATATGCGTATACAGAATTATCTGTATGTTTTTCAATTATTCACAATGTGATGTAAGACTTATACGTAAAATAATATGAGTAAGGGAAAAAGAGCTCACACACTGATAATTAGGCATACATCAAAACCCTTAAGCTGTGGAATTTCTTAAAGTAATAGCTGAATCCTGTGGTAATGTGATATTAAACAAATATTTCTTGAATAAACTGGGTAGCTAGGAGTGGTTTTATCTCTTTGCAAAACTGAATAATACCAGCAGTACATGACAATAGTTAATACCCATGTGAACATTTCCATTTCAGCTGACAATCTCCCCGTGCTTTACACAGAAGTATGAGTAGTTTTTCTCACTGGGTTTATGGGAGGGAGTTTGCTGCACCACACACACCTCACAGATGGATCTGATTTCTAGAGCCATCACTCAATTGAGCTTGATTGTCATTTAGCCCGTGGGAATCCTTCTCACTCATGTTGCTCTTCCCTTTGTTCACATTAAAAAAAAAGTAAAATCAAGAAGTGGGTAACCAGCACCAAAGTCTCTTTTCCTAATTACAATACATTTATAAGCATTTTTTGGCCTATCAGCTTTTGACACATGATGCTGTTAATGCTTTTAAGCCAATCATCTATTACCCCACGTGAGTCCTACTACAATACAGCTTTCATAGTTCAATTTCTCCAAAATATCTAATGTATTTGCAAAGTCATCATTTAAAACTTATTTCTAGTTTAATTTCTCTCTCAACAATGTCTGTCCTATTCCATAACCTTTCTAAATCAGCATACTTTATCTCAAAGTTTACATACAAATATACAAAACTATGTAAACCTGTCAATCCTTAAAAATTCTCTATAAAACCATTTCCCACATCTCTTTTCTATGGAAAAGCAGAATTTCCCTCCTGCATTATGCCTCTGTCCTGGATCATCAACACACCTCTGTGTAGACACAGGTTTATGTGGTTCATTTGGGCCAGTGAGACCTGGACTTTTCCATAGAAGGTGTGGGTGAAAAACTTCCTCTGACCTTCTCTCAGCACCTCTGCTGGGGCTGCTGCTCCTGTTGCAGCCTCCCTGGTTTTTAGGGATGAGCCTCACAGCCTGGCTTATCTCTTGTCACAAGAAGGCAGCAACATTTGCTCTTTAATGCCCTTGGAGCTGGATTAAGTAGAAACCTATAAAAGAGGCTGTATATCCCTTTCCACTACCTAGAAGCCATTTATTCCTATTAGCATGACTTTTCTTGGCATCACATTATTTTCACTTGCTAAAATCGTTATCAAAATGCAGCAAAATTAATTCAGAAAAGAATATGCAAAGGAAATAAAAATATGCTAATCCTGGGGAATTACTTTTTCATGGCTCAAATAAAAGAAGCTTCCTTCTCTTTCTTTCTCTGCCTTTCTGCTTTTTATTTCACTTTTATGGCTGCAATTTGAAATCTTAGGCCCTCATTTTTGCTGAGCGTGAGAAGAGCTTACACGTTTCACTGGTACATGCAGAGGTCTTAATGTGACTATATCTTCACCTTGTCAGAGGGTATTAAGAGGCTTGTGACAGATGTTCAGGTTCTACTAGAACGAAATTTTAAGCAGGGTGCAAGTGAACATGACATGGATATTGTAACTGGTTTATTCCTGGTTTATGCCCCTTCTTTTTTCTTTTTCTTTTTTTTTTTTTTTTTTTAAAACTTTTGTTTTTTCTTTTTTCTTTTTTCCTACTTCCCCTTAAAGTTCTTTCCCTTCTTTCTTCAGAAGTCAGAAAAGATTTGTAATTAGCTGGGCAAGTGAATGTTTAGTCTCCTGATTTCCACCAGATGTATGTGCTGGGATTTGTAAATACAAGCAGAGCTTTGGACCACTAACACTTTCTGAATTGAAAAAATTGAGAAAAATCAAGGACATACCTCAGATTGTAATCTGAATAAAGTATGGGAGTCCTATAATATCTCAGAGTAGATAGTTGGTGTTTCATGAGTTTTAAGACTGCTGATGTATTTAGAACACTTTATTGCTTTGTGGAGCACCAACAAAATTTGATTTCAGCTTCAGGAGAGAGGCATCTGTGATTCCTGTTTTGCAAAACCCAAAGCCCCTTTACTATGAGGGATCATAATGTAAGTCAGTGCCAAATTAATTTCATTCCCCTTGTGTTTATGTGTTGAGTGAGTGAGAGCAAACATTTCAGCACCTTGGAATTCTTCTAGTTACTTGCCATTTAATGCTCTTATCAGACAAACTGTAAATAAGAGTGTAATTAATTATTCTCTACTTACACGACAAGTTGGATATAAGTTCCATCCCCCTGGGAATCTGTTATTTACTTGATAGTGAGGGGAAATTACTGCAGGGTTATCTGGAGACTACCTGGAAGATGAACGTGACTTTTGTGTTCAGTTATTTGAGCATCCTTCCCAACCTGAGAGCCAGATTTCACTTAGGACCCCCACAAAGAAGGAAGAATTTAGGAAACACCAGTTCTTATAATTACAGCTGGCTCATTTTCACTTGCCTGGAAGAATCAACATATGGCAAATTCTTTATTCCTAACTAAATTTTCTGCATAAGGAAGCTGCCAAGTTGTTAATTCTGGAGGCAAAATCGCAGTGCTTACCCGCACTAAAGGTGCCACTGAAAGCAATGCCAGCTCCACGTGTTGCAATTCTTTTCCAGAGGCACTTTTTTGGGGTGAATCTGTACTTTGTGTCCATGGTAAGATCCTCTGCTTCCTCCTGCTGTAACTACATGTGGAGGGTGAGGGTCAGGGACTGCATTATGTTGCTGCATGGGTCATTAATGATGTAGATATGAAAAATCAGTAAATCTATTTTTCTTTCCCTACAGTAGTTGAACTGCAGTCTTATGTTTTCAGTTCCCTGGTTTTGGCCTCTCTCTTCTTTCTGATGTCTTAAAAAAAAAAAAAAATAGGCAGAAAATTTAAGTATTGCTAAGTGTGAAAAGTCCTCCAAAATCTGAGGAGAGGCATGAAGACATTTGCAGAAGAGGAAAAGAGGGAAGGGTCTAATTAACCTTTCACTTTGCCATTTTTATGCTTTTGCCTTGAAATTTTTATGCACCTTCCAAATTTCAAAGCAAAGATCTAATGCATGAATAGATACAAAAATATCTCTCCCCTCCCAGCCCCAACTGTAATTTGGAGGGAGAGGGAAATCATAATTTTAAGTGAATTTCTCCTGCACTCCTCTAAATTAAAAAGGGTTATAGAGAAACCATAGAACCCTTAATTAGAAAATCTCATTAATAACTACTGTAACGTTAACAAATGCTTTAGGGTGACCCAAGTGTGCAATAAGTAAACCTTTGTACAAGACTTTTCCCAAGTGCAGTTGATGGCAGCATTAGAATTGACCTCACAAGAGGTAGGACTGAGCATTGTAGCTTTCAGTATGCAATCAGTGTAATTCAAGGTTGTGTGACATAATGATTTTTCTTATCTTCCTCCAGCTATTCTGTCTGTCTTGTAATTACCTACTACTTCTCCAGGTGCTGGAAACAAGATCATACTTCTAATAGATATTGAGAGATTTGGGGCTTTTCTTAACAGAATACAGAAAGACACTTAACATGTTAATAGTACACTGTGATCTGTAAACATTCTATTTTTAGAGACTGAGTTCACAGTTAAATATTTAAAGTGTTTCCATTTTGTTCTATTGGACTTCATTTCAAAAAAAAGAAATCTTGCAAAGAGTGAGAGTGGCTCCTGAGTGGAATTATCAGTTTGAGTTTCATCTGTAAAGGAAGGAGATTCATTGACCACCTTACTGATATCAAATGTGCCCTGTTGGGGCTGGTCTCTGAGACTGAAAGATGACTATTGTGTGTCCCCCCTACTAGTTCTGGCCACTTCTGCTCTTCCTGATTATCCATAATTTACAGCACCAATATGGCTTGGTGGAGCAGGCTCTCTCAGGACCAACTGGTGTGCTAAAAACACCTTCTCAAGCCCAACATTATCAGATTTTTAGCTCTTCGTCTTCACATAAATTGAATGTTCACATAAGCGTACAGAACCAACTTTCTGTGGACTTCTGTCTGGAGAAATTTTTCCTTGCTGGTTGTCTCAGTACTGTTGCAAATATTAGCTATTCCAAAGGAAAAAAAAAAAAAAGGACAAAAAAAGGCAAATATATAAATCTGAATGCTGCTTGAAAGGGAAGAAATAAATGAAGTAGAAGAAAGGCTTTACAGATTATAAATAGGCTAAAGAAAAGCAGCTTAATTCAGTAACCAATTGCCCGGAGCCAAATTTAACCATGAAGAGGTTTGTCACTTCAGTTTAGAATAAAATTGGGGGGAAGAAAAACCCCAAAACAAACCCCAAAATGAAATGTTTTAGTCTTTCAAGGTGAGAAGAGAGCTGTGAGACAGTGGCAAACCAACACATTTGCACACCACTGGGTAGCAGGAAGCAGCCAGAATAGCATTTTTCATTTACATGAAAGCCTGGGCATGATCCTGACTACAGTTTACCAGGTTCATGGGAAATTGGTCCTCAAATCTCATTGCAATTCAATTGGAGACAGCTGTCTAATTTCCTCCTCTGCAAATCTCATTTTCTAGGAAGGACACAGCCAGAGAGGGCCAAAAGCAACATCTCTCAGGTAACAGCCCTGTGTTCAGCATGCTGAGCTCTCTGCTCAGTTTACCCTAAGACAAGCTGTGGTTTAAACCAACAGCACCAACAGGGATGTAACAACGGCCTTTATTATTATTTAAGGATGTGATTTTCATAGTAATTCCACAAAATGAAATTTTGGAAGGGATAAAGTAATGCTTTACAAGGGAAAGGGAAAGCTGCTGAATGGAAATGCTAAATTCCCATCAACCCTTTGGCTGTGAAAGGACATCTTAGAAGCTTCAAAGTTCTCTGCTATTGTGTACGAATTTGCATAAATCTCTCATCCCAGAAATGAAAATACCAAACGCCTCCAGCCACAAAATACTCTGTGTATTTCTGATTTCACTGTGACAAAGAAGCGTCGGAAATCTCAAGGAGATGAGTGCTCTCCAGGGACTCCACTCTGATTTCCTTTAGAAGTTGGCACAGCAAAGGTGTAAAATGGCTTCAGATGAAATGATTCATGAAGTAATTAAAAAAATCCAAAACCAGCCTAGCGAATGAGGTATCATCAAACCATAGCCCTATATGTAGATGACAATTTCATCACTATTCAGAAGTGAATTTTATGTCTTGCATTTTGCAAGACATTCTTGCATCATGGGCTCCTTGACCTTTCCTCTCTCATACTTTAGGAACTGAGTACTCCCTTTCTCTTTACATTGCAGTTGGTTCTTTGAGTTACACCAATTTGTCCTTTCTCAGTCCACTAAACAGCCTTCAGCTTCTTTTGAACGTCAGGAATATGGAGAGGATTGCAATAAAACTGCATTGTTCCAAAATTTGCTTTTTTATTAGCATTCAATCTGGCAGCAGCTGCTAAGGGGAAAGGATCATAAAAATTATTGGGCACTTCTAATTACAGTAAAAGACAGTTCCAGGTTGTGTTATCTTATCTCCTTTGTATTCAGCTTGAGTCTTTCTAGGGTAAAACTATGATGTTAAGTTCTGTCAATATAGTGTTCCTGAAATCATATACCTATGGAAGCCAGATGCTGTTTGCTTTCAAAGCCAGGTAGACCTATCAACAGAAATATCAAGTGAGTTAAGTGAAAGGAATGTGACACTTGCTTTTTTTGGCATGAAATGAACAGTGGCAATGACTATAATTTACAGCCTATAAATATTCATGAGGAAAAGTTTCATTTCTGTGACACATACTGAAACTGGGTTGTTCTGTTGAATTTTTGCATCAAACTCTGGGGAAATTCAGATAATGTAAGACTTAAAAAAAAAAAAAAAAAAAAAAAAAAAAGAAAAAGAGTAAATAAACTCAGCCAAAGTGGGTTTGTCTGTGATTTCTCTCAGTATGACATCTGTTCATATTCCTTGAGTTAGAGCCTGGGATTTAAACACTAACTTGACTTGTGCTTAAATTGCTGGCGTGACAAGCCTGGACTTCAGTTCTACTGACCCAGTTCTCTCTTCAGAAAATCTCTCTTCCCTGCAGAGTGAGTGAAATGTTTGCAACATGGCAAGGCTGGTGCTCTACTCCTTACGTGATCAGAATTAGCCAGTGTGTTTTGTATATTTTAATTTTCCAGCCACTTGCAAAGTGTTGTGGTGGATTTGGTTTTTGTTGTTTGTTGTTTTGTTCTCTGTTATGTACATTTATCTTAGACTGACATATTTCTCAGCATTGCCAGTACTTACCTGCCACTGCCCAGACTGATTTCTCATGCACAAAACAAATAAACAAACAAAAAACGAACCTGGTGGGGTTTCTAATGAAGTGAAATCAGGCAGCTGAAAATTAGCAGTTATATGCTAACCCTGGGATGTGAGATTTTGAGATAGGTAAAGAGAATTGGCCCCTGAGTTATTCCTAAGAAGGAATGGTCCACAATTGTGTTGGTTGCTCTGCTGCCTTGGGCCCTGCTCACTTCATCTCTGCCCAAAGGGTCAGCACTCCCTTCACACAGCAATCATCAACCCGTGCAGCATCAGACCTGGGTCTTTGTGGGGTATTTTTACCCCATTCAGGTGTTCTGCTGCAGGGGTTTTTTTCTCTCTTGGGGGCAGACAGCCTCAGATGCAGACATAATAATCCACACACAAGTGACTGCATTGCCTTCTTCCATGGCACACATGCAGTGGGGATCCCACCTCACTGTCAGAAGTACCAAAGTGCAAATCCTGGTCCCCAACTTGGCTTCCTCTGATCAATCCTGTATTACATGTGAATGACTTTTTCCTAATGGAAAGTGTGATGGTTTTACTGAAGGATGCTCCTGGAAAAACTGGAGCAGAGTTGGTGACCTTGACTGTGTTGAATGTAATTCTGTTTTCCCTATAGTTAGTACCTTCTCACTTCCAAAGAGGCAATAGAGAGGGGCCTGAGCCATGTTTAATAACTTGCAAATTCATCTGTTTGAAGGCATATTTTGGAAAAGATCTGGTTGCAACTTATCAAAGCTTTTTATATATCTTGATTAAAAGCATTTTCAAGGGCAGCTACAGGAAAAGGAAAAACACAGGTTGCCTGTCACTAATTTGAATTTATGAGAAAAAAGAGGAAAAGTCAAGTAACTAGGAAGAGAAGCTCTTCTCTAATCATTCCCATGTCTATAGAGCATTGGCACTGCTGCTTACAAGAGATCCTCTTCTGACAACCCCATGCTGCCATGGCTGGCTGCAAGATTTTGGATCTTTTTTATCCAGATGCTGGATAATCTCAGGTGTGCTCAGTCCAGTTCCCAACTGCCTGGTTATTCTGCAGCCCTGCATATCCTGCAAGCCAAGCCACATCCCTGCTGCCCAGTGCCTCTGCTTTGGTGAGGTGGGAACACTGCACTTTTTAAAAATTTCATTACAGAATTCAGCAGGAACCCAGAGCGAACCTCTCTCCTATAAATCACCCGTAATGTAACCATTGGCATGGTGCAGTTAAGATTTAAAGACATATTTTCAGTGTTTTTTGGGTGATTTGTCAAAATCACTTACTCTTTGTTAGATTCTGGCTTTCAGAAGGAACTTGTATGGATCCTGGAGCAGGGACAGCTGTAGGAACTGGTGATGTGGTTGACAATCATAACAAGATCTAAAAAGGATAGACATTTTTTATTTCTCAGGAAACATTACATCTTGATGAAACCAGCAAGAAGAGGGAATGACTGAGAGAGAATTACTCTTGGACACACCAGAAAATAGACCAACTCTGGCATTATTTTTTGGTTTAGTTTCTTTTTGTTTTCCATGGGACTGGTTGTATTTACCTCACTTATTGAGCATGGGTGCATTTTTGTTTCAAGGTGGTTCATCAGAGTATGGCAGCATCTGGCTGACAGTTCTACTGCATCAAACATAGGAATTTTAGGATGTTAAATATTACCAGCTGTCTTCCACGCACTCCCAAATGAGTGTTACAAATTTAAAGACAGTCTTTTAGCTCTTGTGCCTCTTGGCAAGAATTAGCTGGGGAATTTCTTAGGGAGAGTGACATGGGGAAGGTGAACCAGGAGGGAAACTGGATCTTCGTGCTAATCCTAAGTTAAAATCTGCTGAAATAAATAAAAGCTCTCTATGGACTGAAAAGCGTTCAGTCAGGAAGTGCGAGTGCATTTGTACGTGCAGAAGCAAAAAAGAGGTGAACAATCTGCTTGTCTCAGCTCTGCTCATCCTGAAGATACATGCATGGCTTTAGCTTCCTCTTTTAATTTTTTTTTTCCTTCCCTCACACAAGAATATATGTCCTGGGAGTGACACAAAGAAAAGATTATTGTTTCATCTGGAAATTTTTGTGTGGGTTTGTTTTCCTGCTCCTTCAAAAGCCCATTGAAATGTAAAAAAAATCATCCATCTCCTTTCATTTCTCTATTAGCATCCGGACTCCACACTGAGGTCATTAGGATCTCAGGTGTATTACCTCACCACAGTCTGTTGCTATGGAAATAACTCCAAGCATTTTCAGTGTCTTGGCTGCACACTGCCCATGCATCTTGGCAAGACAGGCTGCGTGCAGGGGAGAAAAGAGTAGTTTTAAAACCTAGCCAGCAAAATTTAAATATTTACATTTATTTGTATTTCAAAGGTATTTCAAAATCTTTACCTGCCTGTAAATCTACCCGTGCTTGGTGGTGATTTTATGCAGACATATTTCCTTCTTACCTGCCTGATTTTTTATCCCTTACTTTTGCGTGAAAGTGATTTCTGAAGAAAAGGAATGGCCTCTACAGAAAATAATCACATAAAGAAAAAGTTTTTCCCCCCATCTGTCACTCAGTTTTCTAGGTGCTCCTATGCACAGATTCAAGCACTATAACTATAGAAGCACTTCATCTAAAATGCCACTGTATTTAATAACAGACCAAGCAGCAGATAGTGTCGTGTTCTCCCTGAACTTAATGGTTTGACTTATTCTCTTCATCCTGTGCTGGTAATTATTGACTGGCTTACATGCAGCTGTTTTGCACCTTTCATTTAAGGATCTTCATGGGCTTTATACAAGTTAGGACTGAATTGAGCTGCTCTTATCTCTCTGAGGGAATATGGAAGAATTATCATGATATTTTCTCTGTTGCAGCCTCAGGCTGTAGGTGCTGACTCTGTGGTTTACAGAAATAACCCCTGGCTTAAAGGAGAGGGGACATTTTGTGTGTATGGGCCATGTGAGTGGTGCTGTGCCCCAGTGACAGCCAGGAAAGGTGACATATTAGGGAGGCTGATGATCCCTGGTACTGCCAGGATTCCCCTGGAGAAGTATTTGCTGCTGTAATTAAATTAAAGGCACTTGTGAAGGCTGATCGTAAATTTCTTGAAGACTGAAGTGGTCAAGCTTTCCTTCACAAACTTCAGGGTTGGGACAGCCTAAAGGCAAAATGAAGCAGAAAGAGAGAGATTTTTCTGTTTGCTTATTTGTTTGTTTTGTTTTCCCACCCAAGCTCCTTCCTTTAACTGGGGGGTGGCATATTTCTGATTAACCCAGTGGAGAAAGTTTTGGATATTTTCAATAGAGAAAGTCAGCCAACCCTTGTACCTAGGAAGGAAACCAAGGCGTTAGCAGGAGCATCTCCTCTGCAGGAGATGCTCAGTAAATGTCTCTTGCCTGTGTGCTGACTTTGCCTTTCTTCTCCTGTACTGTTCCCTGCTGCCACTAAAACTTTAAGGCCCTTTTTTAATTCTTTTTTTTCTACTTGTCCCTCTCTAGAATGCCTTTCAGAAAAGCCCAGACAGTGCAATGAGCAAGACTTATGTTTTTAATCTGTCTTGTTTGAGACGCACAGTGAGCAGTCCTTCTGTCATTCCTGCTCATTTGATTGTGCTGTAAGCTTATAAATTTCGGTTGGGTACAGTCCTCTGGAGATTTTGCTAGTAGCTAAAAATTTCTATAATCCTATCTCCCAGACCCAGGAGTGTGGGTTATATTCTGTTTCCAGCTCTTTTCTCTCACTTCCAGTGGTGTCAGACAGATGTAACAGGGAGAAAATTCAACTTACACAGTTTTGGAGACCTTGTGAGGTGTTTCAGCATGAAACCTGTTTATCAGTGATTATCAGTAGGTTGAATTAGTATTACAAATGGTTTCCTAGTCCTCCTTCCTGGTTGCTGGTGTATGTAATCGGCCCATTTAGGGCAGCAGGCTGGCTCAAGCAGCAGCCATGAAGCCTGAGATGATGCAAAACCCCAGAAAAGCCCCTAGAGCACAGGTTTGTTTGAACCATAGCAGGCAGAGTAGAAACGTCTGCAGGATTTCTTGCTAACCCTTGTTAATGATAGACTCAGGCTTTGAAGCTGTGAGATTTGATTACCTTGTTTCCCCTCCTCTTCACCTAACACACATAAACACACAAATTTTCCTCAGCTTCTCTTCAGCATAACAGGCTTGGAGAGGGGCAGGAGGGGTGAAGGAGCAGCAGTAGCACACAATACTTTTCCTTTTGAACATGCAATTCCTAATCTTGCTGTTATCCAAGCATGTATTCGATGCTTGCACTTGAAAGAGAAGACTTTTTCAAGCTCTCAAATTCCCTAGAGAAGAAAGTGCAGGGGTTTTTATTGCCTGTTCTTTCATGTGTCATTTCTAAGATGTGCAAACGTGGAGAGATTCTTGCCTGATAGGGCTGGTAGTACTCTTAACTATGAGGAATCTCTCCCAAGTTACACCCAATATGATCAGGACCATTTTGGAAGGAACTCTGCAAGCAAGTGATCATGGAGTGAGATGCTGAAATTTGTGATGATACAGAATGTTGCACTAATATTTAGCAGTGGAATTTGGCTTGATTTGCAGTGTTCTTGCTGAGTGAGGTCTCTGGTACGATGGAAGCTTATGGCCATTTTGTAACGCTTAGGAAAAGTATTACCAAATTAATTCTCATGGCTGCTACCTTCAGTTCCTGATGTGGTTGGTGGGATGCAGGGATTTTCCTGGGATTATAAAGACAAGGCATTGCTCTCATGCTTTTCGCAGCTGATGATCTGTCTGTGGCCCCAAGGGTCACTTAACCTATCTAACCTCCCAAAAAGGAGTGGAGAGGTGGGAAGAGAGCCCTGTTTGCTCCCAAAATGTTGACTGCAAAGCATCACCTGCAAATATTTGTTACAGACCAGAGCTATGCAATAATAGGAATTACTTCTCTGATGGAGCATATCCATCCTGGGACAGTCTTTTATCCTTTTTTTTTTTGAGGATTTGGAGAGGGGAAATGCTGACTACTGTAGGTACCACTAATGCTGATTATTGGCAGTAATAGATGTGTGGAGCCCAAGCAAAAAGACTAACAGCTTCCAGAATCTTCATCATTGTTTCATAGAATTTTAGATAATTATAGCAGGTACCTGCAGGAGATTGTCATGCCAAGGTCCTGCTGATGCTGTTGTCAGTGGAGCTGTACCATTACAAGAAACAGTGGACAGTCCTATACAAAATAAAACTCTTGCATAGATATATGCTATTTGTGGAGGTCATTGAGAAAAAAAATTACATTTAGAACAGACTAGAATGGGAAAGGTGCAGTTTGGTGGTAGGAATTCAGGAAGTCCATAAATTTCTGGTTTTATTGACAAAGATATTAGGAAGTGACTTCAGCTGACTTCAGGCAAAATAATTTTGGATCCTCAAACAAAGATGAGTTAAACGTGCAAGTCTTAGGCAATGAACACCTTATAATGGTGTGGGCATATATATTTTTTGTTAATAGCTTACTACACCCTTGGCACTTTCCAGTCATACAGGTCAATGCCATGCAAACCCAGATCTGAGAAAAAGTATGTGTAAGAGAAAAAATAACAGACTGTGCTGTCTCTAATGTCAAAAGCCTTGGAAAAGGATCCCACCTGATTCTATTTAAATTTCTATGTCTAAAATCAGTCACATTTATTTATAGAACTGTGCTGCATTTTCCTTTCTTTTTGACACAGAAGAAAATCCAAAATCTAAACAAGAGTTTAAAGGAGGGGGGAAAACCCCCAAAAGCCACTTCCCTTCTATACCAACACTAAATTTCCATTACAGAAATGCAGCCAGATCAAGTGCAGGACCATTTATTTCCTTCAGCTGTCAGTTCTGTAGCTTTTTGTTTATTCTTGCTGGGGATGAAGAGTGCATCCGTTTTTAAAGCACTCTATATAAACCACTAGTCTATCAGTTCTGATCCTGTGGGATTGTTTTTACATTAAAATTTGTACTAAAGACATGAGGACAAAGAAGAACCCAGAATCAGGCCCTTAGCCAGAAATATGTGAAAACTTAAAAGTCAAGCAGGATAATTGGATCTTCGCTAACAAACTGACAGAAACTGTCATAGATAATCAGATTAACATGGCAGAGAGCCCTGAAAACTGTGACAGAGTAATGTTCATTTCTTACCCACAGGAAACTTGGGAGTTTAACAAGCCAAAGAACAGGCTAGCTGAGCATAATGTCATTATCAAAGCCAGAGTGATGTTTGTTGTC
Source organism: Chamaea fasciata (assembly GCF_029207755.1). Classification (NCBI taxonomy): domain Eukaryota; kingdom Metazoa; phylum Chordata; class Aves; order Passeriformes; family Sylviidae; genus Chamaea; species Chamaea fasciata. Next base: position 73,618,408 of record NW_027094090.1, on the reverse strand, counting down.
ACACCTACAGCTCTCTCTTAAACCTTTTGGAGAAAGGCAACACCAGCAGGTGCTTTCCAGAGGATCCTGGTTATTTACCTCTCCTAGTGCCGCCCTTCACTGCCACCTCATTTTGCATCGTGGGTGCAGCCAGAGCTGGACCCTCACAAGGGGCAGTGACCATCTGAACCTTTTCTCAGAGTTATGTACCCTGAAATAACTGCAAAAATGGTAATGTATTCTTAGCACAGCTGAGCATGTTGGAAAAGCTCTCCCAAAGCTGCTGTCTGCTGATAAGACATGTGTGCAAAAGTCTTGTGTGACTTATTTGATTGGGCCTTTCAGAGGCAAAATTAAGATAGGCTAGGGAGGAAGAAAAGGGTAAAAAAAGCAGCAAAAAGACAAACATAAGCCTATTTCCAAATCCTTCCCCTTTAGATATCCAATATGGTGATAGCAAAATCCTAATTTGTATTTGGGGGTGCTTAATGTGTGAAGAGACTTCTCTTTAAGCCTGAGCTTTGTGGAAACCTGCATTCAATTCCTTCAAACTGCATCTGTTATCTTAGGCAAATCACTTTAATCTTCCCCTGCCTCAAATCTCTGTAGTGTAGCACAGATAGATTAAGTTTACTGCAGATATCCAAATTATCAATGGCACAAACCCTCCAGGAAAAGACTCCTTTGATCTTGCAGTAAGCAGAGCCCTAGTGAAGCTAATGAGACTGAACACACAGGATAAGTGTTGCTGTAGGTGTAATAAAGCTGCTGGCAAGCTGGGAAGGAGAGTAATTTTTCCTCTGCATCAAGATTGCATTTTGTGGTGGAGGAACATTGGAAATTCAAGTTGGGTCCGTGTTTGCACCTATGAAATGTCAGGACATTTTTGCCAGGCTGCTTACAGATGCGTTCTGCTGTCCCTGTGTTCCTCATGAATTTGTAACTCACCCTCCTCCATCCTCCTGACCCACCCTCAGTGATGAATTACCTCTCCTCCACATGGTTTCATCACACTGGTGTTTCACATGGCACAGCTGTGTCGCTCTGGCTGCTGCTGGAATGAAATGAATGTGCTGCTGCTGGAATGAAATAAATGTGCTGCTGCGGGCTTTCCCCTGCCAAAGGGCTGACCCTGCAGCCTGTCCTGCTCCCTGAGAGGTGAGGGAGAGCAGAGAGGAGCAGGGGTGCTGCAGGAACACTTCAGTCACAGCACCATGGCCTCGGAGCTTCTCTGCCAATTGCTTTGTCTAAGATGGACACTTCACAGCTTTTCCTTTGCTGCTGGTGAGAACCATGCCAGAAAAGGAGCCCCTCTTGCACCTGCTGTACCTTCCACCTGCTCATTCCTGTTTCTGCTATCCTGTCCCTGTGACCTCATTTGTGTGGCTACACAGAGAAGGAGACTGGAGAAGAGTTTTGACTTGAAAAAAACCCACCACTCTGAGTGAAACAATGCAATGTGTGAGTACTGTGCCTCCCAGCAATGGCACAGGCTTCTTCTTTATCATTATTCCTGGAATAATTGTAACTTGTGCCACAAAAGAGAGTGTGTCACTGTTATTCAACCTCTGTCCTTCTCCAAGTGGCTGAGTAACACATCCCTAGAGCTACCACCTGACTCAGACTTCAAAGCGCTTCATAACAATGTTTCTAACTGAACATTTCCTCAGAGAAGATTATGAGATTTCTTTGCAGGAATGTCTGGCTTTATCTTTACCCTGAAATCTCAGATACATCCAGTAACTGACCCTGCAGCCTTCCCTGCTCCCCAAGAGGTGCTCTGGTTGACACCTCCCAACTCAGCTGCAGCTTGCCAGGGTGTCACGATCCGCTCACACAAGCGGGGTTCGTGATGGTTCGTTTTAGGGATCTCAGAGTGCAAAAGACACAGCGGGGGACAAACTCAGTTTATTCCATCACAAATGCACCTTTATTTAGTGCCAACAAATGCGATAGTGGAGAGAGAAAAGAGAATAGTAAGAAAGACAGAAAAAGAGGGGAAGGGGATTATAGCTACCAACATGGAGGGTCGAGTCCTCGAGGCTTTTGAAGATGCCTATAGATGCGAGTTTCTCCAGTGGGGTGATCACAAAGCCTGTGGTTAACTCAGGGGTTCTTATAGTCCTCTCCAAAGCGACAGGCAGTTGGCCAAACAGGTGGGGGAAATCATTGCAGTGTGTTCATTTAGAGAACTCAGAACAACTCAGTCATCAGCAGGTACAGTGTCAACCAGTACAAGTCAGCAGGCACAGTCACTTCACCGTGACTTGCCCATTGTTTCTGCTCAGGTTCTGATGTTCCGATATGCGTGCTGGGTTTTTCCATCGAACACACCTGCAGGCAGCACTTGGCCAACATCCCACCTCAGCCAGGCCAGAACTCCTGTGTTGAGATTTTAAAGTCCCTTTTAGGGGTTTCAGTCTCCGTCCTTGACGATGGTCGTGAGGCAGATGAGGGATCTTCCGACCATCTCTTACACAGGGCCAGAAGTTGGTGGATTGAAACCTGTGGCTTGTGTTGTGAAGGATGTTGGCTGAGGAGATCAGAGTGCCTCGAAGATGTCCAGTCCGTGCAGTCCTAGTGCTGAGGTGCTCAGATTGCCCAGGCTGAAGCTCTTGGCAAAGCTTATTCCTGTGAAAGGGAACTTGAAGAGTGGAGACCTTCACAAAGTTGCAGGCTGTTATTTGATGTATTTATTTTGCTAACTCTACTGTCACTCTGCCTATGTAACTTAGATGGAGTTTTGTTAAGTTCTGCCTTTGTCATGCTTTCTTTGTTTTCTGAGTGCTGTGGCAAAGACACAAAGTGTTTGGCCATATCATTTTGTGGTGGTTAGGCACGCTGTTCAAAAACAATTCCTGAGACCAGAGATGATGGAAAATAAATTTATTTTCTACTTTTCACTATACACTTTTCCCTATACACTTACTTTTATTCTTGATTGGTAGGGAGATCCCTTATTATTCATCAATGGAGTTAGAGGGCTATAAAATAATTAAAACAGGAAGGGATCTCTGGTGGTCATTGGCAAACCCCCATTTAAAGTGGTGAATCTATTTTGTAAAAATAATGAACTTTTGGTTAAAAACCAGAAAGAGAATTTTGAAGATGTGCACTCACTTTTCTTCTCATCCTTAGGCTTCTTTCAACAATCTCTGTAATATTATTTCTAGTAAAAAATCCTACAGATATTTTGTTGTTCAGGTCTTTTTATACTGTTCTTGCTACTTTGCTCAGCTAATGCTTCCTTTTCCTGCACTTTGTCTATTTTTTGGTAATATTTATAGTCCGTTAAGGAAAGGATTAGTTGTTACTCAATCCAACATCTACTACATATGAATTTTGATTGTGGTTAGATTATAGTAACAATACTCTAAAAAAAGATGACACCACCACCTGCAGACAGGCTTTTCATAGAGATGCTAGATACTAATTTTCTGTGACAGGACTGCAGGACATCCATCATAAAATGTTTTTTCTTGAAGCAATGAACACTGGTGATGAATAGTCACCACTGTGTCTTGTGCATAAAAGAAAACCAGTGTCAATCAGGGTAGTGAATAATGACACTAGGATGCATCTTATGGAAACAAACTTATGTTATTTTGTTGGCCTTGAAAACGGTAGTGTTTCCCTCAACAACAAAACACAAAATGCTACAAAATAATTTTGCTCTTAGCTTTACTCTTAGAGGCTTGTCTGCCACACACCAGAGGAGCATTACTGTGTTGTGGTGGTGTTACGTGAAAAAAGAAGGAAGGTATACAGCATATTGGACCCCTGCCTATGTGGAACACTTAAATGAGAATTGTGTGCCAAGGCAACTGCAGGCAGCTTGTCAGGCTGAGGTAAAACCCCCTTAAACACGTACAAGTTGAAGCAAGCTTTTTTTTTTTTTTTTTTTTTTTTTTTTTTTTTTTTTTTTTAAATAAGCAGGTGCCTGTAATCGCAGTTTTCACCAGCTGCTGACCTGGTTCCTTTGCAAAGCAGGGACTTCCACAAATTTCTCTGTGGACCAGAAGGTCTCTTGGTCTAGGCTTGTCTTCCCTCCAGGAGAGAGAAGGGCATGCCAAGGCCCCTAGGCACAAGAAGATTTGATGCTGCAGGTCTGCTGTACTTCAGCCAGCATGTTCCAAATTTGGCAGAAATTGAGACATCAAGGCCCTGTGGGGTCACCCTCACATCCTGAAGTTCAGCTGGGCTGTTTACTGGGTTGGTCTTTTCTATACATTAAAGGTTCACAGAATAAATTGACAATGCCAAGGAGGTTGCAAATGACCTTTTAAGCAGTCCTAACCATCAAAGCAGTCTGAAGGCTTAGGGTCAAGGACTGTGAACTATTTTGCTTGGTTTCGGCTATCATGGATCACTAATGCCATATGTGAGCTTTTGTTTTGGTGTAGTTTTATTTCTGTTCTCTGAAACGACTTCTGTGTTGGACTACTGTGTAGCACACAGGTAATGTGAATTAGCTAGGCTAAGATCTCTTAAGGCTCTGCCTACAGCAGGAAAAATAGATTTCAGCTTCCTAATTTAAAAAGCAATCATTTGGAATCTCTTTCAGTGTTTCGTGTTTTCAGACTTCGAGACGTGTTTACATGCACGTAGTTTGGGTGCTGCTCAAACACAAATAGACAAGCAAGCTCCACATGAGACATCCACCTAGGAAAGACAAATCCAGGCAGCTTGATCAGCAATCTTGCAGCTACAGGTGGCTGAAGATGGAGGGATGCTGTGATATGAGTTGACGGGACTAAGCAGATGTGCAGTATGGCTTAATTATTGGATACAGGGGGAGAACAGTACCTGCCACCAGCACAAACATCGCTTTCAGAAAAACTGACTGGCAGCAAAAGAGGCTAGCCAAAAATAAAATACAGAAGCCAGAAATACAGAGCCACCATTGTGTGAGAGTGAGATTTGTTTGGTTTGTTTTTTGGTTCAGATTCAAAGACACAGCAGTTCTTCATCTTCCTACACAAACAGCTGTGTGTATATGTGCCTCAAATCTAGCATTATTCTGAGAATAATCTCTTGGGCAAGCTTTTTGCTGATCAATCAGAACTTTACTTAGACCTATATCAATTTCAAGCAGACTTTCACGGAAAAAAAGTTACTAATGCAAAATGACCCCAAATCATTTTAATTTTGAAGAAACACTGATTCTGGGAGAGGCAGTATTTTAAGGACCTGAGTGTCCATCTGAGGTGTGCAGCCCTCAGGTTCTCCACCTGTTTCAGCAGGCTGCCCCTTGACAAGCAAATGTCCCCAGTTATGGATGGTTCCATAATAGGTCTCTCAGCCTTTCTGGTTGGAGCTGCCACAATCTGTGTTTATAATGTTTAGTGCTCCAACATCAGAGTGACTGATGGAAATTAAGCCCTTTGTGTGGGATGCAGTGAGCAGAGGGGTCTGAACTCTAATTTTCCACCACTCATCCTTATTCTTTTGAATCCTTCTTTTGACTATAAGCTCAAATGTTTGTAAGCCCTGTTAACATGTGTACACACAGAAAGTGATGATTCCAGGGGATGAAACACATGAAACCTACATCAAAACAAGTTCAGTTGCAGTTAAAGGCAACAAAACCTTTCAAAGGGGCATGTCTTACCTTTGCATCTTTCCCCCTTTCTTTTCCTGTGGCTTTTCCTCCTTTTCCTGCTGCTCTCTTCCCTTTTCTCCCACCTTGTGTTTCCTGTCTTCCTTGGGAAATTTTGCAAGCTCCGTGTCATCTTAGTGAAGAATAGGGGAGAAAAAAATAAATCTCAGTTTCTTTCTGCAAGGTGAAAGAACAATGTCCCACCACTTCAATTGATGTTCTAGTCAGGCAAAACCTAAAGAACCTGCATACTCAGAAAGTAAAACAGATTGTAATTAGTACTCCCACTAAAGACAATAATTTTTGACAGCTGCTAAGCAGATCATAGAAAAGTGAGAAATTATTCATTAATACTTGTGAATGAAAAATGCAAGGAAATAAGATATTTCTTGGCATGGTCCAGCAATTTTGAGAAGAGGGGAGAGTAAACTGAGGATGAGAAAAGAAAAAAGGCACAGAAGAAAAATACTCTGCTAGGAAGGAAGATAGGATTATGCTTTTTAGCAGTGCCAGTGCTGACATAATTAAGCTGGTGTAGAGCCTGGTTTGTGAGCAGTTGCTACAGAAGCAGCAATGTTTTATTTGTATCAAGTCTTATTCCTCACCAATGAATTCTTACTGTTTCCACTAGCTTTGCAGAGGTGGGAGCAGCTGCACAAAACCGCCATGGAAGAGCTGGGTGAAAAGCATGGAGAGGTACTGGGGAATAGTGAATGGAGTGGCAGAAAGAGTGAATTTTTAAGTCATCAAAATTTTAACATCTTACTTTAAATTGGTGGGCAGGATTTGGATAATTGGGGATGATTCATCTCGCAGACTGTCTGCAGAAGCAGGGGCCTTGGTAGCTGTATAGGCTTTGGGTTCCTCCTACTTCCTTTTTTTCCCATCCCAGTGTCACAGCAAGGCCTGACCCCACTGCTACCCAGTCTTTGCTTTGGACAGCATCATGGTTATCTTTTCCTCTTCAGGCTTTTCCTTCTTTTTCCATGTGTTTTTTCCCTTTAAGCCAGATCAGTGTAATGGTTGGGTTCAGAGCAGGGCCTCAGAGTGGTTTTCCTTGGCAGGGCTGTGGGGTGGAGAGCAGAGAGGAACAGGGGTGCTGCAGGAACACTTCAGTCACAGCACCATGGCCTCGGAGCTTCTCCGCTGTTTGCTTTGTCTAAGTTGGACGCTTCACAGCTTTTCCTTTGGTGCTGGTGAGAACCATGCCAGAAAAGGAGCCCCTCTTGCACCTGCTCATTCCTGTCTCTGCTATCCAGTCCCTGTGACCTCATTTGTGTGGCTACACAGAGAAGGAGACTGGAGGAGAGTTTTGACTTGAAAAAAACCCACCACTTTGAGTGATATAATGTGTGAGTACTGTGCCTCCCAGCAATGGCACAGGCTTCTTCTTTATCATTATTCCTGGAATAATTGTAATTTGTGCCACAAAAGAGAGTGTGTCACTGTTATTCAACCTCTGTCCTTCTCCAAGTGGCTGAGTAACACATCCCTAGAGCTACCACCTGGCTCAGACTTCAAATGGCTCCATAAAAAGGTTTCTAACTGAACATTTCCTCAGAGAAGAATATTGGATTTCTTTGCAGAAATGTCTGGCTTTATCTTTACCCTGAAATCTCAGATATACCCAGTAACTGACTGTTCAGAGATTAAATTCATAATCTTTCCCACTCCCATGCAGCTGGAAGTTTCTCCTCTCCAAGGAGATGCCTCAGTAAAGAAGGGAAGCCACATAGGAATGGGGAAGACTGAATTCTTCCCTTGTCTGAGGATGGTGAAAGCAGTGAGAGGGTTGGCAGAGGGGCAGCAGCATCATGGGTCCTCAGGAGGTTCCACGTGTTGTAGATCAATACAAATGAGTAACAAAGAGGGTCCCAGAAACATCAAGAGACAGAAGGATTTTCTCCTCTCTCTCCCCAAGCCAAAATTCCTCCTTGCCTCAGCAGCAGCTTTAGGAACCCTCTCTCCTTCCTCTTGCCTCATAGAGCTGTGGTGCACAGCCTGTGAGTGAGTGGCTGGTGTTCTCTGCTTTCCTGAGGCATAAAATGCATCAGCCCAGAATGCAGGCAGCCAGGGCCAGTGCAGAAATGCCGAAATTAGTTTGCAAATTACTTTGCAAAATGTGTCAGTTTGTGCATTTTTAAACAGGTGTCAGAAAGGGTGGCTGTTGTTTCAAGAGGCTTGTTGTTTCAAGGCATTCCAGTTTGCCTTGTTTTAATTGCACAAAAATGCAGTGAAGAGAAAACCTGTGAGTGGGAGATTAAATAGGACAGTCTGTCTGCAATAAAATGGAGTTTCCTTAATTAAGTCTGCTCAGAAGTTGCTTAAATTTTGTCGCTTGTTTTATTTCACCATTTAGTTTCTGGAAAGAGGGGAGGAAGTGGGTATGTTCACATAAAACAATTAATTATTATCAACTTTTGTAGGTGTCTGTTGCAGGTTACAGTTCCTGGACAGAAATTCTTGAGTCACAAAGGCTTTTAGCTTTTTTTAGAACTTCTGCACAGTAAATCCAGGAATTCTTTGAATTCTTAGCATCTGCATCTGTCATATCTGAATCCATGTATGGACTTTGGAAATGTACTTGCTGTTCAACAGTATAGAGCAAGATTGTAAAAACTAAGGAGCATGACCCTAATCCCTGGCTATTACAGTGATACGTTCCTCACTGTTTGCAGGGGAATGCCATGAATCTGCCAAGTTCCACCACTAAACCCTTTTCTGTAAGAGCTGCATCTACATATCATTTTAAATGCTTCCAGGGATGGTGGTGGCTTAACCACTTCCTTGGGAAGCCTGATCCAATGCTTGATGAGCCTCTCTGGGAAGAAGTTTTTTAAAATATCAAATCAAATTCTCCCCTGGTGCAAATTGAGATCATTACCTCTTGTCCTGTTGCTTGTGAGAAGAGACTGAGCTCCACTTTTTTACAACCTTCTCCTGAGTCTGTCTGTTGAGTTTTTCCCCTGGGGAGTGGGGTGGGTTTTTTCCCAGTGTTTTATCCAGAATGTGGTGTTGATGCTTCCATAGAAGGAAACTAATAAATGCAGGTACAATTTACATAGGCCTCACCTGATAAGCAGCACATAATGAGTTGGGTTAATGCTACCGCTTCCTCAGGAGCAAACTGGGGACTTTGGCTGCTGCAGTTGGTAATTAGAGATTTCAGCTGTTTTGCACAGAATGAGGTTGAGCTGACAAAAAGGTAATTACACTGCAGTGCATTAAAAAGCAGGTACTGCACACAATTACTCAAGAATTTGTGTGTGTGTTTTCTTAGCTTCACAGTCATCCCCTAACAACAGAACCAGGGACGGCTGGTGCAGGGTGCTTGCCAAGAAAAGCAAATTAGGAGAGTTATTACAAACCAATGTTTTCCTGTGTTCAAAGCCAAATTTAACAAATGCTCACTCCCTCTTGAGAGAGGGAGTAAGAAATGGAAAGAGAACTAGAGAGTTGAAATTCTGAAAGAAATTAAAGTACTTTGTTTATTGTCTGTATGGTTACGTTCTGCCTTTGCTTTGCCACTGCTAATGTAATAACACAACAGAATGGCAGTACACAGAGGAGTCTTGGAAGGCCTTCAGAATTTAATTCCATGTGGGGTTTTCTGGCATGCAGTGGCCATCTCTGTGGAATTGGGTGGAAGCACCAGTAGCCTCTGCCTTCATGTTTCAAACTGCAGCAGCCAAGCTGTGCAGGGCTTGGTGTCCTTTGCCTGGGGACTCTGCTGCCTCTTTGTGCTGGGCCTCTGCTGCAGGGCTCATCCTGTGAGGGAGACTGGGAAACACCAGCATTTCAGTGATGGATGTTGTTAGTTACCAGCACTCTTGTGTCTCTTGTGGCCTTTTGGCTTTGGCATTTCATCTATTTTAAGTTTGAAATGGAGCTTACATTCTCATTTGGTATATGCCATGCGATGCCTTCATCTGTTACATCTCCAGCCCTTCTCCCTTTGTTTTATGATGACAGCTCTCTCCCACTACCAGGAGGGGTGATTCCCTTTTCCTCCTCTCCTCCTTTCCATCCCCCATCCCTTGAAAGGGTCAGGGATGTGACAGCAGCTCTGTTCACTTCCAAGACTGTTCATATGCCGGGCATCTTTGCTCATGCAGAGCTGCTGACACGGCTGAGAGGACAGGCCATCTAGGTCAGCAATGACAGCCACTGTCTGTGAAGATTCCTTTGGAAGTTCCCATTGTCAGGATCTCTCAGCTGTGGTCCTGAGTGTCCACTGGCAGCGGGGTGTTTTGGTGGTGGTCTGGCAGATCACCTCCTCGTGAGTGACTCCAGGGCACTGGGCTGCTCTGCCACACCATCTCCCCACTTCCCTCCAGCATGGCAGATTGGGCATAGCCTCAAGTGTTTAAATTACTGGGCTAGTCAAGGCAGAGATTGGTTGGATGGAGAAATTCGTGGTGCTTGTGAGCATATGCGATGAATATTCCTTTTCCTGCAAAGCAAGGCAGTGTAGCCTCTCAGATTGTGTGGAAAGGTGAGGAGCTCTGGGCTGGGTTTTCTCACCAACTGTGATCACTGACCTGAAGCTACCTTCTTGATGTTTTGCATGAGAATTCTACAAATTCAGCAAATTAAATGCTGCTAAAGGAGACCAACTGCTTGTGAAAGGGTCCTCAGCAAGACACCAGGCAGTGTGCTCTGTCTCCCCAGGCCAGAGAACAAATGCTGCTTTCCTGAGCAGGAAGGGAGGATGCAGAAACATCCCATGGAGTTCCACAGCTTTTCAGTCTGCAAGCAGAGGTGATCAGGAGTGACTGCATCTAAATTAAAAGGGAAAGTGATAATAATGTGCTGGTACCATGATGGCTGCTTCATCCATACCTAGGTAGATCAAATTAGCCTTGCAAGGCTTCACACAGCAAAACACTTCTGGGTAAATAGGAAATGAAGTTTGTAGTTGCCTTCTGTAGATAAAGTTGAAGGCTTTAGATGCTGGAGATCACGACTTGTACATTTTTGATCCTCTTTTATCACACAGAGGTGTAAAGGAAAAGGAGGGCTAGTCTTCAAAGACACTACATCTGACTGATGAAAAATTCCTAGAGGAATTATACTTCTCAAGGATGTGCTCAAGGTGTGACCAAAGAATGGAGATGGTGACATTCTACTTCTATATCTGAAAAGCTGCTGAAGGTCTTTTTACCAGAAATGCAGGGAGAACAGCAAATACTACTGTGATTTTTTTTTCCATATGCAGGACACACATAAATGTAGAGAAAATAACAGACTAGTGAAATGATTGCTTGATGGTATCTGTCAAACTACACCCAAGACCTAAAACCCAATACTTAAATTTTATAGGCTCAGGGAAAAGAATGCTGACTTGCATGCTGCAGCACAAAAATATGCAAAACTTTTTCATGATATAGATACAAGTGTAAAATAAAATTATTTTCTCTGTAGCCAAATAAATCACAAAGAATGAAATATAATATTTTATTCTTTCTACATCAACTTTTCACAGAGAGTAAATTCCACCTAAGGAAAAGTGCTGCTTTAACATGACCAAAACAAGAGTAACAATGAATGTAAAAAAGGTCATATTTTTCCTGATGGTCCAAATTGTGAGTCTACCGCTGTAGACATGGCAGGGATGAGTATCCTGCCTGAGCAAGGAGGCCCAGGTGCATTCTGAGAAGGTGGCACTGAGGATAAGGGAAGTCTGCTTGTGCTTCACATCCTAAATTATTAATCTAGCTCTGCCTGCCATGTTGAAATTGTAACATTATTTCTGAGGTCTTCAGGCAGGCAGATTTGCTCTACCATGTGGAAAACCTTAGTTTCTTTCATATTCTTCCACTCAACTCCTGGTTTATAAAACAAAACAAAACAAATAAACAAAAAAAACACCAAAAAAAAAAACAAACAAGCAAACTAAAGCCAAGAACCACCCCCCCCCCCTCAAGCCCCCCCAAAAACACCAAGAAAACCCCACAAAACAAACCACCAAACCTCGAACCTACAGCTCAAAACTGGAGAGGTTTTATAACCAGCTCTAGTAAGCTATTCCCAGCTGTGTTTTCTTGGTCACAAGGCAGTTACCTCGTACTCCCCTGGCTTTTTTTGACATAGAAAGTCTTTTCTCTACAAGTCTGCATTCTTTCCAATGTTGAATCTAATTGGAGTGTGCTCAGATACAAAGTTGTCCAAAAAGCAAAACTGCTGGAAATCGGATTCTTAAGGGAGCAAAGCATTTGCAGCAAGAATAACTAAGATTATATCTGCAGTTATCACGGTACACTTTACATCTTCATAATAGAAGAATCTTTGCTGATAAAATAAGAATGCAGTTCTACATTCCATGATGAAAGGCTCATGGAGATGCTGTTTACTTGAGTCTGGCATATCTGAAAATTATCTAGAAGTTTTAGTGGAGTATAACCATGATGTTTCCTGTGGCATCCTGACAGTCTTCTTGTCATCCAGTGAGGCTAGCAGTAGTGCAGGGATAGGAAATCCCTGATTAGACAGGAGGGAACAAAGATGATGCTGATGAAATTCCTCCAGATCAATAGGTCCTGGGTTAAATATTGCCATGAGATTTGTCATTTCAGTGTCTCGGCAGACTCAGCTTGTACTGCACAAATGTTTAGGTTGTTTTTTTGGGTTTTTTTTAATAGACATATTCTCAACTATTTCCTGATCAGGAGACTTTATAAAATACTTCTTTTTTCTTTTTTTCTCTCTTTTTTTAGCAAAGGTTCAACTTTTAGTGCACTTATGTAACAGTAGCCAACATCTTGATGTGTCCTGGCCATAACAGCTAGCCATAGTCCATCAGAGGGTTTAGTTTAGAGGTATAGAGGGGAAAAAAAGGTTTTAAACAATTGCTTTACTAAAAAAAATGAAATGTCCCTTTAGATTCCTTCCTTCCTCCCTCCCTCCCTCTCTCCCTCTCTTATCAAATTAGGTTTTCCTGCTCCTCATACTTCCAGCCAACCAGCCTTGAATCATTGCTGTGAGCAAGACATATTTACATTTAACAGTTGTATAAAAGAATGAAGGTTCCTCACCAAAGGCAGTACAGAAAGAGGCAATTTTCTGTCCTTAGTGAGAGTTGGTGAGTGGTTTAAACAAACCAACTCTTGCTAATCCTGAATTTCTCTAGACATGGATTTTCACCCTTCAGCAATATGTGAAAAAAAGATTATATTATACAGAATAAACTTTCTTTTCTTAATATTACTACTTCTTTCTAGATCTCTTTATTCTGTCTTTGGGTAGGTTAGGTTCATTTCAATCACAGTTGTCTAATACAGGTTTCTTTATCACAAACATGCAATTTCACCAATAATTTTTTTTTTCTGGACTAATAAGAACCAGCTTCTGCTGGATCTTCTAATGATATCCAACCACTTGGTCTTATTACTCAGCGGGCTGCTTTTAAGCTGTGCTTTTAATGTAACTTAAAACAGAATGCCACAAATTTGAAAAAAAAATCTTTGGGAAAAAGGTATGATAATGATGCTTGGGGAACATGACTTAGAGTGGGAGATTAAAGAAGCTTGGTCTAGTTTATCCATGGGAAGGGAAGGAGTCACTTTGGTTATAGTCTAGAGGAACCAACATTGATAAGAGACTTCTGATACTCAATAGTGTTTTGATCTCCATATTTCCTATTCTGAGTTTAACATGCAAAAAAAAAAAAAAAAAAAAAAAAAAAAAAAAAAACGGATAACTAATCTCTGTAGATACTTAGGGAAGTAGATACTTAGGAAAGCATTCTTTCTCACTTTTAAGTCTTTAATTTGGTTATACCTACCTCTTTTATACATGTTTTTCTTTTATAAGGCAAAGGAAACTTTTTTACAGATGATGCCAGGAGTCCGTGTAAAACTGTTATGGCTCAAGCTGAGGTTTAGGCTTTAGGCTTAAGAGAAATTGGACAGTGTTCTCTGGCCTGATCTGTGTAAAAGATCATAATAGATCATAACAGAGGTCAGAATGCTGCCTTCTTTCCTTACAAAAATAAACCTGAGAATATAATCAGTAAGTAAAGAGAGCTGTTACAAATCAACGGGTACAACTAAGAAAAGAAGATAAATGGCCAGATAAGGATTTTCCTACCTTGTTTCCTTCTGCCTTAGCAAACTTTGTCGATTGGAATGACTGCTGTTATTGAACCAGTAATGGCCAGTTGTGCTTTATTGTTTCCATTAACACCCAACAGCTGTGCAGGGGTGAAGCTCCCAGCCTGGTGCTGGTTACCCTGTCAGGAAAAGGCCAGTTAGCCCAATGACTCTGCAGGGATTGATTAAGCATTGCATCTTGACAAGGCTTGCAACATCACTGCAAAATAATCAGGCCCCTGGGAACTTTTAAGATTACCACCAAAAGGCTTGGATTCCCCTGGGTGTATTTATCACATGGGAGCCTCACCATAGAGTGGTTCTTTAAATAGACAGCTGTTTGTGTTAGAAATATTTTGCTGCTACTGGTGTGCTTCCTTGGAACGTTGATCAGCTCTGTTTGACTTGCCATCAAAGGAGACAGTAAAACCACACTGCTGGCTTTAAATCTCTGCTTCTTAAGCTTAATGTTGCTTTCCATCAACACCCAGGTACTAGCAGAGGTCCCCATGTCACCTCTCTCATCACATTTACACTGGAAGTCAGGAACACTGGCTCCAGCAGCAGGGCTGTCAGGGATCAGTGGCCTAGCACTGAGAACACATCCCTTGCTATAAAGCAGTCAGCTGGTGAGGTGGTCTCCTATAAATGACCTAAATAAACTGAGATAATGTGGTGGTTTGACAAGGAAGTGATTCTTTCTGAGGAAGTTATAGTAAAATTTATTAGCGATTAGGTATGAAAACTGACCAAGAGTTCCAAGTTTTGTCTCTTTATGTTGTTAGTGGGAAAGTGAAGAGTTTATAGGGAGGGGAAAGTGTTTTGAAGGTTTCATTTTGATTCTCATTCTCTTCTGTTAGTGTTTGTCACTATATCTATCTTTATACCCTTTAAGTTTGAGCCTTCTTTGCTTCTCTCTTAATCCTATCTCACAGCAGAAAAAGCGTAAATTATTCCAGGAGACACTCAAACCACTTACACTAATTTTAGAAAACAAAAATTAGCAAACATGAAACCTCTACAGATGCCCTGTCAGTGTCAGCTTGTTTCCCACGCTCTGCCAGAGACAAAAGTTTTACACGGCTTCACAGTGCAAATCTGTTTTACAAAGTCATTTCTGGTATGGCAGAGAAGAAAGGAAAGAGCCTTCTATGCTGATGGCAGGAGGCTTTCCAGCAGCGTGGCACAGCTGCAGGCTGCACTGAGGGGGGCAAAAAGAACTGCCTGTATGTCTGTCACCCCTGCATCAAGGCTGCCTCCTGTGCTTTCTTTACCCTTAACTTTCTACACCCGCTTCATGTGATCCTGTCTCTGCTGTGGTCTGGCGGAAGGTGAGCATCAAGTCAGCTACTGAAAAGTTCATGTGCTGAAATCCCATTTCTCTGCTTGTTTTTACACCTTTTTAGAGTAGAAGGAAATAGCAGAAGTGAAACCATCAGTCTTCATGTGGGTTGATAACGTGTCACATGAGGAAAGTTCTTGGCAGAGCTTGATTAGCTTAAGCACGGGGTCATGTCACTTGTGTCTCTGTGGCTCCTGGATGAAGCAAGGGTGCACAAGCAGCCCAAAGCCTGGATAAACCATTTTCCCATCTGTCTGCGAAAAACCTCTGTGGACAGCTCTTGAGTAACTCAAGCTCTTTCAATTAAAAAAAAAAAAAAAAAAATTGGGGTTACAATTAGCCCGTTGTTTCAGTGAGCTTTGGCTGGGGTTGGAGGCAAGTCCATGTGCAGTACCTGGGAGATACCTGAAATAGATAGAAAAGAATAGATAGAAAAGAGCTGCTGCTCAGCAGCACTGATGAGGCTCTGGAAAGGTTGCTCTGGCTTGGTTGCACTGCTGTGATTCCCAAGTGCCCTTCTGTCTTGTGTGGGTGCTCCTTGGAGCACAGCGCAGGAGATAAAACCCTGTATAAGCAGTCCCCATTCATGCAGATAATGCTGCTGTCATCACTGAAATGATTTGTGTGGTGTGAGGCTTGAAGTTTGATCAGTCTTTTCTCCTAATTTAGGATTTCTGTTTGGCTCTTCTAGGAGAGTTTCCAGATTATGCATTAGGAGGAAAGAACAGGACAAAAGACATCAGAATTTTCTAAAAGATGGAATGAGTATTCTAGCTTAAGAACTGATTACTTTTGTATGTCAGGCTGTATGAAATTTCCTTGGTTGGATCAGAAAATTCCTATAGACTCAAACTACAAACTTTTGGCTTGTGTAGATACAGGATTTTGCAGACAAAAGGCAAAAATCTTGAGAGTCAAATTTGAGAGTGACTTTTCCTCTCTTCATATACAGGAGTTTTGGGGTGGTGGTGGGCTGGGTTTGTTTGTTTGGTTAGTTGGTTATTTGAAAGTTCTACAGTAAAGAAACTGGGAGGAGGACTAAGAAAATAAATTGTAGGATACAGATATTATGGAGGCCAGCTTTATAACTTAATCAGATTCAAATAATAGAATTTAGCACTGTCTTGCTCACTATTGCATTGACTGGATTTAAGATAATTTTACTGGAAGGGAGGGAATGTTAGAAGTGGATGATGTAATCTTAAACTGTAATAAAATGTTACTTCAGTAGCACCCCATAAATGAGGATGGCCTTTGCAAAGCCAAGTTAAATTATTATCTATTGAATAATGATGCAGTGAGCAACTATTACCTTCTTGCTCTTAGCATCTGTCATTCTGCACCCTGCAAAATGTCATTTTAATAGGGCAGTGACATGCAATCAATAGTACCTTCTCTGAAAATTAATTGAATTTGTCTTGTGCTGCTTGCTGTGGATCTTCAGGAGGTCACAAATAAAGCAGGAAGTATTCAGGGTAATAAAAAAGTGAATAAAACTGTGTTTCAGTGGTAGTATTGAAATATGTAACATTAGGGGATTTGCTGTCCTGAGACAGTGTTCGAATTTTCTGAGACAGGTTTAAGTGCACGTAAATGAATTATTTATGTGTTTTCTGGATATACCTGCATGGAGAAAACTGAGGAAGAGTTGCAGGCAGTCAATAGAACTGGTGTTGTTCTGGCACAGGAACACATGGTGAATCCTAATTCAGTGGGAAGAAACTCTCACATCCTAGGGGGGAAATAGGTCCAGTGAATCCATAAATTAGCTGGTTGTTGCACAGAAAAATGTCTTTAGACATCCACCACACTGGCAGCATCACTGCCAAGCAAGTAACTTCTTACAGTCTTCTGTTTTCTCCCAATTGTTCTCTACAAGTCAATGTCCCACTGGAGGCAAAACTGCCGATAAAGTTAATTTCTGGGTGGGATGACATAAGGAAAAAAATGTGGGGAAGGATGACTTAGACTTTGCAGCAGACACAGAAATGTGGTAAATAAAAGAACTTACACTGTCCCTAAATTGCTCCAGAGCAAGCTGTAGGGCACTGGAGGCAAACATGAAACTTGGTGAAAGGGAGATTCAGGAAGTGGAGGAATAGCACAGGCACGAAGAAAATAATCTGCAGGAGAAAGAGCTGAATAACTGTTATTAAAGCATAATGTATCCTATTTTCCATTATTTTTTTACTGATTTTCACAGTGTATAAAATTTGGTTTATTTTTATTCATCCAATGGTATGGTCTCAAATATTTAAGTATGTTCTTATATCCTTACATTTCAATAATATTTCATCTTTTTATCTTTTTCTTACTGGTAATGAGCATTGATCAAGTTCAGATAGGACAGTGTGTGTATTTGGACCCATGACAACATCTGTGAATGCTCCTTCATGTCATCTTCATAATCAGATCCCATAACTTTTCCCACAAACAGAGTAAATAGGTCCATTTATTTGAATAAATAAAAAAATAATTTAAAAAGGCATTGATGATTTATGTCTTTAAAAAATGGACATGAAGTCTACAGTTCTTGAAAATTAATAAATATAATAACAGAGATAAGTTCAGGTGCAGAATTTCAGGAAGTCAATAAGGAACAAGTATATACATTTGAGCATCTGAAAAATGGTTCTAATTATGGAAAGATCGAGGGATAACTTGTACTCAGGTGTGGTCAGTCAAAAACACCTTCACTGGTCTGACACTGGACTTTGTGTGTCAGGTATATGTGTATATCTCTATATACTGACAGCTGGGCAAGGGGTGGAAAACGTGGGTATTCCTCTGAAAGCAATGGAGATTAGGGGACCCTAAAGTGCTGTATGTGAGTGAAAGCACTTTTTGATGTTGTTTCATTTGTTTAAAAATAGATATTCCGGTGTTGTATTTATCTAGGTATTGCATTCAAAGCAGAAATGAGCTCCAATGGAGCACGCTACCTGAGCTTTTTGGAACTTGGTGTTTGTTCAGAGAAGCAGAATGAGAGGTTTTAGTTGTTGGGGTCACTTCTGTGTGAGATTTCTCACAGCTTTGCAGGGCTGGAGGTAGAATTAATGTCTGAAAGGTACCTGAATGAGCAGAGGGTGGGTGTACGCTCAGCTTTCAGATTCAGGCTTTCTCTCCTCAGAAACTCAGTTCTAAATTGAGAAGAGGATGCCTGAAAAGGCTTCTTATGTTATTTCTGGGCTCATCATTGCTCTCAACATGTCAGTGTGATGAAAGCCAGTATAGAAATGTAAGATCATTATGATCATTCTTGTTTTCCTCAGTATGGAGTGAAAAAAGAGGTCATGGAGAATAATGCTAACAGAAATGACTGGAGAAAGGCAAATGAAATGCAGCTATTTGACTTCTAATGAACATTTTGACAGATTAGATTGGAAACAGGATATTTCCTTGCACCGACTGAAATCACTGCTGACCAGAACAGCACAAATAGTAAGAGAGAAATGTCAATGCTGGGTCCACGTGCAGCATTGTTTCCCCTCATCTTCTCTGGAAACAGGATAATAAAACACGTTTAAGACAAAAATCAAGAGTAGAGCCACCAGTGATTTCCCCCCATCCTGTCCCACTTCCGTAGCTCTTACATGGCAGTGAGTTCCCTGGAGTCACATCTGCTTCCTGCTGTTGCCAGTGGAGAGCCTGGCACAAGGGGCTCTTGGTTTGGGCTCTGTCCCCACCTCAGACCCTGGCTTGAGCCTTGACCTTGGAATGGCTGATCATTCTCCCTTCCTGTTGTGAAAAATCTGTAGTAGAATCATTCTGAATTACCTTGCAAGGCTGTTGGGAATGGGGATCTTAATGAATATTTGCAGAGCACTTTGAGACCCTTGAATGAAAGAAGCTATAAAAATGCAAGATGTTATTATTTATTTATGAAGGTCCTTTGGGTTTTGGCCAACAGCATGAATTGTTGACATTTAATTATTGAAACAGTATGCCTATCAGACCCCTTATGGTAGGAAGAGATAAATAATGCAGAAGACTTCAGAAAACCTGGTCAATACCCTCTTGAGATCTGAAGCAAATATACCAGAGACATAGCTCTAACCTAAAAAGAACTGAATAATTAAACCAAGGAATGAGATCAGTTGTTTGGAATGCTTTATATAATTTGTGCACAATGTTCTACAAATTATTTATTGTTAGTCCATTACTTCCAAGCAGCCTTTTCTAAATAAATCCAGCTTTGCCCATATGAGTGTCTTCATTGAGTGATTGTATGAAGAACCACTGAAAATGTCTGAGCATTTTAAGTTATTTGAGCAATTACAATATTTCTTCCTGATATCTTGGAAGTGTTAAGGGTTTTTTAAAAAAAAACCTTGTCATAGAACCAATTAATACTTTTAAATATGCAATCGGTCATTTTCATATGAAAAGAAAAACAGATTTAGATGCTTAGAATGCTTTTGAAGAAGTTGCTTAAAAAGAAGGAAGAGTCTGTGCAGTCACATTAATTATACAGTATATTTTAGATTATGTTTTTCATCCAAGTGTGGCAAAGTTTTTACAACTGTGGAGGCTTAATGTCACTGCAAGGCAAAGTACATAATTTACAGTACTGATGGATAAAGTGAGACACTGCTGTCTTGTATAATTGCTCAAATAATTTAAAATGCTCAAGTATTTTCACTGGTCCTTGGTACATTCACCCAATTAAGAAACCCTTACAGGATCTCAGGTGCACAGCAAGGAAACAAGAAAATTCTGGTCTTCCTCACCAGGGAATATTTCCTTCTCTCCAAACTGCAGAAAAGAGGTGGTATTAGCATTTACGAGGATTACTGGAAGTCGACAAACCAACACCTTTTTCCCCACCCTCTCATTTGCTTGCTCATTTTTATGCCTGGATTTTGGAGGCACAAAGGTTTATAAATTGGTGTAGTTGAGTGGTTCCAGGGAGTTCTGGTTTATCTGATGCTGAGCTGCATGCAGGCTGAGTAAATTTGAGATTAGAGCTCCTCCATTCCATGGCAATGCAGTGATGTGTGGACATGGTGTTAAATGAAACCTCTGACTGAGCAGTGGGATTTTTGCTGTGATTTGAATGGAGGGGCTTTTCTGCCAACTTTCTTGCAGGACGTTAATTCAGGAATTTATCCATTGCAATAGATCATGGCGATTTTGGCTAATTTATAGCTGTTCATCAAATTATTATATTCTGACTATCATTTCAAGCAGAAGCAGTGCTTAACTTTGTTTCTAGCTGTGTCAGTGGGATCACAACTGGCTGTGCTCTGTGCAGAATCATGCAAAGTGTAATTTGCTGTCCATCGATTACCCAGCATTTGTCTCCATAGCATCTCTCCTCTCTGTGGCTGTCTCTTCTTAAAGTACTGACTGTGTCTGGCCCTGTCTCAGTTATCAGATATGACAACCTCACAGCCCTATGTAGTGTGACTCAGAAATAGTTGGGAAAAGGGAGAACGTCCAATTTCTGTGACAGCTGTAGAAGAGGATTAGTAAATTCCACAGATGTGAATGATTCCTTCCAGCAATGCAACTACTGGGCTAGAGAATACTGGAGGAAACTAATAACTCAGGCTGAAAATCCTCTGGCTGGGGCAAATGGTGCTGCTGGATGTTGCTCTTTATCTGAGTGGGGGCTGAAAGAATACAAAATCACATTCACCTTCACTTTCCTCTTTTTCTTTCTTTCTATTTTCTTGATCCTTGGATATTGGAGTTCAGGATAACCATTATACATTTTTACATCTGATATTTCCAATGTATTTGTAAAGTTTTGTAAACAGAACTGAAGGTTAATATTTCATTGGACACCAAAAAAAAAGGGGGGGGAGGGCAGATGATTTTCTCAGACTGTTGAAGGGGTTTCCTTTGCTTTATGTTATACAAAAGGCTACAGTGAATGAAAGACTTTTAAATTCTTACTGATGCGTTGTTCAGCTCAATTTTTTGCAGTTAAGCTTTCAAAGCATTTGCTCTGATACTTAAACAATAGGCATTTCACATGCTGCAAATATATGTCATTTTGGAAGAGTCTAGTTTACAGCACTGTTAAGTGTGTGTCTGCCATTTGACTTTGTCACCAGTAAACACTGTGCTTTCTATGAAGTCCAAAAATTAAATTGTGGAATATTGAAAAGAGAAACCATATCCCAAAATACATCCCATAGTTAAAAATCCAGTGTGTTCTGGGATCACTGACAGAATGCAAAATGTTCCCATGATCACCTTTCTCTACTGATTCTGCTTAATTGTCTCAAAGATTAACAACAATCAGAGGTGGGGAAAAACTGGGGGAAGGGACATGCTTAAAACATGAATGAGAAGGTCTGGAATCAATCTGTGGCATTGACTTAGCTTAGTGGTGCCAAATAAATCAGATTCTCGTCCTTTCCTTGCTGTATTAATTGAGAGGGAGGAATGAGAATGTCTGTACCTGCCTGAGTAGAAGGAATTCCTGGACCGGGAGAGAGTGATCAGTACAGTGTTTCCCCTAACTTGAATAATGCTGTGAATTTTACACAAACTTTAGGAGTGCCGTGGTATGGGGCATGGCAGAGGAGGCACAAAGGGATTGTGAATACTAAGACTACTGCCCGTTTTGAGAAACTCAGGTCTTGTATTAATTTCTTCCTGTCATTAACTTTGCCTGTCTCACCAGTATTTTCTGTAGGATGTGAAGTCATCTCTAATATTGATTGCTGTGTATTCCAAAGCCCAGATCAGTGTCAGCTTGCATTAAGGTGTAGTTAGACCTCTCCCCTCCTCCTCAGCCCTCCCCCTTCCCCTCAGTGCTTTAATGCTGTAAGTAGGTCATTGCAGAACTGGAAGCTGTATTTTTTCCTTCTCCCCCATGTGGTTGCTGGAATACATTTAATTGCAAAGCAGAGCATCAAAGCTGGAGTAGCCCAGCTCACCTCCAAAGGATAATTAGTGACTCTCTGCTAGTACAGGGTGCTGCAGGGTGAGCTGCAATTGGAGATGGATAAATAAGCTGGCATTTGGAATCCTCACGTTTTTAAAAACAATTCTTCTTTGAGACTTCAATAGATGTGTGTTTTCCTGAGCCACAGCAATGCTTGGACTCTCAGCTCAAATGCTCTGATGAGTACACAGGGAAGTAATGCGGACATGGATGTCTTCAGTGCTGTATTTTGGAGGCCTAAAACAGAAAACAGAAGTAGCAAGCTAAGGCTGAGGAGGAGGAGAGAAATGAGGTTTTACTCTAAACTGTGTCGGGTGAAGTAGAGTTTGGCTGTAAAAGTTTAGACAAACTCTAGGTTTAAGTATAGAATAAGAAATTAGGATATTGAGAGTGTCTTCTCAACTCTGCTAGGAACTTCCTAAATTGTGCCCTGTATGAACTTATACAGTAATGTTGTTCCCCAAATAAGGATTATAGTATTATTTTAAGGAATTTAGTAAATCATTCCACTTTAGTCATTATGAGATAAACTGATAAGCATTGTCACAAAAATCTTTATTTACAACCAAAATATAGTACCTCATTTTGCCATTTTAAGCATCATACCAACATATTTTATGGGGTTTGGCTGAATTTGGGTTTGACTTGGGTTTTTATGAGTGATAAACTTCCCCATCTTAGTCATGAAGATTGTCTTAATAATTGGACAGTTAAATGATGGAAGTTTTACCCGGAATTCTCCTCTCCTGCGGCCATAAATGCACATGCTGTCATTCATCACTGGAAAGGGCTGTATCTGCAGGGACAACCTGCCACACATTAATACTGTTAATTAAGCTTCATTGGCAGCTACAGCCAGAAGATTTTAATCCAGATGGCTTCCTTTCAGGTCAGGAAAAAAAAATATACATGGTCCTAAAATTCAAAAAGTTAACTTTTACCTATGCACAGGATGTTGAGCACTCAAGTTCCCATTAGATGAGAGGTTTGGACCAGAGTAGAGAGTTTGGCAGTGCCCATCGGAACTGAGGGGGTGGGTCAAGTTCAGAGCTGAGGTGAATCTCCCTTGAGCTTGTGCCAAGCTGGAAGTGACCGTATGTGTTGTAACTCCTTGGAGCAATTATATTAAGGGTCTTTATATGGATCTTTATCAAGGTTTGGAATAAAGTACCTGCTGGCTCTTGGCTGCTGTACTTTACCCTTTTTCTGAAATAGGGTCATAATTTCATGTGGTGGGTTTTTTCTTGTCCTGGTCTGCCTTGTCAAAAGCAAGGCTGGTTTATTCACTTGCAGCTGAATACAGATTGAAAAAGGCAGGAAAGTTTTAGCCCAGAGTCAAAGGCACCCCTGCTCCACTGGAAATTGTTTAAAAATGTGTAGACTGTTCTCTTGTTTCACCATCAGACCAGCTTTGCTTTATTTGGACATAAAGCTTCTCAGTTCCTGAGTTTTCTGACTCATTTTTCTGTAGGTTTCCAATCTACCCTAAATCCTTTGGATGTCTTTTTTTCTTGCCTTTTGAAAGCCTGTCCCTGGATTTGCTACTATCTCTGCTGGCTACAGGCTCCTTTTTGTGCCTTAATTTGTGGAACAGAGTAATGATGTTTTCTTCTTTTGTAAACCCCTTGAAGAGTCAGAGCTGAAGAGCGAACTTGCTATTATTATTGTTTTCTTGCTGTGTGGAAAGCTTCTTTTCTGTGGCAGAAATAATAACAATCATTCTTCATTAATTTAAATTACAGATGGAACATGGGCAGCTTCTGTGCAGAGAGAGCAGCGTGCAGAGTCAGGCCCTGGGGTGGTACAGCTCAGCATATTCCACTGGAGGGGCTGAAGCTGTGATTTACAGCAGATAAGCATTTACAATACCTCTGAAAGCCCTCTTCACAGTCTGTCACCTGCTATTGCAGGCTCAGCAGCAGGATAACAGGAAGGATAAAGAATGATGGAAAGGCTTGTTTTCTCCAAAAAGAGGAAAAAAGAGCTTGGTCAGAAGAGCAAGGCATAGGTTAGTCCAACCGTGCTCCAAGGATCAGTGGCTCCAGACCCTGTCCAATACTTGTCATTCTGGGCCTCTTGTAGTTTTTCCCAAACTTTAGGGTCTGATTTCCAGGCCAACATTCTGGGCACTGGTTAATGGGAAGAGAGCGTGGCACCAAGTGCACTAAAATGAGTTCCCTGAGTCTGTGCAGCATGGATATCCTTCCCTGGAGGCCAGGATAGCTCCAAGGTTTCCTAGGACAGCTCCTACCTTTTCCACCCTGTCCTGATTTGGAAAGACAGGTGTCTGCTAAGCAAGGCAGGAGCCTCCCTTGGAAAGAAGAATGTTAACCCCCTTAACCCCTTCCCTCTGAATTACTATAATTTTGAAATTAAGGGGATTTCAGGCAAAGATATGCGGATAGGAATAACAGTTCTTTACTAGGAAAACGAAAATAAAAATGTAGTAGTACAAAAAAAGCAAACAAACAAAAAGAAAACACTGACAGAGTCAGAATACAGCCTGACACCCTGTTGGTCAGGGAGGTGGTAGCAGTCCAATGAAGTCCTTCTGGAGTGACAGATGAGGTTCTGTTGAAGCAATGATCCTGAAGAAGGGTGTAGTTTTCCTCTGAAGGTCCAGTGGTGGTGAGATGGGTCTGGTCTTCCTCTGAGAATCCAGTGGAAAAGGACTGACTGTCGTGTTCCAAATCTCAGGTTTTATCCAGGTAGGAATGTTTGGCTCCACCCCCTGGGTGGAGCATCTCCCAAAGAGTTGATGCAATTTTATCAGTCATGCAGTGAGCCTCGATGGCCCATTAACAGCAGATATCCTCCAGAGGGAGGATGAGTCGTGGAAGAGATAAAGAGCACTGCCCCACCTGTTTTTAACAGCTGGTAATAGAATACATACTCTTGGTTACATCTTGCATTGCAACCTAAGACACACCCACAGCATTCAAAGCCAACCACTCCTGGCAACGGCATTGCCATGTTCCAGTCCCTGGCTCTATTCCTGGATATGGTGGCAGCTGCAGGATGGGCAGAGGAACTTGCCTGTGTTGGCTCTGAGCTAGCCAAAATATCTTGCAATTTCCCTTGCCCTTTGCCTGGCTGGAGCAGCTCAAAAAGAGCAGATGGCTTAAAGTAAATTGGTCAGTGCTGGTTTTATTATTCATTCCGCTGTAGAACTTTCACATGGAATCCATGGTTTGGTCCTTGCTCTAAAGAGATTTTGGGAGGAATTATTTGCACATAGTTGCAAAAACAAACTGTTGAAGAAACAAGGTTTTTCGTATTTCTGGTTGTCTTAGAGTTGAGATGTGTAATCTGCTGTACTTCTAGCTGAAATTTTCAAACTACTTTTTGGTATTAATTTTTACTTCTTTTTTTTTCTACAAATATTTTTGAGGAAGAAAGTTCAACTGTCAATAGCTTTTTGGTTTTCAACAATCACCTGTAGTTCAATAGCCTTAGAAAAATACAAATTTTGTTTATTTAAAGATAGAATTTAAAAAAGGGGCATATAATATGTGCTTTCCCTTTAAAAGCAAAACCTTTTTCCCTAAGGTGTGAAAACCTGCTCTTCACTTGTCTTCAAAGACAAAAAATGTTGAATGACCTTATTTAGCAATCATTTTTGAAGCTGTGTTTCTTTATTTTATATTTCCATTGAGTACCATGGAAATGTAGTTATTATTTGCTTATACTGGCTGAAATGCATAAGATATCTCTGACAAGAAAGTGATGCTCCCTTTTCAGTGGATATCAAAGAGATGCTTCATCATCTTAACACCTTATCTAACTAATTTCCTTCCAGACATTGTATTTCTTTAATTCAGACTGCAAAAATTCCACAGATTTTCCATTTGCTTATTCTTTCAGACATCTCCTGCTCAGGTGATAGATCTCTCTTTCATAAAATCAGAGATCCTTTAAAAAACTGCAGGTTTCAGATCTTCAGGGAACTGCCTCTTGGGCCATAAAGAAAAACCTGAAAATTATGCTTTTCTTGTAAGGTATAATTAGACCACTTTAAAGAAATCCTATTATGAAATAGGATCCTGAGTTAGTGTACAAAAGCACATTAGATGTTTCCTTGAACTGGCTTAGAGAGCACAAATGATTATTACTACTATTATTATTATTGTTAGGGCAGTTGATGTTGTAGCATTGATGTGTCTTTACTTTTTTTCTGAGGTCCTTAACTAAGGCAGAGCTAATCATTTTCAAAAAAAATAAGATTTTTTTCTCTTTAGTCCTGCAAATAATCTTTGTTGCATCTTAAATCTGAACTTTTTCTAGACAGAGAATTTTTTGGCTATATTGTATTCCATGCTTGATATCCATTCAGTACAGGAAATGGAAGTACCAGAAATGCAGTGGGAAAATTGGATGAAGAAGTGTAATAGCAGAAAAAGTATCTGAGATCATCAGCTGAAGATTCCTTATATACCATATTAATCTCAAATGGCATAAATTTGAGCCTGACTTTTGATCCTCAGCCTCTTCGGATGTAAAAAAATCTGTTTGAACAGATAGGATCTTTAAGTGCTTGTAATACATATATATGGCACATTTAAAATGATGCATTTCCTTGGCTCTAGGGGAGGTTTTTTGTGATCTCAACATTAAAATAAATAAATAAATAAATTTGCATTTCTGAGTCATCTCGAGCTGTGTATCTCAGGTCTTGTTTTATGGATACTAAAAATTATAACAAATTCACAATTTTTCCCCTCCCCAGAGTCTAAGGAACAGAAGCCCCTCCAAAGTCAGCAGGAGAGCTAGCAGAATATCACTGCCAATTTATGTATCACCCTTGACCCTTAGAGGTGCACTGAGGTCCACTCTGAACACACAGGACTACATGTACCAAAACTCAATAGAAAATTCTGTATGATTTTTGTACATGGTCAGACTTCCCCTGCAAAATAAATGTAGTCTGTTGAGGCTGTGTAGCTAAAGCTGGCACAGAGACCTGGCACTGAAGTAGAGAGTTTTGTGATCATCTAGAGAAACTTTATTCTAAAGTTTTCTGCTTTTGGTACATAAACCACTTTAATGCTGCACTGGTGCTGAAAACTTCCTTTTGCTGTCTGCTGACTCAGCATCTTGATAGGGGTGTGGAATGAAAAAGAAATGTCCCCCACCTGCATGAAATTTAAAGCATTTTTAAAGTCCTTCCTCCTGCTGGAGGGCTGGTAAAATCCTGAGGAAATAGGCAGTCTCTTCTTCCATTTTGGGAGAGGTTAATTTTTCTATGTATTAATTTTTCTTCTTTGAAACTTTCTTTTGTAACTTAATTGACCTGCTGTGAGAAAGGAGCTGGGTTTTGAGGCTGCAGTTAGTGCTGATCTCTGATTGATCCATGGGGGCACTACTGACTCTTAATTCACTTTGTTGCCAAGTGCTGAACCTTCTTACCAAACAAATTTTGGTTGTCTCCTTTTTTAATCCTGTAAAAAAGAAAAATACTGGACAAAATTTGCTGCAGCCTGGTTGTATCTTGTTCTCCACAACAGCTGCAGAAATTTGAAGGGGTGAAATTGGTAGGGAGGTGCTGTTTTTAATGCTGTGAGGAGTATGACATGAATGCAGCAGTCCTTGGCAGCAGTTATTTATGCTAACCTCAATACAGACAGTAAATTTAGGTCTTCCTGTTTACTCCCAGCACAGAGTATAAAATGCTGTAGGCTCTGCAAAATGCACACTTGTTCAGGTTGCTTCACATTCTGTATCATTGTTGGACACCCTCATGATCATAAAGGGTTTGACTGTATTCTGGGGATTTATGTTCCCTTCTGAATACAGACTCCATTGCAGGGTATATATCCTCTATAAATGTCTAAAGAAAAATAGAATATTCTAAAGCCTTGATGGGCAAAGCCCTTTATTTAGCTAACCAAAAGGTTTGGGATCTGGAGACACACTGCTTTTTATTTTTTTAAAGTTGTAACATGAGGGTGTGTCAGGATCAGGAACAAAAAGGTTCAGAAAGGCTGAGAGCAGTCACCTATAGATCACAAAACCTGACCTAGATTGTCAGTTTATCCTTTTTAGTCTTCAAACTTACATTTTTAGCTGCTAAGACCTTCTTCTGTCAGATTTTTTGGGGCTTGGGGATTTGCATTTATTTTGAACTAGTCATCTGAATACTCTGTGGTTTTATGGGGATAGGCACATACACACGTATATAAGACGTTCTTGACAGATTTGCTGGGTTGTATCACATACACTGTTTCATGCTTTTCTTTTCCTTCTGTGGTATACATTGTTTTGTGCTGTGTCACAAAGGATAAATTGGAGGTGACAGTAAACAAGGAGCCTGACTTAGTATCTTGTACGTGATCTGAGGGCAATGTCGATTCCATCTTTCACGGATTTCCCTCAAGATCTCTACCTCAGCCTCAGATGTGCCAGGGCTAAAAAATGCTTCCTGTCAGAACCCAATCCCCTTGCACAATAAAACTTACAGATAGGCTTGCAGCAAACTACATTAGAAATGAGTCAGGTTTCCAGTGAAAGTAGAATAAATTCAATCAGTTTAACGCAAAATGCAAAATTAGTTTCCAGCTGCAGAAATGCCTTCTCCCACCCGTCCTGCAGAGGGAATCTTTCTTTTCAGGGCAGAATGTTACTATCCTGATTTACTTTTCACTTTGGGATAATAATATGTGTGCAAAATCTCTCCTGATATGCCAGCATACACCACATCATGTGCCATGGTAGAACTTCAATCATTGGATTCTTTTTAGTTTTGTTGTAAAAACCTCATTGTTTAGGGGTTTTTTTTGGTGGTTTTTTTTAAGTGCTCACCTTGCTGTGAATGGAATCCAGTTTCAATCCAGCTCTATGTACGCAATAGTATGATTGAATATTAACTGAAACTGATGCATAATTATTATGGGGTGTTGACAGATAATTTCCATGGAGGAACAGGACTGTGTGCAATTAAATTGCTGAAGGAATTACATGGACAATTATCATATATTTTGGGTAATGAAGAAATGCCAACTCACTAAATGGATGTCTTCTGAGTAAACAGTTATGTTCATTTCAAACCTCATTTATATAATGAATGATATGCAAATTGCATTTGGACTGTAATAGATACAGCTCAGGTCACCAGCTTATTTAAAATACATAGAAATAATACAACCCCTTGCAGATGTAATTAATGGAAAGCACCAAATTTGGAGCTTATGGCCTTGAAAATGGGAACCTTAACTTCAAAAACTGGTAGAGTTATTTGGCAAATTGCTGCACAGCTTCACCCAACCTTCTGCTGGTCAAAGGAATAAGTTAGTCTTCCCACTGCATGAGACTTTTCACCTCCTTTCTTGACCTCCTTAACCCCAACCTGTCTATTTCTTTCCTCCCCTGAAATACAGCAGGCTCTTAAGGTCATTTTTCCCCCTCCCCAAAGTTATTAACTCTTGTGGATAGGGGCCACTTCAATTTTAACTCCATCAGGTGTTTCACAAGATCACTGATTTTTCCAAATTGTGCCCTACCAGAAATGGTGATAAATCATTTCAGGAGCATTTTCAGGCTGTGGAAGCAGCTGTCCCCCAGACAGTCCATGACTAACTGATCCCAGTGCACAGCAGTTTCTCTCAGGTTCTCTCTCAGTGATTGCATGTGTCTTGTCACCAATTTTTTTCTTAGATTTTTATGGATTGATCATCCTTGGCAATTCAAAGGCCATTAGGATGAGGACATACAAGCATGCAAGCAGATGCACTTGAACTCTCCCACTGTTTCAGATGAAATTCTTGGAATGTCAGAGCATTTTTGTTCTGACAAACAGAACACATCCATATGCACTACTTGCGGTACAGGAGACCAGGCTGAGACAGAAACCTTTTAAATAGCAAAGTTCTTAATTCCATCTTTAATTACTAGAGGAAAGGTTTAAGTGCATCACTTAAATAGGTTTAAGCTTCAGTGTGGTTTTTTTTTTTTGAATTGACAAAGCCAGAGAATTGACATTTTTCCATTTAAATCAAAATTTGAAGGCTTGAATTCTAAACAATTGTAGCAATTACAGAATGAACCTTGTAGTGGATATGGGTGGCTTAGAGTTCAGAAGTGCACTCTAGCTACAGAAGCTGCTCTTGGATTTGAATATTGAGAAATTTGGGGTTATTTGGCTTCAGGATGGAGAGGAACCATTAACAAAGACAAGAAATGAGTATGGGTTTCTGTGTGGGAAGAGCTGCTGGGTTTGACTGACACCTAGAAAGCTGTCCTCTCTGTCCTTCCTCCTGTTTGGAGGACAGCAGGAAGCATCTTCCTTTCCACTTTCTCCATTTTTTTTTTTTCCTGTGAGAAAGCAATGCATTTCCTGGAGGTTTCTTTTTTCCCTCCAACCTGTCTCAGCTCTCTCACCTCTGTGAATGCTGCTGATGAAATTTTCCTGCTTTGTTTGGGTTGAATTCCACCACATCAGTCATCCTGTGTGCAGGAAAGACAAAAATACCTCTGAAATGGGTGGTTTGATCCACCTTTCTTGATTCCACTGAGACTGGGCTAAAGAAATCTAGTTATTGTGGTTTCAGCTCTGTTATTTACCCTCTGAGGGGGGCCTTTAACCATTTGTTTAATATGTGGTAGTTTACAGCCAGCCATTATTTTACCTTTCCATCCTCTAAGCCAGCAGGAAGCAACACTGGCTAGTGCTATCCCCATGCTAATATACCTGACCTCTCATCAACCTGTATGAGTACAGGGTTCTGTTAATCTCAATTAAAAAGCATCTGTCTGGCTCACAGCTCCTGTAAAAGTACCATCAAACAAATCCTTCATGTGTCTTCATCACTGCTCTGCCTGTGGAACCTCTTAATGGGGCAATTGCCAGAGGAGTAGAGTGAACACTTTGGAATTACAAAGGACTCTTCTGGAACTCAGTGTTAATAGTTAATTAAGCTAAGTAAAAATGTCATTCAGTTAAGGGCATAGGTAAATTTAAGAGATTAAATGTTGCTTTTCCCTCCTCCTTTTTTTTTAAATTAAAATCAAGTCCCATTGAGGATCTATGTCTTTTGGATCCATATCCATCCCTCAGAAAAGTCCCCATTCTTCCTTGCATGCAGCTGTAGACCACTGGCATAGTATGGGATGCTTAACCTAGGAGCTGTTATACATTGCTTTAGACTTTATTTTCTTATTAGAGGAATGCACTAAATTTTTGTCAAGAGGACTGTACTGGGAGGGCTGTAGTAAGCAGGGAACATTTCTCTCAGCCTGAATCTTGCTAACTAGAATCAGCCTTGAGGCAGGTTGACCCCTGAAGTCACAGGTACTGCTATTTTGGCTAAGTTCTCACAGAGGAATCTGCATCAATGCTTCTCTGTCACTCTTGCTCAAGCAGCAGGGTAGGTGACATAAAATGAATAAGCCACATGAGTCATTTACACATGATACTGTATTTATAGCAATCTTGTGAGGGCTCATTAAGATGTATTAGAAAAGTGCTTTGATGTTCTTCAGTGAAAGATACCATATCACAGAAATAAAGAACATTTTCCAATCTTGATATCAGCTTCAGTAAGTTCTTCAGTTTAAGACTGAAGTGCTCCCAAACTTCCTGGGTAACTGAATTATGGCCTAAAAAGTCTACGGATTGAGCACTTCCCACTTTACATTTGTACTATAAACCACACAGATTTTCTCATCTTCCCCAGTCAGCTGCAAGAGCAACAGTAGACCCACATAATTAACCAAAAATATTCTTTTATTGCTATTTGTTAACATAGTCGTTGGGAGTGTAGGGTCAGCTAGTGAACCAAAACAAACTCCTTTGCTGCTGAATTGGGAGTGGGAGGGAGCGTGGTGGGGGACATAACATGAGTACAAATTGCCTTTTCTCTTCCACTCTCATTTGTTTTCAGGACCGAGCTGCCTTCTGAAAGGGAGAGAGACAGAGTTAAGGGAGCAAATTGGGATTAGTCACTGCAGCGGTCATGCACAGAGGAACACATGATTATTTCAGGCTGATTTTTCCTGGTCTCTTGTCAAAAAAGCTCTGTTTCTGTGCACAAAAAAAGAGGAAACTTAGCAGAAGGATTTTCTGGGCTGCCATGACTGACACTAGAAAATAGTTCACAACAAAGGCTTTTCAAACAAAATTATTGGTGGGGTTGTCACGTTGCTTCAGGTCAGGCTCTTGTGTGTTTAGGATGATGATGTCCTTTGCACAGAACAGAGGAGAGGCAAAACCCTTATCCTTTTGGGGTGCAAACAATGAAAATTAAACTGGGTTTATTATCCCATAGCTGTGCTGGATGGCTGCAACGCAGCCTGAAAGAGCAGTGAGAGCTCCTGGTAGGGCTGGAAACCTTTTGGACAGGTTGTGGGATGAGGTAACCAGCTTAGACTCCACAGGAGCAGCATCAATCCACATCAGTCAGGAACAAGAAACAAAACAAAACAAAACAAAAAAAAAAATACAGAAGAAAGAGAGAGAGTGAAGAATGCAACACAGATAAATTGATTGGAGACACAAAACACTTCTGTTTCTGGCTTTCAAAAATCAATTTTAAGAGTGAGGAACATAAGAGCACACCATATGCAAGTTTTATATGAAATATGCTTCCTATTTATGTAATTTTTAAATATATACATGAAGCAAATTGACAGAAGCTGTTGAAATTTATTACAAACAAATATTAAATTACAAATTATTGATATCATTATATTGATATATTAGACATTAATATTATGTATTAATATATTATGTATTAGTATATTATACATTTTATGGTATCTATTATATATTATGTGATATCTATTATATTATATGGTATATATTAATATTATTACAAAATATTAAATGTATTACAGATGTTATTAGACATTTATTTATTACAAAGTTATTGTATAGGTGGAATTCTTGATTATTGATGGTAAGGCAGTATCTTTGACACGGAGCAGTAGGGAAAGGAGCAGAAGTAGGTACTCATGTTTCCTGCCATTGGCAGAATAGGAGGCAGACAATGAGAAAGTGGCATCAAATAATGGTAGCAAAAGTATTGAGTGGAAAAGGATAAAACCGTAGTCTGTGCAGTGAAGGGATTCAATGTGAAAGTTGACATCATCAAAACACACAGGAAATGTGTTTCAAATATTAAGTGTTCACTTCAACTCTTAATTATCAAGGATAACAGGGGCTGGGATAAACGAAAGTCAGGAGAAGTAAAACATTTATAAACAGAGCTCTAATAACGTAAGCAATGCCTCCACCTTGAAAACTGACAAACAAATGGGTGGTGTTGAACTGAAGCCAGCAGAGGAGGGCAGAGCCAGAGTGGCTGGAGCTGGGAAAGCCTCAAATTTGATCACCCAAGGTGCTACGACAGCTCTGGTGGCTCCAGGGGTTGTTATTCACAGCAAATAATGCTGTGTCAGGCCCCTGCTGTTTCTCCAGTTTCCAACATGGCACATACTCACTAAAATAGACCTTTGCTGTTCCCAACCTGGTGCTGCTCCCACTGGAGAACAAGCCCTCTCTGTTAATTGAGACACAGAGAAATGTATTTAGCTTCTCAAATTACTGAATCAATTTTTTTTCCCTCCTTCCTCCCCCAACTCCCTTGGTTTCTCCTTCTGCCAGAGATCCCTGTAGCAACAAAGAAGTCAAATGGCACATTTAAGGCAGATAATTATTTCCTGGACGGTATTGGGTTTTTTCTGTTAGATATGATGCCTGACAATTAAAAATTCAAAGAAAAATAAAATCGGAGGGGTATTCAATTAAAGCCCTCTTAAAAGAATAAATCTGTTTTACCAGTACAAAATCCTTCTTATCATTTTTTTGTGTATGTAGAATCAAATCAATTAGTTCTCACAGTTGTAGCTTCTTCTGCCCTTTGAGGAGTTTTGTTTGAATTATAATCATTACTCTATCTGTGCTCTTGGTCTTTTTCCCCAGGTCCTCATTCCTGAGCTGCTTTTGCTAAAGCATTCTGAAATTTCTAGGAATAGCTCACATAAAATATTTACAATGAAACAAAGCAAAACTAACCATGTAAGATGTGGACATCAAATATATTCAAAATAATTTCTCAAAATATAAGTGTGAGTAAAATAACGTGCAAATTTTTCAGCTTCAGGTAAAATACTTGAGGTGTCTTAAAAAACAAGAATCAACATTAGCATCAGGTATATTCAGTTCAGATTGGGCAATTGTGTTTTTCTGATCTGCATCTGAATGAGAGCTACTGGCTTTTCTAAAATAACTTAGTAAAACAGCATTGCTTTTTATCTTCCAGCTTCTGTTTTACCATGGGTGGATGCAGACTGGTTTGGTTTTTTTTTTTTCCTGGCAGAGCTGTTGTTTTGTGTGTTTGCAATTGAGTATTTGTAACGTGATTGTAGCATATTTCAACCAAGAATGAAAGTGCCTCAATGCAGCTTTTAACTTTTTCTTCTTCTTACATTTTTTTAACTTTTATTACTCAGTTTGGTGTGGAAGATGGAGCTGCTCTGCAAGCCCTTAAAATTCACAGGCAGCACAGTGGCTTGTGGGTTGAAGAGGCTCCAGTGCTCTGTGCTGAACTGGGCACATTACTGGGCCTGGTTTTTGTGGGGTTTTTTGGTTTTGTTTTTGTTTTCCCTTAGCACGGCAAGAGGAAAAAAAACCCTTAGATTTGATATCATACCTGTGCCATTTCATAATCATTCTTTAGATCTCAAAAAATCTTCTGTTCCACCACAAATTCTTGTCAGGTTAGGGAATGAGTAATGAGCAGCGTCTGAGATAAGAGTAGTGATGTCTCGTAGCGGTGCGAAGAGGGAAATTTTGAGAAGTTCAAACACATCAGTACGAGCCTCATCTGAGGGAATGAAACTGTTATGTGCTCATAAAGATCCCTCTGAACTGCAAAGCCATCCAGGGCTATAAAGATGTAGCTGTTTCATTCTGTTTCTGCCCTGCGCGCCTCGCGAACAGTCGGTGTGGTGTGACTTTTTGATTTCACACTTGTTAATTGCTGTAGGTTCCAGGAGCATGTGCCAGTTTTGTTTCACAGCAAGAGCCCTGATCATGAATGACTCCTCGGTGCTGCTGTGCACTTTCAAATCTATTCTAGGTTAGCCGAAAAAGTCACACTTTATGGCAGTGTGAGGCACTTGGAAAGAGGCCTTTTTCCTGACAGAGGTTACACCAAGACAGTGTGTTGAGATAATAATAGATTTCCCAAATCTGTATTCATCTGCACGTGTTGTTTCCTACATTAATGGGACTTTCATCTGGCTCAAGGAATACAGGACAAATTATTTCACAAAGGTGATATGTCCTTGTACTGTTTCTCCAGTGAATTGGACACAAATAGGTTTTCTATTACCATCAGTCATGCATGTCTCCTTTTCCCCTCTTTCAAGTAGAGACAAATGGGGGGAAAAAAAATCCGAGATTTCCCCAGCTTCTCTTTTGACCGTAGCCAATACTAAGACCTTGCTGCTCTTCGGAGCATGGTCTCTAGTCTTTGGGTCTAATTTTCTTATTTAATGTAGGCATTCTGTGGTTGTGTGCTACTTTACAAGGATGTGGATGTTTTTCCCTGCCTGCCTTTTTGGTATGCAAAGTGTGAGGACTGAATGAAGAGCTTACAGGGCTAATAAGGCGAGAAAGAAGAATACTGTCAAGCTGATTACAGTTTGTTCATAAACATGGAAATTCTTAATGCAAGCATGAATGTTCACTTTCACATGCATGCTATAAGTGTTTGCAGCAGCAGAGATAAGGACAGCATGGCTAATTTTGTTGCCATAGGTAAACACATTTTTTGTTTATAGACTGAGCTGTGCCAGCTGATTGTGTTTATGGTCCTAATCTTTGTGGTAATTTAAGTCAGTTTTGCCTGGTGCTTGAACTCTGAGAGTGCAGAGTCTATTACAGCTGGTGTTTCATTAAGCTGTGGAGAAGCTGTTGCTTGCAAATGACTTTTGCTGCTGTGAATTGCAGGGAGCTCAGGGTGCTGTTAGGTGATGAGTTTCTCCTCTGAAGTCTGGGGGGGTGGATAGAAAACTTGATGACTCACCAAGCCTTAGGTTTCCTCTGTATGCTCTCCGCACTTCTTTCATCACTTGAGAAATCATCACAGAGCCCTGCCCGGAGCTACAGTACTTGATGTAACTTATTGCCAGCCACAAAACCAGAACTCCCAAGAAACACCAGCCTTCTTCCTTGTCTGCTGCTTCAAATTTCTCCATGCTGGTGGGAAACAGCTTGGTCAGGAGCACACTTCTGTCCATTGACTCTCCTGACACCTGGGTTAGGTGGCAAAAATTGCATCCAGAGTAAACCTCAGCTGAGAAAAAACATGGTAGACTGATCCTGATAATAAAGAAAGAGCTTCCACTGCTGTATGAGCACACTGGCGTGGAAGATGAGGCAAAACTGAATGCTGTCAGTAGGGATGTGGCAGAGAATAAATAAATAAAGTAATTAAAATTTAAGAGGGCTATAAATAACTAAGAGAAACCACTCATTTGGCTTGGAGATGAAGCTGCTTCTGCTACCAGAGGGGCTCAGTGCTGCCAGTGTGCCTTTTCCTACATCTTTCTGTTGTACATGGACATGAAGGACTGTGCTGTGAAGATGGGGAGGTTTAAGGGTGCACATTTAACTAAACATAAAAAATACCTTGGTGCCCAGTTCTGGTTTTCTGAAGGATATTGTAGATATTTATCTGTGTTACAGGACACCATATACATTTACAAAACTTTTCTGGGGATGTTTTATGGTCACATTTAGGAAAAAAGAGCCACGTCAGTTTTGTAATTCTAAAGTAAAGGCAGGTTTGCTCCCAGGAGGATCATGAAAAATATTTTGGTTAAGTCAGAGTTGGGTAAGACCTTAGGCAATGTATGTATTGCATGAATTTGAAGTGCAGGAAGTTGATAAGAGAGATTTGTATATTTACACTGCAGTTAGTGAGAAATTACCACATTAAGACCAGTAAATGGCAGTCAGACAACCAGGCTAAATGTATTTTTTGCCTGGATTAGTATAATGCAAAATGCCCAGTGCTTATGTATGGAAGCACCACTTGCTGTGAGTTAAATAGAAGGCCAAAGAAAAAAAATCCATGTCATCATCCTTCGTCCTTAACCCTCCCTTTCACTAGCAACAAAAATACTTCATAAAATGGAAGAAGCAAAATACAGCATAAACAAATACATGGTGAACTCATATCTAGAAGCTAACTAGGAAAAAAAAATCATTATCACTTTTAAACTGTGCATGTTTCTAAATGTCAGAATGATAGGATTACATATTGCATTGTCTAGCAGCCTGAAAGCTTTTTATATTAGCAATGAGTTAATGCCCATGAAATAAAGCTCAGTAAATATTTACCCTAGAGTATGTCTGGGAAAGGCCATGTTGACTCATTTAAGGTCATGCTGTTTATAAATTCATCCTTTTCAGAAGACACTACGGAGGTTTAGCATCCTGAGTTAAAATGAGGAAACAGCATGCCAAAGATTTATATTTTTGTTTTATAGTCAATTCTACTGTAGGGAACAGACTTCTCATCGCTGGTTTCCACACAGCCTTTTCTCAGCTGATTTCATCTCTCAGTTTATTGAGCCTTCTCTTGCCTGGCTAGCCATTGTCATGCCTGGGGAAATGCTCTGTCAGGTATTAAAAAAGAAATAGATAAAGGAAAGCTAATGGCAAAAGTTTAATTCTTTCAATTCTGCACTCACAGGGTACGTAGGTGCCAAACCAGACAGAAATTTAATGTGTATGATCCCCATACCATTACTGCTGATATTAGGCTGATGAAAGTATTTGTAGTGGTTTGACTGTGTCCCTCTTGGCCACTGAATAACTGCCAGAAGTAAAAACCACATCACCACAGCAGGGAATAATAATTTCTGTGTGGAGAACACTAAACCTGCAGAACAGGAAGCTCAGCATCACCTAAGAGACCAAGACTTCTATTATTCTTTGAATGACTTTTTAGCAACCTCACTTCATAAAAGACTCAAAAACAAATTAGAAGGAAGTTTCAGGGGGTTATCACTCTTTGGCAGCTCCAGAAAAGAGACCTTGATCTCCTGATTGATTCTTTGTACTCAGGGCCTGCCTTTGTCACAGAGGCAAAGGATTTATGGACATGCTTACATCTTTTGTTGAGTAGCACCTTCTGTGTGCTTAAAGTTATTTGCATTGCTCAGTCATGGCCATCATGCACTTTTATACTGCTGAAAAAGAGAATAGCTAAACAAAATTTAAACCTTATCAATTTGGACAAAAATAGACTAGGAGCCATAACACCTAAAAATGGCTTTACAAATCTGAGTTGCAGCTGCCATCATACCATGCACAGCTGTTTCTGGTCTCATCTGGCTCTTGATGTTTAAATAGAAGGTGCGCAAGCATCTGCAGAAGGCAGCTTTTTTAAGGTTAAGTGGATAAATCAAAATCTTCAGATCTCTCTCTCCCTAAGGAGTACAAAGAGAACCTAGATGATAAGATTTGACTACACACCCAATTTTTATTATGATAAAATGAAGCCAGATTAATCCCACACTAAGCAAAAAGTCTCATCACAAAAGTTCTGGCCAGCAAGTCTCTGAGGTGTCCTCATTTAGGCCACAGCAGTCATTGTCCCCTGGCCAGTCTCCTCCTCTGGACAGGTTGGGTGGCACTTTTACATCTGGAAGGACTTTTCAGCAGCTGAGGGTCCTGGCTTCATTTCCTGAGCTCTTTGTGTTCACTCTTCTCTTTGGCTTCCTTCAAGTCAGCCTGTGGCAGTTGTGCTAAAAACCAAATGTTTCATACACCATGACCAGATAAATCCTGCTGGAGCTGTCCCTGCAGGGCAAGGTGGCTGTGACAAGTTCTGAGCTTTTGCAGAATTGCAGTTTGGGAGTGTTTATGGCTTCTGAGCAGCACGTTGACAGTGTGACAGAGCATTCTTCTGTGGGTATGAACTTATCAGATTGGTACAAATGGCAGAACTGAGCCCAAAGCCACGCTAGGAATGAATTGAAAATCAGGCTGTAGCTACAATTGAAATGTTCTGTGTGGATTTGCAATTGACCCTGTGCTGTACAGAGTTACAGAGCTCATCTCTTGCCAGTAATCAGGGAAATGGCACTGTCAGCTTGCTTCCATTTGAGCACAGGTTAGAGAAAAGCAAAAGAAAACCCTATCAAGCAAAACAATCAGTCACACACACTCTCTTTACCACAGAAATTCTTTAGCAAGAAAAAATACCATTCATCTGCAGAAACTATATATAAATAACAAGAGAAAAATCTCAGCAGCTTGTCTGTTAAACTGGCTTTTCTTGCCAGTTTAGAGAGCACAGGGACACCACAAGGTAATCAAAGTGCAGAACATCAGGCTCCGCTTGGATCTGAAAACAAAATAAACCTGTGCTTGAACCTGAGTAAACAATCTTTTAGGGATAGCCATAACCACATTACAGTTATGGCTCAGGGAAGAAGGGTAGTAAGCATTAGAATATGAAAACTGCTGATCTGGATTTAGACTTAGGTTTTCCAGACCATGCCATGACTCCTGTGACCATTGAGGAAAGGGTGGTGGGTGTTTGCAGCTTTTTTTTTTTTTTCTGGGGAGCCAAGGGGCAGGGGGTGATAGAAAAATGACCAGCAATAAGGCAGACCACTTTTTTAAGGTGAGTACCAGACCAAAGTGAAGTCAGCAGACTTAGATGGGGACAAAGTGTACCCCACATCTGCCTCTGAATTCTTCATGTCACAAAACCAGATTTGGAATGAGATTTGTGTTAGTTTTGGGGGGTTGGTTGGTTTGTTTGTTTTTTGGGGGATGTTTGTTTGTTTGTTTGTTTTTGTGGGGGTTTTTTGGTGTTTTCTTTGGGGTTTTTTTGTTTGGTTTTGGTTTGGTTTGGTTTGTTGGGTTTTTTTTTGGTGAATGCATCCCAATTTCAAATTTATTTCAAAACCTCTCTAGTAGTCTCAGGATTTTGAAGACACTTAAGGGTACTGTGGTGCTTAATCTCCTTTTAAAAACATTTGCAGATATGGAACAAAGAATTAGGATTCTGGAATAGCCCCCATCTGCAAGTAAATTCATTGTGTTTAATTTGTTCTCTTATTATAGATCAAGATGGCGGGGAAGAGAAAGTCTTGTTCTCTTCCACCATTTCCCCTTACGTTGCTTTGTGATTACAAATTAATTTGATAACCACTTTGGTCTCCTATTTCTCTGACAAGTGAGAACTCTTAACTTCCTCCCAGTTGAGCTCTCTATAGATAATGCAAGTAGCAAAGCAGTGCATTCTGCCTTTAAGAACTAGTTCCCTTGTGCACATATGAAGGGCATATATGCACCCTGTCCATTCAAAATTGAGGCATTTTCCACTCTTGTAGCACCCACCAGGTCAGTCTCTACCCCTCTGTCATACTCTCTGCCAAAGGATGTGGTCTGAAGTTCAACTGACTCCAGTCCAGTTCATCTCAGCTACACAACCCTGCTGGTTTCCTCACAATGCAACATCAGTCTTCCCGTTCTGTTGAACATCAGAAATTTTCTGTGTAACTTCCTTGTGTCACCTTTCAGCATCAGGCACTGTTCGGGAGCTGTTTCATCATCAGAAGCTTCTATTACAGACTTCCATCACTGGCAGAGGTGAATCCACAATTTTGGAGCTGAAGGACTGTATAGCATGAATGAATTTGTCCTTTATCCCCAAACTCCACGCCTCCAGTGTTCCTTCTCATCTTCCAGCAGGGCCCTTTGCACTGTAGGACACCTCAGAGATTGTTTCTCACCATGGAAGGAGAAACTTCTTTCTAATAATCAAATTCTCCAAAATCTACCTTAATTTATGGCTCATTAGTTCACTCTGCCTTCTCCTTCAGCCTTGTCATGAGGTGATCTGTTCCTCCTTCCTTCTGGGATGGACAGTGAAGTGTAATTGCAGGGATTTTGCCCTGTGGACAGTCTGCTGTGAGAGCTAGTAATTGCTGGAGAGTGTGTATGCTCTTCGGGTAGTGTGTACATGGAGTTTATCTTTCTCTTCCTTTCCCCCTACTTGTTCTTTTTGGGATTTAGCAGGGGATCCCACCAACACCTCCCACCTGGCATATGTTCAGCTCTGATCATTTTACGATTGGTTCACGCAGAAATTTGCTCTCATTCTTGTCCCAGAGAAAAAGGATTGACTGGAGAAGGGCCCTTTGTGTAGAATTAAGGGATTTGAGGTAATGTGATATGTTTCCTGTGCCCTTTTTCATTTTCTGTTATTCACATACAGGCTCAAGAGGGAAGATGCATTTTAATTAAAGCACAATGTTCATCTGGCATGTGTTTGGCTACATCCACAGGGGATGGCTGAACTTTAATTGCAGAGGCTCCGTAAAGATCTGAGTTGGGGAAGGGAACCAAAATCATGTTTTCTTTCAGCAGAATTATGCTTTTTGGCATAATTTTAGTGCTAGGAAAAAGCTAAAAATCTAGAGTGGAGAGAAACCAAAGCTGTATCTCCCTGGGTGTGAAATCCTGTTGTATTTGGGGTGCACATGTGCATTCAGGATCAATAACTGGGAAAAATGCCATCCTAGAATCCTAACTTAGTTTTCAACTTTGTTAACATCAAGGCTTCTGAATCACTGTGCTTAGGTTTTGCCCTCTGGACTAGAAAGGTGGGCTGGAAGTATATATTTAGCAATAATTTAGCAAGTATTGGACATGTTAACAGTGGGATACATAAGATATTAGCCTTACTGAAATTAGCATTCTGGAATCTACTTAATGCTGTTGTAGTAGCAGTTGATTGTGTGAAGAAATATTTCCTTCCAGGTTATTAACTTCAGAATGGCAGCAAAATGTGGTGGACTTGTGCACACCATAATGATGTTTGCTTAAAAATCCCCACCCCCATGTTCTGCATTTGTAGGCAGAGATGGGAAAAAATACTTGTCCCTTTAGAGCTGTCTCCCAGAGCAAAGAAATGTGGAATCTCATTTATAAAATATGACCAGTGGATTGTTATTACTTGGCTTTTTGAGGCTTAGAATAGCAACAGGGCTGAGGACACTATTCATAGAGCAGAATGCCAGAAATGATGTGTTAACCTGAATCACAAACCATGAATTATTGAGAACTGAAGCTTTTGCTATCTTTTTACGTGTTAAAATATTCCTTTTTGCATGGAAAATCTTAACTATAGAGATTTGCATTTTTTTCCCATGGAGTATTTCTTCTGAAGAGTGCTTATTAAGGGATGATCTTTACACAACCTGTGGGAAAGTGTAGACAAAAACAAAAGCCTCAGAAATAAATATCTTTTCCAAAAGTCTTTACATCTTTGTCAGAAGGTTGTAACATTTTTGTTCACGCTTTTGAAGATTATGTCAAACAACCCTTTCCCCATGCAGTCAGCACTCAAGTCTGCTCCAGAATTCACTGGAACATGTGGAAAGCTTAGCATGTACTTCCCTAAGTTCTTTAAGGATGTCTTCACCTATTTTGTTTAAACTCTAGGAGCTAATAAAAATAGCTAGCAATTCCAAGGGAGCATGTTTTGCAATACTCTTTATTTCTTACATGCTTTTTCTGTGGTTGTACCACTGCATGACTGTAGCAGAGGGCAAGATCCTGAAATCTTGATCCCAGTGCTGTATTTTTTGTAAGACTTGGACTGACTGCACCCAGTGATAGAGGACTGCAGGAAAATTGCCAAGCTGGGACCATCAGCCCTCTGGCTGCTTAATGCATTTTCAAAAGTAATTCCAGCCCTAGATGAATCCACAGGTATTCTGTCTGAAAAGGTCATCCTGGCTTAGTCATTCCATTTAAGTACCTAAGCTTAAGGAAGATGACTCGTGGTGAGAATGAGTCATCATATGATTTAGAGTGAAATTAGCATTATTGGCCACCAGGACAAAATACATCTTAGTGTGGTAGAATCACTTATGAAAAAGGCAGTATTTCATCCTAGAGGTCTGGATATAGTGTTCAATATTTTCTTGCACTTGTATGGATGTTATTTTTGTCCAACATCATACAGTAGGTGATGAGTTTGGTACCTAAGAAGTAGGTCCTCATGGCTTTAAAATTTGCTTCTGCTTTGGGATTTCAGATAAGATCAGCCCACTTTGAAAATTCTGTGATGCTGCAGGATTTACTCTGTAAAAGCTGCCCGAAGTCAGATTTGTTTGGGATTTTAGTTCCACTTGTCTGGCAATAGATAGTGAGATGCAGTTACCAGTACTTTAATTTTACAGAGCTGATGAGTGTCCACAGCTCCTCTTAAAGTCAGCAGAACTTGTAACTACTCGCACTTCTGGTAATTGGGTTCTGGCACAATGTGTTTCAGAATGAGGCATTCAAAAGCTAGAGTACTTAAAATTAGTGGTTGTTTTGCAACTTTGATCTCTTCCTCATGTGTAAAACTCATTCTGTTATATGGAAATAAACCAAGGATATAAACTTCTGAGAAAAGGACTCTGAGCTCTACTGCACACCATTTATTTTCCTATTACTTTTGGGATATTGTTTATTTGACATGTTGTATATCTCCTTGCCTCCCCTTCCTTTTTATTTTAATTGGGACCTGGTTATTGGCTGGAAATTTCACTAACATGACTCATCCCTGCGCTAGAAGTGACTGTGAACTGGCATCACATTGGGGGATTTATTTCCCCCCTCTTTTTTTTTTTCTTTTTTTTTTTTTTTTTTTTTTTCCTTCTAAGTGCTTTATCGTGGCACGAGCTTGTAATAATAAACTAGGAAGGAAGTTGGAGCTAATCATTTGGTTCTGAATGCACAAGCCTGCCAAATTTCCCCATAGGCATGAAACAGCCGCTCAAGCTGTGACACCAGCAAATTAAATCCTGGGGGTAGCTGACCAGAAGTAATGAAATGTGTATTTACCATACTGATGCTGTCAGTCTTAAGACACACTGGCTTTACAATCTAGTTAAGTGGGGCACGTTTGTCACTTCCAGTGGTGCTTAGAGAAAATACTCAGGGTTTTTCTTAGCCTTCTTTTCAAAATCATTAGCCCAGTGCTGCCTGGCAACCCTGATCTTGTACAAACAACTTGAAGAAAGGATGACCAGAATGGCCTGTCCTTTTAAAACACTGCAAGTGAAATCCATATTCCAAAGGAGATAAATGATTTTGTCTCATGACATGTTAATTGCCAATTCTTTTTATTGATCTTTTATCTGCCACTCCAGCCTCAGCAGATAGGCCAGAAGTTGTTTCAAGAGCCAGTGGGGAATAAACAACAGATGTCTCCCACAAACCATGTGTCTCATGCATGCAGAAGTTGGA
This sequence comes from Chamaea fasciata, assembly GCF_029207755.1. Taxonomy (NCBI): domain Eukaryota; kingdom Metazoa; phylum Chordata; class Aves; order Passeriformes; family Sylviidae; genus Chamaea; species Chamaea fasciata. Next base: position 73,574,230 of record NW_027094090.1, on the reverse strand, counting down.
AAGCCTGTGAGCACACAGAGGTGTGGAAGAGGGACACAGTCACTGGAAAGGAGCCACTCAAGAGAGGGATGCATCTTGCAGATGGGCACGGTGGTGGGTTGGATGGCTGCTAAAGAGATGGCCCTCAAAAACTGCATCATAGCAGCAGTGCTTCCAAAGCAGCTGGACACAGGCACACGGATAAGGGAAGCTATCATTTCACAATCTCCACGTGCTTAAGGTGACAGAGGATTAAAAAAAAAAAAAGCTATTCACCCCAGACAGGTGTCATAGGTAACAACAGCAAATGTCTGGGAGTTTATTTAGCTAGCTAATTGCGTGAGAACTGTTGAAGAAGGCTTGTGAATTATTCGCTGAATGGTGCTTGCTGTACACAAAAACATTGAGGGGGAGAAATGAAAGTACAGCCTTCATCAGTAATACAATACCCATGGAAAAATCAAAGAGTAAAATCACAACCCATATGAGCATTGTCTGAAAGCATCTAATTAATCCTAGGAATGTCCATGACTCTGCAATTACATGCTTTAATTTCCAGCTGTACTTGATTAGCGTAGCGAATGATTTCTAGTACAACCAGCTATGAGGAACTTGCTTTGAACAGTTTGTTGGCATGTATAAATTCGTTTGGCACTTAGGGCTGGTTCCTCATGGCAAGGTAGGCACGTGGAGTTAGTGCTGTGGAATTCAGTGCCAAGGCCTAGGGAAGGCCAGGATAATTTTAGAGACAACACCATTCTGTTATAAATGATCAAGAGCCAATTCAAAATCCAAAGATTTATTTAGCAATTTCAAAAATCAATTTTGAAATGCCACGATAAATCAGGACAACATTGATCGAACGCTGGGTGGACAGCCTGGCAGCAACAATGGTGCTCTCAGGTATGGCCACCAATTCGGAGTCCCAGGGTAGGAACTTTATACGGTTTTTCTGCCCTGAGGCAAAAAGCACTGCTGCTTCAATGTCCTTGATTCCTCGAGGGGTGTTCTGAAAGGATTCCCTGAGGAATTGAAAAGAAGTCCAGGAAGAGTCATTGAATCTTCTTTTGGGGCACTTGATGAAGTTTTCTGCTAGATTTTTCGTAGCAATCCAAATCAGATCCTTGAGTAGCTGCGAAGATGTGGACCGCCCCTGATTAATGAGTCATTTTCACGTTATCACTTCTGTTTATGTTGCAAATGTCGTGGCGGCACCTCTGAACTAAAAAAAAGACTTTGGAATTCTGGAGACACCCTCTGACTGTCTCCAAGAATCCAGGTTTTTAATCCCAATGAATAATTTTCCACATACAAAATTTTATACGCGAATTTTATACAGTACATCTATTACAAATCTTTTTCCTCCAGTGAAGCATTCAAATCCAAGTCTGTGGAAGGTAAAAACCCACAGCCTTCTGTGGGATTATACATGAACTTCAAGCTTAGTATGTAGAAATAACCTTACTGACTCCTTGCTTGGTCTTGGAAGACAACCATTGTTTCTGTGATACAATAGTGTGTGTGGTTTTGGAAAGCCAGCTCACCTGTGCCTTCCTTCTCCTGTCTTCCCACATCAGGAGAGCTGAGGCAGGATTGATTCCACATTTTCTTAGTGAAAAGAAAATAGGAAGGAAGAGGATAAGAGAACCTCTACTTGGTTTCGACCAGATCTAAGCATAATCCCCTATTAAATGTTTGAGTCTGTGTGAATCCAAATGCTAGACTGCGGATTTAAGGCAAAATACAACAACTTGAAGGGTGGAATTTTGATCTACTCAAGGGTAAGCCTGTTGAATTCAGCTCAGGCTGGGGATAACACATGGGAGCTTTTATGTAGCTGTAGACTTACATTATAAACCTTTTGGAACAATGGCTTTGCCATCTGAGAAAAATTACCCATACTTCCGCACCAAAATATTCTCCCATTGATAACATTAACAGATACAATTTTAACAACTTAAAAGTAATTTTTTAAAAGACTAACCAAAGTAAACCTCAAATCAGCAGCTGAAGTTGCATTGTCTCTACTTTTAATCTCAGGCTTGGAGCTGTCTAGACAGGTTATCCTATTTGGGTTGGACTGATTATAAGCTTTGTGCCTTGTTCTCCTGTTGGATCAGAGGAGTGGGTTTGCTTAAGGCTTTTGTCTCAAGCCTGTGGCTTTGCCTCCAGAGTGGTGTAACCTTAGGTGCACTGTAAATGTCAAAGCCCAATGATGATACCATGAATACATGTAAAGAAAGAATGCTGCTGTTTTAAATCTTACACTTCTAGAACCAATTATTTATTCTTGGCCAGTTTATTTCTGCTGTTGTTTTTGCTGTGGGTGTTTTTTTGCTGGTTGTTTTTTGGGTTGTTTTTGTGGGTTTTTTGGTGGTGTATTTTTGAATGCCAGAAGTTGGCATCACCATATGTGTGAATTTCAAGTAGGGATCCTGGCTCTTGCAGCATAAATCCCAGAAATATTCTTTTCATGGAAGTACTCCCACTAAACAAAACCACGAAAAAGTAGGAGGTAGTCAGGCTGCTAGAATTAATCTCTGAAGGAGGTGTCTATCTCTCTCTGATACAGGAACAATTTGATGGAAGGAGAAGCAAACTAACCTTGCTTTCCCACTTTTCCCTGAGAGCTCTCAGCCTGTGAAAAATGAAGGAAAAAAAACCACTGTGGAATTGGGAACTTAAAATACCAGATATTACAGATTTCACTGGGGGTAAAAGAAAGTTGTAAGCTATGGTGTGGTCTAATAAACAACAAGTCAACACTCTAAAGTAAGCTTGAACTTTTCCTTCATTAATTAGCATGAATCTGTTTTGAAATTCCTGTAGAGAACAAGTGCTTCTCCTGACAGCTGGTATGAAATTAATAAAAAGGAACGTGTTTTCAACTGGCAGTGGCTTAACATGTTCATGATACGTGAAAACAAGGTTAAATGGCTTCTTTCTCTCTGCTACTAATAAAAGAAATATTGAAAATTAAATGCTGTAGCTTAGGAAATGAAAAGTGCCAGCCAAAACTATGGACATAGTGGTGAGAGCTGCTTATCACTTGGTACTTGCTGAAATGGGCGTATTTGGAAAAGCTTAGGCAGTACCAAAAATTATTCTTCAGTTGTAGGCTTTCAGAATATATTGCTTTGAGGAATATATGATCCTGTTTCTGCAAGATAAAAGAGTCTTGATTTAATCACCTCTTTCTTGGGGGATTTAAATTACTTTGAGGCTTTACTGGAAATCCTCTTGCCCCTGATACCCTTTACAATCTCATGCTTCTTCTGCTCTACTTCACCTTTCCTCATGAAAGGATGACAGAGGCTTTATTCCTCGGGATGTCAGGAATGGTGTACCTGGAGTATCAGAAAACACACAGCAGGATCCAGCTCTGCTGCAGAGAGACTGGCCTCTGATAATCAGATACCTCTGGACTTTGGCTGACTGTGAACTGTAGCCTGAAATAATTGCTCCTGTTTGATGTTAACTCTCCTGTAGAACATAAGATATAACTTTATTGCAAATATGAGTGTGAAATAGGTGAAAGTAAAATACTAGATTTTACTTCAACAAACTCTTTATTCTTGCCTTATAGAATGCAGAACCTTTCCAAGTCGCTGTCCGAGAAGACAATTGTATCATTGTCTCCCTGGACGCATCAGATGTGGTGAGCTCATCCTCTGTCTATGTTGTGAAGATAGCTGGAGAATCCAAGAACTACTTTTTCCAGTTCGACGAATTCAATAGCACTTTACCTGCCCCTGTGGTTTTTAATGCCAAATACCATGGCCTATATTACATAGTGACTCTGTTGGTAGTGAACTCAAATATGGTTTCCAAGTCAGCAAGATCAATCACTGTGTTAACCAGTAAGTAACACCTTATTCTTCTTTTCTTCTGTTTCTTGTGTCTGTGTGTGGCTTTTTTTCCCCCAGAAGTTCTTGTGAAGATGGTTGGGTGGTTGTTGGGTTTTTTTTTCAATGGGTCTTGCTTGTGTGTAGGATGCATCCCTGTGTGAGAACAGTAGGGAAGAAGGCTTGACAAGGTGTGAGTGAAAATTCACAAGGTGTGGGCAAAAAGAAAGGAAAGGCTGTAAGCTTCCCCTGGCTGACCCTTCTTGAACACTGAGGTGTAAGATACTAAAACAGTGTGATCAAGGAACCTCCCTTTTCAGATGTTCATCCTAAACCCTTTGAACCAGGAGTTCCAAAAATCTAGTAAAGGGTATGACAAGTGTTGACTGACATTTCAGTGTAAGCACTCTTATATGATGAGTTTTATTCTGTTTTAAATGCTGTAACATTGTTCTTTGATTGCTAATATGTGGAAGCAATATTAAACTTGAAAACCAGGTGTTTCTGCCAGTACAGATTAAGGTGTTTTTGATGGAGAACATGTTTGTAGTAGCCTGTCTCTTACTATTTCCAGGTGCATTTATCTTGGGGGAGAGGTGTGATTTCGTTTTCTCTGTCACCATACAAAGTAACACAGATTTCCAGCTGTGCTTCTGGCTCAGAGGTTGATCCAGGACTGGTTCCATGTGCCAACCTGGAAATTGAAAACAATTTGTAGAATATAAATTGATTCTTTCATCTGGAAGATTACAAAAATCTGTTTGGATGGAGCCAGACTAATTTTCATTTTTTTTTTTTCCTAAATGGCACCTTGGGTTGTACAGGGAGTTTTATTTGTATTAAATCTGAGGAATGGTTATGATTTTTTTGTACCTGTATTATTGTGTCAATGACGAAACACCCTCCACAGTAATAGCATTCAAAGCATATTAAAGTAGGTTCATGTGTTATTGAGTGAGGTGCCTAAAATTTAGGAGTTTGCATAATCTATGCAAACAAGATTTTGCATAATCTATACATTCTTCAGCCTTCCCTTGTGTGCTCAAGTTGATGAAGGAAAACCATGAAAGATCCCATGCGAAAAGTATCATGTTGTTGGGTAATGCAAGTACCGAACAATTTCAGGGTTCACAGGTAGCCTGGATTTCCTTTCCTTTGACTGCTTTAACCTCTTAAGCAAAGTAATAATTTTAATCCCATTTTCTATTTTACGTTTGTTTCCTTCAAAGACAATAATTAAAGCATCTGTTGTCATATATAACTGGGAAAAAAAATGCCTCACTATTATGCATTTTTAGCAGGTTTTGGGTGCTGCATTTGCAGTTGTGCAGCAGGGCTCATTGCTCTTTGATTTCCAGAGCCCACGAGGGTCTCTGGTAGCAGGGAAGGTGTGATCGAAGCTGGCAGATGGTGCACATGCTCCTGTGCAGGGAATCTCTGAAGGAAGAAGGAAGCCAGAGTCACTCAGTGTGATGTTTTTATCTTTTTTTCTTCTGTCAGGGACAGGATTAAATGCTCGTGAGACACAGTTTTCATGTTCAGGCTCAGTGTTTATTAATTCTTATCTATAGTACAGTCTCCCAAGTTCGGAGTTCTAGCTAACAGGGTAGAAAATGGCTCTGTCTCTAACTCTTTCCCAAGTCTTTTAAGCATAATTTGTCCAATAACAAGATGACACCTATATTATTTATACTTTTAACCCAATAACTGACCACCTGTGGTCCGCAATGCAGACCCTTTCACCCAATTAGAAAACACCACCCAAACCCGTGAAGAAGAGGAACGTAGCCAACGCCCCAAATCCTCCATCTTGCCTTATATATATATTACTATATACTAAAACCTTGAATCCTAAGTTTTCCACCCTGTGATATCACACACTTCTATTCAAACTACACACCCACAACCCCAGTGCTATCACTCAATTTCAGAAGCCTGTTCCATGGCCTCAGGTCAAATGCAGTGCTTGCTTGAGGGTCAGTGCCTGTTAGCACAGAAAGCCTAAAATCCTCAGTTTTCTGGATTCCAACAACTCAGCCCACCAAAGTCAGCTCCAAGCTTCCCATTTCTGGCTCAGGGGGTTTCCACAAGGTGGAAAAATGAGAGGCTGATGGCTCCAAGGGCATATCCTGTGTCACACTCCCTCTTCCAAGGCTTGATGGGTTCACCACCTTGTTGATGGGGGTGTGTTGGAAGCATCTTGGGGTTTTCTGCTGCTGCCTCTGCTGCTCCCCCAGAGCTTGGAAGGACCAGTGATTCTGGCACTCAGCCAGTGCTGCCCATGGGAAACAAAGAGAGAACAGTAGACTTCACTGGTTTTGCCTCAACAGAGAGACAACCATGTCTGTGGAAAAGAAAGGGCAATCCTGCGGGCAGCACTGAAGGATGCTGTACTGAACTCTAAAAGAGGGCTGCAAATTGGGAGCTTTGGAAGGGAAAGGATCCAATCTCCTCTGTGATGTTTTCTGTCAGGCAGACTGATGAGTGCTGGCTCTCTTGTAGCAGCCTTTGCTCCTAAGTTCATCTTTTGGAGTATAAGGCTACAGAACTGAAAGTAAATTTGGAATGAAAAGACAGTGGGGCAGAGTGGGCTTTTTAAGGTGTTTCAGTACCCTTCAGGTTTTGAGAAGAGATCGTAAAACTCCTGTAATGGCCACTGGTTTCTCCTACAGAAATGCATGAAGTGGTATTTGGTTGGTTGTCGGGTTTTCCCCCCCTCTTATTGGTATTGTCCACTGCCTGTTTTATATAATTTTATGACTATCAATTAACTTGATTTTTTTGGCAAACAATAATTAGGATAGATTTATATTTTTCTTTTTGCCCTATGTTCTCTGGCTGCTTAATATTCTTGGTTTATTTGATCATGCAAAGATAGGTAACTATCTAAATTATTCCATCAGTATCTTACACATGATAGAATGGCACATTGAAATTAGCTTCCAGTACCAAATTAATTCCTGTTCTAACTCCATTGGTGTCAGGAGAGCTTTACCAGTGGCAGATTGACCCCATTCATCAGGCTGCCACAAAATAAATCAAGCAGGATAGCCAGTGATGCCAATGTGGTTATTCCCAATGCAGTGCTCACAGGAGTTTTTTTGGGATCTCCTGGAGTCTGCAAAGGAAATCCAGCTTTTCAAAATGTGCTGAGCTGCACACAGAGCTGTGTGTACCCAAAAAGTGCTTATCAAAATGAGACCAAGGTCCCTCAAAGACATTGCCTACTTAGAAATTCATTTAGAGTCATGAAAGGCCTCTGCTTTCCAATGGTATATCCTGATGACATTTCCTTTCTCCTGTTCATGTCTCCCGTAAGTATGCTACATCTAAGGGACTTGGCAAGAAAAAGCAAGAGAGGAACCCATGTAAGGGAAGACTTTTTTTTTTACCCCTTAAGGTTTCTGGCCAGAAAAGAATTGAAAAGCTATCAAAATATTTATTTTATACATTCTATGTAGGCATATATATGTGTAACACTTCATACAAGTGTATGGGCATAAATATGTACATATAAAAATACAAAATCATGTCATCTAAATATACTTATAACATAGAATCATTTAGGTTGGAAAAGACCTCTAAGATAATCAAGTTCAGCCATTAACCCAACACTGTCAAGTTCACCATCAGACCATGTCTCCAGGTGTCACCTCCTTGTATTCTTTGAACACTTCCAGGGATGGGAACTCAACCACTTCCCTGGGCAACCTATTCCAATGCCTGATCACCTTTTCAGTGAAGTTCTTCCTCATAACCTCCAGATTTGTCAGGCACAATTTGCCCTTAATGAAGCCATCCTGGCTGTGTTGGATCATCTCCTTGTCTTGCATGTGAGCATGTCATCCATGCACATCTGTGTATGTTCCTTTTGAGGTGTCCGCTGTTAATTTGGTCCTTTTCTACAAGACTGCACAGTTCTGCTTGTCTCTGATTGGAATAATTTCAGGGTTTTCTCATGTTGATCAAAACACCACAAAGTATAGAATTTCCTTGTTTAGGCGCTGTGGTCCAGATTGTTGTAATGAAAAGGATGAGCTATTTGAAAACCCTTAGATAAGAAACCTGTAATAGGCAATTTTAGCACAAAATAGCACTTTTTGCTTCTGATTCCACAGCAAAGTTGTGTTCAGCAAATTGGGCTCAGTACTTCACTGAAGGAGAAAAATGGAAACCCTGACGGCCTTTTTAAAGATCCTTGCAATGGTTTTGACAAGAATAGTTGTGAGAATCTCACCCTCCTGGCTGGATTCCTGTGCTGTGCCTGTCAAAGTGACCTTCCTTACAGTCTTCAGTCTGGATAATGCTGAAGTAGTTCTGGTATCTAACACAACTGTTTCAGGCCTGCTTTCCTCTGCTCTTAGAGCTTTGGCTTTTCAATGGGGATGAAGTAACTCTGGAATTCATGCAGTTTATTTAGCATTTTAAAATATTTGACTGAAAATTCGACCTTATTACTAATTGATTTTAAAGTAGTTTATGAAATAAATAAGGAGCACATCTGTAAAATCTGTGACTGATATTTTCACTCACTCATCCTATGTTTTCCCATCTTGAGGCCTTATTTTATTCTTCCCAGGGTGAGTCATACCCATATAGCATCTTCTTCTTTTTATTTTTTTTCCCATATTCACTGTCAACTTTATATTGTGAAGAAAAAAAATGTTTATACATTTGAAGGAATGGGTTAAGCAGTACATTGCAAAGCTATTGTGTGCTGCAGGAAAAAATGTGTGTCTGCTGGGAATTGGAGAAATCCAGATCTGAGGATCTCTGATGGCAATTAAGAGCAGCTCTGCCTGGCTTTTATTTCAGCTGATGATTAGGAGTTTTTAGTGGCAAAATTGTTTCAAAAGCTGATGGTCCTTACATACATGACTGTGAACTATATTCCCTTTAGGGAGAGTTCTGCCTCTGTGTTTCCTACAAAAATATTCTTCTCAAGAGGCCAACAGGCTGCCTGGGACTCTGATCTCCAGCCCTCAGAAAGTAATTGGCATTAGACCGAGTTAATGCTCTGTTGTCATTGTGCCAGATGCTGCAGGAAATGATTCAGCAGGTCCAGTCTTTTCCTCTGGCTTGTTAATGGATCAGAGTTCTTTAACTCAGAGCTTCAGAGGGTTTTTTCCCCTTAATGAAATGTGAAACTTTAGCCCTTCATGTTTTTCTTTCTTAAAGGATGATGTGAAACACCTTTAAAAAGGCTGGTTATCTGTGGCAGCCGTAACTTTGAAATGTAACTCAGAACAGCATCTAGGTCCATTAGTGCTCATCTTTTCCCAGCAAATAAACTATGTTATCATCTTTTTAGGGTGAGAAAACTTCTCCATCAGAATCAAAGAAACAGAAAGAACTGCAACCATATGATTTCCTGCTGTAATTTGCATTGTAAGGAGGATCTAAAAAATTGGCCTAAGTCTGTTCAAGAACAATAGCTATGCCTTCATTCTTGTGACATTATTTTTTAGGTTGTGTCGTCTTATTATTTATAACCCTATGTGGCCATGTAGAAATTGCACTATGTGTTATCGTTTTCACTTATATTCCCCCTTCATAAGCAATAGCACAATATCCCTATTACTTATCATAAACTTGAACTTTATGTTCTCAATGTATTGAATTCTTCTTTAATCTCAAAGATGGTTTCTTTTTAACAAGAGAAAAAACATCCTAAGGTTTACAGCTACATAAATAGTTCATCCTGGGGAGAAAATTACATAATTCACAACTTCTTCCGGTGAATAAAGGGAATTACCCATGGGGGTTAGATCGCTTAATTAATGGGGCATCTTTTTTATGAAAGTCACAATATAGAGGTAAATAATGATCAATCTGGATTCCGATGTGAGAAGCAAGCGATCTCAGTCCCATCTGTAATGCTATATTCTAAGGTACAGCAATAATCAATCATTAATTCCATTTGTAGAGTGACCCAATCTACACACATTACAAAGAAATTGATTTGGATTGAAATATGGTACTTCTTTTCACAGCTTTTTTCCCCCCTGAATTGCAAATATTAATGCATCTGACACAAATTGAATGCATTAATGGAGAATTTATTATTTGGAATTTTCCAGGGCATTGGAGAAAGATGTTAGGCACATTTATTATGCTATCTTGATGCTTGTGTAATGCAAGTTATAACTAAACGCTAAATGCTGGAAAGTCCAGGATAAACAGGAAGTTTATCCTGTAAATAGATAAAATGGGAAAGCAGTTGCTACTTAGGCAGAGGATTCCGAGACACTGAGAAAAATAGCAAAATAAGTATTTGATCCTGCAATCTTGCCTATGTGCGCATAGTATAATCTCCAAGTCTAAAAAGAAAGACATTGTAAGTGAAGAGGTACTTTAAACTGTTAGAGGGACATTGAAATGCTCTAAGGCCCTTCTGTAATATGACTTCAATGTAGTACAGAGCTTTTATAAAGCTCTAAGTATTATATTTCTGTGATTCCACTTTATTTAGGCTATTTCTTGACAGCCACTGAAATCTGTGACAAGCTGGATCCTAAACACTGAAAATAGTAAAATTAAAAAGACCAGACTGTTTATGCTCTGAATTATAAATATAGATAGTAAAGAGTGGCATTTTACATACTCTTCAGTTTTAATAACCCTCGGAGCAGTTAGTAAAAGTGAAAGACAGAACATGATGGTTATCTGCTGAGCGTTCTTTTAATTTTGCAGTGTGCAAATAGCTTTTGGTGTGAAGATATGATGCTGAAGGAAGTAAGATAATGGAAGAATCTTTAAATTGCATTATGTCACTCATACAGGCCTGCTAACATCAGCCATGAGCAAGGAGAGGATAGCAACATGAAAGAGAGTCTGTGTGATTACAGCTTAATTCAATTGTTGGTTAATTAAATCAAAGCATCAGGAGGAAAAATCATTTGGATTAAAAAACGAATATAGCTTCCATCCTTTATTTGATTTGTTGTAGGAAGGAATAAATGGGGTAATTGAATTTCAGTGGCATAAGAAAGTTTCAGTAATTCTTTCAGAAATGAGGAGACCTCAGATGTGAATGAGATAGCAGGAGAAAGCCCAGGGCACACCCACGAACATGAGAGATGACTGCACATAAGCACTGAGCTATTTAGGGAATGTTATTGACATTTAAAATACTCTGGTGTGCTGTGGGAGCTGTGATATGAACCCTCTGGTCATGTGGGTAGTCATTTCCACTACTTATTTCAGAATAAACAATGGGAAGAGCTTTGGCAGAAGGAAGAGGGTAGGCTTTGTTTCCTGGGCTCTGCTTTACTCCTGTTTATTTCTAGGCTATCATGAAATGTCAGCAGAATTTTTACAGATCCCATCGCTGAAGTGCTTGTTACTATCTGTGAGGTGGGGAGTTTCTCTTTGTAAGTGTTAAGTGATGTGGAAAAGCAGGCTAGGATGGTGGCCCTCTCACATGGTAGGAATGGGGACTGTATAACTACCCACGAAATAAACATTTGTATAGATACCAAAATAGTAAGTCTTCATTAATGTAGCTCCCTTTGGCCATTACACAGATAATTTTCTCAGCTCATCTTAAAAGCTCTACATTTATGCTGAAGTCAAAAGCAGTTTCAAGTGTTGTGTTGATTTTGTCTGGGTACTTTTACATGATTGACAAGTATTAAAGATGAAAATGTTTCTGTGAGTGCTTAAATAATAACATTTTTTTTAATGTCAAATATGGAAATTTTTTCTGTTAAAGCATAATTGTTAAGAAGATACCTTCTTTGAAGGGAGGGGAATATAGAAATACTGGCTTTGACAATGTCCCAGGTAGCTTTGCCCCACACCTTTGTGAAGCCCCAAATATCATCTGGTAGATTTAAGAGTGCCTGTGCCATACCTACAAACCCATTTCTTTTCATTGGTATTGTATATGTGCAAAGAAGTCAGTTTGCCTATTAATCTGCCCCTTTCTTCCTTTTTTTCCCCTTTCGTTTGTATGTCCTTTAGAACCACTTCCTGTGAGCAATGTTTCTATCTATGATTACAAACCATCTCCAGAAACAGGAGTGTTGTTTGAAATTCAGTACCCAGAGAAGTACAATGTTTTCACCAGGGTAAATATAAGCTATTGGGAAGGAAAAGACTACCGAACAATGCTGTACAAAGGTAGGAGGAAACTGTTTCACCAAACTTTGATACTAACTCTGCTGGAAACATTTTAAACAGCGGCCTTAGATGGGGTTTTGACATGTATTTATATAATGATTTGTATTTCTGGTAATGTGCTTATATAATAGCTTTTATATCATGAAGTAAGAGATGGGTCTTTAAATTGAGATGGTTGGGATTTTTAAATTGCTAGAATCCTAGTTCTAGTGATGTCCCCTTTCTTTTGGATTTTGGAGGAGGACTTGGTGGTCTGGATTTTTGTATTCAGTCTGAAATCAGCCTGGGAAATCATCCCCAGTCACTGGTGCTTCTGTGTCAGTTCAAAGCAATACAAAAGCTCCCAGTCTCTTCCCCCTGGCCAGTGTTTCCTCTTTGGTCTGTAGCTGATAGGAAAGCTCTGGGATGTCCCAGAGGAGGGAAACCCATTCAATAAACCTGATTCTTGGCAGAGAATCAAGGCTGGTGGTTCTGTATCACCATGCAGTGACACAGTACTGGGCTGTAGAGTACATTAGAGCAGCATTCAGTGTTGTCCCTGAGCTAATAAACCCTGCGGCATAATAGAAATTTCAATGTTCTTTAAATAATCTAATCAGAGGCAATCAATCTAACAGTCTAGACAGTCAGCCTAAGCGAATAACCAACCTAACCACCTACCTGAATGATCTAAACAAGAGCAAATTCTGCTTTCTTTTTCATTTGTTCATAACTGAACCCTTTCATCTATTTGGTTATAACTTTTGCCCTGCAGTATAGCTTAAGAACAGCATCTGTCTCAGAGATATAAATGGGACTAAAAATGTCCTGTGGGAAGCACCCTAAGAGGTGAGGAAGGCTCCCACATGCCTAATGGTTTAACATCCCATAGTGGCAATAATGCCTTTGGGCAATTCAGTAGGTGCTGAAATGACTTTTAGCCACCGAATTTAGGATCCCAGAATAGAAGACTGGTCACTGGAAACTCTCTTTAAAATCAGCAGAGGAAGAGATACACACCTCCAGAAGAAGGTCAGGGAATTGGTGAGTCTCTTTGCTTCAATACAAAGTGGGGCTAGAAATCCCATTTTCAGTGCTGTAAAGTGCCAGAAGTTAGGAAGGGTAAAGTCTGGATCATAGCAGAAAACATAGGTGACCTCTTTGCAGAGAACAAAAGGGACACTAGCAGTAATTTTTTATCTTCTACAGCTAATAGATGACTCGGGGGGCTGTAACACTAAATCTGCTGATAAATAAAAGAGTCAGCCTAAATTAGGAGATTCACTAATCAGCTTGCACACTCCTTCCCACAGCCTGATAGCCCTAAGCAAGTTCTCTTCAGCCCTCACATGTGGTGGATGTGAGCTGAGCCCCTTGGTTGTTGTTCCTTTGAACATCTCCCACAAATGCTGTGCCTCAGTCAGCAAAAGACCGGAGAGGCTTTTGCGTGCAGCAGTTAAAGGTCTGCAGGAGCTGTCAGATGCTCTTTGAGATATCCACTGACATTTGGAGCAGGTTTCCAGGTTCAGTTCCCTTGCCAGTGAAAAGCAGCTCACGTTTCTTGTGCTGGGCCTTTGGTTTGTTTTTGGGGTTTTTTTGTTTTGGTTTTTTTTTTTTTCCCCTTTCTTTTTTCTGGTAGGAAAGTGGTTTTGACAGCCAGGAAAAGTGTTGACAAACTGAATTATTACAATTTCATATCTTAGAGCAGGCTGAAAAATGTTTAAACATCTAAAACATTGCCCATTCACCATGTGCAGTCACATTATCAGAAAGTGAACATTCTCTCTTTTGTTTTTTTTTTTTTTTTTCTCCTTTTTCCTTTCTTTTCTCTTCAAACCTTCTGCAGATTTCTTTAAAGGTAAAACAGTTTTCAACCACTGGCTACCAGGCATATGCTACAGTAACATCACATTTCAGTTGGTATCAGAAGCAACCTTCAACAAGAGCACACTTGTGGAATACAGCGGGGTCCAGCATGAGCCCAAACAGCACAGAACAGGTGAAGAAAATTCTTACACACCATTTCTTCCAAGTCTGTATTGCTGCTTCTCTTGCTGCTGTGGGGAGGGGATTGACCCCACAGAGAGCAGGGTCTGTGTGGGAGCAGTCCTGGGAGCATGGGAAGGGGACGTTGTGGCTGTTCCATAGGCTTATGTGACCAAGCAGTGCAGAGGGAAATTTGTGTGAGAGTGTTTGTCTTGGTTTGGGAAGACAGGTATCTGCCAGGTAATAAAAAAAAAAACAACTGCAGTTTCCTTTGGGATGGAGAGTGTAACCCCCCCCCCTTTTTTTTTTTCTTTTTCAATTATAAATTACAATCAGAGGCTCTTAGGCAAAGATTTGGGAAATAGGAATAGCAGTTCTTTACTAGTATGTATTACAAAGCAAACAAACACAAAAAAACCCCAAAAAACCACCAAACAACTACAGCATTAATAACAAACGAAAACAGTACCAAGAACCTTGAGGGCTTTGTTTCACAAAACCCAGGGCAGTTTGGTTTCGGTGCCCCTGCAGGATCCTCAGAGCACCAAGCTGAAACAGTGGAAAAGTCCCGGGCCGGTAGCTGGGATGGCAGTGTACCCCAGCAGGCAGGGGCAGGATGTCCCGGCAGTGCAGGTGGTGCAGGGTCACACTGTAGCAAGAGGAGCAGTGCTGAAGAAGCCGAAGGCGAGGCAGTGCCTGGCCCAGCTCCCGCGGGTGACAGAGAAAACTACGGATTCAGGCCGAACCGGTGATAGTAGATTTCCCAGGATGGATCCCTTTGGCCACAGTGAAAGTCTTCCAGCCAGCAACAGCCGTTCTCTCTCTCCCTGAACGCTGGAAAAAGAAGAGCCCACAGCTGCCTCAAGCTCTGTCTTTTACCTGCGTTATCTCCCCCTTCCACCTTTGTCCACCTCTTTGTTTCGGTTAAGTACTCTCAAGTATCCAACACTTGGTCCCCTTGGTAACTTATGGGGAAAAAATTCTTTAGAGAAAGAAGGAACAAACCTAACCCCCAACAGTGTTTCTCTTATAAAGCTTGCTTCTTAGAAAATAACTTTTGCTTCACATGAGATATCCTAGGCCTCATGCTAGGAATTAATTTTTAAGCCACAGGAATAGCTGCACTGAGCAGACTATTGATCTATCTCTGTTGGTCTGTCTCCTTGTGCAGTGAATCATAGCTGAACTGCTCAAGAGGACCTTCCTCATTGTGCATTTTTCCATCATGGAGAAGAATGTCATAGTTGCCCGACTTGGCGGCCAGTTTGTGCCCTGAAGCATGAACTTTTAATTTCCAAGATGACAATGTTGCAAAGGCTGAAAATTGCATTTGTTCAGGGTCCAGAACTAATTTAATTTGACCCTGGGACGGTGCCCAAAACTTTTTCGTTAATCTCTTGGACCGAAGACATTTATCAGGGTCCAAAGTGAAATGAACCAGCGATAAAATCAAAAGGCCAAATCTTCAGATGGATACACTGATGTTGGTCCATTGCCTTGGACAGAACACAGCCAATTGATGCCAGCTGAGTTCTGTCCTGAAGATCCTAAATATAGTTGTTGAGATATTGAACCATAACCATCAGGATCATGGAGGTTAATTTGTGGGGTTTTTGTTGTTTGTTTTTTTTTTTCCTGCTGCCCTCCCATCCCTCATTTTTCACATGAACTGCAATGAAAATGTAGAGTCTGCTTTTCTGTTAGTGACTGTGACTGGGATGGGAGTTGAACAAATTAGTGTGCTGTAAAGTGCCAGCTTTAGAAGTGCCAGGCAAAATTATTTGCAGAGGCTACTCACACTTAGAGGGTGTAAGGAGAGGAAGACAAGCAATTACAGTGAGACAGATAAAATGCTGTGTGTTCACCTCCTGGCATCAGCTGAAGTAACTTCTTTGCGTGCCAGAATCTTGTCTTGTGGAGATTCAAATCTTAAGATCAAGCTTTCACAAATATTAAAATTTAAACTGATGTTTAATGCTCGTGAAAAGGTAGCTGCTAAAAGCATATGAAAAGCCCTACAGCAATGTGAAGGTTATTTTTTAAAATAGGAGCTATGCCATATATTAGTTTTGCATATATATTTCAATTAATTTCTACAGAGGTGGGTTTTTTTTCCGTGATTGAGCTCTTCCTGGAAGACACAATAAAATAAATATAGATTCACTGTTAAAAATCCACACTAGAGTAGCTTTGCTGTTATAATAGCACTGAAGTTTGATTCACTGGGACTTCACATCTACTTTACTTCCTGACATTCTTTAATTGTGATTATGCTGTGAATTTATACTCATCTTGATCCCACTAGAATCACTTCTGGTATATCTATAAGAATATGTAAGAGAAGGGATGATCTTAGAAAGGGCAAGTTATTTCGAGCAGTCCCTAGAAGAATGGTATTTCTCTGGGGGGTTAAAACATTTAAAGGTGCACAGAACATACCAATTAAAAGACTATCCCTTGCCTCTCTTTTAGTTCCTTACCCACCTCGAAACATTTCTGTCCAGATCATACCAATCAACAGAAACAACTGGGAAGAGCACAGTGGGAATTTCGCAGAGGAATCCTTCATGGGACCGCAAGAAATCATAAGGAAAGAGAAAGTCAGCCACACCTCTGATAGCCCCACTGCAATCCCAGCAGCAAACACGTCTGCAGCCTGGCTGGATGACCCCTCCAACAGCACCGAGTACGAAACCACCTTGCAGCCATCCTGGTGGTCCAACGAGGCTGAGTCATCTGAGGGGGAAGAGGAGTTTGTCAGTGCAGTTTCCAGTGCTTATGAGGCCAGTGATGCCAACACTGGGTCTGGCAGACCCACAGCAGAACCCCCTCCCTTCCTTCCTGTGCAGATGGTGCTGACCTGGCTGCCCCCAAAGCCTCCGACTGCCTTTGATGGTTTCCACATCAATATTGAACGGGAAGGTAAAGCAGAGCCTCAGGCCCCTCTCATTCTTTTCTAAAATTCCATTGGTGGTTGTCTCCTCTATAAATTGTTAATTATCTAATACTGTGTTGGAACCCTGGTCACTGAGACTTTTAGACTTTCTGTGCTGACAAGCACTAACCCCTCCCCCCCCCAAAAAAAAACCCCACTACATTTAACCTGAGTCTGTAGAGAAATCTTCCAAAATTGAATGATAAAACTGAAATTATAAGTGTATAGTTTAAATAGAAGGGTGTAATATCACACAGTGGGAAACTTGGAGTTTAAAGTTTTAAAATATAGTGGTTTTTTAATATATATTTATATATATATAACAAAATAGAAGTTTTAAAAAAGAAACTAGTCCTTTTTCACCTTCTTCTTCATAAATCTAAGTAGTATTTTACAATTAAATAGAAAAGTCCACATTACTGACCACAAGTAGTTAGTTATTGACTTACAAGTAAAACTTAATTTATTTATCATTCTTTAATTAGACTGTTTATCCTTTAAAAACCTTATAAAAAGAGAGATACAACTCCATTTTTGGTTGGTAATTTAAAGTGCTATAGAACTCTGGGTTTGTAAAACTGTAATATAGATAAGAATTAATAAACATCTAAGTCCCAACAAAAAGTGCCATCTTGTGCATTTAATCCCAACCCTAACAAAAAGAAGATAAAACACAACACTACTGTGCTTCAGAGGGCTTTGTTAGATCCCATGTACTTCTTGAGTTTTTGCATTGAGTGGCATCTACTTCTGCCTGGGCAACATAAAAGTAAGGGAAGGAGGAGTAAATTTTCAGTTCTCTTTTGTTAAATGGGATTTGAACTGTTGTGCATGTTGCCACACGGTTTGAATGCAGTCCTTTCGGATACCTTTTAATCCCACAGCTGAAACAAGATTAGAGTTTCTGATGTAAATAATCTTCTTGCTGGCTGGGACATTTCAAACTACAATTAATCCACACTCTTTTTCCCCTCCCTGATTTAGAGAACTCCACAGAATTTTTGACTGTGAGTGAGGACACTCACAAATTTGTTGCTGAACTGAAAGAACCAGGAAAATATAAGTTGTCTGTAACAACATTTAGCTCCTCTGGCTCTTGTCAAGTTCGGGGAAGTCAATCAGCAAAAACACTTAGCTTTTACATCAGTAAGTATCTCATTAAACTCTTCTTTTTCTCCCTGAACAACATAGCTGTAATGTACAGAGTTTGGCCACTGTGGCATTTCTGGCATCTGCTGATGGATCACAAAGGCCTGGCCCTCTGGAATTCCCTGTGCCAGAGAAGGAAATATAGTCCAAAAATGTTAATATATTGCAACCTGCCTAGATGGGCCTTCATTGTGCCATCTTGGCAGTCTTAAGAACTGAAAGCAAATGATGAGATGGAGTCATTGTCAGTGTTCAGAAGTGAAAGGAGTTTCCCTTTTGCATCTCTCAGAGTGAGGATTTAATTCCAAGAATTAATTTGGTGGTTATAGAGAGCCTTGGAAATATTTAACTTTTTTACTCCTGGAGTATGGACTGTGTTAGGGATGAAGGGCAGCACAGGCTGAGAGTGTGGGAATTGCACAATTAAACACTGAACTCTGAAATTGCATGGTCTCTGAGAGAACACAGAGCAAATTACAGTAGATGAAGTGGTTCAGCCTGCTAAATTTGAAGGAGAAAAAGTAATTTATTATTTCCCTGTAGAACCCCAGAGTTTCTTAACTGGAGATTCAGTAAAAGACAAAGTAATAATACACTATTGTGTAAACTAATACCATGACTGACAATTAGATCAGCAAGTGAGACAGGTGTTGGTGAATTCTGATCATTATCCTTCTAATGGCTGTGGTCACCTTTGTACCTTTTTCTGCAAAAGGAAATAGATATACTCTACAGAATGCCCATAGAATGAGACAGGGGAATACTTGCAGCACTGCACAATTTTGCATGTGGAAAGATAATGTCTTCCCAAACCATGTGCCATGAGTTGAAACAGTATCTCCCTGCTAGGGCCTTAGAATTCTCTGGAAAGGACAGGGACCGATGCAGAGGGCAGGTTTTGGATTGCCATGCAGTTGTGAGCACTCAGAAAAATGGAAGGCGACTTTTGGTAATACCCATATAAAAGCTGAAGCTGGGTAAAGACTTCCTCTCTCTCCCCCTGTCTGGCGAGCAGGTAACACATGGGTTGGCTGAGGGAAGCCTGGCTTAAGCCCTGGCTGTGCCGCCCACAGAGGAGGCAGGGCTGCAGCTCGGCAGGGCCGGCCTTGTGTCTGGGGCCGCCATGGCGGGAATTGGGGCAGGTCATGGCAGGAACATGCCCCGGCCCCCATGGCTGCCAGCACACCTGGCCCAGGGAGAAGATGGGATTTCCTCCCCCCACTCTACGCTGGGCCTTACAGAGCAGCTGCGAGCGGCTGGTGCCATCAGATCAAGGGATGGAAGGCAAGGTATCCATCAGCCTCCCCCCTCACCAGCATGGCTTTGAAACATCTGCCCTGGCAGAGATCACCAGCCCACCGCAGGCCTGGGCAAGGTTTAAGTCTTTCCTGATACAAATTGAGACTTAAACTCTAATCCTTCTCAGAGATGAAAGAAAAGACCAAATTGGAGACATGTAAGGGGACAGTATGGAGATCTCAAAGTCAGTAAAGGAAGAGTGACTTTTAAGTTGTAGAGATGATGAGTTGCCTTGGTTCTAGGCTGAAAATCTCCTATGGATTATGGTAACAGTATAATCTTTTAAATCTTGAACAATATAAGTTGGGGAGATGATTTGTGGGTTTGAGCAAAGGTATCTGTGATGAATATTTTTGTGACCCCCATGAGAGCTTGAACAGAGAGAGAGAGATGAGAAGAAGCCCTCTGCCAGTGAAGAAGTGAGAAGACCATCTCTGTTCCCTGAGTTGAAAAAAGATCCTTTGTTTTTTGAAACAGCTTATTTTTAAAAGGTACCATCCCAATTTATGAAATCCACAGCCCATAGATAGTCATGGGAAAGGCTACATGATATGGGAAGTTCCACAAATGCAGATTTTCCTGGGTGGGCTGCTTTTGTGTGAAAGTTACAAAAAAAAACCCCAGGAGTGACTTTTCTCTCTCAAAGACTGAATGAAAGACTGTTTTACAAGTGGTACTGACCTGGAGTTCTGAGTTTTGCCTCTTTACATTGTTTGTAGAAAATGAACAGTTTGTAGTGAAAGGGTTGGTTTTAGAAATTGTGGGGTTTTTTTCTTTTCTTATTTTCTTCTTTTAGTGTATGTTAATAAAATCTATTTGTTTTTACTTCTAAGTTGAACCTGCTTTTGCCTTCTTCTCCCAAAGTCCTATCTCCTAGTTAGCAAACAAATTCAGCAAATGTAAAACCTCCACATAAATCATGCCGTGACTCGGATGAGCAAACCTAAACCATAACACCATGAATGCTGCAACAAATCACAGTGGCCCAAGCTGGCAGAAAAAAATCATATTAAAAGGAAATGTAGTCAAGTACTTCAGTACATTAGGAATAAAAATTGTTCCTTTAGTAGCTCATAACATTTACAAGTACTAAATATTTAGACTTGAATTCATCATAATGCTGGACTGCATGTAGCAATTCCACAATTGCTCCCTATTTATACAACTTTATAGCTGAAAGAAACAATAATCGGAAAACAGCACATCAGAGGGAGAGAGAGAGCGAGGCTCTGCTGTTGTAATTTCACTGTCTCCTGTTTTTCATTAGGAATAGTTAGACAGCTTAGTTATATGATAAGCATTGAAGTAGATAAAGATATGTGTAGCAATGCTATTAGTACCAAATGTTGCTCCATTTTGTAAGGTGTGACATATTTTATTTTCCTTAAGCAGTATTTAATGCAGTGTCCTCCATGAAGTGTGCAAACTGTGGACCTGAGAGAGAAATGAGGACATGTTAATTCAAAGTATAGGGGCGTGGTGGCCAGATTAAGGATGAACCTTAATCTCATTGTAGAAAAAGTATTAAGGTGTTTCAGGAAGGCAATGATATTTTAATTTTACAAGTAACACATAAGAACCTTTGGGTTTTTGGGTTTTGTCAGCTAGTTTTGCAGCCTCTTACAACAAAATAAGGTTTCTTGGCAGTTGTCTTATTTATTTGGTCAAATGCAAGTCCTCAGTATTTCAGATCGATTTTATATGTATTTCTGGTAGAATGCCAAATTGGAGAAATGAGCAAATACTCTTAGGTTGAAATTGCTTTTCCATTCCTCTTTCTGAGTCTGATCAAACAGGCTTTTTTTGTGGGGACTATGACTCTGCGTCATGACATGAGATATTTCTGCTCCCTTAATGCCAGTCTGAAACAGTTTCTAAACAGTGAGCGCTGCATGTACATCCTATGTCTCCAGAGAATAATGATCAAATTCCTCTTTTTTACCTGTGTGGGTGGGGGTCTGTGGCAGTGAATAAATTTTGCCCACAGTGTCAGTCTTATCTTTTCCTAATAATGTTGGGTTGGTGAATCATCCTGTCAAATTACTGGCTTGTGTTAAATATTTTTGTTACATCCAGATAGGAGTCAAATCTTATAGGCTGATCTTAAACCACATTCTTGCTCTGTCATGTGTTTTATTTTATCAATAAATGTAAATTGCCATTAGAGTTGTACAGAGGAAGATTGTCAAGGACAGAGTGATCACAAGTATTGCTTAAAAGTGACAAGAAAAATGGGCTATTTTCAGGAAAAACAAAATTTTGACCAAGTCTAGCTGAAGTTACTTTTCAAACTGTTCTTTGATCTATATTTTAAGCTGTGTTCTCAACCAAGTGCTCCAAAAATTCTGGTGAAGAATGAGATTCTTCACTGTGGTGACCTCTGTGAACTTGATTTTCATGCTTTGAGGCTGTGGTGCATTTGGAGGGTGTGTTAGCATGTGGAGAAGCAAAAAAATCTGTGTGCTTATCCTTTAATATTGGTCAATGATCTGTACATTATTGGCTGTCAGTGCTTTTTAAGCATTCCCTTGGAGCAAATCTGATCCTGCTGGGTGGTTTCTGGTAAGCATGCAGAGAACACTCCAATCTGAATTTACAGTCAGTCACGTTTCTCTTGTTATGGGCTGTGCTGCAGGTGAAACAGCCCCTGGCTCAGGCTGCTTCCCAGAGGCCGTCACCTCTGCTGCCTGTGGGTGGACAGCTGCCAGTCCAGCCTCCCTCACCAATAATTCCCTGAAAGAAGGGTGTTTTAACATGTGTGCCTCGAATGTGTGAAAAACAAGATACGCTTTCCTGGAAAAATTTAAAAAGTTTAATAAGAAGACAATAGGAGATATAAATAAAGAAAAGTGTTAAAAATGGCCCTTGGAGGTTCCCTTTAAATACTTTTCCTATTTCATTAGCCTGGTCCATATTTATATATCGTTATGCATATTCATGTTTTTCTAGGAACTGTTTAGCTTGGCCACTCCTTGGGCCCACTTTGTTTAGAGCATGCAGGTTTCTTGGCTGTGGTTTTATTATCACCTTCAATTTGGGCCTTGCTCCATACTTTCTTCAGATGGCAGATGCTAATAGTTAGCATATCAATAGCAAGGTCTTCATCACAGGTTCACTGGATGTTATCCTGACCAAACAGACAGTTCACTCATAATTATACTACCTACCACTACAACCCTGTCTAAGTTTTTATTAATAGCAGAAATAAAAATAAAGTTATTTTGACATTATACATATAAGCATTCATCTTAATATTTGCAAAAGCCAAGTTTATAATACTATATTTATAACAAATGGATAGAGTGGCTTGCTCACCTGTGCTTTTTGGGCCATGTTCCAGGCCCCACAGGTGAGTGGATAGAGGAGCTCACTGAGAAGCCCCAGCATGTGACTGTGACGGTGCTGAGCTCCACGACTGCCCTAACATCCTGGACGGCGTCCCATGAGAGCAGTGGCAACAGCACCATCGTGTCTGTGCTCTCCCTCACCTGCCAGAAGCAAAAGGAAAGTCAAAGGCTTGAGAAGCACTACTGCACTGAGGTAAGGAGCTGGAGCATTTTCCAATCCAGTAAGAAGTCATGCTGCTGTTTAGAACCTGTGCGCCCCCAGGGCTCTCTCAGGCTGCAGCCCTAAGGGAGGGATGTGGCTGGTGCAGAGTGGAGGGGAGAGCACAGCAGTCAGGAATGAGAATGGGATTGTTAAAATGGGATTGTTAAATTTCTGCTGGACTTGCTGTGACTTCACTCAGGCATGTGCTGCAATGCATTTGTAATAAGCAAAGTGCTCACGTACATCGTTATCATCAAAGTAGCATGAATTATTTCTTAGCTATCCCACATTTGAATACAGAACCTGACTGTAAATTTTCTGGAAGTTTTGAGATGATCAGAAGCCAGCTTTTATTTTCATCCATAGAAAAAGGTGTCAGCACTGGGAAACAGATAGCAATTCAGACCACCCGTGATTTGTATGGAGAAGTCCTTTAGTTTATGGGATATGTTTATAATCATCAAGAGTCCTGAACCCCAAAACTTGACAGTTTTTTGTTACTTGAAACCCTTAGTGAGTTCAACCCCACATCAGACTTTGTGCCCATGATAGGTCAGTGGCACCTGGCTTCAATTAGAAAGATTTCAGTCCACATCTCAGTAACCTCAGCAAGATGCTGATACAGCCTTTTTCTGAGCAGGGCCATGACTTCTGTCTGGCTCCCTAAATGTGTGTGATGGAGGAGTCTGCAAAGGACTGCAGTGTTGCCCTGCTGCACCCTCAGCCCACCCAGGGGACTGCTGGCACTCCCTGAAAATCATCTCCTTCAACTTCGTGATCAGTCCTGCAAGTTAATTAGTACAGAGAATTTGCAAGCCTTAAAATGCCATTTAAAATTAATTTCTATAGGAATTTTGAGTTTTAGTTCAAGAATGGCTGTGAACTTTAATGTTTGTGACAATTTCAGAATTGGTTTTCAGAATCAGCTTGTTATCTTATTGTTACTTGTATTTCTTAAAAGTGCAATCATTTAAATGAGAAGCAAAGTACAGTTGGTGATTATGAACACAGATCACAAACATAGGCATTTATGATTTCTGTAAATACTCCAGGATTCATCTACAAACTCAAAAACAAGTACCTTAAGTTAATCTGTGAGTAAACAAGATATCTATAAATGTGTAGTGCATGTAGGTTGAAAGGTATAAATACAGTTATTTGTTTCTTTCTGTCATTATCTATATTTGTATGAAATTTTATCAACTTACTATACCTGGAATTGTTATTAGCTGTTCCTTTGACTTCCCCATGATGAGCTGAAAAGAGCAAAATTCAGTGCAGAGTTCTATCCATTTCTAACATGGTGAATGATTTAAGAGTGATTTAGCTTTCCAGAGCAGCTGGTAATGACAAATTCTGTTCCTCACTAAATCTGTGCTTGGCACTGATACATTCATGTGCATTGCAATAAACCACCAGTGCAGAGGTGGCTGTGATACAGACTTGGGGAAGGCTGTGAAGAAAATATTGGTAGGAAATACCAGCCTGCAGCTCTAGAAAGGATGTGTGAAGGCTTTTCCTCAAAGCTGCTCTGTGCATTTGCTCTTTGCGGAGTCTTCAGGAGATGTGCCTCTTTGTGTGGTATCAGACCAGGAATCACTTGGAGAGGAATTCTGCCTCTAGCTCTGACTGAAAGAAACCCTGGTGTGGCACAGCAGAAATTTTAACGGTGATGTTTTCAAACTGAAAAGAAAAATGACAGTGCCCCATAGTTACAGTTTGTAGTGCTGTGGAGGGGAGGAGACAGGGAATAATTTCCTCTCTAATTTCACTGTGGAGTCACTCAGTGCATGCAGCCAGAAGACAGCTCCCCCAAAATGCTGCCTTCAGCTCACAGAGCTGCATCAATGACAGATGGAAAGCCTTAGGTTCTAACTGAAAACACATGGTCTAGATGCTCCAGCCTGAATAACACCACCTGAAAATGAACAGTGTAGCCTGAATATTTTAATAAACTTTGACAATAAGAGAGAGTGGGTCTGCAGCAAGGTAGCTGACCTTATGCAGTCAGGCAAGTGCAGTTCTCTGAGTCAGATCATTTGTGAAGTCAGTCCTGACCACTTCCACAGTTTGGCCACGTGGGGCTTAATGAATGAAGCTCTTGCTGTCGATGCCAATGTGTTTGGATCCATGCCTTTTGTAACTGAAGTCATTGAAGTACAGTCTCAATATTCTTTTATTAATCAAGTAAATGCTTCATATCTGATGAGTTCCTCTCATCCTAGGTGAATTCAAGCAGCAGCCTCATTGAAAATCTTGTTCCTGGTGCCCAGTACCAAGTTGTGGTTTACCTACGGAAAGGACCATTGGTTGGACCTCCTTCTGATCCTGTCACATTTTCCATTGGTAGCCCCTGAACCTACTGATTGAAATACATTTATTTGTTTTTAGGATGTTTTTCTTTTTAAAATATGTGCAGTACGTTCATTAAGTCCTGTAGGCCATGCCTTGATTTTCTCAAGTGTAAGAGTGGATCTCAGTGTTCTCTGCTTTGGGATTTGGAAATGAGAAGAACCCTCTGAGACTGACACTAATATTTT
Organism: Chamaea fasciata; assembly: GCF_029207755.1. Classification (NCBI taxonomy): domain Eukaryota; kingdom Metazoa; phylum Chordata; class Aves; order Passeriformes; family Sylviidae; genus Chamaea; species Chamaea fasciata. Next base: position 73,548,845 of record NW_027094090.1, on the reverse strand, counting down.
CAAGAATTAGGATTCCACCAGGTCATTTAGGACAGAATTCAGTAACTTTTAGTTTCAGTGTAATTTACTTTGTTAAGATTGCCACTTTAATAAAATATATTAAAGAGAGAGTGAGGGGGAAAAAGAAGGAGATTTAGTGTAGAGAGTTACATTTGCAGAGAAATATTCAACCTCTGTCACCCAGCTTCTCCTTTTGACAAAAAAGTCTGCTCAGTGGGACAGCAGGTAGCTGAAAGTTAGAGATCTTCAATATTTTTAATGCTGCTTCCCCTCTGTGATATAGGGAAGAAAGTGAAACAGAAAAAAATGTTATCCTGTTAAGAATTTAATCTTTAAATGAAAGCCAATATGGGGCCTAGTGATTATGGTGAGAGCCTTATCATTCTAGTCAATCTTCTTATATATTTTCATAAATTTGGTCTGAATAAAAATTTGTAAAGTATGCTGTATTTCAGGAAAGGAATAGTAAGTAAATACTTATATATACTTTAAAGCTAAAATTTCTATCATTGGACAGTTGTTACAAACACTTTTGATCTTCTTTCTCACTGTAACTCAAAAATCTGACAAATTCTACTTTTTTTTTTTGCAAAAGTAAAATCATGTATACCCAAAGTAAATAAGTTCCTTCATTTTCTCCACTTGTGTATGGTCTTACAACCATAAAAGTTTCTTACAAAACTGAAAATGGCAATCAGTTTCTAAATAGAACATCTCATAACTTTATATTATACAGTGGCTGTTTTTATGCAGTAAAACAACAATTGCGTGAGTTTTCATTTCTTAACAGTTTATTGAATATGATACTAAAATAATAGAACTGAAAAACAAATTGTTCTGTGAACTTACCAGTGGTGGCTAACTACGAATGAAACTCAAATAAAATAAAATGCACTTTAAAAAGTATTCCATTCTCCCCACATTTATTCTAAGGCTTATTTTCACAGGGTGAGTATTAGCAGTTTAGAGAAAGCAAAGCAAAGACATTGTAAATGATTTATAAAGGTAAAGGCAATCATGCTAACATGGGCTGAAGTAATCTGGGTACTGGTCTGGGTTCTGACTCAGTGTGCAATAGCTAGGGCTCTGCAACTCTTGCAAATGTTAGCTCTAAGTCCTAATTTAAGTAGCCACAATGAAGTTATGAAGAATAATTGTTTTCCAGACCATACAGCTTGCATAAGTTGACCCTAACGTGACATTCTTCAGATCACTTGACTCTCTCTCAGTGTCACTGTCTGTGAGGCAAGAATAGCAATACTTGAGACAACCTTTGGCTTCCCCAGGGAAGGAGGGCTAGGGATGAAAACATTCCTTTCTCGGAGTGCTCTGGCTTTTGATGCTTTTGTTTTTGAGCATCTTGAAATATCTCCTAAACCTCCTGATTTTCAAAGTAGAATTGAACCCTCCATTTATGAGAAAGCAAGGCGTGTGCTTCATCTGAAGCTAAATAGCCAGCACCAAGTGGTGTGTAGCCACTCCTGAAAAAGTAGTTTTAAACTGGAGAACAAATGCTTAAAATATGGTATTTAACTGCTTGTGTCCAGGAAGTTCTTGGGGTTTAAAGCCATGAAAAAATCAGAAATAGGTAGAACTTGGTTGAGGAAAGGTATCATTTTAAAATAAAGTGCAGCTGATAACACATGCACGTTACTAACCATAAGTTCTGGTTTATAGTGCCCACTGGAATAAAGGATCTGACACTTTACCCTTTGGGACCTACTGCTGTGGTTCTGAGCTGGAACAGACCTTTCCTCGGGGTGTTCAGGAAGTATGTGGTAGAAATGTTTTACTTCAACCCATCAACGATGACCTCAGAATGGACAACCTACTATGAAATAGCAGCAACTGTCTCCTTGACTGCCTCTGTGGTAAAGTGACCATTCCTGCCTTGCTTTCCCATGCCTGGGTGGTCCTGGCACATTGTGACACTCCCTTTCCCAGCCTTTTCCCCGGGAATATGTATATATGCCTTTAAACCTGGCACTTTTTTCCCCAGCAAAACAGAAAAAATGGCCAAGGGTGCTGGAGGCATTTTCTGGTCTAAAGTAAGGCACTGCCAGCTGAACCATGCTAAATTTTAAGCAGAGCAATGATACAGGAGATTGGTCTCCTTTTTTTGTTGTTGTTGTTCAGCAAGTCCAGAGGCAGCTTCAGTTTGTGGGTCAGTTTGTCAGTCAAGGCTTTAAAAGTTCCATCATCTCCTCAGGGGGTGTAGTCCAAAGGTTTATCTACATAATTAATATTGATAGTATGGATTTGGGGCTTGCAGGCTGGTCTTGCAGTGTGCCGTGTGGAAGGCTTAGCTGTGTTTTTTTGTGAAAAAAAAGCCTCCATGTTTCTGAAGCTGCAAAATCTTAGGCCAGGGCTTTATCTAGGTGAACGCTGGTCTCTATGAGAACACAGTCAGACGTGTTCACAGGGTGTCTTTGCAGATGTAAAGTGAAACTTTCCTCCTCTTTTCCATTATTTCCTGGAGAAGGCGAAAAGATTTTACTCAGACTTTGCTGTAGTGTGAGACAGAAAGCAATTCCAGCTGAAATTAGTTGTTCAGAAAGTTATGAGTATGCAAAAAAAGATAGCAATAACTTCTGCTGCTGGTGAGAGCCACAGTGATTTACTGTAATTGATTTGCATAATACCATTTGTGGAGTCATTTTGGCTCCAGCAGCTTTACTGTAATTGGGTATGTGACTATAAATCTAGCACATAAATCTCCAGGGAAATTAAAAACAAAAAATAACTTACCAAACTGGTAATTAATATCTAGTAATCATGACTCAGCACAAATAGATTAATAGCTGAGTGATCTAAGTCATCCAAGAAATAAAGCTATCATGCAGAGTTAATGTGGTTCATTATAAAAGGAGATGATGTCCTTTACTATTGCAAAACCTGCTCAGGGAAGCCAAGTTGGAATTCCTTTGCCTGGATTTCAATCTGAAATGCAACAGGGCTGTATCACAGCTAAAGTGAGCACTTCTTCAAGGATTATTTTAAAGACTAATCCTGAATTAGGAAAAGAATGTTTCCCTTTTCTTCCCTTGTGGCATTTAATGTACAAGTAGGGACTGGTGAACTCTTGTTTGGGTTCTCTGGTGGTGCTCCAGAATCCCTCTGATCCATATGATCTGCTGACACCTCTGAGTGGTGTATTCAGACGTAACCATGAGAAGAATCAAAAATCAATGTCTCCAACAGCATGAAATAATCAAGTTTTGTTTCCTGGAGGGTTAACATTTGATAAGAACCTTTGGAACTGGATTTGTCTTTTCACTCTGTTTAGTTGCTTCATTCATTTTGTGCTCTACATCTTACTTGAAAATTGTCAAAACGATGTTGGTATTCTCAGTATGACACCAGGGGCATGTCAGAAGAAGTCCAAGCATCTTTAAGGTTTTGGTGACAATGTGGATACAACTTCTTCCAAAAATCATGAAGAGAACAGACCACACCACCTATATTTGCATTGCCTTGTAGCATCTGGAGAAAAAAGATCTGTAAAAATAGCAATTTCTACATTGTTGAAGTTGTTCATTATTTTCAGTATGCTTTTATTTTTAATTTTTTAAATATCAAGAGGCTTTTCATTTAAACATGAATATCTTAAATGTTCTGTGCTGTCAGTGGAAGAATTAGAATTTTAACTTAAATATTACACGCATTACTATAATATCAAACACATTACTTTTTATAGTTGATTTATATCTCATTTATATTTACATATATAATTTATGTCTCATAAGTCATTTATGTTTCATTCCTATTCCATTTATAATAAATGATAATAGAAAGTGAAATACACTTGGAAATTTGGGAAAAAATACATCTTTTAAAGTGACAATATCTGAGACAAAAACATTGCTTCTAATTTATCCTAAAGCCCCACTCAATCAAACTAGAAACACCTATATTTTCCAGTTAAATATTTTCCCTTCATCACACTGGAATTGTGATGGAAGATTGCTCTGTGTAAATGGTTGTTTCCACCCTGGAAATCCTTTGAGATCCCCGTGGTGGTCAGAACCTGCCACCAGGTGGATGTGGATGAGCAGCAGAGCCATTCCAACTGTATTTGCTCACCTTGCACAGACTTTTTAGTAAATTGAAAGGCCAAATTTCAGAGATTTCCACTGAAGGAAGGAGTGGGAGCTCAGAAAAATGAGCGTGGGCACTAGGTTTATAAATACTGTTGTGTTTCAGAAGTCCTGCCTCGTGCTGCTGAGTTCTCTCCTGAGCTGCTCTTTGTGTTTTGTCCCTTTACAGAGAATAGCCAACCTGCTGCCTGCTTGGTATTACAATTTCCGGGTCACCATGGTGACCTGGGGGGACCCAGAGCTGAGCTGCTGTGACAGCTCCACCATCAGCTTCATAACAGGTAACCAGCCAGCTGAAAACACTGGGAGTGCTCCTGGGGGCAGAAGCACTGAGAAAGTCTGACCTGGGTGCTGTGTTTCACCTACAGATAGTTGCAAGTTAGGATATTTATCAGCTAAGTGGGAGTCTTTTTGTTTTTGTTTGGTTTGGGTTTTTTATTGTTTTGTTTTAAGTCTCTGAGGACTGCTTTAAGTGAACATAAAAATAAAATTTTCCTATGCCAAGGGCAGTGCTTGACTGTTGCAGTCATCCATCAGCTGAGTGAATGGCTCCAGTGAGGGCTCCTGCTCAACTTTTACCACAACCATACATTTGACACATGGAGAAGTTAATAGGTAAATAAGTAAACCTGAATTCTTAGGCTTCTACATATTATGAAACACTTTTTCATTTATCTGCAATATTTCCAAATGTTTTTTTCCTCCTTTTTCACCCTCACAGTAATCCCCAGGTCAGAGTGTGACCTGTGCAGCACCAAGAGGAGTGAGCTGATATAACCACATGAATTTCCCTCTTCCACTTGGGGCCAGCCATGGATTTAACACACTCTGGCATCTCTTGGCAGATTCTTTGGATTTGAATCTTCAATATGTCCAACAGATCAGCCACAGAGGGAGCAGGATGAAAGAGGCCCTGTTATCACCTTGCCATGTGTTCCCAGCATCCAGGATACTTAGGCCAATGTCAGAGTTCTCCACTGAATCATTTTGCTTTTAAGTGCCACTGTTTAATTCACCTTGCTGAAGCTTAGCTGATTGAAAGCAGTAAATAATTCAGTTTTACTGTGGGGCGCAATGAAGTATGACTTGCTCTTTTTTTCCATCTGTAGAAGCCAAATTACAAGGAAAATCTGGGTTTTTCAGGTAAATCCCAGCCACTCACTCCAAAGCAGACACTAGCCTAATCCCAGATTTCCTGTTTGGTGAGAGTTGGAGAATGTACCTGAAAAAGTCACAGAAAAAGACCCCTTTTCAGTGATGATTTATACAGAGCCTGTGCCCCGGAGAGCCATGACAGAAAAGTCATCAGCAGCTGAAGTTGTAGCTCCACTGAAGTCAACAGAAGCCCTCCCATGCTGAGATACCTGATTCCAGACTACTCTGCTGACAAATTCTGGCACTTTTCCAGTGTATCAGAAGTGTAGCCTCATGAAGGGTCTCCAGGGATATTCGTTGTCCTTTGGCATCAATCAGGTTTTCTGTAGCACTGTAAGGAAGCAATTTTCCAGCTGGTTGGTTTCTGTATGAGGGAAAAAATGTCTTTTCCAACTGATTTGGGTACCAGGTTTGCCATTTTAGAGTGGAAATGTTCCAGTGGGATACTCACTTCAGTATTGTATCCCCAGAAACCTGCAGCAGAAATGAGGGAGATTAAGGGATTTCTAAAATATAATCTGTCATCAATACCAATCTCCGTATGATGACAGGAAAGACTGCTACTGCTCTTAAATGAAAAATGAAGTAACTTCCTAACTAGCAGATGCAGACAAAATCAGAAATGGACGAACCTTTAAAAATCATCCATTTGTGGTTGGCAAAACACAATGTTTGTATCAATGGTTAATTTCTCTTATTATCAAGGGTTTTATACCCTGTGTTTCTGATCTGATTTCTTCTGGTTTTAATATCTAGTCCAAAATGTTTGTGGCACTTTTATCTTACTGATTGAAGAGACATAAAGCCTTTTTTTCTTTTTTCTTTTTTTTTTTTTTTTTTTTTTTTTTTTTGTCTCTATATAGAATTTAGTTTGTTTTTTCTGTTAATAAATAGCTTCCATTGAACTCTTCAGGTGCTCTCACTTTTAGGTGTTTTGCTATGTTAGGTTTTTTTTCCCACTCTGCCCCTCTAATTTTTTATTGTCTTTACTAAAGTACATAAAACCTAAAAGTGTGATACCAGCTTGCTCAATGCTCTTATAGAGGCACAATCATCTTCCTTTTCAAAGCTGTCCTGTGTGTGCATCTAGATTATTGCATTTCCTGCATCATCACACTGGAGGTTTGGGTTGATTTAGTTCTATTTTATTCTAACGGAATTTATCACTTGTTGTCTACATGCTCTTTTCCAACTGACCCAACTTCACTCCTGGCACTTTGAAATTCACTTTGTTTGAGCAGGGCCAGCACAGGGGGCAATATTTCACAGCTCAGTTCTCTCCAAACCCTGCCCTCCTCTGCCAGTTGCCACCTTACTTATATGGTTCATCAACGCTGCTTTTACTTTCAGAGTGTTGATGAAAATGTTGAATAGCAATGAGGTATTGAAATCACACTGTGGTTTTAAGTGAAGAGTCCTAACAAAGAAAGCTGATTTGGTCAAATTGCAAGCACTTACCCATAGATGGTCAGCACTGAATGTGAGCATTAAATGCACTCCTGTCCTCTGATTGCCTCATTACTTGCAATCTCTTCAGCTTTGCCCAGGAGCTGCAGACTGGCTAACTTGTGAGGCTTGCCAGTTTGTCATGTCTGCAGGTTTGAAATGCTTGTCCCCAGTTAGGTGCTGTCTTTTCATGGCTTTAAGTTACCAGGGGACTGAGAGTTCTTTCTCATCTTCAGCGTCTTTCCTCCCAGAGAGGGAGCAGATGGTTTTATGGGGCACTTGGTCCCTTTCTGCATAATTTTGAACAGTGCAACCTCCCCTGCCCAGGTTGCCAGGAACTAAAACAAACAAACAAACAAACAAACAAAGCTTAAATTTTAAAAATACTGGTGGAGTGGAGGTTTTGCAGGCTTGACAGTACACCATCTGAGAGTTCTTCTGTGTACTGGAGAGACAACCTCCACAACTGGAGCATAAGCTTGAGTTCCAAAACCAGAGTAGAAGGATCACCTGGGAGTGTGAGGATGCAGCTTGCAGAAAGTTCAGAGCAGACATCTCCTGATGCAGGATTGCACTGCTCCTGTGGGGCTGTGGCTGGGCTCAACTGCAGGACTTGGGATGCTGAGATGTAGCTCTCTCCCACAGCAACTGGGGAGATGTCCCCAGCAACATGGGGGAGGTTTGGGGGATCCAAGAGACTTATCAGAAGCAGCATTTGTTCTCCCAGCTCCTGCAGCAGCAGCTGCACGCCGTTGTTTTACTCAGGGGGAGATGTTTTACTCAGGGAGAGATTGTGGCGCTGCCAGGGTTGCTGTGGTGACTAATGAGCTTTTAATGCCACCTGCTGTAAACAGCTGGATTGAAAACAACCACGAGCAAAGGCTCTGGACCACCAGCATTTGCTTTTTACAATGAGGATGCCTTTATCTTTGGAGAAGCAAAAGGAGTGAGAAAGACAGACTCTTGATGCTGATGACTGTCACCACATGTGCTGCCTCTTGGTCCCCTGGGTGCTTCCAGATGTGTCTTCAGCAGGTCAGCAGCAGGGCGTGACTCCCCACAGCCTCTCTGTGCTCCCCAGAACTTCGTGCTAGGGGAGTGGCTCACACCAGCCTTGGCCCTTGGTCTCATTTAACATATCCTGGACATTCACTGTCATGAAAGCATACCATCAATAATAAGGTGCAGGGGGAGATCATTATTCATGGGTGAGATTCATGTCAGTCATGGCCTTAAACTGCAAGGGATACACAATCCATGCACAGGGATGGACTGGGGACTTTAAAAAGTAGAAGAAACGCTTTAAGGATTTTACACTAAATCAGCTTGCTTCTCCTCAACGGCATAAAAGGACATTTTCAAGATTAATTTGGGAGAATAGTCTCACTAAATATTTCTAAATGGCTCTAAATTGTCTGTGCATTGCTGCCTTCCTCAGCGATTACTTCAGTAAATCTGTTTCCTAACAATGCCAAAGTCGAAGGAGCCTCCGTGAAAGCAGCAGTGACATCTTGTGGCCCCTTCCAGGAGGCCCGAGCTCCGAGGCCATCCTGCATTCCCTGTCACCCACAGCTGTGCTGGCATCCAGGGCTCTGCTCCTCTGACCTGTCTTGGCATGAACACCCTGCATGCAGCAGGGCTTGTGCAGAGGAAGACCAGGCAATTCACACTATAATGGTTTTAGTTTATAACTGGGTAGTAACACTGATTATGTAGTGGTTTTACATTTGTTGAATTTTGTTTGTAAAATTTAGTGTAGTGGTTTAAGTGTTTTGTTTGTTTTGGTTTTTTTGTTGTTGTTGTTTTTGTTGTGAGATACGATTAGGAGAAAAAGGTAGGTTTAACTTAAAGGTATAAAGATAGATATATTGACACACATTAAAAGAAGGAAAAATGAGAATTAAAATTAAACTTTTAAAACACTTTTTTCTTTTGCAAACTGTTTACTTTTTTATCAGCAACACAAAGAGACAAAACTTGTGATTTTTAGTGAGTTTTTTGACATTTTCCCCACTGTGCTCCTCAAGAATTGGCTAAGCACAGAGATTCATACCTTTTTCCATGGTACCCAGGTTATCTCCTGGGGAGGGATCTTCACTGATCACTGATTTTCACTGTTGGGTCTTCACTCACTATTAATTTAACTCTTCTCTGGGGTCCTGTACCTTTGAATTGGGCATTCAAGGTGAGCTGGCCAGCTCTGCTCCCTCCACAGTTAATGGAGAGGCACCTCCCAGAGGGAATCCTCATCTTAAATACCAGTTTTAGGAGCAGGTTGCTGTCTTTCTGCAGGTCACTGCTGATGAGAGAGCCAGCTAGGGAGGGTGGCTGAGTCCCAGTCCCTGGGGGTGTTTGAAGGACATGTGGTTGTGGTGCTGAGGGACGTGGTTTGGTGCTGGGTTAACAATTGGTCTCAGTCTTAAAGGTCATTTCCAGCATGAGTGACTCTATGTTACATGGGCTGCAGAGAGAGCCAAGGACTTGCTGGCAGCTCCAGAACAAAAAAAAATCCCTCCTAACAGGCTGAATGGGTTGTGATAGGGCCCTTTTTTCCTCCCTTCCACCCTGGGAACAAAGATGGTCATAACTTCTCATGCAAAAGTTGTCCTTTCTAAATTTGCAGGGTTTGGACTTCTCCTCCTAGGAAGATGTAAGCTCAGTGAAAAGAGTTTTTTTCTTATGGAAAACCTATCAATGTAAAAATTTATTATTTCTTTTTAGTTCAGTAACACAGTGAAGCAACATCTGAGGCTCTTAACTTGAATTTGGATTCAACTTACAAATGTGACTCAAAAAAATATTTTTATCTGCCATGATTTTTTTTTTTTAACTGAAAGATTGCAAAAAGAAGTGTATTTTTGTTCTGATTATCTCCCAGGTTAAACGGTGGTTTTCATATCTTTCAGCTAGTGCTCAAATGCAGTAGCTTTTAATGATCATTTCCTGATAGCTTTGTGATATTTTTTTCATTTGGCAGAAGTTTATCACTGAATTTGTCAATCAGCTGCGTTAGACCCTGTCTGTAACACACTTGCCTTCTTCCTTCAGCACCAGTGGCACCCAAAATTACCTCTGTAGAATATTACAACCACCTTTTGTACGTCACCTGGACTTATGGAGGAGATGGTCCTGACCTTTCTCATTCCAGGATGCTGCACTGGATGGTCGTTGCAGAAGGAAAGAAAAAAATCAAGAAGAGCGTAAGTATCAGTGTGGAAGGTGGGTGGTGTTCATTTCTTAGGCCTTCCTTCCTTCCTTCCTTCCATCCGTCCGTCCGTCCGTCTGTCCGTGGGGGTTTTTGCTTGGTTGGCTTGTTTTTCTGAGTTGACACTCTGATAACTTTGTATTACTAAGTTCCAGCAAGTTTGGTAGGAGCCAGTAAAAGTTATTTCCCAGTGTTGGCATGCACTTCCAGAGACTTGAGCTCTCAAAGCAGCCAGTGGACAAAGTGTTTCTGTAGTGATCCAGTGAAGGTGTTGATAATTTACGTAATTTAAAAAGAGCTTAAAAACTTCTCAACTTCAGACAGTAAAACATAAAGGGTATTCTTGTATACAGGTATGGTATTTTCCATTTTTATTTTATAATAAACAGAGTAAACTACTGGCTGAAAGTTTTTAGTTCATTCAAGTACTGTTGCTTCCCATTTTCTGACTTTATCCTCATAAATTCTGTGTTCTTCATTTTATGTTTGAATACGAGTTCCACTAATTGATGGGATGAGGATTTCACCCAGAATGAGTGCATTTAGAAAACTTGTTAGATGCTAAGGTGTGCTCTTGGTACTTTCTCTTGCACATACGGAAAATCGGAAGTGTATTTTCAGCAGAAGTGCAAATTGATCACCAGTTTTCATTTGGATTTGTGTGGAACATCCTAGCTTTCATTAGATTCCTTGTGGCTGCAAGAGTTCACCCATCTGGAGTTTGCTGCAGCATGAATGTAATTATGTGATTAGGAGAACTGATAACCTTTCTGAGCAGCAGGAACCTTCAGAATTTGGATCCTTACTTCAAACAAGGAAGAAAACGAGATTTTAATTTTTGTCCTACAAAGAAAATATTCTATCAATTGAACTAAAAAAAATCACAATTATATTTCTCTCTTCTCTTCCTTCAGAAAGTCATGCTTTCCTGTAAGCTTATTGTTCTTTCAGGAAAAATCTGATTTCTCTACCATCCAACTTCATTGAATATGAAAACTGTAGATTAAATAAATACAAACATTTAATATGAAAATATAAATAAATTTAAACCAAAATGGAATATGTAATTTCAGAGTAAACAAAAGCTTAAAAGTTGAAGGTATCTACAATATAGTGTATCTATAAGTAAAACTTTAAAGCTTTAGGGATATCTTTACAAACATTTGTCTTTATATTTCTTGTAAGACCAGGGAACCCAGAGGGTATTCTTTAGGAAAACCCTGCAAAAACCTACCTATTTATAGCTAACTTTTATGGTTCTGTTCAAATGGATAAATACAGGTACACACTTGCAGATATCAGACCTGTTCTCCCAGGCTCTGATAGTCACTTTCAGAAACTGTTTCCTTTAAAACACAAACTATACTGTAATATCTTAATATAATTTTATTATGATTGTTAATATGGTTGTTTTTCTTTTGGCATTATTGATATAAATAGGTAACACAGTCAGACAATGTTGACTTTTTCTTCCTGCTCCCTATGTATTTCCCAAGACTCCACGGAAGTTGGTCAGTTTTTAGGGAAGTGATGAAAATTATTTATGAGATAAAGCCCTGTTGGTCTTTATTCAGAACCATCAGTTTCTCTTGCATCAGAAAGCTTCAGCCTGAGAATTAAGTGACTATGAAAACCAGCATGAAATTCCTGAATGGGCCTTTTATAGATAGTCCAGAAATGCCCTGCAAACAGCATGTTATGAGTTCTGCATCCTTCTCCATGACTCTGGGGAAATGGGAACATTACCCTAAAATAAAAGGAAGAAGTCTTGAGACTCAGCTCAGTTTTGGATCTGGCTTCGAACTTGCAGATGATTGAAGTCAGACCCTGAGATCTATTGTCAAATCAACAGGTCTCCAAGAGATGTTAGACTTGCCCAGATGGATTTAATTTTCAGCTCTGTAGGATGTACAAAGGGTTGCCTACACATGGCTTGTGTGCTCTTCTTTGAGGTGTCTGGCCTGATTTAAATTCCTCTAAAATTGCAATAGACTCAAGTCCATGGCTTGTTTAGCATTTTGCAAAACTTGAGAAATCTAGATGATCTCAGTGGTGTGAGGGAGAATGTCTTTTTTTCTGTAAATTTTCACTGGTCACATAGAAAGCACAGCCTAAAATTGTCTTCCTTTTGCATTGTGCTCTTCTGGTTTCTTGGTTGGAATCAGTGGGAACTGGTTGATGTCACGAGCCTGGAGCACACAGATGACATCTGCTGTGATACACGGGACTCTCTCTGCAGTATTTTGAGCGACCAGGTCAATTTTGTGAGGCAGTTGCATGGTTTGTGTCATGTTTAAGCTGGTGTCTCTTGATTGTGCAGGTAACACGCAATGTGATGACTGCAGTGCTGAGCTTGCCTCCAGGGGACATTTACAACCTGTCAGTGACTGCTTGTACTGAAAGAGGCAGCAATACTTCCATGCCCCAACTTGTGAAATTGGGTAAGAAATGCCTGTTCTTAACTCACCCCACTCATTTGACTGTAGAGTAACTCTGTCAGCAGATGCAGCACCTTCCTTATTTCAGTCATGTACCTGTGAGCCCGTTTCTTTTGCAAAGCTGTAATTTTCACCTCACCTTGCTGTGAAGATTGTCTCATGCCTGTGTGTGTGAAGCTACTCTCCTAAAATGGTTTTGCTCAAAAGGAGTAAGAGTGGCAAAATTTGACTGTAAGTGGAAGTAGGAGAGTGGAAATCACTTAGTACCTTGCTGAGAGAACAAGTCAACTTCATAGTTGCTTGCCTAAGGTCTTGAACACATGCAGGTTTTGAGAATGGCAATTCAGGCTTCACAGATGAACTTTTCACTAAAAAAAACAGAACCTTCCTTTCTACCTTTCTGTTTTTGACAAGCCTATTTCTACATCTGTCTGCCACTTGGTCTGCTTTCCTCTCTCCCCTCCTCTTTCCCTGGACATCTGCAAAGTCTTTCAACACCAAAATCTTACCCTTAAATACAAATTAATGATAGCACCCTTTATAAAAATAGTCAGATTCGTGAATGTGGAACCCAGCTTCATTTTAAGAGAAATACGTGTAATATACTCATAGAACAAAAAAGGAAAAACTTGAGAGCTTGATCCTTAATGTAAGAGTTTCAAATATAACTTTCTATCTAATATCTTTACCTGGGAGGAAGATTGGACACGGCACCACTGTACCTAAAGAAATTTTACTTCTCTTTTGGATGTGTGTGGAGGTTTTGAGCCCTAGGTACTAAAACACTGAAACTTCCAAGTGCACCAAACTGCTTTTACAGGTGCTAGCTCCACTGAGAAGGTGGGTAAGGAAGAGTTTGTAATTTCAGAGTGGATTATCCTCTCTACATGAATAATAATACTTTTGTGAGTCACCATGAGAGAAGTGAATTTAAAGGACTCCGTAATTTCTGATTGGATTAGAGGTCTTGAAACAACCATTGTCCATTTATGTTTCTCAGAATTCTTACTCACGGTGCTGAAGCAAACACTACAGACAACAACAATCTGAAGCTCTTGCAGCTCTTCTTACCAAAGGCAATATTTGAAAGACGTAGACAAATTCCATGAGTTTTCTTTTCCCTGTTCAAACCATCTCCAGTGTTTTCCTGTGCCTGTGCATGTGTGTATTTGTTCCTGTGACCAAGTGGGTGAATGTTTGGGGGTGAGTATCACCCCCTCCTAGAATTGTCCAGATATTTTAGGGTGGTATTTCAAAACACCAGCAAGCTTTGTCTTCCAGGCAGATCCACAAGTCTTATTCCTGTTGTACACCCTGCTGGCAGGGTTGTATCTTCCTCTTCTTTCCTTATGGATGGGCACTCTTATTGAACCTGGATGGGTATTTTGCCCTTCAGTGGCAACAAAGAAAAGGTGGAGTGAATTCCATTCCAGTGAATCCCTTCTAGACTTTTGGGTGTGGGGTTTTGTGTTGGATTGAGTTTGATTTTTTTTTCCTTTATGATCTTTGAACTTTGAAAAGACAAAAGTGGAGATATTTTGCCAGAGGTTTTCCTTCTTTCTGTTTCTGAGCGGAGCAATGGGAGTTGTAATTAGCAGTAGTGGAAACTGACTCCAAGTGATAGACGACTCAGCACTTGGCAGTCACTTAAGCATTCCTGCCAAATGTTCTTCCCTCCGTGATGTTTTCTTCATCCTGGCAGCATTCCACCTGCAGAAAAATCAAGCCATTTGCTGGAAGCAAAAGGAGGATTTGCTTTGGATGCTGCCCAAATGCAAAGCTCGTATTTTAATTGTGGCCATTTTTTTTTTTTTACCTGGAGTGAGGGATGGAATGTGTTTCTGAGTCCAAGAGCAGATACATGTGTGTAATTATGGGAGAGGAACACTTTCTTGTGTGTCACTGGGACCATATGTGCACTGCAAACCCCGTGACACATGTGAATGTGCCTCAGTCCCTGCCCAACTCTTTACATAATGTCAATATGGCTTGGGCAGACTCCAACCCCAGAACACAGATTTGATTGTTTCAGGATCAGATACGTCTCCAAAATCTGTATAACTACTTGATCAAGTCCCTTGTGCCAAGGTTCCTGTGACAGCATCTCACAGAGTGAGAATAACAAATTATTTGTGAAAGGAAAAAAAAAAAAAATCAACCGAGAATATTCTTGTGCATCACCCACTGTATGCAGTGTGTCAGAATCCCAAAATTGGGTCATTGTTTGAGAATTACACCTTTAATTAAACATCCACAGAATAGGAGATCTAAAAACTGTGCAGAACAACTCAGAAATGTACAACCCAAATTTGACAGTCTGTGAAGGCAAAGCAGAAGAGCCCAGGAGGCCTGAGGTGTGGAAAGCTAGAGGTTGCCAGTACCCATCACGTGAAGTGATCAGAATGAAAATTAGGATTAAGCATTGGTGTTTAAATAATAATACTGAGGAGAAAAAGTATCTCTCATATTAGCACTATTGTTGGTTTTCCAGGGTTCTAACACACTATGCTTAGGCTGTTAGTTCCTCTCCTGGTCCTCAAGATTTTCCCCACTGTTCAGTGCTTTCCATTCCCCAGGTTGGTCTGGGTGTGGTTATAGTGAGGGGTGACTTCCACAGGGGTTCAGGGGCAGGGAGATGGCCCTGGAGGCAGCAGCCAAGGCCACTGGACATGGGAACAGAGGTGTTGAGTGCACCATCCATGTTTCACAACATTTCTGATGCCATCACTTTCAGGAGACCCTCCATCTATCACTCCTGTCATAGGGTTGTCCCCTGCTCCACAGACTCTTGTATTTGTTTGCCTAATGTTGCTTCATCCAGTGCAAAAGCAATGGAAATCAAAATAATCAATTGAGGACCTCTGGAGATCTGGACCTCTGCATTCCTACAAGTCATGGAAGTCAACATAGTTCCAGTAGCCCTTAAATGTTAGGCGGGGGGGGGGGGGGGAGGGGCAGGGGAAGGCTATAGGTTTGAGTTTTTTAACTGGTAATTGGCTAAATATTTCCTCTGCTGCAATTAAAGGAACCTAGGCAGCTTTTGCTTGTGGGAAGCTGCTTCTTTGTAGTCTTCTGGGCAGACCTTGTGAAGAAAAGCCTTCTCAGGCCAAATGTGTTGCTAACAGGTGGACAGGGATCTTTTCTGATAGAGTTCCTGCTAACATTATTCTATGAATAGAATCCACTGATCATCCTCAAACAAGGCCTCTGCTGAGAAGGGAAGTGAAGTAATTATCCAGCTGTCCAAATATAGAATGGTTTAAATAGAGAAGAAAAACCAACACACTTCATCATCTTCCCATTTTACAGTGGTAGTTTGTCATCGTGAGAGGATTTACATTGGTAGACTTTATCCGAAGGAAATGAAAGATAGAAGCGCATCAGGCATTGCTTTCGATTTTTTTCATTTTTCTCAGTTTTCTGGAAACTTAAAGATAAGCTTAATGAAAGGAGATTTTTCTCTTACACCAGAACCAGCCCCCCCAAAATCACTGTTTGCTGTCAACAAGACTCAGACCTCCGTGACTCTGCTGTGGGTGGAAGAAGGAGTAGCTGATTTCTTTGAAGTCTACTGCCAACAGGCCGGATCTGGGCAGGAAATAAAAGTCCAGGTAAGTGTCTCTTCTTTGGTGTCCACTCTTCATCCCAGAATTAAACCTTTAAAAGCTAAACTACTAAAGCTACACTTCAAGTCCTAAAATATTTTCATTGTTTTGCAATATTAAGGTTGACCTCTGCCTAATTGATGAGATTATGGAACTGGTTGGAGAGAAACTATGTACATCCATCAGTGTCAGTGGAATTGGCTCTGATAGACTGTGCAAAACCTAACAGGCCACAAAACTAAGGGAATGCCAATGAGCAAGAAGGGGAAAATGGTCAGGTAGCTTCATAAGGAATGCGGAAAATAGACATATTTAGATGCCATGAGATTTCTGATACAGTATCTAATTATTTCTGGAATACTTTATTCCTGGTTTTGAGATCTGTTAACTGAAGTTCAGTAGGACCTTCCTTGCTATTCAAAGAGTACTTTTATGCAAATGTGGCTGCTCCTCATGCATTTCATCTCAGGGTATTTTCTTCAAGACCCACCTCCTGAGCTTCACTTATGAACGTCCTTTTCTTTCTCTCTAGTCAAGTACCTGTGCTCAGCAGGTACTACATATATAAATATATAGTATTTAAATGGGTAATGCTGTTCAGTGAAAAATAGAGAGCCGTAGTAGCTTTAATTCCTTGACATTCACTGTTGTGCAGCATGTGAGGTTTACTTTGTGCTTTAGCTGATGGTATAATGAATCACTCTGATTACATGCCACAAAACATTGTTCTCTCATGGGCACTGTGACATGTAATGGGGAATCATTCAGAAAGAAGTGAAAAATTGCCTACTTAAATGACTGATTACCACAAAAGACTTGCACACTCTTTAATCCTATGGATGATCAGTCTGAATTATTTAATATTCTTTTTAAATTGAGACAGACAATGACTAAAGGGAAAAAAAAGTGCTCAAATGCACTTTAATCTGTTGGATAGTTTAGATTCCACGTCTATATTCCTGCTTTTTCACATTGAATAGCAAAGGTCATGAAGTCACTATCATCACTTACCAGAGATTCAAAATAATGATGAGATCAGGCAAGAAAGGTACCAGAGGATTTGCAACTTCAGTTCAGAGCAGATCTGTTTTAAGAAGATCAGGAAAAGACTGCTTCGTTTGGCAGATGCTGCAGTGGGTGTCTCATTTGTTGACGGCAACATCTGGCACTGGATAGTGCACAGAGATTGTCAGCTCACTCCTCATTAGATTCATCACTCTCTTTTCTGTCTCCACGGAAAACTGGGAAGGGCTCCTTTCTGAGCTGCAAAAAGGGATGCTTTCCAAGTAAACTGGTGAAAATTCTTGGTGATTCTCCATGCTAATTACATGAACATTTTTTTCCCTTTCCTGCATCTTTAAATCAGTGAAATGAAAATCAACAGCTTTCTGATTTTGAACATCTTGGATTTGAGTCGACTAATTTAAATTTCCCACAGGGGAAAATGGAAACCAAGTCCAGTTGCCAAAGTGTGGTTCCTCCTTTCAGCTCAGGCAATAAAAGTCTGCTCCCTTCCACTCATGTGCATGTGATTTCATCTGCATCATGTACCTCAGATTTGCTCTGCAACAGGAGCTTAGAATTGGGCCAAGACTGACAGCAGGCTCTTGCAAATATCCAGTGCCTGGGACTTGTTACAGCATCTTGCATTCCCCATCTGGAGTGGGTTCATTCATAAAACTTCTCCTTTTTACCCTTCTAAATCTAAATGGCTCAGCATCCCTGTTTTTACAACTGTAACCCACCCCAGGTTCTGCTGGACAATCCAGAAAACCGTGGGCCTTAAGGATCTCTTTCTTTAAGTCAGTGCATGTGTTGTTCTTGCTGTGTTTTTCTCTTGCTCTATCAGCATTTAAAATCTACGAAAGTGTTCACGGGGTCATAGTAATTAACACATTGTATGAATATGTTATGTAGAGTTTCTGCCAGCCAGAAAAACTGAGGTGTAGGGTGTTTGATCATAATTATTACCAAAATCTTTGCTCTAGCTTTGTTTTTCACCTTGACCACTAAAAAGGGCTCACAGGTCTCCACACCCAGAGGAGCTGCCTCAGAGGCAGAGATGACATGCATTCAAATCAGAATTGTGATTTCATTCATGGCAGAGGTTGTGACTGCCTTGGCTGTTCTTTGAATAAAAATAACTTGGTTTTCCTGCTACCTGTGTGGTTTAGAAACGAGCGCTCATGAGCTGTGCCCACCTCTGGCATGTTTTGGAGGTCACAGCAGGAAACTTTTCCCTATCAAGCATGGGCCTGACCAACCCACCCTGGGGCACATGTCCCTTCCCCTTCCCATTCTGGAGTCCCTGAGGTGCTCTGGGGTGTTCTTGCAGCTGCATTCACACCTATTCCTCTCCCCTTTTCTGCCAGACTATCTGCCTGCTGTCAAGGGCAGGCCCTGGTTACCTTCCCTGTGTTTCAAAGTGCTGATTTCTTTCACCAGATCTGCCTTTACATGCCAGATACACGGAGCACTGATTTGTGCTCTTGCATTTATGGGACCGACAAACTCCTCTGTGTGTTTTCCCCACGTGTCCAGGAACCTGTCACTGTCTCTTCACACGTCGTGACCATTTCCAGCCTGACCCCTGCCACTGCCTACAACTGCAGCGTGACCACCTTCAGCCACAACAGCCCCAGCATCCCCACCTTCATTGCAGTCTCCACCATGGGTGAGCAGCACTTCCCCGCTTTCTTCTTCTTCCTCATCCAGCCACATCTGTTTCCCCTTGTTTTCTAAAGCTGCACCCTGTAATGCTGGCCCCAGGGGTTCTTTGTATCATGAAAAGGCTGCCAGATGTGGATGGGGTTGGGGAGCAGCTTTGGAAAGCTCTTAGAAAAGGCCCTTTGCACTTGACTTGGAAAAATGTAAACTAGGGGCTCAGTTCTGTTCTGGGCTTTAGAAATCAGGGACGTCGTTTGTGGTGTCAATACTAAACACCAGGGTATTGCTTGATGATATTTATGGAGAAAAATGTTTTCTCAGCCAAGCCCAAACAAGAGGGAAATCACATTCATAAGCAGTTAAGGCTTTCTGCATTCAGCAAAGAAGTAAGAGAGAAGAAAGATCCTCTGCAGCGTCTTCAGCCAAAAGGCTCCTGATGGAGGATCCCTGGGCATGTCATTTTCCAGAGTAATTAAGCAATTTCAACCCAGTATATTACAAACCCCGAGCTTATTATTTTGCTTCTGGGTCAGAAAAAGCATTGATTATTGTTGAGGAACAACTTCAGAGTGGAAATGTGCTTTGGAGACATAGATGATGATGAATATCTGTATTTTGTATTATCTTCACCATTTTTCCTTGTGTTATAAATGTCAGCTAAAAAGGAAAAAAATAATAAATCAGAACATGTTAAAGTTTAACAAAAATGCCAGAATGAAGTAATTTCCCCAAAGAAAATTTCTAAGAACAATAGCTACTCAAACTCTCCCTTTATCTCCTGTGGCAGATTTTTCTCTCTCTAACACTCCAGGCTCTTTGAGATAAGTTTAAAAAAATAGCATTGTCAACACTCAGGGAAAACCAAAACAAAATAAAAATGTCAGTGCTTCTGAACTGAATAACTGAGAGTCATTTTCTGTGTGTACAGTCACAGAGATGAACCCCAATGTCGTGGTAATCTCTGTGCTGGCCATCCTCAGTATCCTCCTGATTGGACTGCTGCTGGTCACTTTGGTTGTACTCAGGAGAAAACACCTACAAATGGCCAGGTAAGTCCAGATTTATGCTAACTACACCCAAAAAAAAAAAAAAAAAAAAACAAAAAAATCAACAACAAAAAAACCCCTTCAGACACCAACAAACATATCATGACAATAGTTCCAGGTGAGAATGCTTTTGTGTGTGGGTGCTACTTGAGGTGCTTGTGAACAGGGTGTCTTTGAAGGAGTTGTTTTGCTGCTGTTGAGCACATCTCCTTCTATCTGCTTTCACCCTTGACCTGACTGACAAGCCTCAACCTTTGTCTCATTTTGAGCTTTGCAGTATTGAGTCCATAAGTGCAATCATTTGTTACAGAAGGGTTGTGTCAGGAACACAAATGTTAATTAGGATCTGAGGCAAATGGGCATGAGCAGGACATCGAAGGGTTTTTTAAGTCTTTGATATGCTTTGGAACAGGAGATTTTTCCGTATAAACAGATAACATTTTCTAGAGAGTCTCTCTCTCACCATTTAGCAGTCTTCACCAATCTTTTGTACCTTGTGAATATTGAAATTCAGTTTCATTTTCTAAGTGATCTTACCTGCAACAGTTCACTTTGATGTGGCTTGTTATGGCCTGTGTGAGCTGTGGAAGTTTCCCCAAACCCTAGATATAGATATATATATATATATATATAGATATAGATAGGTTTACCTACTGGTTTTGAAGGTGTCACAGAGTCTTTGTCCTTTTTTAATCTATGTAATGTATTTTATATTAATTTACTGTACTGTGTCAAGGAAGGAAATTATTTTATGTAAAAACAAATTTACATAAAAAATCTTTTACTTAGCAGCCTAGCAGATGCTGCATTTTGTGTGTTGTGTCTTGTCCATGTACTCCATGCAACAGATGTCCACATCACACATAATTTTCAGGTTATCTTTTTAAGAAAACATTATGTAGTTTGTTCGTTTTTCATGTAATTGGCTCTGTAAAAATCCCAGTTAAATTAATTCTCTTTCCTATTTAATTACTGTGCAGCCAGCCCAAAGCTTTTTCTCTTCATCACTGCTTCTAGCCCCGGAAGATAAACACCCCAGAAGGAAATTTTAAAAATAAATCCAGTAAGAAGCTGCAAGCAATTGTTTGCTTAAATCAAGAAAATAGTCAAGTTAGTTTATAATTCATAGCTGAAAATAGTGTACTTGTGATAAAGACACTACAAGAATGTTTTTCAGGATTTTTTTTTCCTGCAGTTATTTTCGTAACTCAAAATTACCTATAATTATCCTGTAAAAAAGGACACAATTAAATAACTTCTCCTTAGAGTGGGAACAGTGAATATTTAGTATAGAAAGGTAAATATTTAACCTGTGTACTGAGGCCAGAAACCATTGCTAGTGCCAGGCTATGGAAAGCACAAATCTGAACAGAAAATAAGTTTAATTTGACAATTTCATTCTTTTGAAGCATTTTTAGGCAATTTAATCTCAGGTGGTGTTGAACATTTATTGGTTTTGGACAACTAGCTTAAGGGGTTTTAGTTATGTTCATTACATATTATCTCAGACCTGGTCACAGATGTGAGTATTCAGCACTTCCCTGCAACTCTAAGAGTTCTCTGTTAAATCATGCTCTTTGCAAGTGTTGTGAATCCAAAAATAGTAACTTTTTACTTAATGGTCTTCCTGGAACAGGGAGTGCGGGGCTGGGACCTTTGTGAATTTTGCATCTTTAGAGAGAGATGGAAAGCTCCCCTATAATTGGTGAGTGTTTGAAGCAAAGCTTACGTTTTTTTCCCCATCTCTGCTTTTTGGCAAATGTTATCTGTAATCTTAAAGTGCTTATTCTTTATGTTATTGCTGTCCCTCTTTAGGATAGAACTACTAGGCTTGTTAATTTTGTATTTTATTCCTCAAATGTATTTTATTTCTTGAATGATGACTGGAGGCATGCATTCTGTCACCTGCTATTTTTAGTAGGCAATGATGTATTTGCATGTCAGCCAAGTAGCATAATGTCTTTTGGGAGGATTTTTTTTTTTTTTGCTTTTCTCTTACAGACTTATTTCCTAAAATAACACAACTGTAGAAACTTGATCTATAAATTCATTAGCACTTCCATATATTTACATCCAGGAGTAAGCTTATTTGTAGATGACTAATTACCAACTGTCTTCATACAGTGCCTTTAATTAGTATTTCCTTACGTTACAAGACAAGAACAAGCCAACTCAAATATATACTGTAACTTAATGTTCAGTGCTGTTGAAAAAAATAATAAAAAACCCTAAATATTTCTTGGTAGTCTAGAAAATCACCTTCAAGGGTTGCAGGCACTGATATGGACTCTAAATCATCAGCTGAGTAGTATTTGAAGAAAGAAAATCTGTAGGATTAGCTTTCATAGAAGTAAAAGGCTCTGAGAGCTACCTGACTGGCACCAGTGTGGTCATTTTCCATCCTTATTTTGATAATCAAATGAGTGACAATGACAGACCCCCAAGGTTTACTGCTCTGCTGTTAACAATCAATGCAAAAACCTCTTATCTTTCAAGGCAAGTCCAAACACAGACACTTACAAGCATGACATCAGCCCCATTCCAGTAGGTCAGAAGAAAATACATGCCTTTACACCCATGCTCAGCTTTGCTGACAGCTAAGAAGTTGGAAAGAAAAGTTGGTGCAGAGGGAACTGCTTCCACGATCTCACAGGACACAGCCTGCCAGCCAGGCTGGCATTAAATGGATTGACACTGCACCACCACAAGCCTTTTGCTAATAAGCCTTGCAAGAGAACTAACAAGCCCAGCAAATCTTGTCAATATCTCACTGTGCTGCTAATTAACTGGATATTAAACAAGCTTCACTTGCTTGGTTTAGCTTTAATAGCAGCCAGCTGTATGCAGTACAAATGAAACCATCCCTCAGCTTCTCTTGCTTGGGCTATATTAATGGCAAAAAAAAGTCAGAAGATCAAACACTCGTGTTAATTAAATAGCCAAGCTTGAATGAAATTATTAAACTAGCAACAGACTTTATTAAAATCATAAAATGCTTTTTTAATGGGAAGGGAATTGATAGGTTTGGATGCAAAAGTGAAGGTTCTTGTTGCTTTAGTATATATATATATATGTATGTATGTATGTATGTATGTTTGTGTGTATATGCATATTTGTATACATATATAAATTAAATTATAAAAATATAAACAGAGGAAAGCATTCCTGCTTAATATCTCCAAAACTTTTTTGTAACTGAAAGCAGTTATCTTATGGTCATTTTTTCTTATAGTCCTTATTTTATCTTATCTTATGGTCCTTTTTTCTCTGAGAGTTGTTTTGTGTGCCTCTGTTGTCTAATGTCAAGACCAGATCCACAATCCATCAAGGCAGTCAGGTGGGAAATATGGCCCTAAAACCAGAGAGAAGGATTGGCTCATTCCAGGGATCTAGTCAGGGAGCTATGAGCATATCCACTAATTCCTAAGGGAGGCTCAGCAGAGTTTTCAGGATTTGAGCAATCTCTGCATCTCTTTCTTTTAATTAAGTTGTTCCGTATGCCTGAGCAGGGTGTGAAAGACTACATGATTGAAGAAAAAAAACAGTATTGTATTTATTGGGCAATTACATATTTTTCATATGTCGAATAAAATGAATTGTTTTACCTGTCAGAGCTCCTAGTCTGTGAATACAAATCAGTTTGCAAGTATGTTATCCAGTGATTTGATAAAGAGTGGAAAATCCTTGTGAGGATTGACAATGAAAGAAGCCCTGGCTTGAATAATTCCTTCTGCCTCTGCAGGCAAGAGGAAATAAAAGTCTCACGTGGAGTTTTTCAAAGGAAAGAGAAGTATTCCAGCAACATCATCACTTCTCTGTCCCAAGCCTAATGGAAACCTCTGTGGCACCAGAGATCTGTTTATGGAAAACCAAATTTCATCCTCAGTCCAGCCTCATAAAAACTCAGACAACAAATGAGCCTTAAGGGTCGGACTCTACAGTTGTTGTGGTATACGAGTAACCAGAAAGGGCTCTGGCCTCTGGCTGAGCCACACAATTCCTACCAAAGTCTGGGGAAGGTGCCCTGCAGAAAGTGCACTGCCCGTTTCCTCTACAGCAGCAAAACTCATTGAAGCATAACTTGGAGTTTTCACTGCATGGGCAGAAGATTTCCTCCCTGCTTGGAAGATTGAGACTAATCTCAATGATTAGTCATTTGACATGACTTGTTTATCAGGGAAAACACCATGTCTAGCAACTTCATAAGGGCCAAAGGACATACTGAACATGGAAATTTAACTTTGTGTTTCCTCTTTAGAACAGCTGCTGAAGCATGGTATCACTTTTAAGGCAGCAGATTTTCTGATAGGGAAAAAAACAGACTGAGGGTGTATCTGACTAAAAAAACCCCAAACCCTCTACTGGAGCCAAGTTTGATTAAGCTTCATGAGTTTTTTATATTTGTGAAGTACCTGGAGCCCATTTCACCAATAGATAGAACTGGCCTGAGTGGGTTTCCTGAATTAATACAGAGCAGAACCTGGTAAACAGCTTGCAAATACAGATGTTTAGAATCATTTTGTACTCATATTTTCTTTAGCCACAGTAAAATCTGCTGTGGATAGTTATTCACAGAAACCACAGTTAGAAGGACTGTTCAAGCAATGTTTAGATTAAAACCTAGGAAAGAATTTAAGGCACTCTGCAAAATGTTTTACAGATGCCTTGAGGAATCTGACTCAATACAGGGTATTAGGAGACATTGGAAGCATTTGAATTTATCTCCAATATAGATCTTCTGATATCCACAGGATCACCTGCAGGAACAAATGTGGGAGATTATTGTAGCTTTATGTGAAAAAAACAAACCATATCAGTACTGAATATCTCAAAACATTGGAAATAGGCTTAATACCACCTATGCAATGGCTGGAAATCTGTCAATGAAATTTCCCACTCACTTTACTCTCTGAAAATTAGGAATAACAGGCCTGAATCAATATGATAAGACATATTTATTTCAATCATATAGAATTTTGTGTTGGATAGCTGAAAATCCTGTAGGTTGAGGAGTAAAAAATCTAGGGATGCTAATAATATTCTCAGGAAGTAAGTAAGAAGTAGGATTTATGGGTCTAGCTGATTTTTTAAATAGAATTTGCTGATCTCCTGATTTCTGTTTGTCTTACTAACTCTCCTCACTTTTTCATCTTTATGTGTGTTATTTATTAATGCTCACAGGCGTAGAAGTGTATTTGCTTTCCTAACTCTGCTACCCTCATGCCTTTGGACTGATTATCTTTTGGCATTTTATGTTAATCCTTGGTAAGTGATTTACTTGTTTTTCCATATGCAATGTGTAAACAATGTGAATTTCTATGACATAAGAAATGTGTGGTGCCTTTGTTCTCAAACGGGTCAAAGCTTTTGAAGATATAATGTTCTTGTACTGGAACATGGACTGGAGAGGATGTGGGTATCAAAGTATTTGCTACCCTGCTTCATCTGGTTTCTGTTTATGCTCCAACCCATTCTGGTATTATAAAGCTAATCTGACAGTGGTCATCAAATCCATCTCATTGCTGTCTTTGCAAATTTGCTGCTTCATTCTAAGTCCTGGCTTCTTCTGTCCTGGTTATTTACATGTTCATTGCCTGGCACTGACTGCTGCTGCTGCTGTTCTATTACTAAAATTGCCTGATCGTGCCCCACCTGTTTGGTGTGTGATGTCAAATACATTTGTTTTTCAAAGCTGCTCTTATGCTCTCCTGATGTCAGTGAAAGTTTTGCTCTTAAGAAAAACAGTTTGCTGAGAATGGATACAACTAGGAGTCCCAGAGAGTAAAAATAGGGTCAATGTGTGCACATCTCATTCTCTATGTGTGCATATTTAATACTTTAGTCTGCAAATAATTTCTAAGGATTTAGTAAACACTTGATTGTTTTCTTGAAAATACCTAACAAAGCCACTCATCTACTTAGAACCAGAATTGTTTTACAAACCACTTAACAAATAATTACAATTGACTATGACCCATAAAATGCCTATTTCATGTAAAGAAAGTTAAGTTCTTGATGGTTGTGGGTCCAAGTTTTAGAGTTTTACAAAGAAGGTGGTACTGAGGTTAAGATTTTATTTCCCAAGCATTTACCCTGGAGTTACCATGAGGCACCAAAGCCCTGGCAGGCAGACATCAACATCTCCAGCACAGGGATTTTTGAGACTGATTTTCCTTGGATTACAGTGGGTCTGTAGAAAAACCCATCCAAATTTTCAGTAGGCCTAGAAATGAGAGTGTTTATGTAAACAAAAAAAGGTCCATTTCTTCTGTCAGGAAAACAAAAGCCTGTTCTCCACATACACACCCTGCTGAGGAGCACGTGGGGGTGTTCCCCACCCATCCAAGGTTGCTGTTAAATTTGGAACTTGTCTGGTGCAAACTCAGTTAACTCCTGAGCTGCACAGAGGTGGAAGGTCAGGCAAGCAGGTGATTATTTTGGAGATCTCTTGGCTGGTCAAGAAGCCCAAAGTGGCCACTTTCAATGGCATTGCTTCAAAAATGTTGTCATCTTTTGTCCCTCTGCCTTTTTTCTTTTATTATGCATTAGCTCACCTTTCCAGATGTGTATCTTTCTTCAGAGGTTTCCTTTTCAATCAACCTACCTGTTTTAGTCTAGATGATTAAGTGTACAGGAGCTGAAGTGGAATGAGATAAGATTAATCCCTCTTTTTGTATTTTAATCTGTAGAGTAAATGGAATAGCAGATGACACACCAGCTAATGTTTCAAATGCTTTTGTTTTGCACACAAGTTGGTTTCAAATATTTATGAACACTCAGGAAACAATTGCAATGCTAAGAAACAGAGGCCTCTTGAGACTATCAAAGCACATGAAATTCTTGCTGAGAAAAGTATGCCAATCATTTGTTTTATTGCCTCTTGAAGTGGTCCTTGGAGAAGCATTCTTAGAAGCATTCCTATCATAAAGAGTATTTAGTTGGTTTTTTTTTTCTTTTCAAATTAATTCTTATGTGCTTGACATTAAAAGGTTTACCATCGTCACAGGGGATAGAGGTGTGTTGAATAATTTAGTGGAATTAACTTTAAGATTTCACTGGAAAAAATCTTTGAAGATAGAAAATAAATACTACTCATTTAGGTGTACAGTACCTCTGAATGTACAGATAACATGATAAGCTGAAGAGGTTTATAAAAATCTCCACATTAATATGAAGCTGGTATTGTCATAGCTCTTGTTAATTCTGCAGGCAAAGCTCCTCATCTAAATAGAAAGGTAATTTGACAAAATAACAAAATTACTACAGATTGTGGCTGCTCCACAAACTGAATATTTTGTAAAATTTGATTTCGGAAAGCAGTCCTTTATTGTTTTTTAATGTAACTTCTAAACTTAACAAGATAGGAAAATGAAAATACTCCACTTTTTAATATTTCTTTCTGTATATTTTCATTATTTAGAATTTAGAAGTCTTCTCCTTTAATTTACTAATTGAAGCTGTGAACCAAGGGATCTAGACATAATTTTCATATAACCATGAAATTAAAATTAGCATCATTATAATCTGAAAAATGAACAGGTATTTTTAATGCCCAGGAATTAAAAATTGACACTACTAAAATTCCTTCTGAGTAAGCAAGAATCTATTTGAGCTCTGTGGCTAATGGAACAGAGGAGATCAGTATTTTTAGACCTCTAGCCAAGTGATTCCAGGGTGCTTGCTTTGTGTACTTATTGTTGCAACAACAAAATGAGCACACATCCCCCCTCCAAAAAACCACCTGGTTGTTGTTGTTGTTGTAGGGCAGTTTTTAAGTCCAAAACTTTGGGTTTTACTGCTGAACACACTCAGAAACCTGCTCACAACTGTTGCTAGTGAATTACATCACTGATAAATCATTGTTTTACATGACTGGCACAATTATCTCCAGCTGTTAAAAGTCAATTAAATGATCTAATGTTTAAGCTTGAGTCCCACTGAGGTGAGTAGGATATTTGCCATTGTCTTTATTTATCATCATAAGCAGGTTATGAGACAGGCCCTTTCTTTTGTCCTTCACCTTTTCCTGAATTTGCAAGTGGTGCTCTTGTCCCTTTACCCAACAGATGCTTCTCCTTCACAATTACTCTCCAGTGTTGACATCCTATTTCCAAGCTCAACTGGGACTCAGCCCCAGCCCACCCAAAGCCAATGGGTCAGGATTTATAGGGTACCCATGGGTTTTTCTGGGCACAGATTTTCCTTTTCAGTGTCAGGTCATTCTCAGAGCCACAGAACGGGATATGGATCCTGCTGGGGTCAACAGAAATGTTGCTATCACCTTAAAATTGTCCAAGTTATTATCACCAATCTCCTCCTGAGTATGATGAAAAAATATACATTCTTAAATCAGTACTGTCTTTGAATAAAGGTTGTACAACTGTTCAGGGTATGAAAAACACTTCCCTTTATTTATTTTTTTTTTTTTACAGGAGTAAAAATGGATTAAAGAAGAGGAAGCTGACCAAGTACGTAACTTCTTTGATACTTAAAGGAATAATGCCTTAGACTAAATAGGCATTATGGAATACATGGCATAGTGGTATTTTAGTTACCAATATAGAAAACTTCTTGATAGACGTATCCCAAGAGAGATACCTGAAAGCAGAAAACAAACAAAAAACAGAAAGCAATTTTGCTCAACAGATTGTAGTAAAACATACAAAATCAGTCATCAGGGAAAAGATCAATTATCCAATTTAGTGATTTCAACCGAGCTTATCCTTAGTTAAAAATTGCAAATGGTGAAAAAAACTGGGATGCATTTGGGTGTAGTGATATTTCCCTATTGACATGGGGCTCTCATTAGTTGTTGCTAGAACATTAGATCATTAATGCCAGCGGGTAAACAGGAGTAATTAAGTAGTGATAAGACAGGTTCCTTTGGGCATATTGCCTCAAAGTAAATGAGAAGATTACTGTGTACATGCTTCAGTAGCTTGTAAATTAGAGTATGATAATTAGGTGAGGGAAGCTGTTTACCTGTGTTTCCTTACTCAGAGCATCAGCCTAATTATTTCTGCGTTATGTTCAGGGGCTGTGCCTGACTAACAGATAGAGCTCACCTGGCAAAAAAGTGTGGAGAGATGGCAGTCATTAAATCAAGGCTGATTTGTACCTACTGAAGCTCTCCATGGTTTTTGTACAGATATATACCACCTTTTTTTAGCCACCATCTCTCTGGGAAGAGAATTTGACTTATAATTGCAAATGTGTATAGCCAGCAGAGAAAGCAGTCAGGGCAGTGGCATCCAAAATGTAATACACCCACCATTTGGTGGCCCTGAAGCACAAGGTTTGTCCTTATTTCTTTCTAGCATTAACAGCTGAAAATAGATATTTATGACTTGAGAGTATTCTGGGGGAATGAAATGAAAGGTACTACAAAAATCGGGGGGTTTTTTACCTAATTTCTCTGTATTTTTCTTTTAAAGCCCTGTCCAGTTGGACGATTTTGATGGATACATCAAGGATATGGCCAAAGATTCAGATTATAAATTTTCTCTGCAATTTGAGGTAAATCTCTGAGGATTCTGCCCTCTGCCATGCTCAGATCAGTTTTCCAAGGTGTTAAGGCTGCATGGCATGCTCCTCTGTGCTCTGTGTTAGTCCATCTGCGGTGTTGCTGGGCAGGCCAACTTCCCTTCCTCTTCTGCAGAATTTTTCAAGTGAAGCTTGGTGTTGTTAAATCCTACATTTAGTAAACTGATTGGAGTGGCTTGTCACATCCAATTTAACTGTCAGAATAACACACTTGCTTTAAGTTTAGGACATGCTGGCAACCTGAATTAAATTTGGCATTTTAATGGCTTTATTTTATATATTTAATGTCCTTAATCTGAGAGGAAGCACTGGAATCAGGAAGTAGCATCAGACGTCTCTATAAGAGCAAGGAGATTTTCCTAAGAGAAGCTCAGGTGCATTCTGTTAAATACCCAAAATTTTAAGTCAGTTTAGCAGTATAACACTAAATCCCTATCCTGGGGCTGTTTCTCAAAGATTTAAACATGGAAAGGCAGTGGGGAGGACTCTCAGGGTGTTTCCATGATCCCTTCCTTACAGCAAATTCCCCTGATGCACCACATATAACACATAACTCCTGAAGATGATGACTAGAAAGACCTTCCAAGCATTTCCCCAAGACTGAAAGCCCTACTTGAGGGCTTGAAGAAGCCCCTTTAAGGGGAGCAGAGATGACTACCACAGAAGTAACTTAGCAAGCCCCTGGTTTGGCAGTGTTCTGGTTGAGTGTGGGTAGAGAGGAGCAATTCTGAGTCACAGCCAGGATGGCAGCAGTGTGTTGGCAACACCAGGAGGAGAAACCTCAGCACTGCTCTCCAGCCACTTGGAGCCCTACTCAGAGGCATCATATAAGGAAAATCAGCTGCCTGGAGCACAACTCAGGCATCAAATAAGAAGAATCAGTGTCATCCTGCTGCCAGTTTGTGATTTATGGGTGTATTCTGCCTGCTGCCTGCCACGAGTAATCACGAAGAATTATTCTCTGGGTGTTTTTTTGAGGCTGACCTTGGCATTTTCCTTTCTGTTGTCTCAGGAGCTAAAACTGATTGGGCTGGACATCCCCCACTTTGCTGCTGATCTCCCCATGAATCGCTGTAAAAATCGCTACACAAATATCCTGCCATGTAAGTACAACAGTCACCAAATCCTGCTAAAATCGCTAGAGAGGGAAAGAAGAGTTCTAATAAGAAAACTGGAGAATCAGGTGATTTTCTAAGACAGATAAAAGCCTGTTCTACAATCCTGCTCTTACAGAGAACCAAGCAAGGGATGTTTTTTGTTAGCTTTGAGTAGATGTAGCTTCCTGGAAATGTTTATCATGGCAAGAGTTTGGAGTTGAGAAACACAAAGTCTTTCATGCTACTGAGAAGTGTTACTGTGTTTCTCTTAGGATTTTAATGAAACCTAAGGGAGCCCAAAGGGACAGCACTTGGAGGGGGTGTTTGCAGAACACTAATAATGGGGTGTCCATTCAGTGTTTGCTGAAGCAAACATTGCTCTCTTAGTCAACACGAGAATTTTCTATTTTTTTAATAGATTATTTTTGGCCATTTCCTATAGGATTAATTTAAATTTTGCCTAGTTGGAGATGAGTGCCATACTTGAGAGGTGATTTTTTTCCTAATTTGTTTTTCCTTTCACAGATGATTTCAGTCGTGTCCGATTAGTCTCGATGAATGAAGAAGAGGGATCCGACTACATTAATGCCAACTACATCCCTGTGAGTACAGAGGTCTGGTCAGTGTGCAGTTCAGTGTCCTGCACAGCTTGAAAATACCACAATATTTCCTGGAAGCTCCATCATGTTCTCAGCATCTCCTTCAGATTCCAAATATTTTGCCTACAGGGGACAGCCACCAAAAAAAGAAAGAAAAAATTTTAAAAAGGGGTGGAGAGGGAAGGGTTTTTTTGGCAAATTTTGCTTCAGTAGCTGTGAATCTTTGTGAAACTTCGATTGGACTGGTAGGGAAATAAGCAGGAAATGTTAAAATGATTCATTGGCCCTTTAAGATAGCGAGGTAAAACATAGATGTTCACATGAGAAATCTGAATTCTCAAATGAGAAATCTTTCTAGATTTCTACTGCACGTGGGGGAAAACGAGCTAAGCCAGACACTCCAAATGCACAAAATGCACACAGCCCAGATGGTGCGTGGAGAGAACTTCTGCTTTCTGCCTCCTCTCTGGTGCTTCCCCTGAGCCTCCCTCCACCTGGCAGAGAGCAGCCACTTACCGGGGGTAGCATCCACGGATTCAGGATAATTAAAGTGTACACAGAGCTGTAGGAAAATATTTTGACACTGAGGGCTGGCGGAAAGCTCATCAGCTCTCTCCACTCTTCCCTGAGCTCATGCAGTCACTTGGGCTTATCCCTGTGGTGCCATGAGAGGCTACCTGGAACAGAGGCTAGACAGTGTTAAAGGAATAAAATAGGTATTTATTAAAAGGCCTTCAAAAGACAGACCTTGGGCAGTACAAGAGCCTGGCCAAGGCTACACTCAAGATGGACAACTGGTCAAACAATGAGTTTTCACACTTTTACAAGTTTTTGGTTCATTTCCATGTTGGGGTTAATTGTCCAATTACAGCTTCAGGTTATGAAGTCCCATTCTCCCAGATTGCTCTCCTCAGTTTGCTGTTTATAAGTTTTGGGCCTGAAGCTGCAATGGAGTCCTTGGCTCTCAGGCTGGAAAAGGATTGTTTTGTCTGACTGAACTGTGAGAACTTGCTAACACTTTAAATCAAGTTCAGAGTTGCATACTAATGCATTACAGAATCTGGAAAATATGAAAGCTAAAACTTCACTGCCACAAGGGTTTGCCTCTCTGGTAGCCTCTGTGCTGTGGCTCAGTGGGGGCTGGGGAGCAACATCCACTGGGCTGCTCTGCATGGACAGGAGGCAGGGCACCACTGCAGCCCTTGAGGAAGAGGCCTTTCACTGGGGGACCATAGACAAAGGAACACTTTTGCAATCTTGCTGTAGATAGACCTGACCCTGGCTGTGCTGGGTCAGCATTATGGAGCAAGGAGGAGCCTTTGGATGAGTCAGAGGAGCCACTTCCCTGTCACTGTGGCATTGCTCAAGTGTGCAGTGTTGAGCCATTTGTCTGTGCTTAGCTTCTCTGTGTCCAGAGCAGGAACCTGAGCACTCACACTGCAAGGGCCTGAGCTCACAGAGAATCAGGAAAGAAAAATGTCCCAGGATTCACATAGCTCAGGAAACTTCTGTTGCATGGGAGTGTGGATAACAGGATCTTAAGCAGAAATCCCTTTCAGTTGTTCAGTTCTGCTTTGCATCACAGTGCTGACCATTGAAACTGGGACAAACACGTGATGTTGATGCTGTTTTTTTTCTGATAATCATTTTTCCACTGAGTCCCTGCCTCCAAATACAGAAACCAGGGGTGATCTATCCCTCTGCTAAAAGGGATTTGTCACTTAGGTGAGACATAGCCCAAGCAGAACAGGCAGCAATTTCTCTGTAATGCAAAAAACTGGAATTGAGCTGACTTGCAGAGATGTCTGGAGGAAGCCACTTGAGGAAAGTGCTCCCAAATCGCAAATAATTTTATGATCCACATACAGTGGTGGCACAGGAATTGCCCAATTTGCACGGGAACATACTGTGTGTTGGACATATTTTTTGCTCTTGCTAGGAATATAAAATAACTTTCCAAATGCAATTTTGATGATACAGTCTCAACAAATATGGTTATAGCAGATGCCAAAAGGGGCACTTTGTGGTCTTTTATTATAGCCTAAATAAAGTCCTAATATTACAGTCTTTTGGTTTTGGAGAGGAGAAAGGAGTCTTTCCAACTAAAATCATGTTCACGGGTATAGGAAAGGGAATATGTGCATATAAAGCATCTTAGCATCCCTTAAGAGCATTGACTCAGTATCTTCTCTATTATTTTAAGCAGAAATCTTTTTTTTTTTTTTTTTTATTTTAAGGCTTTATGACATAAACACGTGCATATCATCCTGTTCCATTGACATCAGTGACTGAAAATCACCACAGATTAACAAACCCTAAAATAACATTATCTGGAAGGAGCTTTAACTTTCTTTTAAGGTTCTTATTACTTGCTTTTTTAATGTTGCCTTTTCTGCTCTCTAGGCAAATGATTTATGTGGTAATGGCTTCATTTTCTTCATTTTAGATTGCTTATGCTTTGGGAGCATCAAAATCTAGCAAAAGTTGTCATCACAAAATAAATACAAAAAAAATTTCTTTATATTAGAAATCACTTTTAGAAGTACAAATTGAATGTGAGCAAGCTAAAAAAATATGAGAAATACATGTTCTGAAGCAGTAACCATGTTGGTAACCAGGATCTACCTCTTTGTCTTTTAGGGTTATAATTCACCCCAGGAATACATTGCGACCCAAGGACCACTGCCAGAAACTAGGAATGATTTTTGGAAGATGGTTCTCCAGCAAAAATCACAAATCATTGTTATGCTCACTCAGTGCAATGAGAAAAGACGGGTACGTAACAAAACCTTATAGGCAGGGTAAAAGAAACCACTCTGAAAAAGAGCTCTTTAATGCTGAGTGAATGTCTTTGCATTGGTTCTGATCACAAGGCAGCATCACAACCAGCCCTGGAATGGCATCTACCTTCCCATTTCAGCACCACCTTCGACATTCCCTGATCTTCCCTGACCTCCTTTGATCTTTCCTGAGCTTCTTTGTCCTTTCTTGACCTACTTGGGCCTTCCCTCACTTGCTGCACCTTCTTTGATTTTTCCTGACTGTCTCTGACCATCTCTGACCTTCTCTGACCTTCTTTGACTTTTATGACCTTCCCTGACCTTCTTTGACCTCTTCTCACCTTTTATGACCTTCTTTGATCTTCTTTGACCTGCTTTGACATTTTCTGAACTACTTCAACATTCTTTGACTTTCCCTGACCTTCTTCAACCTTCCTTTATTTTCCTTTACCTTCTCTGACTTGCTTTGACGTGCTTTGATGTTGACTTTCCCCAGCTTTCTTTAACCTTCCTCAACCGCCTTTGAACCTCTTTGGCAATCCCAGATCTTCTCCAACCTTTTTTGCCCTTTTGCCTCCCCTGACCTTACTTTGAAGCCTCTCCCCTTACATGAGGAGAGACTGAGGGAGCTGTGACTCTTCATCGTGGAAAAGAGAGGGCTCCAGGGATCTTGTGCCTGTGTACAAATACCTGATGGGAGGGAATGGAGACGATGGACTCCTTTAGTAGTGACTTGCCCAGTGACAGGTCAAGAGGTGATGTGCACAAATTAGAAAACCACATTAAATTCCTTCTGAAGTCAGGAAACACTTATTTACTGTGAGGGGGGCTGAGCACTAGGGCAGGTTGCCCAGAGCTTGTGGAGTCTCCATCCTTGCAGCTATTTCAAAGTCATCTGGACATGGTCTAGAGCTGGCTCTAGGTGACACTGCTTGAGAGGGGAGGGGCTCGAACAAGATGACCTCCAGGGGTCCCTTCCAGCCTCAGGCCTTCTGGGATTCTGCACTTTTAAGTTTAAATAATTACAAAATACAAGTTTATCTTTACATTTCCCCTTGATATGGTAATAGAAATATTTGGAATATAATGGGGGGGGGGGGGCTTATATGGCATTCTCTTTCCCAGAGTTTTGGTCCATTTAGACCTATTAAATCAGGAAGAATAACAAAAGGCACTCTTTTTCTATTCTTTGCTGTGCTCAAGCGGCTCTTCTGAAAACTAACACACAGCTGATGGCCACAATTAAATGGGAATGGTCAGACTGGAACTCATAGCAGGATAAATTACCTTTTATTGCAGCATCAAGTGAACAATGGTGTAGGCATTGCTAACCCTGAGGTTCTTCATCCTTTTTGCTAACCCTGAGGTTCTGCATCCTTTTGCGTGTGCTTCTTTCTATAGATGTGTATCTTTATGTAAATGTATCTTTATATAATTACAAATATGCCTGGCTTTTCCTTGGTTTCAGGTGAAATGTGACCATTACTGGCCTTTCACAGAAGATCCTGTTGCATATGGGGATATCATAGTGGAGATGCTGAGCGAGGAGGAGCACACGGACTGGGTGTACCGCAGCTTCCGCATCAGCTACGTGAGTGAAACACTTTGCCAAAGGAGGGGGTAGGATTTCAGTCCAGCCTTTTCTTTAACTTTGGTCCATTTCTGGCATTCAGTGGAAAACACTTAAGAGAGATTGATATCTTTACCCTCACTTCACATGGGCAAATGACAAAATCGCAAAACTTTCCCCTAAAATTGCTGTCTCTGAATTTCTCAGCAAGGTGCGAGGCTGAAACAAAAGTAGTACCAGAGCTCTGGACACTTCTGTGGTACCAATAATTACTGATTTAAATAATTAAATGTGTGAATTTCTTCTTTTCTGCATCTCAGGCACACCTTGCTATAAATTATTCAAAACTTGAAAATACCAATGGAAGAATTGCAAATATTTTTCAGAAGGGCAATTCTGCAATAACCATGTCTACCTGTAAAGTACTGAAACAAATGTGGGAATATGTGGTGTCCAAATGAAAGCTCCCCAGACTTTCAAGCATTTCCGTCCACATTTGTTTCCGGCATCAGCTCGCTGCCAACACCATCTAATTAAGGAAAGGTTAGGGATATGGAGGGGATGTGGAAAAAGCTATGCACTGGCAATTCACCACTGACCCAGGACATTATATGTTGTGTTCAGGATCTTACTTCATCTGAAGCCAGTAGAATTTTTAGTACTGTAAATGTTTTTCTTTTTTATAATGAGCTTTTTTTTCCTAAGCGTTTCCTCTGATAATGTTTTTTCTTCCCTTTTTTTTGTTTGTTTGTTTGGTTGTTTTTTTTCTTTAAAACTTGAAAATCTATCAAGAGTACAGGCTTGACTGTTTGCCAACAGTGTTCTTTATCTGTGGTAAAATCAAAAAAGAAGGAATGGAATTAGAGGAGGAAAAAAGCCCAGAGCTGAAAAATGCAACAGTTCTTGATTTAAAAGCAAAATAAGATGAAAGTACCACAGGGACAAAAGCAAAAAGCAAATCCCAAACCCAGAAACAGGAAGTTCACACCATTCTGATAATGATGGTCTGAAATCCCCCCCACTTTGTAATCAAATACCATGTTTCTTCTTTACCCATTTTTTTGGCTGGCTTCAGTTTTTTTAGGCTGTATGTGGGAAAAAAACTGAAAAGCACTAAATGACAAAAAAGCCCTCAGTGTGACTGCTAAAACTCCTGTTCTGCTTCTCCCACCAGGCTGATGAGGTGCAGGACGTGATGCATTTTAACTACACCGCCTGGCCAGACCACGGCGTCCCCACCACCAACGCTGCTGAGAGCATCCTACAGTTTGTACAGATGGTCAGGCAGAAATCAGCAAAGACTAAAGGCCCCATGGTCATACACTGCAGGTAAATGCTTCAAGGAAAAGGTGACAGGACCAGGTGTGAAATTAAATCGGTTGGGGAACTGTGAGAAGGAGAGATTTTTGGGATCTGCTCACCTGGTGGCTGAAGATGTTTCTCTCTGGTGTTATGCAGCTCTCACCTGTAACCTCATGGAGAAATTCATAGAGGATATTGTTCCTTGAGCAAAAAAAGTGCTCAGTAAGCCTGAAGAGAGATTTATATATAATATTAGGAAATCAAATCCTGTATTTACTGCTTAATTGTTCTGGGAAGGAACAGAAGCAAGTATCAGAGAGCTGGGCAACAGCTGTAGTGTTTTCTTTTTCTCAGTGAGGATTCTTATAGCAGCAAAGAGGGATATTTTCAGATAGAATTTTTAGACTATACTGTGCATCTTAGACCACATTGATTAAAAGTAACAATGCTACCAAATTAGCGGGGGGGGGGGGGCAAAGAAAGAATTTATGGATCAACTCCTGCAGCAATTGTTTTCAGGCTTTAAAGAAGGCAGAGAATGAATTTCTCAGGTAATATCCCCAATTAATATGTCAGGAGTTCCATTGTATTAAGCTAGTTGAGAAATTAACACAACAAAAGCCAAAATAAAGACCTGTTTTGTGATACTTATGTTGAACTGTGTTGAGATGAACTGTTAAACATTATTGCGAACACTTCGAAGGCTTTTCAGGAAAAGTATGACAAAACAGAAGCAAGAAGTTTTGCTAAGATACCCTTAGTAGTAGGGAAGGTGTTGAGATGCTGTGTGAAACTCTGTAGAACCTCTAACGTTGCACTCATTGAAATCTGACTTTAACATCACAAGTGAAATTACAATGCAAAGAATTGTACACACATGAGAATCTCTAAAGGAAAGCAGTGTGTATTTTTTCTGGTTGCTAAGCTTCCCTTTGGGGAAAATGAAGATTTTTTTCAGCTGAGTGGTAGCTATTTGTGTCTCATGCTCCTAAGGCAGAAGTCCTGGAGTGCAGACTCTCCTGGGTGGCTTGTCCTTTGAGGACAAGCTGCTGTAGTGCCAAGAGCTTTGCAGTGTGGAGAGCTGTGGAGCTGAGTCCTGCAGGTGTGAGCCCGCTGTCTCTGGGCATCCCTTGGTCCGAGCAGGTCTCTGCAGTTCTGCTTCCAGCCCCTGGAGTTACAGAGGTCTCATGAAGTTTGTGAGGGGAGTGGTGACAGCAGGAAGAGCAGAGAGCCAAGGGTGGGTGAGGGTGTTTGTGTGCACGTTCTGTGTGTGAGTGCATCCACCCTGCCCAACCGATGGACCATGGGTTGTGTGCTGGTAAATCCCACAGACCCACCAGCCTGCCTGACCTCAGATTAGTTCTATCTGACTCTTACAACTGCAGGACTCCTGCCTTTTGCAGTTTTGCCACTGCTTTTGCTGTGTGTCCCCTTCAGAAGGGCCTGGTTTGAGGTGAAGGTCTGTGTGTGTTGCAGTGCTGGCGTGGGACGGACAGGAACGTTCATAGCCCTCGACCGGCTCTTGCAGCACATCCGTGACCACGAGTTTGTGGATATTTTGGGCCTGGTGTCGGACATGAGGTCCTACAGAATGTCCATGGTGCAGACAGAGGTAGGATCTGTTCACTTCAGCGCTGTGACAATGGTCCTGTGTCATTGTTGTGCCCATTTCATACCCCTCTTTAGCATGTTCCTGTCTAATGACTGTTGCTCCCCCTGAGCACTTGGCAAAATCACTATGAATCAATAGAATCAAGTTTTCATCTTCATTGTGATCTTGTCACATTGATCTGCTGCATAGGTGGGTTTGGTGATATATCTGCAATCTCACTGTCTGTCAGAGGAAATTAGTTATTCTCACCTTCTGTGAAATGAATGTGCAGACAACACATTAGAAGAGATTAACATATGAAATTTTCAAACCGCACTGTAAAGAG
Source organism: Chamaea fasciata (assembly GCF_029207755.1). Taxonomy (NCBI): domain Eukaryota; kingdom Metazoa; phylum Chordata; class Aves; order Passeriformes; family Sylviidae; genus Chamaea; species Chamaea fasciata. Next base: position 73,510,358 of record NW_027094090.1, on the reverse strand, counting down.
CTGGGCTTGCTGAGGGGATTAATGGCTCATGAAATGGTATCAGTATTGGACAGCCTTGTTCAAGTATCATGTTGGTATCATCCAGCCAAGCATTGGAGCTCATTACACAATGGAATTTCAAACAAGCCAAACAGAAAAAGATTTTTGACTCTGCCAGACACCCTGTTTGCCCCTCTCCCTACCCAAATATCTACTGGGTAGTTCTTTTTCTGTTTCTAAGACAAAAGTATATAGACAATATATATCTAGGGCATAAAACCAGGGGGGGATCACAAACTCTTTCTTCAAAGCAGAAGATTTTACGCATCTGAACCTTCCCAGTTCCTACCTAGTAATGAGGAAACGATTTCATATTTCATGCCTGTTGTACTCTTCCTTGGTTAGACGCACCGTGGCAACCTCCATGCAGTTGGAAGTGCCACCATCATTGTTTTCAGGCTGGGATGTTTGTTGCCAAAGTTTGTTGAATTGAGAGCAAAGCAAAAAACTTGTAGCAGGAAGAGGAGGAAGAAAACCTGCAGTGACAACAACCAGCATCTGGAAATGAAAAAAAAAGTAATTTTCAGTCCATTCTGGATCATTCCTATCAAACTGCCACTTTTCATCACAATTCACTGCATTAATCCAAAGGCAGATCCTTATGTAAACACCAGAGGAAAAAAAAAAATCCTGATGGTTGATTGATTTCAGCTGCAACTGTTATCACTCCAGAAGTGATGTGGAGTTTTGTAGGGTTGTTTTCTGTTTTTTTGTTGTTTTTTTTTTTTTTTTTTAATTACATTTTTTTCATGTAGAACCTCATTGTCTGCCTAGGGCTGATGTTTAAGGGCAGTTACTGAGCTCCTGCTGCTACAAGCAGTGGCCAAGTGACACTGACACTCAGTCACAGAGGCCACCAAACAGTTTTTCCTTACAAAATCTGAAACCATTGACAACTCATCTGAGTTCACATTGTCTTGTATGCTGGAAACTTGGCAGCGTCTCAGTAAGCAGTTTAAAAAAACATGTGGCACAGGCCCAAAAAGGGGTTTAGAATGGGGAATATCCTGAATTGAAACCAGTCTCTCCAAATTAACTACCCTCTGAACAAAACTGGGGTTTTCTTTTCATTGATAAATAAGTCAAACACTAAGGAACATTCACCTCATTGAAATATTTCAGTTGCATATGTGGTGTGTGTGCAATTTGTGGCACAGAAAGCCTTCAGACATCTTTCTTGGAATTTATTTATTGATTTATAGGCAACGTAAAGTAGACCCACTTTAACTCAGATTCAACTCTTCTGTCATCACTCAGGTTATTAAAAGGTGATTATAGTGCCAGGTGGATTTCATTCATTCAGGTTATTTATAGGTGATTATGGTGCCAGGTGGATTTCATTCATTCAGAAGGGATTTTCCCTTCTGCTGTCTGTAAACAATTGTGGACTATTGTTTTGGGAGCTGATAACTCCCTCTGTGCATTGTGAGGGGCTGAGGTGGCAGACATGGAGCTGTGCAGGCTGTTGCTGTGAACTATCAAACTGTTTCACTGGTTGGGATTTTGCCATGCTTTCTGAGGTGCAAAAAGTGCCCAATGATTTGGTCTTTTCTTCTAGGAACAGTACATTTTTATTCACCAGTGTGTGCAGTTGATGTGGCAGAAGAAGAAGCAGCAATTCTGCATCAGTGATGTCATATATGAGAATGTCAGCAAGTCCTAGTGCAGAGCCACAGGTGGTAAGTCAGGCAAGCCTGGCCCTGTGCCATGCCCACAGCCCCACAAACCCGTTCCAGGAGCTTTGCTGGCAGTTTGGGGCTTTTCTTATTCCTCTTCCATGTTCACACGGACACTGAGGGAAAAATCCATCTAGCCTCTCGCAGTAAATAATCCGCTAGCCTTTCCATGGCACTGTAAGGAAATATGGGCTTACTGATGTTTAAAGAGAATCTGAACTCCTGATGAGCCATCTAACCATTCCCTGCCACTTGTCCTAACATGCCTTGCAAAGCTTAAAGGGAGGGAAAACTTCAGTATCTTCAGTTATTCTCAAAAAAGAATTTTGCCTGGTTACCAAAGCCCCAGCAGAGGGTTGGAGATGCTCTTCTGGAGGGTAAGTTAGTAACCAAAAAGCAGTGACATGAAACAGTGGGAAGTTTTTTCCTCAATCCAAAAATATAGAACCAGAGAACCAGGAGGCTCTCAAACTGGTACCGCCAGCAGCGTAAGTGAAGGCTTGCTCTTACTTTCCCACTGACCTCCGTGCCTGAACAAAACAAGTGGCTGTGACCACGAGGTTTGCTGGTGGGGATGTGTGTCACTGCTCTTTAAGCTTCTTTGGTTCATAGATGGCAGCAATCACCCAGCCATAACCTTAATAGTCCCTTTTGGGTGGAGCAGGAATCTGCAAGCTTTGACACAAACTGCTTTTCAAGCAGCTAGTGGAGAGCTGGGTCGAAGGCAGCACATCCAGTGCTGTGTCAGCAGACAGTTCCGTGTCTGTTGTGTGTCTGTGGTGCTGCACATGTGCTTTATTAATCCCTGTGTGCATCATCACCCTGCCTGTAAAGGAACCCCAGTTTGCCTCTGCCCCTCATGTTTAGGTTGGTCACTGTCTAATCTGAGTTCCAGCACCCAGCTGCCTGTACTAGCCTGTGGAGAGGCTCAGTCAAACAAATGCTAAAAACTGTATTTATATCCTTTCCTTTTCTCTAAAGCATTCTGTTTGTTCTTTTGCAGGTGAGACCATGAAGCACACCCATCTTCCCTTGCTTCTGATTTATTTTTTGTTGATGGTTTGAACGGGCAGGTGTTGTGCCACCAGAGATCACTGCTTTGCAGTGCATGGACAATGATGCAAAGAAACTTTTACCTTTCTGAAGCACTGGGGAGACAAAGCCTTAACGAGCCTGCGGTGTCTTTTGAACTGTTTAATTTCTGGACATTTTTTTTAAATACTGGACCAAATTCAGCTAAACAACATGAAGGAAAAGACACTATATGTGCATAAGATAGATTGCTCCAGAGTGTTGGGGTTTTGTTTGGTACTTTCGGTTAATTTCTTTCATAATTTTTTTTTCTTTGGCTGTGCAGGTTGGGCTTAAGGTTAAAGTAAGTGCAATATTTTTTTAATGGTTGACTGAAGAGCTTTCTTCATGTGTCACTGGTCTGTCCCTAGGAGAGCAGGCATTGTTAGTATCTAATAATACCTCATTAGTGAATAGCGAGGCATGAACATCCATGAAGAAATCTGGAGATTGTGAAAAGGGACTGGGAGGGCGGGAGGGGTTGCTGGGACTGTGGATTTGACTGTTTCCTTACAGCACTGATGTACGTGGGGCCTGGGGGGAGCACAAGACCCGAGGAATGGACTGACCAGAAAATTTCTGATGAGCAGAAATCCCAGCTGGGAAGCCCAAAGCTGGAACAGGCAGCTGAGACAAGGGGTGGGCTTGGTGCTTGACTGGGCTGCCACTAATTAAGCAGAAGGATTGCTCTTTATGCCAACCTTTTTTCAGTAATGCCATTGATCAGGCTCTTGTTTTAGATGGATCTAATCACAGGGCAACTGAGTTTCAAGCTGGGATATCTTAGCATATATACTATAGTATTTAACTGTCTGAGCAGTCTATGGTGCCTATACCCCTCACTCATTTATTATTTTTTGTAATTATTAACCCTGTGGAAAAAAACATGAAGCTGGTTCAGGTTGGAGGGGTGGAAAGAAAAAAAAAAAAAAAAAGAAAAACCACAAAAAGTGGTTTTTTAAAAAAATAGACGTTAACTATTTTTTCCTGAACCAGGAATTTACGATGCTACAAATACAAGCTTTTGGCATGTGAAGGGCTGGAGGGCTGGTTATCAATTTGTTGCTACCAGGCTGCCGAAGTGTCAGTATGGATTCCTGCAGGGCCTTTGGGGGCAGGGTGGGGGGCTCTTTTCTTTTTCGCTGTCCGTTTCAGTTCTAGTCAAAATAATTAGCTATATATATATATTAAATTTTTTTTGGTCTTTGTATAATTCCGGTACATCATTGTGTATTGTGACATGGATGCTGTCAGAATGGATGTTTGATGGCATTTTTGTAACCTGTTGCTTTGTGTCACCTCATTGGAAGTTAGCAGCAATGGTACTCAATGTAAACAAAGCAGACTTGAACTGGAAGTAAACACACTGGATTGCTTACCTGTGGAGAAGTCACTGTCAGCAAAACAGGAAACACACCTGTACACACTTTTTATTTCATTCACCCCTGGTCTGCTGTCACCTGGCAGGGTGTTGGGCAGGAGCTCAGCTGCTCTCAGGAGCCTGAGAGTCTCCTTCAGCTGACATTCCTTTTCCTTTTTTCTTCCAAAGTTATTCCACTGGGAAGTAAGTAGGTGCACACTTATCTGATAACTACTTCATCGTGGTGATGGTTACAGTGGAAAACTTCCTTCAAACTGCCCCATGTATATTATGCAAAACTGCATAGACTTAATACAATTCCCAGATAAAATAGGGTCCTTGTGAGGGGTACTAAATAGGACCCCACCTCTGATTACTAAATGGGTGTGAGATGCATTTCCCCTCCCTTCTGTTTCCAGGCATCTAATATTGTTTCCACTAATCCCAGCCCTACAGCAGGGATGCTGTTTCTCCAAGCACCAGAAGGATGCAAAAGGGAAGAGCACCCTGCTTCAGGGAGCCGGCTGGTAACAAGAAAGGCTTCAGTGGTGCCCTTTTCTCCCTCATTTCACTGGTGTGCCTCAGCTGGAGGGCCTGCCATTCCAGTAAGAACAGCAAATAGTTGTCTGGCCTAAACTGAAGAGAAAGCAGAATTATAAATGAGCACTTTGACTATTTAGACCTTCCTCTGTGCTTTTTTAAAAAACGTTTTTCAGAGTTCTATTATGTTTACTCAGAAAATCTGTTCATACCCCTCTAGAGAACTGGCTGGGGGAAGAAAAAAAAAAACAACCCACAACTGTGAAATTCTTTCTCATCTACTGTCTCCTCCCTCCTGCTGGCCATTGCCCATTCAGTCTATATTTATTCTGTATCACAGACCAGAGTAAGCAGGCTACCTCTAAACCATTCATTGTGCCCACAAAGTGTCACGGTGCGAGCTGGCTGTAACAGAAGCTTGGCTGAACATGACAGGGTACAAAATTGCTGCAAAGATGCCAAAATCACATTGTTGCAAAGGACACTGCCTGAGCAGCCTGAATTTACTCGACAGTTTTTGAATGCATGTCAAAAAATATTCCATGTACACGGGAGCAGGTGTGTACTTGTCCTTTATTAGCTACTTCATCACAAAGTCAATTACAATGAAAATTCCATCAGAATAATGGGGGTTTTTACACAGTATGCAAAACTGGCGGCCATGTGGGATGGCAAAGGAAACCACCTCTCCCAGCATTCAAGAAATGAGTAAAGCAATAAATGAGTCTGGAAGATGCTGTGGTTCAGAAGACTCATGCAGAGCCTTTTAGCCTGAATTGACACAATATAATTTTGGCTTTACCGCATCATACACCTTCAGTGTAAGTCCAAAAGAATAATGGTTTGGATTTGTGCCTCATGTTAATATTGTTTCCAGCATCTGTCAAAATAAAGCTCTCAAGTCATCACAGCTGTAAAGCTGTCTGAAGCTTCAGGTTTGGCAAGAGATTTTTGGAATTATGGGCTTCATGTCCATAGCTCTGCTGACACTATTGATGCTCTGTCTGGATCTGCTGCTCTTCCAAAATCCACTGACCCAAATGTCTGTAAAAGCAGCTCTGTGCTGTGAGTGACGATTAACTGAAACCAGGGCAGGTTTTCTCCTTGTCTCATGCTGTGTGTGCTGCCATGGAAGCAAAAAGTAAGTAAACTTGAGAACATGACTGGTTTTTCTTAAGAAGCTTTTAGAGGTGTGTGTGAAAGTGTGGCCCGTCCCAGAACATCGTGCGCAGCGATGGGTACTTCAGAATAGTTTCCTGCAAACCTCACCAGAAGATTAGGAACAGGTCAGGAGTCTCTACTAGTGCTTTATTTCAGTTTAATGTTCTGGGGTTGTATTTTTGTTTGTTTGTTTGTGTTTTTTTCCCCTACAGTTAAATGGGATGAATTTCCCCTGTCAAAGAATCAACATCACCATCTTATGCTCTAAAACGGCCCTTCCCTCCCCCCATTAACCACAGTCACAGCACCTGCCTCTCACTTGTAACTTTTTAAGGGCTTGTGCCAAAATTGTCATTTCATTAAGGCAGGCAAAAGCTGTTAGTTACTTCAGCCCCTTCTTGTGAGACAATAATGTTGTGTGTTGTGACAGGGAGAAGAATTATAAAAGAAAGACCTCCTAAAATCAGCCCTGCTCTATTAAATTAACAGCTGGCCTGTCATCTCTTCTAAGTGTAATTAAGCAATCTGCAAATTCCCATGTGAAAACAATCTTGGTATGAAAGGTTGGTTAACACAACAACCTATTCTTGGGTTGAAGAATAAGTGCATCTGTGTAAACAATACCAGCTGTTCCATGAGAATCCATAAGGGAAAAGTGTCAACAACCTGAACCTGAGCCTGCACACACAAATCACCTTCTGACCAAAAAATGAAGTGGTAAGAAAACTCCCAGTCAACAGGTGTTGCACAGGAGGTGTGTGAAAACTGTATAAAGTTCAGTGAATAAAGAATTGGCTTTTCCCGCATGAAGATAACGGAGTCTCGACTAACTTGGTCCAAAATCTGCTGACCCGAGGCGACGGCGGGAGGCGGCGGCCGAGCCTGCCGGGGAAAAGGAGGCGGGCCCGGCCGAACCGGGAGCGAGAGACGGAATCCACGGAGCCGAGAACGAAGGAACAGCCCGCAGCGAAACGAGCGTCAAGCGGCGGATACACAAAGCAGCGAAAGGCTCCGGCTCCAGCCGACCCCGGGACGGCTGCAAACACACAAAGCGGGCGGGGAGCGGGACCCGAGCCGGGAGAGAAACAAACACAGGCAAAACACAGGAACAAATAGAACTCCCGAAGGCGCCGCCCAGAGGGAGGGAGGAAGGATCGGAAAATGCATCGCGGCCGCTGAGACGGAGGGAGAGAGCGGAAGAGGCGCGCCGCGCGGCATCCGCGGCGCGGGTTATGGATAGAAGCGCTGCTCCGGACCCGCGCCGCAAAATATGGATTTACGCGCCGCGCAACGTGAAACTATCCTCCGCGCAGTATAGAAAATGCGCATCCGGGCTGCGTAGTATCGAAATTATGCGTCGCGTAGTAGGAAAATTACGCGCAACGCCGCATAGTAAAGAAATTGTGCGCTGCGCAATATCGAAAATACGCGCTGCGCCGCGTAATAATAAACTACGCGCGGAGCCGCGCCAAAGTGCGCAGGCGGGGTAAGGCCCGGCCTGGGAAGTTAAAGCCGCGGTAAACTCCGCGCAGTCTGAGCCGGGGAATCCCCGCTGCCGGAAAAGAGACCTCGGGGCTGCTCCCGCTCCGAGCCGCCGGGGAACCCCAACGAAGAGCCCGGAGAGGGAACATGTATGCGTGCGCCCCTGCACATTGATTCCGGCGGGGCAGTGTCCCCAGGGGCGCGGGGTGGCCGCTCCCGCTCCCCGGGAAGCCGCGGGGGCGAGCGGCGGCTCCGCGCGGGCGAGTTTTATTCTCCAGAAACCCCCGAGCCCCGCTCGGTTGGCAGCTCCAGACAGAAGGCGCGAGCTCTGCAGACGGCAGGACCCGGAGCGCATTTCCTGCAGCACAGCTCCTTCCCCGAGCTGAGGGCTCCAGTGCCGTTCCCTCCCGGAGCTGACAGTTCCACCGCCGTTCCCTCCTGGTCTCGCTTTCCAACAGCCCGGGCGGCTCTGCCGGGCCGGCCTTGCACCGGCGGCCCCTCTCCGCGGACTCCGGGCCGGGAGGTGGGAGCCACAAGCGCTTCTGTGTCTTTTAAACCTTTTCTGTATTTGTTTTCGGTGTCGTCGTCCCCCCGTTCCTCCTTCCCCCCCCCCCCCCCCTTTGCCACACGCGGCCTTTAGAGGGGTTGTGTTGCCTTTCCCCCTCCGCTTTTGTCCCGCGGGTGTTCAGGGGCAGGCGGGGGTGCTGCAGCCCGGGGTCCCCCCGCCCGGGCACTGCAGAGTGAAGGATCTCATCCCTACGGATGCCGCGTTTGTTTTTCCCTTCCCCCGCAGCAACGGCCGGAGTTCTCTTTTTCTTTCCCTTCCCTCTCCTTTTTCCCTGCGGGCAGCATAGACCCCCCCGCTCCAGCGTGGAGTGGGTTCTGACGACCTCGGTTTGATGAAGATTTACATACTCTGTATGCCTTGAAAACGTTGATGGGAGCAGATGGGTTGAGCTTCGCTGCTGCTGTGACAGGCACCAGTCACAGAACCCTAGGAATCTCCCAGGAAGGCTCCCTATTTTCACTCATCTCCTCTTTTAATATGCAAGTATTACCAAGGAGTAGAAGCACAGACAGATCCTGACACACATTTTGGTCTGAAAACTGAGGAAGTAGTTAGAGGCTAAAGCTGCAACCTAAAGCACCTTGTAAACTGAAAAAAAAGACAAGCCAAAGACACTTAGGAGCAAAAAGCTGACAAGCAGTAGAAATCTAAAGTCTGTGAAATACTTAAACACAGAACCAATATACAGAGTCCTCTCATATATAATGTTGGTGCTGTCATGTAGAGGTGGGAGACTGATCTCACAAGTATTCCCTCAAATACTTTGGTGCATCAGAAGCAATCCTTAAACAGGGCAAGTTTAGACACCAGACTCAACACAGTAGAAAAACTGGGCTCCTATGAAAGGGTGATTTGACCAGAATGTTGAGTTCCCATTCATAATCATGTTTCCTTTATGCTTGAAATGCAGCCCAGGATGATCAGTGGTGACACCTGCTTGAACAAAGTCTGGTATTCAAGCTATAGCTTGCTTCTCTCTGTGCCCTGAAAACTCAGAATGCTTTCACTCCCACATTAAGATAGAAATTCTGTGACTTCCCTGTGTCCTAATTAGATAGGACTTATATCTTACAGTTATTCCTGGATTCTTTTTTTTTTTGTTCCCTTAAATTATCAAAATTCTGATGTTACAAGAAAAGTTCACAAACACTGATGAACACACTGAGAGCTCTGCACATTTCAGACTGTAATTTTTTGGATATGATATTCCTTCTGCTTCATAAACCATTTGCTTCTGCACACATCAGTCATGGATGATATATACACTTATTTCCCAACCCCACTCAAAACAAAAACCAACCAACCAACCAACCAACACACCATCAATGTTTTATGCAGTTCAATGCTTTGGAGCAATAAAGGTTTGTATCAAATGTCACAGATCGCAGTTTGTCTGAGCCAAGCCCTATTTCACGTTTGAATTGCTAGATGGCAAATAAACTGCTCCACCCAGCATTATTGGTTAGAAGTGTTCTTCCTGAATTAAATGGGAGGTTTCCCAGTGGTTTGCTCTCCACATGGTGTCCCAAGGAAACAAGCAGCCTAAAGGAGTGGGAAGAAGTGCCGTGCTGATGTTAAAAGGTTTGTTCTTTGAAAGCACAGAGCTGCTGAGTGTACACCGGCTGCTGAAACGCCGTCCCTCCACCCAGCTGAAAAGGCAGATTGATGGCAGCAAAACAGTAAATTACTCCTCAATTACTCCCTCTTATCAAATGTCTGATAAGGCACTGCTTTTGGCATTTAAAAAAACTGCTTTGTTTCCTTCTCAAAGATGTATCACATCCTTCTCAAACATTCCTGTTGAAAAAATAAGCCTCACTGCTCAAATCGTAGAGAAAACATTTTGAATGAAACACTGCATTTTACTACTGTTTTCTACCATGGAATATTTTGAAGAAAGCATTTTATTTTCATTTGGGGAACCCCAAATGAGATCTCCTTTTGATTTCTTACTGCTGCCAACAAAATGAAAATTCAAAAACTGCACAGCAGCAAAAGGGTGAAGCTCCCTGCAGTGCTTTAAACCACCAAGGAAATTCCAGCAATCAGGGAAATATTTTTCTCAACACCATTCAGATTTCACAGACTGTAACACAGGAATTATAGTGGTTAGTTCAGCAAAGTTGAAAGGGTAAATGCAACCCAAGGAGTACTTGGTTGTTAATTCATTAGTAGTTTAGAAACTCTGAAAAAAAGACACAAGCCAAGCAACCAACCTTGACTGATAAGATGATTCTGCTTATTCCCTCAACGTGTGGAAGGAGTTTCCTCTTTTCCCCCCAAGTATCTCCCAAGAAGCCTCTGAGCACACTGACCACATTGAGACTTGTCTGGCACTTCCTAAACATCAGCTACACAGAGACCCAGCTTCAAAAAAAACCCCAAACATTTGTGAAGCCACCTCTTTTCTCTCCAAGGTGAAACATGAGTTCTCCCTCCGCCACCTCAGAGTGCCAAACTTCACAAAGTGTGGCACCTCCCAGAGCTGATGCCTCTTTCTGGGCAAAAGCAGACAAACCATGGGCTGAATGCTGAAATAAAAGCCAGCAGAGAGGATGAATATTGGCTTCCTATTTTGGGAATTATCAGGGGGAGCAGAGGTGCAGGTTACCAGCATAGTGCTTTTTATGGAATCAGACATCCTTCCCATGAGAGAGAAGACAGGCACCCTAAGTTTTAAAAAGGAGTTTCAAAGACCTTTTTAAAGGTTCCTCTTCCTGCACTTATAGGTAATGGCATTTATCACTTCTTAACCCATTTCTGAATAAGGCCATCTCTGTGCAGACAGGCTTAAGGAATATATATTAAATGGAAAAACGTACATGGACACATGACCAACCACACAGAAGTAGTACTTGCAAGGACATTTACAATAAATGGCACTAACACCTTTATTAAGATTTTAGTTTTTCATTTGTGAAAAATGAATTGATTTCTTTTTTCCCTTGTATGCAGAGGAAAAGCAAACTAATAGCAAAAATCAAGATTACTTTCTTATTTCAATACTGTCTTTGTAGACACAAAGATACAATTTTAACAAATACTGTTTATTGCAGACTTTAAGCTGATTCATGTGAAAAAGGCACTATGAAACTTAATCAAACTAGATGATTAAATTTGTCTAAATTGAGTGATATTATATATAATACATATATTATATATAAAATCACATGACCATGTGAAACAGAACATTTTGTGACAAAAAATCATTGCGTCTCCAAAAATAGCATTTTTTGGAAGGGATGTTTTTCTTTCTCTTTTTCCCCTGTTTTGCCTTCAGGAATCCACTTTTCTGAAAGATTACATTTATGAAGGAAATGACAAAGGCTTTTTGCATGAGGAAAAACTGATATCTGGGATCAACACACAGAGAAGTCTAGATTATACACTGTTGTTTTTGATGGGTTAAGTTACAGACAAAAAAATGCAATTATATTTAAAGAAAAGTACTGTGAGTTGTTGCATGGCTACAGCAGATCTCATCACCTCTTTGAGCTGGGTTGTTACTATATTCTAGTTACTCCTTCTTGTGCAATATTATAGGTCATCACAGGTGAAATATGGATAAAATCAATGTACAGAATATTATTGTGCTATAAACAGCATCATTAGTAATAAAACATCTTGGGAGTGATGCAGGAAAAATTCAGTCTGTGTTGGGCTGCTGTTCATTCCCTAAACATTTCCTCTACATTTGCTGGAGTCGACAACTTAAGTAAACATCCTGCAGCCAAATGCCTGACAAGAAAGACTGAGCCAAAACAGATGTAATTGCACACTACAGCAGGAGATGGGATTCAGAATCTTATTATAACTGAAGGGTTCAAATGCTTTTTTATTGCTGGCTCAGCTTCCCTCAGATGAATCACCAACAAAGACAGGCTCCAATTTATCTGTCATGTTAATTCCATAAAGCCAAGACTCATCTCTGGGTGTGAATGAATCATGTACCAATATTTCCACCTGTCAGGAATCTCCACTGCATTTCTCTTCTGTTCATTTTTCACAATGGGGAGCCAGCAGCAGGTACTTCTGTGGAGACTACGGTAAATTTTCTTTATGTTGGCTAGTTAGGTTTACAAGACAATAAGACATTCCTCTTCTCCTAAAGCAAAGCTGGGTGGTTTAATGCTATGGACAATGGAGTTAAAGAAAAGAGAAAACACATTTAGTGGCTGCTTCCTTCATCAAAGGACTCCACACCTGAATCTGTGGCAGCTGCACTGATTTTTTCTTGCCGTCTTCTCATAATTTCTTGCAGTTCTGAACTACCACTGTTAGCCTATAAATAAAAGAGAAGAGTTTACTTGTGGCTTGGACAGGTACTGAAATTCCTCTGCCAGCATTTTTTTAAGACAGTTGTTTGAACAAACTCACCTGGTAGCTCCAACAGAAAAGTATTTACACTAGCCTTAGATATAAACCATGGAAAAAAAAATCTGCAAACTATTAAAAGCATAAGCTTGCCTTTCAGCACTGCTGGGCATCTTTAATTCCCACATGAGGCCCTGGAAGTGCTGGGTATTTAGGGGGTTCATAAAATGTGGCTTCGGTAAAAGCAGGGTTAAAGCTCAAAGAGTTTGTTAGTATTCCATACTTAAAAATCTGGGCAATAATATTTAGAAATTAAAAACCTTGGTAGGTTTAGATTTATGGAAACACAGAGCTCACACATGCACCTGGGATTGCACAGGCAAGACCTAAGTAAGGATTCAGCCTGGGGCTCTCACACAATTCACCATTTGCATTTGCAGCTCAGAAACAGGTTTCAAATTTAGAGCACAGTCACAGAAATTGGACCATATTACAATATCAGCAACAGTGAAGCATTGTGAGGACAAGGCTTTATTTCACCTCTTAAGAGTGAAAAGCAGGTCTACTGAACCAGCTGCAAACATTGTTTTTCCAACATAAATGAAATTATTAGCAAGGCCAGGACCACCTATTCATTAGAGCAGAACTTCCCAAAGTGTGCCTGACTTGGAATAAAACTAGGGGATTATAAACAAAGAGCCATATCGGCTACTGTACTATCTGGCCATGACATGACCTTCAAAACTTCAAAATCAGCTTCCAAAATAGCCTCTGAATAAGGAAGCAGAAACTGGTTTTGAAATGTATGAAACAAGTTCCAGGACTGTTAAGGGGAAAATGCTGCAGGTGATTCTGAACTCTGAAAATGCATCCTATTAATTTCATAAAATTTCATATCGATTTACCCCATTCTGTCCATTAAAATGCAGCACCTGGTGCCACAAAGAGTGAGAAAATTTCTAAATGAACTACAGTGCTCCTCCTACTTAAAACACCACTGCTCTCCTCTCCCAGAGTGGAAGGGGAAAGCAGGTGAGGGGCCCTGGAAGTGCCTCTCTGAAAGTGATGGAGCAGCTTTATCTGTCTTGATTCATCTTGTCCTTGCCTTCTTGGTTTCAGATACAGAACAAGTGCAGCACCCATTACTGAAGGCATGCATAAAAAAACATCAGCAGATACCCAACAACAGACTTTATTAGTGGTCATGTACAAATATTTTCCTGAGAATAACTAAACAGCCCAAGCTGAAAGAATTTGCCTTCCTGATAACATCAATGACAACATGAGCTTGAAATGCATTATATTATACTATTTAGGGAGAGAAAGAACTGTGCAACTTCCTTTGATGACATAATTCAGCAAACAACAGGCTAAAGCCATCAGGAATTGCGTAAATTCTGAAATTCAACCCGAAATAACCGATGCAGAAATAAACATTTCAATTACCTTTTCCCCAACAAAAAAAAACCCCAATTACCTTGTGAGACCCTAAGTACCAGTTAATTAACATTTGTAGGGCATTTATTAGACAAGTCTGGACTTTTGAGTTTCTTGCAGAGTAAGGCCTAACGGAGGCAAGCAGAGTAACAGCATGGAGCAGAAAAGACCCCTATGATCCCATGCATCTCTGCTTTTCAGACCAGATTTCACCGCAAAGCCACTTCCATCTCAGTACACTGAAATAAGATGGCTGGCATGCAAAAAAGTTGACAAATACAAATATATCTTCACTAGGAAATGATGGATTGCTCTGGACTGTAGTGACTTATATTCCTAAGAGTAAAGGTGAAATATTTCTCCCTTCCTTTAACAGCAAAATAGGGCTTGGAGAAGGGAATAAAGCAATTTTGACAGTGTTAGAAAATGATGCTCTCTGAGCCACACTGATCATGTAAAGTGTAAAATATGCATTATCATATGCCTGTCTTTAAAAATATGCCTGGTAGTTAATGCTTAAAATCATTTAAGTGAGACTGTCTCATATTAAGGAGAGGATAGAAAAGTATATTAAAACTCTTCAAGATTTTCTTCTAAATAGGATGTGGAGAATGTAACTTCTCACCTGGGTTGATCTCATATCTAGATAATTTCTCCACTTGCCACGACAAGTTTAAAAAAAAAAAAAAAAAAGAAAAAAACAAAGGTAGGTGCATCTCTAATTCTACTGGTTTAAAGTTGGCAAGTATTGTCCTTAGCACAGCTCTGGCTACAAGCTTGAAGTGTTTAAGAGACAATACTTCTTTAATTAAAGCAAACTGCTGCAGAGCAATAAATACAGAGACACAATACTTGATCCTTGGCTCAGAAACTCTGCTAGCACAGTGTCCAGAGTGTTTTCCCTTCAGTGCAGGTGCCCCAGCCTTTGACCTGAAAGGCCAACAGCAGTGGGCTCACCCTACCAATTTCTCATGGCCTATAAATCAAATCTCCTCTACAAAGATAAAGCAAAATCACTTATCACCACCAAAATTATTGGGAGTATGTGTTTGTCCAAGCACCAGGCAAAGCAAGAAGCAAGAAAAGGGGCATTTTACTCTCCCAATGTTTTCTCCAAAGCTCTTTTTTGGCTGATTTTGTCTTCTTGCAGTCGGATTACACCACAGAACATCTTTAAATTGAGTGCTATTTCTAATGCTTTTGGACCACTTTAGAAGTGGGGAAGATCTCACCTGGTATTTTTGAATGAATGCTGTTCCAATGAAATAATACCAAACAACTCACATAAAAAAGAATGTTTTATCAATGTCATGGGAACTGAGGAAAAACCACCTGCCTCACAGAAGGAGTTATCTAATCCTACAGGTTCAGGAGTGGTGCCCCAGGTTAGGTGAGTGAGAAGAGTAGTCCATACCTCCAAGGCAGATTTCTGCACCGTAATTTGGATGTAGACTCTCGACCCTTCTGGGCAAACAGTCCTCAGCTCCTCTTTATTGAGGGAGAAAAGCTGAGCCCCTGTGAGCACACCGAGGCTGTTCACAGTCCTGGGGAGACAGCAAGGGAACAAACAGCAAATGAGAAAAACCACACTGGCCAAGGCAGTGAAATAAGTTGTTTTCAGCCCACATTGCCTCAGGCAGAGCTGCTAAATTCAGAGCAACTTTGTGCAGCAGGACTACTGAAGTCAATTGGGTATAGAAGTACACCTTTTGGTGGAGGCTAAAATATATATTAGCCTCTATATGTATATAGTATACACTATATGTGTATACTGTATATAGAATCTATCTATATAAAATTTAGTATGTATGGATTCTGTAGATCTGTAACCACATTGGCATATGTATGTATATATACATATATTTGGCAATGTGTTTATAGATCTACAGAATCTATATATAATATAGATTATATATAATCTGCCAATACATTTTATATATGTATTAGGTACATTTATATACATACATATATACACACATACATATGCATATACACACAAACACACATATATCTATATGTAAAACAAAAATATTTTTTTTCTAAGAGTGCAGCTAACATCTCTTGATTTTCAGGAGGCTGCCTGATTTTAAAAGGTGGTCAGACCTCATCCTACTTCCTGACAGGAAAACAATTTAAAGAAGTTTTGCTCCATTTGCCCTGGAACTTACACAGGGTTGAATCCTTTGGACTGCAACCAGGCTTTCACATCCTCAGGAGAGGAGTCATAGGTGATGTTCACCACCGGGATGTTTGGCCGTGGCACGTGGAATTTCCTCTGGGCAGCGCTGCGGCCGATGGTGAGCCGGTGAACAAGTTCATCCTGCACCTCCTCCATCTGGGATTTCCTGCCTAGAGAGAGAGAGCGAGCTCACAGGAGTTCTTCTCAAGGTTGCTTTGCCAAAGCCAAGTCATTTCTTGTAATGAAGAATTTCTTCACTTGAAATCATAAACTTATTTTTTCTTTAAAGATTCATTCATTGGATCTGATTGAATTATTACTCTCCTTTATTTTTTTCCCCAGGGAATATTTCAATATTCCAAATCCTCTCTTTGCAAAACAAAGCAAAAATAAAAAAAGAAAAAACCCCAGATAGAATTCAACTAAGACCTCAGGAACGAGAGATGAGCTGGGTGTCACAGAGAGGCGCAAGTCAGTGTGACAGCACCCGAGCTGTAGAATAAAATGGGAATGGAGGATTATTCAATTGTCACACTGTGCCTTTTTATTTCCAACAGAATTGAGGGGTCAAAAATGAAAACAAGAAAATGATGAGAAAGGTTGTAAGATTGCTGACACTGGGGGAAGGAAGCACTTTCCACAAACAGTTTTTTTGTTGAAAGTCCAACTTTTTGGTGCAAATCAACATAGGCAAAAAAATTTCACAGCTGCTGACACATAGCAACTTACATCCAATGAGCTTTTGTAGCAATCACATTTTTGACAGGGTTTTGAGAAATTTGAATTCACTCCAAGCCTGGAGTGGCTGCTTAGCTGAAACACTGTCACATTTTGCATTAAAAAAGGAATTAAAAAAAAAAAAAGGGTAGCTGCTCTCACCAGAGACTCAAGAATTGGGCAAATTTATTTATTTATTTATTCATTTTAAACAAAACTGTAAGAATTCATTATCCCCCAGAACCCATTTGTCTGAAACATTTAGTTCAGTCGCTGTTCATTAGCAGGCAACCAAGTGAAATGCTTTTGAGTCATTTCATCAAGATCAATTTCAATGACAGTGAGAATTGTTTAAAATGATAGTCATAGAACATTTCTCTGGATAACTTCACAAAAATAGACAGAATTCAATAAGGTGTAAAACAACCTTTTGGGGTCAGAGAAGATACTGATTTTGCATAGTTAAACTCTCTGTGCCTTAACATTGGAACAACTATAAAAATCCTCTGACAAACAACTCAAATCATCTCAAAAATTCTCAGAATTTCCTTGCCAAGATATTTTTAGTGGTCTTTATTCAACCTTCTCACTTTGATACACAAACAGTAACTACTCCACCCTCTCAATGCACTCAGATGGCGAAACCTCTTCCTTTTCTCCCATTACACTTATAGGAACAGATGAAATCAAAACAACTTCAATATGAAAAAAAACCCCAAACCCTGCAAGACAGAAATGGTTTTGCTTTCTCTACTTTCCTTTTGTATTCTCACTAAACCTCTCCAGGGGTTCTCTCAAAACCTCTCCAGGGATCAATATCTCTAGCCAGTTAAATAAAAATAAACTTTACATAGGCCTCTAGGATTATTTCTTTAATCACCACAGCAAAAAGAAGAAAAATGGTTGGTTGAACCATTTCCTTTTTTCTTTTACAAAATAGCCTCTAGGTTGGAAGTGGAAAAAGTATCTCTAGTATAATATTTGAGGCATTCAGGCCTTACTGTGGAGGGTTTTCTCCTCTCTCCCCACCCTGAGTGTGAATCAGAAGCCCAGTGACATGAGCTCAGTGATTTGTGCCAATCTGACAGGGGGTAAACCAGGAAAGCCTTTAGGCTGTGTTATCAAAGCTTATTTCCCCAAGCAGGAAGAGAGACAGAACATTGCTATCTTTCTTCTATTTACACAGATTTTGAAAGACTTATGCTTAATCTAGACCAAGACTGTATCAAGACACAAATATTTAGCTGTTAGATAAGAGATCCTTCCCATTGTCAGATGTGTTATCAGAAATAAACAGGATGCCCTGCGCATGGGGCAGGTTCTGCAGAGCTCTCTGCAGGGTTCAGGTGGGCACTTAGCTAGCAGGTTTCCCATCACCTTTGCAGAGGCACCTGTTCTGTCAGGGTTTTGAGGTGCCTGAAGATCATTAACTGGGCTGGATCTCCTGTGTGTGACCCACACCTCTACAGTAAATCTTCACACCTCACACATGCCCTGTACCTAAAACCAGGATGGTCTTCTCATTTTCCATCTAGAATGGGTAGAGAAGGCCATTAAGGATTCAGGGGCACAGCCATGCTACAGCAAAGTCCTTCCACAGAAATAAAATTATCATTTTCGTGTGTGGGGGGGAAATTCACCCTCACTTTCCACATGTATTGTAACTGTTTATTTGCCTGCTTATGTTTAAGTTACAAATCCTTTCTTTGGGAAGCAACAGTGAAGCCTGTTCCTCCAACCAGGCTGTTCTCCAGTTATAATTTCCAGCCAGACAGTCCATTAGGTGAATATAGGGAAACGTTCTCAGAGCCCTCCTGAGTTCAGAGTTTTGGCAGAAGCTTGTCCTCCACTAGGCAATGTCACCACAGACTCCACCAACAGGATTATCCACACAGACACACTTCCCATCCACTGGGGACAGGGGGCAAAGAAGCCCTTCCCCTGAAAGGATTATGCTCAGTGCCAGTTTCTGACCTTAGCTGGAAGCAGAATTTGCTGGTACAGGCAGTGAGGCAGAGGATATGAAAAGGTGTCAACTCTTGAACTACAAAAAGCTCATTATTTTTACAGCTATTACTTTAAAAGCTGTGGCAAACGCTTGCCTACACGTTTCAGTTATTTCTAAGCCAAGCAATCACATTGCATGAGGTGCATTTAGGACAGAAATTACTGACAAAGCAAGCTTTTCTAACCCTACCTGCTTTCAGTCAATACAGAGTAGCAGCCTCAGCATGCCTCAACTGGCATATTTACAAGGTGGCCTTAATCAGTACTTCTCAAGACAGCCACACACTGTTGGATGCACATTACCAACTTTTTCCAGCTACAGAGGTATGGAATATGTCCCTATGTCCTCCTGGGACAAGGACAGCAAAGTCTGCTCCATGGCCTGCCACTTGCTGCTGCTTTGACCAAGCCAGGGGGCCCTGACTGTAAAGTAACTCTACAAAACTATTGTAACATGGCTCCTGTGCATCAGCCAGACCTGCAAACTGTTCTTGAAGCCCTGAATACGTGTTTCAGAACGGTGCAAATGACCTAGAAATAAGGATGATCACGGATTGAAGTATGAAAACAGTGTAATTGATTTTAAAATTATTTAGGTTGCCAGCATATCAGCATGGGCATTTCCATGCCCATGTTAAAACCACTGACCGGAGATCCCAGACATGGGAAATTTAGGTTGGATGTTAGAAAAAAGTTTTTTACTGAAAGAGTGATAAAGTACTGGAATGGTCTGCTCAGGTGGCAGAGTCACTATCCCTGGATGCGTTTAAAAAAAGACTGGATGTGGCACTTGGTGCCATGATTTAGTTGAGGTGTTAGGGCACGGGTTGGACTCTTAAAGGTCTCTTCCAACCTAGTGGACAAGTGTAAAGTGTTTTTCCCTAATTACCATTATGGTAATTACAGCAAGGGTCAGAACACACACCCATGGCAAACCTGTATGTTAAACGTAAGGTTACAACTACATTTTTTGAAATTTTTCTTTGATTTTAAGATTAATCTGAAACGCAACTTTAAGGGACTCCAGAATCAAGCCAAACACACAGGGGAATGGGAGGAAAGCTTTTTTTTATCTCGCTTCTTAGGGCAAACTTACGATCCACAGGAATCTGCTTCTGCCGTTGTGCATCGCGGGCCACGCTGCCGCCACTATCGCTGGAGGTGCTGCTCTGGCGGCTGACCGCAGCCGGCGCCTTGGGCACGGGGACTGGGATAGGAGCTGGGGCACTGGGGGGCAGGGGGACAGCCACGGGGACAGAAGCTGGGGTGGGCGGTGGTGAGGGTGTGGCGGGAACCGGCTCGGGCTGTTTCGCCGCATGCTCCGTCCTTTGTTTCTGCGGGATGCAAGAGAGGCTGGGTCAGGAAACAAAATTTGGGCAAGATGTCAGACAAACCCAGGCTTCACATCAAATGGTGTCATTTATTCCACCAAAGGCAGCTCTCTTGCCAGATACAGTTCCAAAATTTGCCAAAAGTTGATCTGGCATCAAGGTTTGGCATCAATTTCCTTCTCTGCCGGACACAAGACCCACAGCAAGGAAATCCTCTGAAACACGTTTCTTTCTTTCAAGCAGATGAATTCTATAAATGAGATTGTTTTTAAATTTCAAACTTCTATTAACTGGCACTTTTTTACAGCTTTCAAAACTTTTGACCTGTTGAACTTAATCAGTGTAAAAATGTATATTTTAGAGATGTTACTAAAAAACCCCTTCAAAATGAACACATCCTAAACTCAACTAATGTTTTAGCTTATAAATGTCACTGAGGATGGGATAACACATTGTTTGTTGGACTGCAGACAGCATTTAAGAGGTTCCTGCTCCTCCTATCCATTCATCTATGCCTTTTCAGCCCTGTGATCACTACAAGCCATCTCAAGGCAATAATCTGATTAAAAACAAGCCCCAGATTTCCCGAATCTTGGAACAGGACTGTTATTTCTTTCTCCCCCGCTTAATGCAATGTTTTAACAGCATGTAAGTTGTCTTGCTGCTAATAACTAACTAGCAAGTGTCTCAAGAATAACATTGGGCAGTAATTTCTTCTTTGCCTTTAGAATGGCACCAGTTACAGAAGAACACCTGTATTTTCCCAGAGCAATCATAAAAACAGACAAATCCATAAGCCACTTGTGCTGCCCCTTTCCTTCAAGCAGTTCAAACTCCATATCTCACTGTTTAACAGTGTTCCCTTTCCACAATTTTGGACTAACACAGCTTGAAAGTTCAATATTAAAGTTTGTTTACTCAACAGGGATGCCTCATCTCGTAGTTATGAGAACTCTGCTTACTTTGGTATGAAGTGAGATGAATGCATTCTCCAGATTCATTTCTCCTTCCTGAAATACCTTTCCCTATTTCCTTGGAGTCAGAGGGTTTTACAGAGGATCAAGTAGGGAAATATTTGTAGGAGCCATATGTTAGAATTTGAGCAGCAGATCACTGCCCTGACAACAATCAAACTTTCATCAAATGTCAGCAACTGCTTTTGTACAGGAATTCCCAGCTCAGTGAAGCCCAGCTGATGGACAAGGCATTCAGTAGTGAATTTAAACCATTAGAAATTTTATCCCATCGGCTTCTCCATCCAATCAGTTAAGCCTGAGAAATTACTCTTACTTCCCTTGGATGATTTTTCACTTAAACCATAATAGTCAGTTACTAAATCAAACATATATCCCTGAAAAACGTCTCCCATTTAAGATTGTTCTTTGTTCATTTGTTTTTATCTCAACATTTACTTGTTCAAAGGCATCGATCTTAACTGCTTTGTGCAATGTGGGAGATTAAAAAAATAATCATGATTGACTTTTCTGTATTTTACTGCTTTAATGTTAAGAAGACAAATGCTTTTTTAATTGTCAAATGACAAGGAAAGTGAAATGCATGATATAAAAGTGAACAAGCAGAATAAATATATTTATGAAACTTGCCCTTTGGTGTAGAGTACCCCACGAGGTGTATAGCAAATATACCATCATGTATTATATCTAGACGTACTGTGATAGACTCAAAATCTTGTCAATGAATTTAAAAATTTCACAGCTACTAAAAAGTTCCAATGATAGTCACATCTTTTAATCTTGTTCACAGATTCCAATTACTAGACTGTCATCCCCACAATGTACCTTCTTCATGTGTGTTTTGACCTTCTTAAAAAAAACACAAAGAAAAAGTTGAACTTTTTTATGATAGAGAGGATTTGTTACAAACCAAGGCATCCACTGCCCATTGCCACAATCACAATGCAGAAAAAGAGAAAGCCAAAAACTACATGTAACTTTCAATGGATGTTACTGGAGGAGCTGCAAAAACATGTTGTGCTGCAATCATGAGCCTCATCAAAACAACGTGCTGCAGTGAAAACAAAAATTAATCTGGAAACGTCACTCAAACTCTAAATTTACAAATGCAACCACATTAAAATACTGTTTGCATTTTGCTGAACAGTGCCCAAAACCCAATTATATATTTGAATCCCATTTAACATTTCTTTTTTTAACACTTCTTTTTTTTAACTCCAGATCTTTTGAGGACATCCACACATTCATCCCATCACTTCTATTCAATGCTATAAAAAGAACCAAGCATGCACTGTGGAATTTGGTGACTACATAGTCCAAAAGAGGAATTTTTGAGATTCAATATCACAAGAGTAATTCAGTTACCTCTGAAAGCTCTCCCAGTAATTGCTGTGAGGAAAATGGAGTAAATCACATCAAATAGTATTGTTAGAAAGGTAAAAAATAACTGTCTCACACATCACTCCTGAAATGTCATACACATTAGCAATTTAAACCAAAGGAACATCAGTCTTAGTAATTACCTCTTCTTATTCACTAGGAAACTAACAGTGATTTATTCTAATTTCCTTATTTTGAATAGGGAACAGAGTGCTGGCTGCAAAATATACACATGTGATGCCATATAAGCAATCAGCTCTTTTCAGAGCACCTACCCAGACAGAAACTTAGAAACAGGTTTAATAGAAAATAAAACCCAAGGAAAAGACTGCCAATGGATTGATGATCATCAGGTGAATGTAAAAAACACTCGTAACTGTAGAAAAATAAGAGTTAAGTCACAGCAGATATTTAAAAAGTGCTTAATTTTTCTAGCTGGAGAAATGTTGGCTACCTCAGCAAATGGGATAAAGGTTGCTGCTCTCAGGCCTGTACTCACAGAAGGGTTTGGGTTGGGAGGGACCTGATGGTTCATTCTAATTCCAACCCCCTGCCATGGGCAGGACGACCTTCCACTATCCCAGATTGCTCAAACACCCATCCAACCTGGTCCTGAACACTTCCAGGGATGGGACACCCAAAGCTTCCCTGGGCAACCTGGTTCCAGTGCTTTACCACCCTCACAGTAAAGAATTTCTTCCTAATATCCAATCTAAATCTGCCCTCTTTAAGATTAAAGCCATTACCCCTGTTCTGTCACTCCTTGCCCTTGGAAAAGTCTCTCACCCTGGACAATCTGCTGACTCACTGATTTCCTCACAGCAGAAAGAACTATGAACAATTCTGGGGTTTAGTTTTCCTTCTTCCTTGTATTTTTATTTCTTTTACGAATTTACTTGCACTCCTCAATTCACATGAATTGGAACAAATGCTTTAAATTGTTTGGAATGGTGATGAAACACACATTCATTAAAAATCTGCTTATATCATAAAAGCTTACTGGGACTAAATTTTGTTTTCTTATTTCTTGCCAGAAAAATCTTTGTTTTTACAGGAAAAAAATTAAGTCCCAAAAGCTGTTTTCAACACAGTACAGGCTGCATCTGGTGAAAAAAAAAAAAAACAAGATTCAGTATGATTCAATCTATTTCTAATGGAAGCAAAATTATAAGTTTGAGTAAAAATGCTAATGGTACCAACCCTAATTCTTGATCAGTGTAAAAGAGTGGGAACAATATATTTTCAAATATATTTTGGCATTATAAAAAGGATATATTTACAAGCATATAGTATTATATATAGTGTATATATGTATATATATATACACTAACATATACATATTCAAACTATGGGAAAAACAGACCAAGAGGCATTGGAAACAACCAAAAGCAGTGTTAGTGCTGGGAAATGTTCTCATTAGGTTAACACAGACACAGAGCTTTCAGTTTCCTCTCTTTCTGAACGTTTCAGTGCCACGTTATTGTTTGCACAGTGACAGGAGTCCACCAAGAGGGCTGCAGAGCATTCAGCCTCAGTTTGTCAACAGCACTGAGGTTTGGATGTTTTCCTGGGACTCCACTGAAGGGACAAGAGAGAACTAACCTCTCATCTTCCGCCAAAAGGGCCAATGAGGTGCTCAAGACTGGAAGAGAAAATTTCAAGCATGGTCTTTTGCCAGAGTTTACTTTGGTGGGCTCAGCTATTATGCAAACAGCTGCCTACAAAAATCCCATTAAAAAACAGCTAAGCAGGTCTTTGCAGAGTACGCCACATTAGTGGTTTTACTGAATTTACAGGAAATTTAGACAGAATTTACTTATTCAAAATGTTATTAGCTAAGATTAGACCCCATTTATAAAAAAAAAAAAAAAAAAGAAGAAAAATGGACAAACTGCACCTTATTAAACATTTACTGTCTGCCTAAGGATTTTGTACACATCACTGACAATATAACTGTCTCACCTCCAAAAGGGTGTCAGGAGATTAATTAACATGCCCACCAAGATACACAATTCTATCCTAATTATGTTCTTCAAATTTCATTTTCAAGAGTGTTAAAACAAAGTTAATCAAGTGCACAGAAAATAGGGAATACTATGATGGATTATTTTATCAGTTCACCAGTAATATTTTTACAAATTAAGAAATCAGAGTGCTTGGGAAACTCTTTATGTTCATATATAATAGGATGGTGAAATTCCAGTGCTGGCTCACAATAAATAAACAGAATTAATTACCAGCACCGCAGAAAACTCTAACAATAATTAACTATAGAGGAATTCAGCAAAATGCTCTCCTAAAAGTACAAGGATACCAAACAAGCAAAAATACTGTTTCCTGGAATCAATTCAACTGACCAGAAGACAAACAATTTTACAGCCTCTGATTCACAAAGATAATTAAATAACTGGGGTATTGCTGGCTATATCACATCAGTGCTTTTAAGTGGCTGTTTGGGACCTGGATCCTGAAAACACCTGAGTGAAAAATCAGGATTCAAAGTAATGTGTGGTGACCTTAGAGGTTACTGGGCAGGGGGACAGAATGAGTGCAAAACAAACAAACAAACAAAAAAAAACCAACAAAAAACAAAAACAAAAACCAAAACCAAAACAACAAAAACAAAACCTTTGCAGCTCTGAGAATATTTGTGATAATGAGGGATCCACCTCTCAGAGAAGGGGTGTCTGTAGCATAATCAAGTGAAAAAAATCCTCTCTTTCAATGGAATCCTTAATTCTTCCTAATAATCTACAAACACCCTTTGGTGAGCAGTGCATTGAAGATTATTAGTCTGTAAAGGAAGACACTGCCTTTGCACGTAACACTTATCTGCAGGTGGCCACAGCAGCCAGGCCACTTCGAAAGTTGGTTTTTGAAAGATGAAGACAACTTGGGAGAGCAGCAAAAGCTGCACAGCACCAGGCACTGAGCCTGCTCCTGTTCAGGGTCTGGCAAAGGCACTGATAGGAACCACTTCAGTTTCCTGCTCTACCCACAAGTTCTCCTGTCTGGCTTTGGGCAAGGCATTCATCCCTTCAAGGCCTCAGCTCTCTCTGCAATAGCACCAATGTCTCATAGTGCTGCTGGGAAAATAAATGGAGTTATGCAAACATTGCCCAAATGAACCATGCGTCCATCACAGGGAAACAGACAATGAGAATACTCAGGAGTGCTAAAATTATAATAATCACCACAAAGTTAAAAAACAGCATTACTGACATGTCTTGGTAAAGAATTCATTTATCCTGTGCAATTCGTTATGATCATAAATAATTTCACAGTATTTCAAGTTCACATTTGAATATGATCAAACTGTAGAATAACCTGCCAGAGGGCGAAGTAACAAACTTATCTTAAACGGTGTTTCCTGACCCTAATTTTCATAGGCCCATGGAGAATGCTTTGTGGAAATGATCACTTTATTATGTGCCATGTCATGTTATTATTTCAAACTGAAAACTTCAAACCCTGCAGTGCACTACAGAATAGTGTGAGAATCTTAACTCAAAACTGTACTCAGTCTGCTCAGGACTCAGTGGCAAATTCCAAACACACAAAATAACATGCACAGAAAGAAAAAAACCAAGCCAGATCTTTAAATCAGGATTTGAAAAGCACTCCAGATGCATGCTTCACTTCACAGGCAAATCCACAATCAGTGCAGAATGAGCCAAGATGTTACAGGCAAACAATGTGGGAGAGGAAAGCTCAGAAACGGTCTGATTCAAGCCCACCAAGATCAAGGCAGGGCTGCTACATTATTTGGCAAAACACTGTGGCATTTCTTGGTTTTCAGTCATCAGCTGGAAGGTGCAGACACAATGAATGAATATTAAATTAGATTGAATTATTAAACTTCAAGCTGCAACAGAAGTTTGGCTTAAAAGTCTGATTTAGAGGCAGGCTGGGAATTTCTGCTTAATCCAAACTTGTTTGCCTAAACTTTCAAGATCATTAGGAAAAAAAAAAAGGAAAGAAAGAGGTCTTACAAAATCTAACTTCTTTCAGCAGCCTCTAAACCCCTAAATTTTGTCTTAAAATACATATTACAACTTTATCCTGTATACTCTTACTTGGGTGGATAATTGTGCTGATGTAAAAATTTTTAAACGTAATTTACCCTCTAATTCTGTTCAACATATAAAAGAAATAATAGCAACAAAAATATTAGTTCCACACCACTACATGAAAGAAAGAAAATTAAAATTAGGTCAGGATAATAGAGTGCTATTGATGCACAGACATAATAATTGAAAAATACCTGCTTTGTGACTTCAAAAGCAAATGTACCTCCTTTTTATGACTCCAAAATTACAACAATTAAATAAATTCAAGGCAGGGATAGAGACACACAAAGACAGAAAATAAAAGGAAAAGCTAGAGTTCACTCTTCTAGGAAAAACAAAGATGACCCTACCTTAAATAATTCAAACTCCTTCTTTGGCATCAACAGCTATCAATTCACAAAGGATATTTGCAATTAAAATAAATGCATACACATCCACAAGGACTGAAGTTACCACCTCTAAGCAAACAAGCAGATAAAAAAAAACTGAGGTAAAACATTTTGCTGCATCTCTGTCAACTGCATTCTCTGTGAAATACAGACATCACCTTCAGCCTTTAGAAGAAATGAACATTTTTAGTGAGGCATCAGTGGAACACACAGCTATTTCAGCCTTGCTGTGACTCTGCTCCCTCCTCCACCATGCACACACTGATACTTCCAGAGGAGGATTTTTTCCCCAGGATGGACAGTACCTGGATGGTGCGAGTGTAGGCAGGCTCCGGCCAGCCCTGAGCGCCTTCTGCGTTCCTCAGAGGGTCCAAAATGTTGTTTGGCACAAAGCCTGTGCTGCCACTTTTGTTCTGAACCTTCCACCACTGCTTTCTGTCATCCAGAATCTGAAATAATTTGGTAAATTAATTACCTATATTTTCTGACTTTCCTCCTGCTAGTACTTAGGCTGTGAATCATTTAAAAAAAAAAAACCCACAACTTTGGCCTGCCAGCAGATCTTACACAGATGTGTTCCTGAAAATCCCCTGCATCTTCCCTGATTCTCACCATCATTAATTCTACACAGTTCTACTGCATTTCTCAAAATGGGGCTCTCAAGAAAGAATATGTAAGTGTGTAATGATGTTCTGTAAAACTCAGGAATGGGCTGGATCAGACAGAGTAACAAAAATCGACTACTTGCACAGAGATGCTGCCACCTCAGCAACATGATGTTGACAAAAGGAATAAAAAAACCTGCTAATAACCCAAGTAAAGGCATCTCTGGGGGAGCACAAATTTGGAGGCACAACACTTCTTAGTAATCAGGGAATGGGACCAGGATGGCCAGGAGCAGTCAGAAGTCTGACTGCCTGCCCCACATTCTCATACTCAGCATTTTCCCTTTTTTTTGCTCCTTCCCTTCCAAATGTATCTCACTTTTATGGTGCCAGATCCTCTCGGAAAGAACAGTCCTTCACTATACCCTATGAGCACAGGGATAGTTATTTAAACACTACTCAATGATTAAAAGCAACACTAGACAAGGTGGAAGGAACACAGAAAAGTATTTCGAGCACGGATCTCTACAGCACCCTTCCTAAGTCAGCAAAATTGATGCAGATCAAATTAACTGAACTTTCCACACTAAGTCAAACACGTTGAAACAAACATTAAGGAAAGCCACACTGTCCACAGGAAAGGTACCCTCAGCTTTGAGTAGCAGCAGAAATTTGTGTGTTGTCTTTGCAAACAAAATTACCTCCACAATCTCTTCTTTCAGGACAGAAAGCTCACTGTTGTTTCTTGCCACGAATTCGTACTTGCATTTGGCGTATTTCTTGCTCTGTGCTTTATTGTGTGCTTCATAGTTTCTGCAGAGCAAAGATCAGACTATTGTTCAGTGAGACAGTCAAGCAGCTAAGAAACCAAAATGCCCTTTGTGAATAACCTGCAAAACATTTTTTGAAACAAAAACCTCTCAACCATAATATGATGCTGCTGTAGAACTACCTATTCATAACACACTTATTTAAGTGCCAAAAAAAAGTACAAATAAAACAAAATAAAGAGGTGGCTGAAATACACAGACCTCAAGAACTGCCAATCTTTATCAGCTCTCTGCTTGCAAGATGTACGATAACAACCTTGATTAGCAGGTGCAATTGTTTCAAAACAAACACGTACTCTATATTTAATTTGTTTTCCTACAGAAGGTTAAACAGCCATTTGCCATATAAACAAATGGCTATACTTAGGAGATAATTGATAGCTTGGGCTTTGTATGAAATTGTATTTCTAGTGTTCATCACAGATTGTTTCCAATACATAATAGATGAATAATTTTTTGCCATCAATACTAATGGAGTTAAACTCTAAAAAAATGTTCACCTATTGTAGATCAGTGTCCTTAATTGACCATAAGATGCCATCAACTTTAACAACTTCAAGATACTTTATCAATTAAGACTGAGAAATAACTTCTTGCCAGTTACGCACAGAACTGGCAAGTTCATTTTAGAACAAGGCACATCACAATAAGCTCTGTATCTTTCTGTTTCCATGAGGAAAGACCTGTCCAGAGTGCCTTTGGTTACAGAGCTACTACTTTCTTTGACATAACACTTGTTCAATTGAGAAGTCCCCAGCCCACTCCAAACAGGTGCACAAACCCACCCTCCCCACCCCCCTCAGTAACTTCATACACTTGCTGCAAATTACACCCAACATAACTCCGTACTAGACAAAAAAGAAGCAAACAAACAAAAAAATCCCACATGAATAAATACATAAACAAATAAATCCAAACAGCTAATTAAAACATGAAGCAATCCAAGGCTTGAAATGCTGGGTACAAGGTCACAGCCTGGGGATATGAACACAGGTGGTTGCTGCTGCTGCTGTGTAACTCTGGGTTCCAGCTAGGCCTGAGCAACCCAGCAGCTACCTGGCTATTGCATGGCTGTGGAGAACTGTCTCGCTTGACTTGAAGAGCAGAACCAAGGAAAATCATATTTAGATTGAAAGATTATTTGGAAAGGAAGACAAAACACTAACAGTATTTAGGGAGAGAATGAAAAGCAGGAGAGAACCCCCAGCCTGCAGAATAGCTGTTAGGAGACTGAACAATGTGAGTAATACCAATTTTTCCTGCTACCCCCTTAAAATTCATCTAATTTTGATTTTCTTTCTTCCTATCACAGAGATATGACTAATATAGCTCTGACAATACTTTAACTTTTAGGCAGCCTTCCCAAAGTCGTTTTAATAACTGTGTCTTCCTATTTTGTTCACACCTAACTATCCTGATTCCTTTAAAAAATACACCTCGCGAAGAATTTTTTAAAATGTCAACATTTTAGTGATACTCAACTCAGCAACACGCCCAGAGCATGCGCCAGACAATGGACCCATGCCTCTGAAGAGACCCTGATTTTCCAAGCCCAGCCTAATGAGTCAGTTTACTCTGGGATCAAATATTCTGATCACTACCCTCCATCCTCCTCCACTGTGTTTCTTACTGCCTGTCAGATATACCATAATTTCAGGCCTCAGCTCTTCACTGTCCACTGCTCAAGAGCCTAGAGGGTTGCACAGACCTTCAGAGAGCTTTTTCTTCAAATGACAATGAAAGCCAAACTACACAGCATAAAACTGCTACTTTGAAACAGCACAAAACTTGCTGAAAATTATTCAGTGCTCTTGTGGCATCAGAGTTGCTGAAATACCTAATATCCACTGAAAGTCTGAGATTCTGACACTTTATTTGCATCACCCAAGGGAAGCATGTCTTACACTACAGCAGGTCTCATTCCACAGCTTTCCAAAGACAAAATTCACCTTTCATGAACTGCTCCTTAGAAACACTCATTTCTCTTTACCCACCACAAAGGAGGCTTGGATAATTCTTTCAGCTCCAGACAGACACCCTGATACCATCAACAGTTTAATGCAGTAAGGCTCTTTCTCTAAAACTTTGCATGGAATATTCTTACTCTGAAAGGACAAAACAGGTCTTACCACATTACAGGTAAGGGAAAGGAATTTAGAGTGCAGATCATCCAGATTTCAAGATGACTGGTCCCAAGACAAGAATGCAACAGGCAATCCAGATTGAGAAAACAATTAAGAGATGACTAATCTGCTGCTGTTGCTATGAAGAATAAATCCAAAGTTCAGGAAAATGATTGTGCCTTCAACCTGCACACCACGTGGGAATTGGCTTGCATGCAGATTAGCAGCAGGATCTTTTAGCACATGGCTCAAAACAAGCAATTCTGAAAGGGTTTTCATCAAAAGAGTTATTTTGAGTATGCTTTAACCAGCAAGTTGATCCCCAAAACTTAGCTTAAACATCTTCCCATGGCTTGTAAGACCAAATACTGTTCAAACAGTATATATGGGGATATGGTTTGGTACAGGAGAGGAATTCCAATGCTTCTTTACTGATCTCCTTCCACAGTTTGTGCTGGTATGAAATCTCCCCAGAGACAAGGCCAAGGATCACTTCGTATCATCTTGTCAAGTTATTCAGTTTTAGGATAAAATGAAGGGAGTGAAAAAGGATGTGCAAAAAGACAGTGTTTGCTATGCAAACATTTCAGAGCATTTTCTGTAACATTTGAAAGAGGATGGAAGAGACAAGGTGTCACTGTTCTGAAAGTGGATACTTAAACACCAGCCCAGAAAACAAAAAGCAGGAGATGACGGAGCACTAAGTGGGCAGCTAAGAAAATCAAACAATGAATCAAAAGGAGGACAGGTGACTCTCAGAGCAGACTTGTCATTCTTTGTAATTCTGAAAAGAGCAAAGAGTGTATTTAAACATGAGCAAATCAGAATTAAAATTTGAACTGAAGTGGGTGGATCCTGTGCTTGCAATTGGGTTGGAAATCCACCGTATCACTTTTGACAAAAGCAGCAATTTAAAATCACAGACAAAGAGAGCATTTCATAGAAATCATACAACAGGAGTCTTAATGATATACTTCAGATAAGGAAAAGCAGAATACCCACTGCTAAACAAAAACACTTCCCCAGGAGAGACAGTGATATTGATGCCTTAAGTTCGTGTTTTTCACATTCTGTGCTGTCTAGGGGTGTAGTTCTGAGACTCATATTAAGTGCTAGTGAGTTCTCTTCACAGAGTAGGGAGACAAAACAAATCCTTTCCCTAATGAAGACCAAGGACAACTGTTACAAGTTTTCAGGCCCAAAAGCACAAACAACAGTGGGCTGAAGAGAGAAAGCAAGAAGGATGGGACTTCAGGATCTGAAGCTGTAATTGGACAATTAAACCCCAATATGCAAATGGACCAAAACTTATAAAAGTGTGAGACCTTGTGACTGGTCATCCATTTTGTGACCGGTCATCCATTTTGTGACTGGTCATCCATTTTGCGACCATTCTTAGTCCACCTTGGGTGCAGCCCTGGTCAGGCTCCTGTCCTGCCCAAGGTGTACCCTAAAGGCCTCCCAATAAATACCTACTTTATTTTTTAGCTCTGTCCAGTCTCTGTTTCAGGTCAGCCTTCCCACAGGATCAGTTTCTGGCGACCCAGACAGGGCATCAACTTAAGGCATCAACATAACCAGAGGGAGTCTCAGATCCCACCACCCCGAGAGCAAGAAGTGGGGACAGTTTTCCACAGCACCAGGGTCAGGGTTACCTATCTACATGTCGGCTAACAGTTTGCTTAAAGGCAGCCACAGCTGCCCCCTGGTCCAGCAGAGGCCCTCTCTTGTAGGCCGTGTTACTGAAAGCATACCCATCCGCCGGGGGGTAGTCGGGAACGCCGGGAGGCTGCAAGACAAAAAGGGAACAAAGCCACCCACAGATTAGTGTCATCCTCCCCTGTTCTTCATCCACCACCCCCAGGGGCCCTGTCAGCATTCCCCCATCCTCAGGTGCCCATGGTTCTGCCATGAAAAGTTAATAACTTTCGCATTTCAAGATCAAACAGATGAGAATAAAGGAATTTCTATCCTGAGTCACCCCATTTCATTAATATTGGATGTTCTTCAGAAAAACAGTTCTCTGGGGCAAGGGGCTGTGTCATCTCTCAGGTATCACTACAGCAACACAACTTATAAACAGCGGCTGAGCTGTTTTAAAATAAACTGCACAGTAAAACTGCTCTGAGCTTCTGTTCTGCATGTACACTTCGAGCCACAAACCTCTAGCCAGCCAACAGTAAGTCTGTGCAAGAAATGAAGTGAAATTTTCACTCTATTGCAAGATCATAATATGAAAAAGCTCATTCAGCACACACCCTCACTGAATATGGCTGTAGTCCATGAAGAAATGCAAAAAGGAGTGTGATAGTTGGTACACTTATGGATTTTAATTAGGAAAAATAATCATACTTTATGTAAGAACATTCAAGGCTTTAGGAAATCTTTTTATTTTTAACAAAAAAAATCATCTTGAATTCAGCATCGACACTCCCTATTCTAGGCAAGAATGATCTTAATCACCATTTCCAAAAACAAGACCAAGCTTAACAGTTCATTTGTGGGTACTATGATATTGAAATAGCTTCTTTCCTATCCTTTCCTTATACCATCCAGCTGCACAAGTTAGACTGGCTGAGATTCACCAGAATTTGCCAAATCTTTATGCCTGGGTTGTTGTGGTTTTTTAGTTTTCTTCCGTGTTGTTTTTGCTTTTGGCTTATTTTTTCTTATCTCTGTTAATGTGGCTACAGAAAAGTTATTCACCTAATCTCTACCTCCAGGTGTCTGATGTGGCACCAGAGACCTTCACTGTGGGGACTGAGGGTTTAGGAAAAGCAATTAAACCCCACAGAACTCCCCACACAAATAGAATATTGTTTAAAACACTGTGATCAAGACGTCTTTGGAAAAAAAATCTCCAGTGTCGCCTGGCTTATGCCTTACGTCAAAAGACACCCAGGAAGCAGGAATTCATCTTACTTCACCCACAAATTATTTGCATTGCTTTAGCCTCACTGGACACTCTCTGGTGTGGTTGTTTCACCACATTTGAGTCCTCATTGCTGAGCTGCCACCATCTTGAAACCCCTCTGCTAGGAGCTGCATGTGTGGCTGGACCCTAAGATTCAGGAATGGAAAGAAGAAAAGAGTTTTTTAGGGGTGGGAACCCCAAATACACTTTTCCTGATGCCAGAGCTCTGCCAGCAGGGAGAACAGGGCCATGCACCTTCTCTCCTCTCCCAGCACAGCTCTCCACAGGCAGCCTTGGTTCTGAGGAGATGAATTCCACAGGGACACACGAGGCCAATTAGTCCCAAGAGATGAACACTTCCATTCTCAGCTGATTTCTCCTCATTGAACAAGCTGTTGCAGCAGATTTAGGAAAGAATAATTATCCTGGTATCACCCACTCCAGGGCGGTGCTTTTGATGAAGACAAAACAGCATTTTGCACTCAGGCAGCTTTTTCCAGCTGAGCACCTGCAGCATTTCACAGCTATTAAGCAGCTCAGTGCCTTTTCCCCCAGGGATGTGCTAGGGAGGCATGGGCACTGGGAGCCAAGGTACCAAGGTTAAATCATTTGCCCAGAACATTGTGGGAATCAGTGACAGTCATGAAACTAATGCCTGACATCCTAGGAACGAGTCACACAAACTGCTTCAATGAATTGGGAGATATATATATGTGTACATATATATATATATATATATTTTTTTTTTTTTTTTTTGTGTATGTGTGTCTTTTGAAGGTTAAGACAAAGAGGTGAAGTTGGCATAAACAACTACCAATGCAGGAAAAAGACTGAAGTGAAATCAACTCCCTGAAACACAAGCAACTGAAATACCTCAATATATTCTCCTCCTTCAGATTTGTTTTAAATAAATAATGTGAAATTCTTAGAATCATCAGAAGAGAAAAATGAATGATCTTTTCTTAATACTATCTGAAAAGTTTCAGTACTGTTGTTGTTGTTCTTATCATTATTATCATTATTATTATTTAGAAGGAACACAATATAGACAAAAAATACATGGAAATGTAGATCAGTAGTGAAAAATGAGACAATGTTTGATGTTTTCTCAGAAATCACTAGGGAAGGGGGTGGTGACAGCAATGGCAAAAGGTATACTTGACATTACTGTGGCCATTAACTTCACTAAATGCTTTTATTTTCAAAATAAATCACTGGCAACAACTTACTTTTTTCCACATTTATTCTTATGTATCTTGTTAGGCATAAAGCCATACAGTGTTTTAAGTAATCAAATATGTATCATGATATCCCTCCTTTGCTTGGCAGCATTTTTATCAAATTTTTTTTATCTCTATAGCTGTGTTGACCTTTTTTTTTGACTAACAGAGATTTTCATGAAAATAAAGCTTTAATGTGATTGGAAGTTTTTGCTGGGGAGGCTTTGCTATCTCAAATTAGAGAATTGATCTGCAAGAAAACAACATCCCGTAAGAGCCAATAAAAATTCCCCAAGATAGAAAAGACTTTTAAATGAACCCAAGAAATTCTTAGGAGTACTTCCATCTCACAGCTGCTAAAAGGGCACATTGGATTAGCTAACACTAGATTTAAACTAAAACCAGTAGAGAAAAATAAAAATTTAAATTAAATCTTGTATCCTCCCAACAAAATACCAAACCTTCCAAAAGGAAAATATTTGTAGGTTTAAAAAGACAGTACCCTTTTTTTATTAATTAAAAAGCAAAAAAATCCACATAATATTCTTTAAAATTTCACAAAAAACAAAGATCATTTTCTGATAAATTCTATTGAAAAAGAAGGGACAGAATCTTGGTTGAGAAGCCAAGGGCTGACTATAAAGTTGGTCAAAAAATGCACTCTGGTTTCTCTAAAGGCTTCAGATGTTCATGCATATTTCCATTCTTTAAAGAGAACAACCTAACTTTTGTTAAATTTGGGACATTTCTTTGAAGAAAGGTTTGGGAAAATGTTTTTATACAATCATTTTCCTAATCGGCAGAGTTTTGTTTTTTTTTTGAAGTAGGCCCAATCTACCTGACATGGTATTGCCCTGAGAGCACCTCTGAATATTTATAAGAAATACAGTGAAAGTATGAATAGATTAATGAAAGGAATAATAAATTCCACATTTATGAAGAAGCAGTTTAAGTCTAAAATTCCAAAAAAAAAGGTGGAATTAGATTTAGATTGTGTGCCTGTGATTGACAGCACTTGGGTTTAAACATTGCCCAAAGTATTTATGCTAAAAATCAATGGGATATGATAGCAGAGCTCAATCAAACTGAACCTTGGGGGTTTGGAATGCCCTCCCAGCCGAGGCAAGGAAGTGCATAAGTTCAAGGAGAGCAGGAGGCAAAAAACCTTATATTTTCCTAGTTTCACTTTTGGTGGCTGAGCAGGCATTTGGTTTCCTGTAACTTCAACATTAAGTGTGAAGAGCCTCCACTGATAGAGCATGGTTACTCCAGGAATGTCCCAGAATGTGGAAATTCCAGGCCCAGAAAATTCTCAAAATCTTGTGCATGTAGGTCCAAATACTGAAATGAACTCAGGATTTGACCTGAGGCCTTGGAAAAGGCTTCCAGATGTAGAGACTATAGGCAAAAATATGGGCTTGTAGTTTAGATAGAAACACATTAAGCTAGGTAGTGGAAATTTTTAAGGTTTTGAAGTGTGGATATAGAAGCAGTTACAGAAATAGTAAAAAGTTTTAAGGTGTAGCAAGTAGTTTGTGTGTCACTGTATAATTGGATAAAAAAAGCCTGCATGGGGGTAGGACGGGTGATACAGTTCAATCAGCCATTGTTGTGAAAGTTAAAACAATATGTGTGGCAGTAGTTTACCGGCTAATTAACCTTTAAAAGACCTTGTAACCTTTGTTCTTGAGACCACTGACCATGGGCCACTGACCTCTACCTTATGCTGTGAAGACGGCCTCACTTCTTCATGAGACTGTAGAGATAAGCGCAATAAATCATGCTTTAAAATGCCTCTCAGTGGTCCTGTCTCTCAACTCTGATCCAAATACCAGAATACTGTCCTTAGGAAGAAAGGGGTTGGTGTTAATTAGCTAATTACCAGAACACTTTTGTTGGTTTCTTATCTTCTTTTCTTCATGTTAGAGCCAGGATCAATACACAGGAGTCGCAGTTTCGTGTTTGGACTCAGTGTTTATTAATTCTTATCTATAGCACAGTCTCATGAGTTGTGAGCTCTGACTAACAAGGTAGAAAATGGAGTGCCTCTAACTCTTTCCAAGGTCTTTTAACAGCTAATTACCCAATAACGAGATGACCCAATAATTGACCACCCAGGGTCTGCAATGCAGACCTTTTCACCCAGTAAGAAAAAACCAACCAATCCCATGAAGAAGAAGGACTTAGACAACGCCTTAAATCCTCCATCTTGCCCCACTTATATTACTATATACTACAATCTTAAAATCTATGTTTCCAGGGTTTCAACACACTTTTGAAGTGCCTTACCTCACTTGACAGTCTCTTCATCTCTTGCTTCCGCTGTTGCTCTGCCACATTTGCCACGGACTCGGCCAAATGGTTGAGTTCCTGCTCCTTTGGAGCTCCCATGAAGTTCAGCAGAGGAGGCTCCCAACCATTTCGGAAGCGGGGGACATACGGGGGGATAAAATGGTCTTTTGGCCATTCAGCTCTGTGGAAAAGCAAATTAGAAATCGGTGTCAAGGGCCACACAAATGCTGGTCCAACAGGGTTCCTATAAGATGAAATGCTTTAGAATTTTCATTAGTAGAGAGCAGAGGCTGGGATTCTAGCACAGGCAGAATCATGAAAGAACAGAGAGAACCAGCAGAACACATTTATTCACCTCAACTATCCTCCCTGCAGTGCCCTGCAGAAGGAATTTGCTGCTTCTGTATGGACACATCAGTGCTAAAACACAATAATCTACTGCATTATAGCAAAGGATGGGGAACAGAAGAATTAATCAAAACAAATCTAGCACTTGTTCTAATGCTGAGACGCGGGGGAAAATATTGCAATGCTCCATTTGTGTGAGAGCACCAACAAAAGACTCCAGAGAAAAAGCCAGCTTTGTAAGAACACCTGAGAGCAGGTATGAAGCATGGAAGCTTAGGGGGCCTAACTACACCAAAACCAAAAAACAAACAATGGCTTTTACAGACATAAACCCCACCCAACTCTACATGCTCCAGGACACAAGAATTATCATCACATTTGCTGTTTTATAATCCAAATTGATCTTTATAAAATACTAGACTACTTTTCAGAGTTACATTAGCCTTCACTATCGTAATACCAAACACCTAAATTGATGCTTTCCTGCTCTGCCTTTGCACTACACATAACACTCTGTCCCACAAGAGAAATTACTGTGTCTTCACAGTGGAAGCAGAAACAGGAATCTACATTGCAGTCTTTTAACAGGCTCCTTGCTGACACTGCTCAAAATCAAGGGACAAATGCTGCCAGTCACATG
Source organism: Chamaea fasciata (assembly GCF_029207755.1). NCBI lineage: Eukaryota > Metazoa > Chordata > Aves > Passeriformes > Sylviidae > Chamaea > Chamaea fasciata. Next base: position 73,472,691 of record NW_027094090.1, on the reverse strand, counting down.
AACAGTCAGCAATTCCCAGCCTGTTAGGCCCAGGCTTGGTCAGCAATCCCTGATTTTATCATCCCCCCATCCCACCCCAGGGTACCTCTGGATACTGAGATCAATCTCACCATCAATTCTAATCTGCACAGATCAGCCAACTACATTTTAAGTGCTTCGTTCTTCACAACCAAACACGAGCTATTTCTCTTTCCATTACCCTTTTTTCAGGATGGACTAGACAAATGAAGTAGTTCCCAAGACGAGGAGCCCATTATTTTGCCCAGTGATCCATTTTCCCGGCATAGGGCTCCAATGCTATGAGAGGCCATTTCCACTCCTTCCACGCAGCCTTGCTTAGCCTCTACAGCTTTCAATCAACCAAATAATTAATAAAATAGTTAATAAAACCAAACTCCATCTGGTAGACATTTGTGTTCCAATCTGAAATTTAAGAGCAAGGATGAATAAACACAAAAAACCATGCTGCATTTCCAGCCCAAGTAATTGCATACTTCATCATCATCAAATGTACTTATCTACCACAGATTATAGCGTCAAAATGCACTTTGTTAATTTTTTTTTTTTTCATGTTCAATTCACCTAATTTCAAACTACAGAATTACCTGGAACCCAACAAATGCATGAAGAAGTTAACTTTCAGCTAAGCTGAATCATAACAGTGAATCCATTAGGTATGAACATGTGTCACAGTTCAGTCAATTAACTCGTTTTTATAATTACTGCAAATTGAAAACAGACATTTATAGCTATTATTTAATATTTTGTCACTCTCTATTGCATCTTCAAATTGTTTTTTAATGAAGTCCAGAGAGATGGGCTGGAAAAATAATGATGAAAAACAACTGGAAACATCTAAGGGACAGTTCAGAAAAAGATACTCCAGAAGATTATGTCAAGAGGTTCTGGATATCACTGACAAAAAAAAAAAAAAAATCTCTGCATTTTGTCTCTCCTTGAGATCCCAAATTCCAGTGAAGCTAAAGAGTTCCTCTCCAAAACCTTCAAAGAACAATTCTCAACTGCCCAAATCCTAACAAGATAATATTGAATTTATGGCGGGCTGGATAACCTGGCTAAGACCACATTGATAAACTCGATTTTAGAGAATGTTCTCTAAAACCTGAAGATTTTTTTCTCACCTGGCTTTGGTCCATGAATCACCCAGGGACATCCACAGCTGTCCCTCCTCGCTGGTGACCGTGTATCTCAGGAAGTCTATGGTGTCTTTTGTCAGGAGGGGGCTGAGCACTGTGCTAGCAAGCTCTGGACCTCCTGTTGTCTGTACCACCTGAATCCAAGAATTAAAACAGTGCCAAGAACACGCACGTTGTCAGTAAGGAAGTGACTGCGAATTTATGTTATCTACAGTGCTGCTAGGAAACAGTCATTACTCATAAAAACACCCCCCAGATGTAAAAACCCCTCTGAGAATTTAACAGTGTGTCTTGATGTCCTACAAATTGACTGAACTATTTATTGCTGGAGAACTGTTGTTCTGGTCACCAATCATCTTTTTTATTTAGGGTAATGTTATTTTTGCTTTACTAATCAAAGCCACACATACTTCCATTAAATATGCTTTCAACTCTCCTCCTGTGTTATGTAGAGAACCTCAATTTTTTATTACTAATTAAAAATTATAATAGCAAAGTGTAACAGAAGGCTAAAGATGATTTAAATAAATACATTTAATAGAAACAAAAATATGCAGAAAAAGATGTAAATTATTTTCTAAAGAAAACCTCATCCTGAAATACAAACATTTCTCCTGCTTATTGTCCAGGGACACAACATTTCAATCTTGCTATCACTGAAAAGGTTACAGAGCATATAAGGACAAGACTTCTGAAGCTAAATGCTTAAAAACCTGCAAAACCTTACCATATGTAGTGGGGTAAAGAGAAAATGAACCAGATCAGCTGCACTAGGATTTTGGATATGGAACTTCAACTTGGCCTGAAGGAATAAAACAAATGGTATATTTTAAGAAACATTTATCTATTAAGACAATAAATACTTCACATAAGAATGGTCATCCCTGCTCAGGCAAGCCCAGTGCTTGGCCTGCAACACCCACTTAGCACCAGTGCTCATCCATCCCAGTGCTCTTGACTCCATGCATATTTTAGCACCAGTTGTGCCAAACAAGAGGTTCCACAACCAGATTACATGCTTTGTGAAGAAGCATCTCCTTTGGAAATCTGACACCTCTTACTTTCATCAGTATTCTGCAAACTCTCCAAATAAAACTAAATTGTCCTTCTTGACTCACTTTTTATAGCAACGATCACAAACATTTACAGACTTATTACATTATTCCTGAATCTGGTCTTTTCCAAGCTGAAGTAATTCCTTCAAGCATTCTTGTCCACCCTGCACCTTCTTCAATTTTGCAACACTGGCAAAAAAAAATCAGGTCAGGTAACATAATGGCATATTGATGCTCTTGGTTAATGTTCTGTTGTCTTTTCTTTCCCTGATGACTTTTACCATTTGCTTGGTTGATCACACTGAACACAGATGTCTTTCTCCCAGGAATCTCTGTTACATCAACATTTTGTTCTGATTTGTTTTATATATGAGATTTTCCCAGACCAGTCCATGACTATCACATCTATCAGTACTGAATTTCATTTATCACTTTATCTGTTATAATAAGATACTTCTACAAAAAAATCTCTGAGACCATCAAGTTCAACCTATGACCAAACACCACCATTAAAAAATATTCTAAAAACCCCAAACCATTAAAAATCACTGATATAGCTTACTGGAGAATTTCTTTTATCTACTGATCACCCATTGGCTTTGCAGGCTCCAGAAATAAGAAGCCCAAATGTGCTTTAAAGAGTTATAGTAGTTTCCATTGCATCTTGCCATCTGTTCCTCAAACTGCTTTTGGCTACCCTTGTTCTGCTTTTACATCCAACTGTCCCTCCAAATGAAGAAAGGAGGAGGATGTGTTTTTGCTTCTAATAACTTCCTAAACATTGTTCCTCAGTCATAACAACCCAGTCCCAGTCTATCTAAAGCTTTTTGACAGATGGCAGGCATTTCTAGAAGCTTCCAGCATGAGGTTTTAAAGCAATTTCCAGTCTACTTTATTTTATTCTTCTAGCTACATGTTTTCTTTTTAAACCAGATTCTTCACTTTATACAGTTCTCCTTGACTAACATAAAGCACAAATTTCAGGTTTTTGTTGCTCCTGCAAAGATGCTGAAGTAAAGCATTGTTAAAGCATTGTCACAGCACAACTCCTCAAAAGTAACACTAGAACTGGGTCCCAGATGCTGCTGAGCATCAAAACAAGACCTGTGACTTCTCCTGCACAGAACAGAAAGATTTAAAGATGCACAGTTTGTTCTTGGGTAAAAAGCTAATTTAAATGCAGAATATAGTAAAAAGAATGAACCCCCCCCGGACATTACATCTTTCACGGAGAAGGATAAGCACGTTCCAAGATATTCCTCCTCCCTCAAAACAGCAATCCCTTAAGGTCAGAACCACAACACTTGATGCAGCTTTTTTTTTCTTCTTTTCAAAAGATATTTTTAACATTTCTAAATATTTCCTACAGCCCTGCAATCAGAATTCATTCCCCAGGAGGAAGAAAGAAGCTGATTTGACTCAGGGAATTCAAGAGTGATCTTCCCCACTGGCATAGCCTCCCCAGCAGTTGGAAGGGTCAGTCAGTGTCTGACAGCAAATGCTTTGGAAGTGTCCCATGCAGTGCCTCCCTTCAACAGGAGACTCCCCCTTGCAGAAGAGGAGATGCCAGCAGAAGGCTCTTGAATTATCATCTCAGCTTATTGAGAATCTTGCAATTTGTTGGGTGGAAGATTCCGAGGCCAGAAGGTCCTGGGTAATGATGGCAACAAAGCACAGGAGTCTGATGGGCATGGCTGAATAAAATCAAATTAAACTGGTGATGGCTAGCAAACACACAACAGAGCTGTGAACCCCACAGACCTTCCTAGGAATTCTTTCATGATCCAAAACCAAATTGCCCAAGTAAAAGGCTTTAAAGAACCAGGAAAGGAAGAAACACAATGGTGCTGAACACCAAAAATGCTCTTCTAGTCACTGTGTAGAGAACCTGAGGAGCAGCATCCCAAAGCTCAGAGGCCAAGCTAGCCCAGAGGTGGCCAGCCCTGGTGTGGCCTCACATCTCACACCCACTAGCTGCTATCACTTACCAGAAGATTGAAGCCATGCTTGAATTTTTGGAAGCAGTCAACAAATTCATCTGGAGGTGGTGGCTTTGCACGGAGAGTAAGAACACCCTCTGGTGAAGAAAATGAGATTATTTTATCCACCCATTTATATGTATATAGCTTCCATAAATATTCTAGATATAGTAAACAACAAAATACATAATAAATTTACCATCTTACAGAATTTTGTAAATACAGAACCAAGACAGGAGCATATTCTCTGGTCACATCTCTAATTAGTCATTCCCCACTGACTTCGAGCAAATCATTTTCATAGGTTTCTCTCTGACATATATACATATATAGCAGAGGAACTTTTATGTTCAAATTGAGAAAAAATTGCTACACTGGTTAAGAGAAACCACACAAAAAGATATTTCCTAGCTCCTTCAATGATCCTGAGAGAAACAGAATTGTGTGCAGTACAAACTCTTACCTCCAGGTCCTTTCTTTTTACTTTTTTTAGTTTTCTTCCTCTTTGAAAGTTCAGCAAATGCTTCAGCAGCTTTTTGCAGTTTGGTAACAAAATACTCTATGTCATCCAAAATATGGTTCAGAATTTGCTGTGGGAGAAAAGAAAAGTAACTGTTTCTTAACAGAATCTATAGCAGAAACACTCCAAAAATTGAAATGTCCAGACTCTCAGACACCAATAGCTTCCTTGGAACAAATTCCATGCTGGAACATTCCATATTTAGATTTCTTGTGTTTTTTAAATTTACATGCCTGTAAAGTATTTTAATTTTTTAAAAACATAGGCCCGCTGAAGTTTTTAAAACATGTGTAACAAGATAGTTAAGCTCAGATTGCAATTACACAATTTACTAACACATTACATTTTTGCTGAGAGCACACAAAAAAATTTAGCAATTTATTTGAATGGATGGCATTTTCGTAAAGAGTATAACTTCATAATCTCCTTTAGTACAAAGTATTAAGCTATTTGATGCAGCTCTCTACAAATTAGGCTGTTTGTGTAGAAGTGCTCTTTGAAGAATTGATTTCAAAGATTAACTGGAGAAGAATGAATGAACCCGGGGAAAAACACAGAGACACCACTCCAGCAGGTCCCAACATGCTTTTCTCAAGACCCTCTGATGTTGCTGAGGGCAAAAGCAGAGTGGAGAGGTAGAAAGTTACAAATGACACACGGGACAATATCTCATCTTGCATATACCATAGAACACACCCAGTATTGTTGCTTCCATGCAAGAATGCTTAAAGTTATAAATAAACATGGTCCACCTGTCTTCAGAAATGATCATGTTTGTTTTCCAGGTATTATACATATCCAAGTCCTGCTAAATTGATGGAATTTTTTATCCTTACATAGTTTGCTGAAATCAGTCTACTTAAAATATTACAATTTCTATTTCCAGCTCTTCACAGCACAAAACTCATCATTAATATTCAGTGTGGTTTTCTTTCTCTTTAAAAAAGAAAATTAGGAAAAGAAACTGCCACCTGTTCATTTTAGATCTACCACAACAAGCAGAGGCTGCCTGGAAAGCTTTTCTCCAGAACTGAATTTCCCTTGTGGAGAGAAGACTTCCCACAAAGGAGAGTTGCAAAACTTCGCAGACATGAAGCAACATAATTTGAGGCTTCTCACTTACAACATCTCTGTCAATCCTGGCTGCTATCATCTCTGCTGTTTCTTCCTGCTCATGGTATTGTCTGTGCTTTTCATCTGCAAAGAGGGAAGAAGAGAATAAGACATGCATATATGTGGCATTAGTATATTAGTACATAACACTTTCTGTACAGTTTATACTTGAAAGTACACTACTGTAAGAAAAAGATGGACAAAACTCTACCATTCCCTTTGCAAGGACTCCACACAAGCTGAAAACCTTGCACCTTAATGCCTGATCCTGTCAAGGCTCACAGAAAAAGCTTCTGTATGTGCTTTTAGTCTAATTAACTGCATAAATGAAGTTATCTGCAGAAGTACGGCACCAGGCTTTAAATTAAAAAAAAATAAATCAACACTAAGTGGCAGATTATAAATACAACGTAATTAGGAATCATCTCATTTTGCAAAATATGCTGAAAGCTATATGCTTCTAGTAAAAGCAAGCAAGAAAGAGTGCAGTGGCTTTGAAGACAATTCTTATGTGAAAAGTTATTAGCAAAAAGGGATGACAAGTCTGGAAATACAGAAAGAAGAGAGAACGATGTGATAGAACTGACATTTCTAAATAACAACACCCAGAGTCAGTGACTCTTTTGAAAATAACAAAGCTGAATTTTTTGAGGAATTTTAGGTTTTGCGTTTTTAACCCACACTAAGTATGCAGGAACTCAGATCCACAACTGGTCTGACAAGACAATAAACTAATGAAAATTTTCTGATGTGAGAACTCAGGCAGAAGAACAAGACAGCCTTTATTCAAAACAGATGTAATACTATAGGTACACAGGTTAAGTAATTCTTAACATTTCAGATTTCCCTGAATATTTGTAGTAGTTTTCTTTGCATAGTTGTGTACTTTGCTAAGTGTCATGGGTATAATTTAATAAAACAAAATTATAAGGAATCCAAGGGTTTTTAATGGTACAGTCTTAATATCTATTATTAAAGGAACCCAAGCAAACAATCTAAAAGAGGCTTCATCTTAACCTTTTTGGCCTGTTTTATAGATGGAACTTTATTCTTTCTAAAAAACTTTTATTTTTAAAGAAATCTCATCAAGATGTTTTTAAATCACCTTAGAGATGTAAAAAACCCAGAAACAACCATCAAAAAAATCAGAACAAATCACCATCAGAAATATCCCAGCTCATTAAGAATGTTAAAGTTACAGCATTTCCTAGTTAAGGCTTAAAAAAAACCCCAAAAAACAAAACAAAACAAAAAAACCAAACCCACCACCAACAAAAAACTAATTAGCCATACTGGCCATTATAAAGATAAATATAATATAAATAAAGAATGCTGATCCCAAGTCACCTTTCAATCCATGATTATACTTTTTAATTGTCAAAAATATCTGACCCTGCTACTGAAGGGAGCATCATTAGATTACTGTCTTACTGCTACCATCTTCACAAAAAAGCCCAGATCAAAATCTGGAACCTACACCCAGCTAAGCACAAGTAAAAGCAGCTCTAAACAGGAATCCAGAAAATGGGTAAATGCAAGTAAATGATGAGCCAGTTTATGACAGATCTTTCTCCCCAGATGAGGCAGCAGTGGCTTGGGGCATTTCAAACTAGACTGGGAAAAACTGCTCCCAGCGAGGGCAGAGCAACCTTGTGCAACCACTTCTGCATCCAGCTACAGTCATCGTGAAAGTGCTCTTCCCAAAGTACTTCTGTTGCTACCAAGCATCATAAAAATCCACTCCTTGGCTGTTGGAAAAACCCAGCTCTACAGAGACGGGGCAGCTGAAAGGTGTTTTTAAAAGATTTTATTCCATTATCAATCTCGTGGAAGGGTGACACAAGAGATGTAGAACTCAATGCCATTCTATCAGAAGCCAAGCTATTTCTTGTTTACAATACCTTATAAATGCTTTTCAGCCTATTAGCTTTTGGCACAGAATGCTGCTAATACTTCTAACACCAAACACCTATTATTTTACCCCACATGGTCTTGCTACAATGCATCTTTCACAGTTCTAATTCTCCAAAATATCTTGTCTGTTTGCAAGGCCATCTTTTGAAACTTGTTTCCAATTCAATTTCTCTCTCAACAACATCTCTATCCCATGGCCTAAGTCAGCACACTTTATCTCAGAGTTTGCATACAGATGTACAAGACTACGTGAGCTTTCAGTGAGGCTTTGAGAATCCTCTACAAATCCATTTCTCACAGCTGGCACCCCCTTGTGTGTCAGCAGGCCCTCAGGTGTGGAATCCTTTGAACCCCTTAAGGGGAATCCCAAGGGCTTTGCCCTGGAAGAATATACCATAGAATCTCCACCTAAGCTGAAAATGATGCCACTAAAGGGGGGAAATTATGCCTAAAGTTTCAGCTTTCATGTTTTTCAGATTCTGTGCTGCCTAGGGGTGCAGTTCTGAGACTCATATTAAGTGCCAGTCAGCTCTCTTCATAGACTAGGGAGACAAAACAAATCCCTTCCCTGCTGAAGACCAAAGTCAACTTTCAGGCCCAAAAGCACAAACAACAGTGGGCTGAAGGGAGGAACAAGAAGGATGAGACCTCACAACCTGAAGCTGTAATTGGACAATTAAACCCCAATATGCAAATGGACCAAAACTGATTAAAAGGTAAGACCTTGGTTATGGGCATTTTGTGACCATTTTTAGTCCACCTTGGGTGGAGCCCTTGTCAGGCTCTTGTTCTGCCCAAGGTGTATCCTAGAGGCCTTTCAATAAATACCTACTTTATTCTCTAGTTCTGTCCAGTCCCTGTTCCAGGTCAGCCTTCCAAATGCATCAAAACAAAAGACTTCCCCCATGGTGCCTTGCAGCCCTATATGATCCACCCCAGTTTTGTTCTCCCCATACGTCCCTAATTCTCGTGGTTACTCTTTCCCCTGTTTCCCCATTGGTTGTGATATCCCTGGTAACCCACCCCATGTCCTCTATAGGGCACTGCCCTTTGCCCTGCCCCTTGTACAATCCATGTGCCCTCAGACCATTGCCCCCTGGCCCCTACTTAAGTCTGTGCACACCACTGTTGGAACCCTGGGCACGGAGAATTTTAGGCTTTCTGTGCTGACAGGCACTGACCCCCAAGAAAACACTGCATTTGACCTGAGGCCTTGGAAAAGGCTTCCAAAATTGATAGAATGATAGAACTGGGATTATGGGTGTGTACTTTGAATAGAAGTGTGTAATATCACATGGTGGAAAACTTAAGAGTTTAAGGTTTTAGAATATAGTAATATATTTAAGGCAAGATGGAAGTTTTAGGGTGTAGGCTAGTCCTTTTTCACCTTCTTCATGGGTCTGGCTGCTATTTTGTAATTAGATAGAAAAGTCCACATTGCGGGCCACAGGTGGTTGGTGATTGGGTTAAAAGTAAAAATAATTTAGGTGTCATTTTTTAATTGGACAGTTTATCCTTAAAAGGCCTTTTAGAGAGAGAGATAGGAGCCGTTTTTGTTTGTTAGCTAGAAGTGCTGTAGCACTCACAGCTTGTGAGGCTGTAATATAGATAAGAATTAATAAACATCTGAGCCTGAAACACAAAATACTGTCTCAAGCATTTAATCCCAACTCTGGAAAAAAGAAGATAAAAGCAACACACTACATGTTCTTGTCTTTTGTCCCTGATCCCCTTTGGTGTGCTGGAATAAACCTCCACAGGAATTTATCATACAAAAGGCCCTTCTTGCCTCTCTTAGCTGAGCTAGCCATGGCATGTGTGGTGTGTGGACTTGACTGCTTTACCTGAATGCCTCCCCAAGCGGCCTTCCCACAGGAGATGCTTGTTGGGAGACTGGTAGGAGCACGCACATAAACCACATAAACCCTGCATTGTTACCCCCAGGAATACTCACAGTCCCCCTGCTCCGAGGCCCACGCTGACCACGCTGCCACGCGGCTCCGCACGTCCACCTGGGTGATGGTCCCTGGGGGCACGGGGGCAGGCGCCCGTGGGGGCGGGGGGATGGCACTGTCAGCTTTGGATAGCATTCTGGAGGAAGAGGAGAAAACCCCCATGAGTGACACTGGAAGGAAAAATATCCTGTTCTCTGTTGGAACCCTGGAGGCTGAAAATTTCAGGTGTTCTGTGCTGAGGGGCATTGATCCTCAGGGAAACACTGCATTTAACTTGAGGCCATGGAACAGGCTTCCAAATTTGAGTGATGGCACTGGGGTTGTGGGTGTGTAGTTTGAATAGTACTGTGTGATCTCACAGGGTGAAAAACTTGAATTTGGGATTTTAGTAAATAGTAATGTATGGGGCAAGATGGAGGACTTTGGGCATTGTCTGGGTCCTTCTTCTTTGCCTTCTTCCTTCTTCTTCATGGGATTGGATAATTTTCTGTGATTGGTTAATAGAGTCTGCATTGCACACTTCAAGTAGTTAGTTATTGGGTTTAAAGTAAAAATAATTTAGGTGGCATTGCATAATTGGAGGGATTGTGCTTGAGAAGACTTGTAGAGATAGAGAAATGCTCCATTTTACCTCAGTTCTCTAACTTACTAGTTAGAGCTCACAGCTCGTGAGACTGTAATATAGGTAAGAAATAACAAATATCCAAGTCTGAACATGAAACTATGACTCCTGTGTATCAATCTTGGCAGAAAAAGAAGCCAGAACCATCACAAATGGTGCCCAGTGTGAGGATCAAACTCACAACTTCCAGAGTTCTCTAGTGCCTGGTCAGGGGAAACGAGGAGGCTTCACAAGGACCTCTTCAACTGCAGGGCTTGCTTACTATGGGGCATGCCAAGTGAGCAGCACTCAAGACCATGATGGGTAAATATGTTAAATGCTGCAAGAAACCCACTCCTCCAGGGAGTTAGCAAATCTTTGTCACCTGGGAAATCCCCAAGCAGTGCCAAAGAAGTGAGGAGACCTGCCATTTTACACAGATAAATTCAGTGACTTGAGCTTATTAGGTGGCATTTTTACCACCATGTGCAGTTATGTTAAAACTGTTGTGGTGTCTTTTGTGTGAGAGAAAATGAGAAGATTTGAAGCTACATTTCAGCCATCACAAATCAAGTAACTAGTCGCCTAAGTCAGGCCAGTTATCAGTCACCTTTTGCTTAAAGCCCTACCAACAAAGCCAGTTTCACTGGCTGATTTGTTTTGTAACAGGGGCCTTTTCATCCTGTCTTGATACAAACACATCAATGGTCCCATCTGCAATTTTCCAGTTCTCAGTGGACTTTTAAATACTGTAAGGAAAGAGATCTTTGAATTCATTCTGCAGCTTGATACCAACAGACAAAAGAAATCACAGTAGCTCCTGTCATACATATCCCCCACTCCTTCCCCAGAGCTCAATTTAAAAACTAAGATCTTCATCTTAAATTCATATTCTATAAACCCATCTCATTCACAGCATTCAACAAGACCACAAAACATCAAATGTCATTTGGTCTTTAAACCAAATAACAATAACAACAACAAAATATTTCCTTTGCCTTTCCTTCCTCCAGTCCCCTTTCACCTATCAACAACCTTGCAGCACCTCAACCATGCCTCAGACCCTCAGTGAGGCAGGAGGGTCACTCTCTGTGAGCCAATGCCAGCAGGAACATGAGCCAACAGGGAGGAACCAGCACTCAGCTGCCACACACGTTTGACCTCTGGGCCTCACAGCCCTGGGAGACTGATATCTCAGATTATTTGCCCCAACAGATGTATTGACCTACATTCCTCCCCCAATTAAATCTCATTAGTTTCCCAGCACATCCAATGTGTTGGAGTCCCTCTGGTTTGCCTCTTAGTGCTTTTACCTGGTTTGCAACAGTGCCACAAATGGTAAAGTCTATTTATTTAATTCTAAACCTGCAAATAGAGTTGGACGCAGTTCAGGTTCTCTTTTGTTTTTCTAGGAGTGCCCCTTTCTCTAGGAAATCTTCGTAAATTGCACATCAGAGTTTAACAGGTATCCAGAACTATAATATGCTCATTCTAATTTTTGTCCAGCAGAGATTTCTCTATCTGAGCACAATTATTATCGAGAGGTGCTATCAGCATGCAGTCACACACTGAATTTCTAACAAGGTACTAACATCACCATTCAGCATCTAATATATTTGTGCCCTTGCTTTTATGCCTGTTTGCAACATCTCATTTCTGTATTAATCTTCTTGGAACCCAAGAGATTCTTTCCCCCACACTTTTTCAACTGGCAGAGAAGATTTTGCTACCAGGGAAACAAGAAGTCTTCAGCATCGTCAAACAGGCAGGCAGGAAGATTATTCAATCTTCAGTTGCTGTTTTATTTAACATCTTCAGATCCCAAAACCTTTTAGCATAATCTTATTTACTTGGAGTTACGGGGAATTTGTGTTTTTTTAATTTAAATTCTGAACTACTTGACCCATATGCAGAACTGAGACCTGCAATGCCATTCTCTGGTGAGTGGAATTGATCTCAGTTGTTCCCATCACTCAGGTGGAACTGGGAGAGGTAAAATTGATACTATAAATTTAAAGAACATGAGAAAATTATTAAAGCAAGATATGGCTTTAATACACATGGCTTTGGAAGTATACTATTAGCTAGAAGAAAAAAGCTCAGGCCTCTCCAAAAAACCCCAAAAAGACAGCAGGCAGACCTGGAGAGCCTCTGAATGTTGTCACACTATTTGATGATCCCATACACTGCCAAGAAGTTGGATTTTTACCTCAGTGTCTCAAGCCTCTTCTTTTGTTTCCCACTTTTGCTGTCACTGATTGCACTTTCAATATCATCATGAATAAGGGTAGCCTAAGGAGAGAGGAGTAGAAAACATCAGGAATCAGCTGCTAAAAAGGTATCCAGGCCTTTGAAATAAATATCCCACCTTTAGATAGAGAATACATTATCAAATCCCATTTATTTAAGAGCATTGGGACAAATTATTTTACACCTAAAAAAAAAAGAAAAAAAAAAAAAAGAAGCACAAAACTAAAACAATCAAACAAAAAAAGAACAGAACAAAATCTGGGAGTTGGTATTTTTGTCACTACTCCAACCTCATCACACAAGTACATAATCTAGACACCAAATTTGTCTGAACAGCTGTAATTATCTCAAGTCAACCACTCTTGCATAAGCTACTTTTTCCCTCTGCATACGTAATTTTTGGTTGTCTCAAGTATTTTGTTTGTCTCAGACTATAAAAAGAAAAATCTACTAAACATAGAAGCAGCAACACTACTATGGATGGCAGCAGCATAAGCATTAAGAAAGTAACTCGTAATGGCACAATTTCCTTCCAGAAATAATGACAACCTCAAATTTCTCTTTGATTTAACAGAAGATGAATTTTTCAGAAGATTCCCTGCTCTGTACATTCTTGCCACTCCACAACTGCGGTCTGCCTCCACCAGTGGCCCCACAAGTGAAAATTTGATGCACGTCTAAAGCATTACTTTAATAGCTCTTGCATTAAATAGGTCATGGCTTCTCGAAGGATTTAGAATGCTCTGTTACATGTCTTCAACTGACAAATTAATTTCCTACAGAGGCGGTCAAAGCCCAAATCTGTCAGTGCCTGGCCCACTCGGCAAGGACCATGTCTTCCCCTCATAATGCAGATGTGTGTACCTTTTTGAGAGGAATATGTAACTTCTGCTAGCACCAGAAAACATTGTTGAATTTAGGATTCAAGGGGGATTACGAGACTTTTCAGGCTTATAATGGCTTTCACTACAGAATAGTTATGATACTTTAAGTTTACAGAATTAATAGAAGAAAACTTTAGAGGATCAGAGGAGCTTAAACCCAGAAGAATTCCATTAATCCAATACTCTTGGTATTTGCTATTTAGTTTTTTTCTTGTTTATGAAAGTTAGAATGCCCCAAATGGTATTGATTTAAACTATTTTTTATTGCAGGGGTTCCTATAGTTGCTTGTAACTTCTAACAAAAGCAGGAAAAAGCCAATAGAGAAAGACCTAAACTTTCAAAACCAGAGAAGTTTCATGGGTAAGGAAAAAAACCCAGGGTATGGCCACAGTCAAACAATACTCCAGAGCAAAGGGAGATACTGGACTTCCAAGTCATGCTTATGTACTCTACATTTTTATATGTACACAGCGGAACAACTTCACAAATGAAAAAAGACCAAAACTGTACATGGAGAAGCTGGGTCCAAACACACCTCAAAAGGGATCCCTGCATTATTTAACAAAATATCCCCTGAACTTCCGACAGGATTCCACTTTCCTTTAAAACAGCAAATTCTGTGCAACAGATCACACAATAACTAATCATCCTCACACCACTCTCACCATACTAATTCCAAAACTGTTGCACAGTGTGATTAACAGTCTATTGTTTCAAGACAATAATACAAACTACTACAAAGGAATTAAGAAATCCCCGTGAAATTATCAACTGGAATTACAGAGAATAACTAACAGAATTAAAATTCAGAACCTCAGAAATAAAGAAGTATTGCAGAATACATTAAAAAAATAATTTACACTTGAAGGTAATATTTTCATCAGAGACAAGCAATCTCTTTCCTTGTTTTGCCTCTCCTGCCAGGAATATTTTCCCTTTCAAGATCTCTCCAGCAGAGCACAGATGCAGAGAGGTGAGAACGTAGAAAATGTTTAATTGTTCAGTGACAAAAAGAGAAGAAAGAGTAAGTAAGACTCAGGGCTCAGATGAGCTCTTTGCAGATTATAAAATAAATTTGAGATAACTCAAATTATTTTACACCACATTTTTCAGAAGTGTGAAGGCAAACCAAATAGACGTTTTCCAGAGCCTTATATATTTGCAAGCCTAAATTAACAGCTGTGGAGTTCAAGAACCAATATTTACAGTAAGGACATATTTGAACATGCATTAAGGATTCAGCTTAAATATTGCATTACTCCTTTGCAATACATACTATTGTAATTATAGTATTGTTATTACTATAAGTAGTCCTGATTTCATAAGTGCATTAAGCTTACAGCATATATTTACAAGAATAAAAGTACAGAATTATTTTCTATGAATCAGCTCATTTGTCTTTATCCACTGTACTGGTCAATTCATACAATCTCCCCTGTTCAATTAATTCATAGCAGATCTCCACTAATCCACCATTATCTTACCTTAATTTCATCACACTGGAAAAGATGCAAATCAGGCTTGTTTTGGGTTGGTTCTTTACATATTAATGCAAGAATTGAATTGTAGTTGCATGCATTCATCACAGCTTGGCAATGCTGAATTGTGCTTAAAGGAAAATTCTCCAGCTCATTCTGTCAGAAGAGGAAAAGAAAAAGAAGAAAACACAAAATACAGTGTTACTATACAGTGTCCTGATCTCAGGAAAACTGCATGAGCTAAAAACGGAAAGTGATATTAAGCTAATTAAAATCCTCAATCTCACATACATGGTTTTTCTGCTCGCTCCCTTTTTCTCTCTCTGAAAATGAGTCTGTCACTCACAGATCTTACCTTTGATTCCAAGTCCACCAAACTGACAGCCTTGTCATCCACTTGAAGAATCATGTCTTGAGTCCACACTTTGCCTTTGGCATCCAACAATTTCAGCTTCCTTATGCCATCATCCACTGTAATCATTGCCTCTTTTCGGTCCAGAACAAAGGTGGTCAAGTGCTGGTGAGTAAGATGTACATTTAAAAGAAATTAGGATTGCAATTTTCCCTATTGTTCAGGAGTGTCAGTGTTTAAATTGTCAGGAAGGAGTCATGCAAATTATTCATGAGTAAAAAGTGCCTTTGCACATGACAGTGCCCACCTCTAAGACATGAGGAAAGCGGTTTAGTCCACAATGTTGATCTAAGTCAACTTATTTTTGTAGCCTGCTTTTTGACACCCACTGTCATTTCCTCACTACTGTAAGCAGTTAAGACTTGAAGGCACATTGTGACATCCTCCAGGTATTAAAGCTAGAATTAAACCACGAGTTTTAATTAGCTTTCTTGACGAGTGAAAACCTGTCTCTCTCTTGGCAAGCAGAATTCAGGAGGTGCCAGCAGAAGCTTCCCAGAAGCTCCCTGCCAGGAGAGCTCCACCACCACCCTGACCTGGAGTGTCCTCATCTCTTCCAGAGCTGCCAGCAGCCTGCTGGTGGCAACCAGGATGGGCTTGCATCTGACTGGGCTACCTTATGGACGGGCTGGTCACTTTTATGTGCAGCACAGAAGAAAACAGTAACTACTTTTGCTCACCATCAGCTTGGAATATTCTCCAGATTCAATTAATGGCCTGGAAACTAAATAGTACCTCACAAACATCACCTCAGCTTCCCTGTCATTATGGCTGTGGCAGTTTCTCCTTCAGCATGCCAACTGAACTGTGCAAGAAATTACACAAAATTATTTCATTTTGTTCAGGCATAAATCCACCTTCACATTCTAATTGTAGATCTGGTAACACTCATTCAAGCTGAACCACATTTAATGTATGCCTGCACATCTGTCTTCTAAACAACTTTAAAAAAGCAAAAATAATTAAAAAAAAGAATTAACTGTGCTTTCTTCTATTACTGCATATGGTAATTACAGAGAAGAAAGTAGGCATAGGCCATATATAATCAACGTATTTAAAAGAAGTAAGGTGAAACAAACTCTCTACTGGCTGCTTAGCCAGGAATGCCTAGATTCCAAATGCAAGCACTAATTTTTATGCCAGTACAGGACCAAAACCGTTATGAAGAAACCACACAATAATAGACAGACAATTAGAATGAACGCATGTGTTCATTTGCAGGCTGACCATAGGACTGAAGCACTTCAAATTAGGAGTCTTCTGCATATCATCCCCCAGCAAAAAGGAGCTGAGAATCTGTGGTGCATGAAACACTTGGCTTAACCCATGACAGGGGTCTGATGGCAGCAGGAGAAAGTTTGAGCCAAAGTAAGGCTACAAAAGGAGGCACTGCATTTAGAAGTGCTTAGCAGGCTACATCCAGGCACTCAGGCTGAATATTTTAAATATGAGAGCAGTATGCAGTAACTCTGAAAAGCAGCTTAAGGCAGCAACTCACACACTCTGCTCTTCACACTGGGGAAGGATCTGTGCAGGCAGAATGTATTTAACTACCACGTATTCCACTCACTGGGGCTTTGAGGGGTTAATGCTCAGCACTTCATGAATATTCTAATACCATTGCTGATTAGATCTGATCAGAGTATTAGTTTTAAATATCACCCAGTATGCCTTGCCAGCAGCACAGCGCCGTTCAGCTCTGCCTCATCTTTGCAAGGAGCCAGGTTCGGAGACAGGTCAGCACAAGATGTTGAATTGATGCCCTGTTGAGAAGTCCTGTCTGTTTGCCAAACTCCATACAACTTTGCTTACATCCTTCTACATCCAGATTTCAGCTCATTATAGCAAAGCTAGAGAATTTGAGACATTTCAGTGTAATCTGTTCTGAAGTGACCCCAGGCTGGCGGGATATTTTGGAAGATGCATGTGCCTTCAAGCTTATACATCCTCAAAAAAAAAAAAAAAAAAAAAAAAAAAAAAAAAAAAAAAAAAGGCAGGCAAAAATAACCACATGTAACTGAGAGCTGTAATTGGTGTATCGCTCTCATCTCACCTCTACATGGTACTGTGACGTTTCAGATATGCTGCTGACACTGTCTCGTGCATAATTCTTTCTTTGTTCTGGAGATGGGAGGAAAAGAAAGAATTATTATTCATTCAATGCCTTGACTGTTTCTCAGAGACGCTTTGGACAAGCTGTATACATAAGGAGATAAGCTGTGGTTAATTTCTGTATTTCAGCAGAAAACACCTCCAGCCCCACATGCTCCAACACAAGGAGCAGTTTTACATCAGCAATGTTAACAGAGAGCTGGTGGGTGCCCACCACAAAAGCCACTTATCTCATCCAGTGAGTCAGGACACCCGAGGGGAGCAGTGCTCTGACTGGAAACATTGCCTTGGGAAGCCTGATTATTAAAATCTTTGGCTTGCCACTGTATGATAACTAGCACTGGCCTCGCTATATCTGTATGAGCATCCTTGAAAGCAAAAGTATCTTCTGATATATACAAATAATTCTCATGTTAGGTCTGCAAGAGGACAAAGGCTCAAACAAACAAACAAAAAAAGGAACCTGACTTATCCTTTATTTCTTCATAAAGTATTCAATTCATTGAATTGCTAATGTAGAAGTAGGCATGGAAATATACATGCACACACCAAAAGATCTCTAAACAGGAATATTTTTCAGCTAACAAAACACAATGCTGCAAAACCAGAAACATTATGTGCCTTTTACTCTGTACAAAAGATTCAAGTTAAGCCAGGAAAGGAAGGAAGGGGAAAAGCAAGATGAAGACACAACACACACCCACGACACAAAAAAATGAATTTAGATGAATACTGAAGAACACTTTTCAGCTCTAGTGGAAAAAAAATTGAATGCAACATTTGGAAGTTTGGGGCTTTTTTCACTACAACCACTTAAGCACCTGATCTGGAGCACCAGGAACTTTGTTGTGAAAAGTCAGTAGGTGACATGGCCAAGAGAGGTTTAAGGAAACTCTGGAAATAGGTAATTCTTTTCCTATATTTCATTAAAAATCTTGATTTCTGACCTTCAAGTAAAATAGGTGGTTTGGGTTTTTTTTTCATATAATGAAGATGCAAAATGTACATACGAAATACATCAATTTCATCACACCTGAGGTAGTTGGAGGCAAAATAAAAGTGATTTTGTTGACAGGAAGGTTAAGGTACATTTTGCAAAAGAATAAAAAATTCTGAATAATACCAAGTTCTGTGACATCTGCAGTGCGGAGCCCATAAAAGCCCCCCTACAAAGGTCTCTTCTGTGACCAGAGTTCCTTCAGGAATTCCAGGTGCAAAGACAGAAGTGCCCCCATTTTCAGATGTCACTTGTGGAAGAATTTGTCACATTTTATAAACACACCATTATCTCTTCCCTTCTCAGTGATTTTTTGCAAAAAACAAGTTTCTGAAATACATCACTGGCTTGAAGGCCCCCTCCCATGGTGACAAATGCCACTCAGGCAACAGAGCCATCCTAATCCTGTACAGCAGCTGCTCAGTTTGTTTTAGCAAGAGAAGTGTGCAGAGCAAACAGTCAAATTCAAGAACACCACAAATGATCAGAATTTTTAGCCAGGTATGTGAATATTTTGAAATAGGCATCTTGCTTTCACTATGCATTATTCTGAAATCCCAAAACAGAGGATCAACATTGATTATTCCGTCTGTATCTACAATTTCTGCTTTTGCAGCATGTCACTGAAAGCATTTTTTTCAGTTGATTGTCTTTATAACCACAACATACACACATACACACCCCAACAACACCATCAGTAAAGCAGTACTGTCTGAAATGCTACCTTTCTTTTTTTGTTTGGATGATGATCTGAAGAAGTAAAGTCCATCTGTTCCTAATAAAACAAGGGGATTAAAAAGCAGTATCCAGTTTAATCCCATAGAATTATTTGCACCTCTAAGGGGATCAGTTAGCAGTCTTCTGTTGTGGACTGTAAATGATACTTAAATACTGTCCGGTAAGAAAGAATATATGCTTTAAACAAAACAAACAAACAAAAAATTACTTATTTCAATTAACAATCCACTCAATTTTGAGTGTTAACTTCTTTTAGGTGAACAAAATGTAAGTTTTATGCTACTGAATTTAACAAGCATAAGAAAGTTTACATCCACTGTAAAATTTATAAATGCTGTAAACAGTAACAGTTGGAGCTGCTTTAAATAAACAAAGAAAGTCTGGCATCTGTAGAGGCTCCAAAGGAATTAAAAAGCAGGGAGAAAATTTTGCAGGAGGCTCCTTATTCTGCTTCACGTGAGTTTTGTCCTGTGTTAAGACAGGAATTTCAAAACCATTTGCAGCATGGATTAAGAGATCCTCCTCCAGAGCAGCACAACACTCCCAGCCAGACGGGGTGGAAAGGTGTTCAAGATACAGTGTCATGTTGAGATTAAATGTAAACTTGATTAAAGTTCTTGTTACTATTATGTTGTAATTAACAGCAACTTTAATAAAATTTATGTTTAACAAAAGCCAATCAGTGTCTGTGTTAATAAACAAAAAAGTATGGACACAACAACAGAGTAATTCATATTTACAAATTTTTTTTTTAATGCAGGTGGAATGAGAATTAGAACCTGATGGAGACAAAAGTTATCATTTAGAGCAGAACAGAACATTTCAGTTGAGACTGAAACACTGCTATACAGGATCTGGAGGTGGATACTACAGCTGCACCCTGAAATTATTCACCCTTCAAAATACATCTTCTAATAAGAATCCTGGCATCAGGCAAAATTCTTCCATTGTGGAAGGGTTTGTCTTCAGCCTTTGTTTTTCAAACCTTTTACAATCCAATGGTTCATAAGTGGGTCTCCCTTCCCTTACAGCTCCCTGAGATGTGATTTTCTTGACTGCCTGGCATGAATCACACTGAAGTAAGAATAGTCTCCCCATGATAATATGAACATAGCACAAAGAAAGAGGAAGAAAAAAAATAAAAAAAGGAAAGGAAATAAAAAGACTGGCAGCTAGAATGCATGCCCTGTCTAATGGTTTTTGCCAGTATCTCAAAATGAAACTTCAAGCTCTGCTTTCACCTAGTGCTTAGCTCTTGTGCCAGGTCCTACCTAAAACCCTCCAAAAGTTCTCATCTTGCCATCAGAAAGGACATAAACCCTTTGCACCCCCTCCTGCTGAAGTGCTCCTCTTGAGCTTCCAGAAAAGCTGATAAAAGCCTGCAAACCTGTCCTCCTCTATCCAGATGACACAAGGGACTGCTGCTCCTTCCTACAGCACTTCTGTGTTTCCACTTCCAAGTCAGAGAGATCTGAGCACATGATTCTCACAGGTTTTTTTGTTGTGGGTTTTTTTGTTTGTTTGTTTCTTTTTTTTTTTGTTTCTTTTTTTTTTTTTTTTCATCTGTATAAAACTTCTTTTTCTTTTCCTACAGAGTTGCCCATTGCCATTCTTCTGGAAATGTAGCTTCCATCTCTCAACTCTTTCACATATCAAAGAGGCAGATAATTACCTATCAATATTAATCTGACTGTTTTTACAGAAACCTTAAAACATCCCTTCACTTATCACACAAAATTCATATGTAAGTAACACATGGTCTACTACAGAAAATGAGCAACAGAATTTGCTGATGTGCTGAATGTACTGGGTCCAGCTAGGATGGAGATAATTTTGGGTCTGATAACAGAGGGATGTTTTAGCTGTTGCTGAATGGTGTCAAAGTCTTCTCTGTTTCTTATTCTCCTGCCCCAGTAAGTGGGTTGGGGGTGCACAGAGAGGGTGACAGGGGACAGAGCTGGGACAGCTGACCCAAAGGATATCCCATACTGTTTAACATCCTTGCTCAGCAATAGAACTGGCAGGTAGTCTTTCCAAAGACTCCTTGCCCAGCTAGTCGGGGCATTGCTCTGCTTGAGGAAGGTTGTGAGTAAATCCCTTTGTGTTATTCAGCCCTTTTTCCTCCCTGTTTTTTCCTTCACCTATTAAGCCATCTTTCTCTTGATCCATCAGGTTTGGGTTTTTTTCCTGTTTTTTTCTCTTCCAATCCTCCCCCCTATTCTGCTGCAGAGAAGAGACGGGGAATGAGCAAGCAAATGGGGAGGTCCTCAGTTGTTGTCTGGGGTCAACCCCTGACACTGAAAACAAAATAATATTTTGTATGCTCTGTTTCACTCTCCTAATTCTCCCAATCAATCTCAGCCTCTCACAGGTCCCTTCATGCATGAAGAGGCTATTGAAGCTGAAGTGAAATACTACAACAGAGACTTCCAGATATGATGCATAAAACTATCAAAAGATGAATAAAACTATCAAAATTATTGAGTTTTTTTTTCTATATACTCATTGCAGCTCTTACATCCAACATTTGGAGTACAGTGCAACCTTAATAACAGGTTAGCTCAAACTCTGCTAATATGCTGCACACCATTTACATAAAGCATTTTTCCTCTAGTAAAATTTAAAAAAAGAAAAGGGGCGGGAGAGGATCACGGCAGAAGACACTTAAGTTAAATTCTTAACCACAATCTATAGCAAATGCAACCCAGAAGAATTTAATTAAAATAAAACCTCTCAAAACACAAAGGCAATAAAGTGAAAAGCAGCACAGTATTTCACTTGTATGTCCTGAATGTAAGATCTACTAGCCACTAAAGTTGCTTCAGAGGAAAAGGAACACTGATCTAGTACTCTTCCCGATGTCTGATGTGGACAGATTCAGGTTCTGTGAAATTACTAAATTCACCAATTATCAGGAACAGACCATGTTTCTGTTTTCAAACAGCGGTTGAAAGCTACTGATTTTATTTTCATTTTGAAAGCACCCGAACCATCAGAAAACAAAAACAACCTCCTAACCAAAGCCTTTCAGCCAGGTGAAAGACTCTACCAGACAGTACATGACACAGATAAACAGGACTGTAGATTGCTCTGAAATTTGATGTCAATCCACGTGGACATGGATTGAGAGTCTCCCCCACAACCTGCTCTATGAATCCTGGAGTGGCAGCATAAAATATTTCCACACCTCATCAAGCAGAAAAGCCCAATTCTTAATTTACTGCCATCTATCTGCATTGGACTGATTGTTGATACCCTTTTAAGCATAAATGGCAGGGCAGCTGGGAAAAAAAAATCAGTTTGAGGGAGAACAAACTGCAGGAGACATGACCTAAACATCCGGGGACAAAGGTCAGAAATCAAGTTCAAAACAAGTTTCCTTCTCAGAGGAGCAAACACTATCACTTTCAGAGATTTATGCCAGAAGCTTCTCTCTGATGGCTGTGTAGAACTAGCTGTCAAAGGAAGTGTGTTGTTTAGAAGTCAATTGTCAAATTAATTTGAGAATCAAAATACCACAAGCATGTTACGTGGATGGCTTCTTTCAGTGCACTCATTTACCTGCCTGTGAGCTTGAGGTTTCCTTGAATTTGTTACACTGCAGTTCTTGCTCTGAACAAGGCATGTGAGCAATGCAAAAATACACAGGAAACTTCACTTCCAGTCCAAATCACAGTCACGAGAGCATAAACTCGGCGCACAAAACACTCAGTCTTTCCTAATGTGCTGTGCGAAGACAATTTTAGCAACATCTCTCAGTTCTGTGATGTACAATAATCTGACAATCTGGAGTGAGCTCCTGGTTCATTCTTCCTGAGGAATGGGGCTGCTCCACGTTGTGTCACTGGCTGGCAAAGTCCCAGCACAGCCCCAAGACTGCTGCTCATCTCCCAACAGGCAGAACTGCTCAGGACAGATGGAGAAGCCAAGGCTAGAACAACAGATGACAGCAGGAGCCAAAACCCATTTCAGATGGAAAGATCAGGAAGCAAACGATGAAATAAACCCCATAAAAATGTGCAGAGAGCACCTTCCCTGGCAGTAGAGAGAGAGAGATTTGTCATGCAAATAGAAAACAGCTCATTTCAGGAAGGAAATGAGTGAAAACAAAGGGGTTATTTGACACAGGACAAAAAGCAATCACGAGGAAGTTTTCACTATCATAGATAGTGATGGCTCCGGTCTGGTTTTTAGCTGAACTCTTGGTAACACCAATAATATTCCAGCCTCCTTTCCCACACCACTGTGGCCAACCTTCTGTCTGGTGACTGAAGGGCTGAATAATCATGAATCACCTCAGCAATGCCATCTAAGACATAAACATACCTGTGCATATACATAAATATACACATGTACAGCAATAAGCAATAATAAGTAATAATAGTAATAATGATGATAATAAGTAATAATAATAATGACAAAAATGGTGATGATAATAATAGTAATCATAATAATAACAACAATAAAAATGTTTATTTTAATTTACTCTTTACAGTGCTTGGAAGAAATTGAGTTCAAGGTCAAGTGGTCACTTAGGAGCTCAGGTACCATTTTCACTTGCTGACAGTCAGGAGTAAGTGGCTTAATCCAACTGACTCTTAATTAAGTTTTCCAAGAAAAGGAATATTTTCATGGGCAAAGTCTGGTGCTAACATCACGTTTTAGTAAAACAAATAAAAGCAGAGTGCATTTTACTTTTTAAAGTAAAATTACCTTTTTTTTTTCCAGTATGAGTGAATCTACTAAATACATGAGCTTTCTGTATTAATCTTAGTAATATAAAACATACATTTAACATATATGTACACAACAAGTTATAAAAATTAAGCTAAGACATCTTCATCCTGCTTTATAGGATTTCAGTCTCATGAATCTCAAATAAAATATTTTAGTTAGTTATTAATTTTAAATACAGTACTTTGTAATGAGCATTTCCAACACACTTTAACAATTCCAGTCTCACTCAGCTGTTTTCCACCCTGTTTGGGCAGTATGCACAAAAAATTTAACATCACAAAGGAAGAAGAGGCACATGTGGGATGCAGCAGAATAGTAACTTAGTTCCTAAAAATTAGAAAAACATAATTGCCCTGAATCTGAAAAAGATTTTAGGTGTTTTCCTTGTTCTCTCAGCTCATGTATGTGGTGATAGCAACAGCCTGGTTCTTTATGTGTATAAAACAGAGCAGAAGTAGTAAAATGTGCAAACTCCAGTCTAAAAGCTGTGCCAATACATATCCACTTGGAGCTCCAGAATAACTTACCCTTCTATTTCATTCAGCTCCTGGCAACTGCAACTACAGTTTTGTGATACATCTACCAGCAACAGAAGTGAACCAAGGACAACAATTTACAGGAGCCACCTGGCAGCAGTGTCATGGCAAGCATTTTCAATTAGCACCCGAATTCAGTTAAATACTTTGGAAGTTAAAAAATACCATTATATAGATCACATTTATTCACTTGTCTCCATCTTCTCCTGACATGACCATCTCATCATGTCTGATATGAAAAAGCTCAGAGAGAAATTTTAAAAACCCACAAAGATTAAAAGACACAAGTTAAGACACTGATACTGCCACGCTGTTCAAACCATGTAATCCTGAAAAATTATGATGATAACATAAACTGAAAAAGGAATCACAACACTCTCATAGCATCTCATAAAGAAATAATCTGCTAAGAGTTTTTAGCAATGTCTCTGGCTGGTTTCTGTTGCCACCTACTATTTCTGTCAACACTTGCAATCAGTTTGTTGCGTGAACCCATACAACATGCAGAAATCACTCTTTAAAATGATCAGCTCAGAATCTTCCTCAGTTTTGGTTCCTGCCTTCAGCACTATGTCAAGACACTGACTTTTGTAGCACAGCACTAAAACAAAGTAAATTTCAACTCAGAATGAATCACATTTGGTACAATGTTTAGGTTGAATATTAGGAAGAATGTTTTCATCAAAAAGGGTTGTCAAGCACTGAAATCTGCTTGGATCATGATCCCAGGAGGTGTTTAGAAGATGTGTTTGTGAGACATTTAGGGACATGGTTCAGTGGTGGGCTTGGCAGTGCAGGGTTAATGGTTGGGCTCAATGATCTTAACATTCTTTTGCAACCTAAAATGATTCTAAGATTCCAAAGCATGCTGCCATTGATGCCTTGGGAAGGCTGACCTGAAACAGAGACTGGACAGAGTTAGAGAATAAAGTAGTATTGAAAGGCCTTTAGGGTACACCTGGGGCAGCACAAGAGCCTGACCACGGCCACACCCAAGGTGGACTCAAAATGGTCACAAAATGGACGACCAGTCACGAGGTCTTACACTTTTATAAGTTTTGGGCCATTTGCATATTTGGGTTCAATTGTCCAATTGCAGCTTCAGGTTGTGAGGTCTCATCCTTCTTGTTCCTCCCTTCAGCCCACCTTTTTTTGTGCTTTTGGGCCTGAAAGTCATCCTTCGTCTTCATCAGGAAAAGGATTTGTTTTGTCTCCCTTCTCTGTGAAGAGAGCTGACTGGCACTTAATATGAGGCTCAGAACTGCACTCCTAGGCAGCACAGAATCTGAAAAACATTAAAGCTAAAATATAAAGCATCACCATCACTCCCCTAACCTCTGAGCTCACTCTCAGCCACCACTCCACCCAAAACAGGAGGGAGAGAAGATTACTGCTTGGGACGTTGCAGTTACTGGCCACTGCTCTTTGAGCTTTCCAGCTGGTTAACCTGCAGAAGAGTGGCAGATGCACAGAGCTGGCTGATTTCTGAGGGGTCCAGCACAGGACCAGTTTCTCAGGGGAAGCCTTGTCCTTCCAATCTCATCAGTTGTACTGGCTTTCAAAAGAGCGTTTAGCAACAAGCACAGATTTACAAAGCAGAACTTCTCACAGCCTCACTGCTGCTTCTATTTCTATTACCAGCACAGCTATCAGTGGGATGTATTCACAGTGGAGGAGGATGACCTGAAAATGGTGCAATTTGGCTGGCAAGCAACATGACTACATTTCTCCTCCACAGTGATTTGGCTTTAGGCTGAAGAGTAGCGTGTACAGCCAAGACAAACACAAGCATTTGTAGTTGGTGTGGGCAACAATGTTCAGGCATTTGTAAGAAACATCACATCTGACAGCCACAGAGCCTGCTGAAAACAGCATGTCAAGTGGGACTCCAAATCTGTCACACCAGCTCCAATTTCCATTAAATCCTTGTGTCAAAGAAAAGGAATATTGTAAGTGACTTTTCGGCTAGCAGGGGATGAAGTTGCGAAGGCAGAGGGAGGTACAGGAGAAATAAAATCCACAGCACAGCTAAACCCTTGAATGCCTTCTCCCTGGTGCATACCTTAGCCATAGGATCACTCTGAGTTTTGTGATGAAAGCTGCCTGAAAAATGAACAGGTAGGAGCTCTCTATGTAGTAAACTGAGCATTTTCTAGTTAGTTTTAGCAGGAATAAAACCACTTGGTTTAGAGTCTAGTTGACAGACACATCCATGTGTATGTACATACACTTTTAGATTAATATGCATAAAATATTTCTACCATAACATCACAATCACTTCATAATATATCACTTGTAATATAATCACTTTATAATCACTTTATAATATAATTTATTTAAACGGCAATTTAGCAAAGTAGTTTGGAGAGTTTTTGGACCTTACCATAGAGAGCTTTAGCACTTGTTCTTGAATTCTGCTCCCTCTCTGCCTGAGCAAACGTTGGGGAGCCATAGCCACTGGAAGAAAACATTTCTGATTATCTTCTGTATAGATGTATTTGGCAGACACTAAAAAAAACCCCTCCCCTTACATAGGACTTCACATACCTACAGCATTAGTAACAGAGGGATATTTTATACAAAATATAGTATATTATTTAATATTTATTTAATAATATTTAAATGTTGAATATTTTTATATCTATAAAGAAGTATAAAATACTGGTTATTTGTTCCACACCATAAATATGAGGGAGAACGTTTCACTTGGGCTGCAGGCCTTTCTGAGCTCTCTTCTGTTGCATTAATACAACATCATGCATGTCTGGGGTTTAGCATACAAATAAACACCACCTTAACTCAAGTAACAAACTTCACTGCACAATTATAATATTTACAATAATTATAATAATAATAATAATAATAATAACAATATTAATACACAATAACAATAATAATAATGACTATGCCGAAGAATTGGGTAGGATTTGTGGGTTTTTTTCCTGTGTACACAAGTGTCAATTGTTTTTAACAATTTTAACCGCTTTTCTTGAAAAAGTTAAAATGACTGTCATTGTCTTACACAAATGAAAAGGCAGTATGACTACATGTGTTTCAAGAACAAGTGATATATGAGTTCACCTTATAGGGATAACCATGTGAAAAGCAAAAAAACACCATAGATATCCTGCTCCATACAGGAATACGTGTTTCTTGGCATCAGGTAAATTCTCCTTACTGTTGTAAGTCTCGTGCCATGCTCCTGATAGAGGGATCATCCTTTTATCTTAGGCAAGGTAACACTTTCAGGTAGCAGTTGCTCAGTTCCGTTTACTGGGAAACAGTCTGTTCTCACAGATGGGAGAGGCAGCCTCATCTTTTATGCATAGAAATGCATTTACTCAGAGCTAACCTTAAACATCTCTGGCACACAAAGACCTCTCTGAGTAACATAATAAGGATGTTATGGCTACAGCAAGTTGTTTTCCTGTTCCAGATGAGTCCATGCAGTAATACAGTTTTCCCTCTGTCTTGGGTTGCAATGCAAGATGTATTCTACTCCCCTTCAGTTGAAACCAGTTGAAGAGGTTTTTCTTTATCTCATAACTACAGGGGGGAGGGGACAGGTGCCTTCTGTTAATGGACCAGATGTTAAAACCAGGTGGGGCAGTGTTTTTTTATCTCTTCCAGGACCCATTCTCCCTCTAGGGGATATCTGCTGTTAATGGGACATCGAGGCTCACTTCATGACTGATACAATTACATCATCCCATTGTGAGATGCTCCACCCAGTGGGAGGAGCCAAGCATTCCTACCTGGATAAAACCTGAGATTCAGAACACCAGGAAAGCCTGTCCACTGCATTCCCAGAGGAAGACTGGACCCATTTCACCACCACTGGACCCTTCTCTAGGATCATCTCTGCTCCAACAGAACCACATGTGTCACTCCAGGAGGACTTACTTGGACTGCTACCAACACCCTGACCAACAGGGTGTTAGGTCATATTCTGACTCTGTCAGGATTTCTAGGATTTTTTGTTGTTGTTTGCTTGGTTTGATTTTTTTGTACTACTACATTTGTTTTTTTAATATTCCTAGTAAAGAATTGTTATTCCTATTCCCATATCTTTGCCTCAAAGCCCCCTTAACTGCAAAATTATAATAATTTGGAGGGAGGGGGTTTACATTCTCTATTCCAAGGGAAGCTCCAGCTTTCCCTGGCAGACACTTATCTTTCTAAACCAAAACACCCCTACACTAACACAAAAATCAGTCTGATGAGATCTGTCACTTTGGTTCTGCTGCTTGAAAACCCCTCAGTCTTCTACAGAAAAAGCCATTTTATAATTCCAGTGGCACCTACTCATTACAGCTCTGTCTGAAATAAAAGCTTAAAGAAGGAAGCACAACACTATTTTGTCCATAAAAGGCAAGTCAGAGGCAAAACCTTACTTCATTTGAGGGAAGTAACTTCCATATCCACCGGGAGGGGTGTTTGATATGTGTCCATTCATTCTCACCGTCACTCACTGGGAGAAACAACCTGGGAAAAGGAACAACAGCACATGAATCGAAGTCTCCTAAAAGATGAAGGTTTAATACAGATGTAATACAAACCTAATGAAAAAATGAGGGCTGAAATGGGAACAAAATTGCATCAACAAGCTCAATTGTTATTAACTGCATCCCAGTGATGCCTCAAAGACCTGCCATGGAACTTCTCCCAGTACCAATTTGATAGTTATTGCTTAAAATAATTTATAATTTAGTGAACAAAGCTATTATTTTTGGTACAATGGCCTTTAGGAATAGCTGTAGAAATAAAAGGCTCACTAAACAAAGAACAACATCTACTGCAAAAGTGAACAAGATGTTCCCAATGGCAACTTTATTACTCAAGTGTGCTTGGTTTCAACCATCAATTCATTTCTTTCAAATGCAACTTTTGAAATGACCTTCTGATACATTTTCTATGAAACATATCAGCTGAATTGTTAGAAATATGCATTATCAAATTAAAACAATTGTTAGCACAAAAGGAAATGTGGTTAGCTATTTTGGTACTTAAGAAAAACTTTTCTCTGTGTGTGTGTGTGTTAAGCAGTGCGTAACATCCTGAAAGTTTGGCATGCCAAGTGAAACCTTTCCTATAAAAGCAGTACTTTTATAAAACATGATTAAACAGTTTTAAAAATTCTCCCTTTAATAACATGTCCATTGAAGTTAAAACTAGCTCTGCAAAGTGACTTTCATAACCC
Organism: Chamaea fasciata; assembly: GCF_029207755.1. Classification (NCBI taxonomy): domain Eukaryota; kingdom Metazoa; phylum Chordata; class Aves; order Passeriformes; family Sylviidae; genus Chamaea; species Chamaea fasciata. The sequence continues at coordinate 73,443,052 of NW_027094090.1, read as the reverse complement.
TTTCATAGTCAAATTCACTGTGGGCAAATATACTTTCATTTACATATATATGTGAATAATACAAATTAGAATATTTCTCTGCATTTCAGTCACACGTGCAGAACAGTCAAAAGTACATCAGATCAAGTTTGTACCTGCAAAAGCTCCCTCTCCAAAGTAAGCACAACCTGCTCTGTTTGCAGCCAGCTTATCTTCTGAGGCCCTGAGTCAACTCACTGCTCACATGAACTGTTCTCCTCTTGTTCTACAAAGGAGCAGCAGCTTTTTGACCTGCCAGAACCCACTGAGTGTCCACATGTATTCTGCTACTTCTTTCCCCCATGCAAAAGGACAATCAAAGAGTGTGCTAAGCCCTGAATCCATCAGTCAGTTCCAGAGACATACAAGCTGCTGGTCTGTGCTGAGAACAGAGTTTTTATACCTGAGGAACACCTGGCACCTGCTGCCTCAGATGCAGTTAGCAAAACTAACTAGAACGGAGGTATATTTGACATGCCAAGTGAAATCATGGGGAAGAGTGGTGTTGCTTTTAGTGGGTACATACTTGCTATATTTATTTATTCATTTATCTATTTTTTTTTATTCTTTTGTAGTTTCTTTGATTTTCTTTGAAATCTTTGCTCCTTGTAGAACCTCTTTAGTGACACAGGCACATTTTGCCCCACAGATATATCATATATCCAAGCTGGTAGCCTGTCTGGCCGCTCTAAGACTCTTTTTATGGAGTGCAGTCCTTAACAGCTGTCTCCATTAAATTACTACCCATGCTGAGTGCTGCTCAATTCATTAGCAATTACAACCTTTGGGAAGCATCCTGAAACTGTCCCTTGACTTGAAAGGATACAACCATTCATTTTCTCAGCAGAATTTGCCGGCTCACTGTGCACTCCCTGTTCCGTTCCAGTGACTGCCTGGACAAGAGCAGCTCCAAGTGCTCCCCAGCTCAGGCTGCTACTGAGCTCTTCAACACTTCCAACATCTTTTAATTCTTATCATCTGCAACCACGCTCAATTTGCTGCCCTGCTTAACAGTTTATCCTGTGATTACCCTTCCGAAGAGGCACCACATCCAAAACACACCAATTATCTCCACTGCTGTTTGGTATCCCCACTTTACTTTCCATCCACACTTTGTTTAAGGTAGCACTCATTTAGTAATTCTGTTTGTTATGATCTTTTATGATTTGTAGTCTTTTTCATAGGCCTATTTATAACAAGTTCTGCAACTATTTGCCTTAAAGTGAGATCTGGGGGGGGGGGGGGGGGGGGAGGGGGGGGGGAACCCCTTGGTTTAAAACTCTCTCAGAATAATTCCACTGCTCTGACATCTTAATCTGACAAATACTTGGTTTGTATTTGTATTCAATTTTATGGAGGTGGTGAACCAGATATTTTAAGTAGAAGGAATGTAATATATTAGAATTTCAAGCTCCAGCCTTTGAAGTCAGCATGACACACTGAGTTTGAAAGCAGCAAGAAAGCTGAGCAGCAGATTTTCACACAGGGGAAAGAAACCATCTCTCATGACTAAATATCTGCCTGCTGTAAGGCACAACATCACTTAAATACAAAAGGCTTCAGAATTATATTTTGAATTAAGAAATACTGAAAATATGAAGTCAAAGATTTTGACTATTAAAAAAAAGCAAGCTGCTTGTTCTGCCAAGCAAAAGATTTAGCCAGCTTTAGCTGATATGCAAACAAAACATCACTTGCTAATTAGAGAGTTGAGTAAAGCCAACAGTATTTCCTGTCCCTCATGCAATTTTCCAGTGCTTTTGGAATGCCAGGACAGCTACCTTGACATGACAATTTCAATGCCACTGCAATTTCATGCAATGCTTCTGACACTTGGTTCAAGAAACCTCCTGAATGTGAATACAAATAAACCCTTTATCTTAATTATTTATAATTAGTTCAAATATTTATAACAGCATAAAAAAGCTACTCCTGGCTCCCCAAAATTATCAGCCAATTTGATCTCATTCAACCTAAATGTTTCAGACAAAACAATGAAAAAAAATTTAGGAAAACTCTTTAATTTTTTTTTAAATTAAGTGCATGATGAAGAAAAGTGAAAAACCACAAAAGGGTAACAGTATGTGCAGGGCTTTATTATTCCCTTGTACAGCTTTCTCTGCTGTGTTCCTCATCTCAAATGCTCTTTCATCTCTTATAACCAGTCAGTCCTGTAGCAAAAGTCATCCCCTGCACACTGCAAAGCCATTGTCATCCAGGAGTCTATTAATAAACTCAATTTCCTCTTTAATCTTCCCTTTCACCTCAGCCCAACCTATGCTGGTGTCCTAGACTTTAAAATAAACATCCTTCACAATTAACTGTACAATCCCTCTTCAATTAGGCCTGAAGTATCAACAGTTTACTTGTGAATATGACCAAAAATGGTCATGTCTCAGGATCTAAAAAAAAAAATTAAAAAATCATGTCTGGTCTGAAAAAGAAATATTTTTAACCAGGAAATCTAAGTAAGATTTCCAGAAGAAAAGAATAGTAAGAAAATAGATACAATAATGATTAATAATGAGACAAATATCATGGCATTTATCCTTAAGTATGTTTAAATATATATATATATATAAAATTAAAATCAGTTAAAATAGCTATAAATATTATATTTTGAAAAAACAAACAAAAAAATCCACAAAATTGTCTCAACAACAACAAATCCACCTAGGACTTCCTTGCTGCCATCAGCTTTACTTTTGAAGTAATACTGATAGTCAGAAGCTCTGTAAATGATAAAGGTCCAGTCCTTATAACAGAGAAACCATTTCAGAGACAGGTGTATTTTGGTTCTTCACTAGCCATCAGTTACAGGTGGTAATCCTGCCAGTATACAACGTGATTTTATCACTCACAAATACTCATCTTTTAAAAAATATCAAAATGCAAAAATACTCTTTGTCTTCCCCATCTTGTAGCATGGCAGCCTCGTGAAAACAATGCAGTTTATGTGGCACATCAACAACTCACATGTCCTGCCATGTCATTTCCTAAGAGGAGTTTGAAATGCTCCAGTTTATTAAAAAAAACCAAAAAAAACCAACCAAAAAAAAAAAAAAAAAAAAAAAAAAAAAAAACAAACCAAAAAAACCCCAAAAAAACCAACCAAAAAAACCCCCCAACCAACCAAACAAAAACAACAAAATCCCCCCCCAAAAAACAAACAAACAAAAAAAACAACCACCCAAAACACCTTTCCTAGAAAGGCAGAGCTGTATCATTAGAAAAAAATTAGATATTCTAGAGCCTGGTGCTCTTTTCCACTCATCCTGAAGTGATCAGTCCCACCCAGTAGCAGATCACAACATCATATGTGATATTAAGAAACATCTGAATGATGTGGATATTTTAGAAATTATGGAGGAGGAAAGGCTAAGGAGAAAAGGAAGCACAGGAAGGAACAGGAAAGCCAATAATGCCTGGAATGATTACTGTCTACCGATTAAGAAAATGTCATTGTTATCATGTATCCCCCAAACCCCCCAAATTCTCTCCCAGCCAGAGCACAGGCTGTAACCCCAGCCTAAACAAAAAGCAGAGGACTATTGCAATGTAACACTACTCCCTAGAAAATACAGCAATGTCAAATAAGGACACTCTCCCTCCACCCTTCCCCTTTTAAAAGTATTACGGAAGAACAAAAAAAATCAGCAAACAAATAATCCATGTGCTCATAGCTCCCTGTGCATTCAGTAAAAATGCCTCTTGCTGCTCTCCCAGAGCAATCAGCACTGCTGACCTACAGAATGTACAAAAGCTGTTTAACTTGCTGAGTGACTTATTATTTTTCATCTGTTTCTTCTCAAACCTCATCCTGTTCACTCACACACACTTTCCCTACTCACACCGAATTTTTCAGCATTGTCTCCTCGTGTCTACCTTGTTGTTTTGACCCATTACTCTCCTATTTGGATCTTCACTCCAGCCACAGATTTTACAAATGGGAAACTCCTGACAGAAACACATCCTGAAGAGCCAAATGAAATGTTGCTGCTGCTGCCCTCAGCTTTGGGACTTGCTTCAGAGCACAACCAAGAGCAAAGACGAGTTCTGCTGGTTGTTGGACATCTTGCCTCGAGATAAACACCAAAATGCACATGAATGCGTAAGTAAGTAATACTTCTGAAATGATCCCTGGGGATTTTCCATCCTCAGTGCACCGATACCAGAATTTCCCTGAGAAAAACTGCCATCAGTTGAGCTGGCAGCAGCTTTGCTCTGTAATATTCTCAGTTCTGTTAAGCAGGCTGGAGCTTCCAAAAGCTGGTAGAAAAAATGATGGCAAAAACCAGTGTAGAAAACTGAAAGCCAGGCTCTACAAGTGCTGCAGTTTGAACACAAAATAGATGAACTTGACTACCCACCATCATGACTGCTGTCCCCTTTGCCTCTCTCATGTCACTCTATATTTATGAGGGGGTTTTGAAACTTCCTGAGCTGTATATATTCCAGTATTCACTCCTGTGTCCAAGCACCAGAAAACATGTTAATAGAATAGGCACAATAAAATAATTTTGAAAATGCTGTTTCCTTCAGGACCTCTCTGCATTCAGAGCAGTTGTTCAGCATGGGCATTAGCACTAATTACACTGTATTTTAGTTTATGCAAACCTGCACTTTGTTGCATCCCGGTTTTAGTGCTGGATGCAGTGATAACTAGCTGGAGTTCCTGCTAGAGCAAATCAGGTGGTGGGGAGGAAAGGACTGGATGTGTCTCCCTCTCCTGCCTGAATTTTACTCCTTATAGAAAGCTGAACTTAACCCCAGAATATTATTTACCTGTTTGTGTAAGGGGTCACTGGGGTAGAAGCATTTCAATCAACTAAAGACAGTGACAGACAAAAAATGCAACTCTGTCCAGGCAGGAGACAATGACAAGGCACACAGACTACCCAGGGGGGATTTGTAAATGTATTGTAAATGAATTCACATTCTCCTGCACAGTGCAGCAGAGCAGACAAGCTCGATCGATGCTGGTTTTGCCAATTTCAGAAAGTGTTTTGATTTTCACCGGCATTTTCTGAAATCTCATACTCTTGCCTGAGTTCTTCACTAAGAAGGAGTATGCTAAATTCATTAGCACCTTTCCTTTCAGCAGGAGGGATAGGATAAATTTATTGAGAAAATTTGTTGTCATAATTATCAATCAGAGCAGAAGAGTTAATATGTTAATGCAATACCTGTCTTCAGAACAGTAATTGCTAGCTAAAAGAGAAGGTTTCCATTGGGAAAAACTAACAAGATCAAAAATGCCCTGGAAGTCTTCTTTTTCCTACTATGATATTTTCCAGTGATTCACTGTTAAAGAAATATTCTAACAATACAATTAAGATAGCTATCTTTTCAGAAAGGGGAGAAACACAAAGAGCAACAGGAAGAACTGAATGAATAAACTTCAGAAAGTTCATGTTCATAGACTTCACCCTTATTATTGCCAAACTAATAAAGACCCTGCTGGAAAACAGGTTCTTATTCTGGCATGGCAACCTATTACCATCCCTTTCACTCAGGTCTGGGCCATGATTTATAATTAACCATATTAAAAGAAAATAAAACAGCTTTACAGAGACAAAAGCTTCAAAGACTTAAAATGCCCATTGCAACAAAGGAACATTAATAAATATGACAAGCACTGAAGCCACCACTCACTGCTATTTTTAATTAGAGAATTAACCACCTCATCTAAAGCAGTGTGAGTATTAATTACCAAGATCAAGATCATTATGCAGTCCTAGCAGAATGTAACACCACACCTGGAATATCTCATATAAAAGAAAAAAGAAAAGATTTAAAAAAAAAACAAACAAACACAACCAAAAACAACAACAAAACCCCCCGCCAAAGTCCAACCAAAAAATCTTTCATACATACAGAGCAGTCTAAAGAGGAAGCAGTCCATAGCATATGAAGACGTTTTAGAAGAAAGCAGAAAAAAGGATTATACTGTACCATAAAAATCAGTATTTTTGGTGAGTCTACATCAAGTAGAGTAGTGAGCTGGCAAAAGATACTATTTGTACTCATAAATCCCAATTCCAATGTGGCTACAACAACACACTTGAAGAGAGATGTACCAAAACTTATCCTGCTTTGGGTTTTTTGGTGGGTTTGTGTTTGGTTTGGTTTGGTTTGTTTGTTTGGTTTTGGTTTTTTAATTTTAAGGTTTTTTTAATAAATCAAAAACTGCCTTGAAACCTTTGACTGGTGAATTCTGGTGACTCAGCACAGAAACTACAGCTGTATTTCCCTTCTTTGTACTGCCTAATTTTTTTTTCCTTATTTCCTTTTATTCTTTGATACATCATACCTCAAATGAGATCATTAGATTTCAAAAGAGGGCACTCCGGACATTAATTTGAAAGTCAGTTTGCAATACACAGCTAACTTTAAAGTCATCACTTTAGAAATGGCAACTTCTAGAAACTTCTAAAGTATATAAAGGTTAGTGAGAGAATGTCTTTAGGTACTGTTTTAGACAAAGTTTTCCTCTCATTCTGGCCAAAAACTGAAGAACTTCCAACATAGCCAAAAAACTGCTGCAAGTTGCCCAAATGAAGCTGGCTTAACCATCTATCCACATTTATTAGCCAGTTAATAACTTTGACATGACACAGGGACAATATTAAAACTGGCATGGCACAGTTCCTAACAAAAGCTGAAATGAAACTATTTAATGACATACTCCAACCAGACTATATAAATTAATATGAAGAAGGAGGAGGGGGAAAAAAGACAGGGACACTCTTCAATACCTCTCTAATTTGGTTTACTAGAAATGTGGCAAGATTTTATTTTTGTTTTCACAAATTTGTTTTCTTCAGTTTTGGTCAAGTTATTGAAGTCCATCAGCTACTCACATAGAGAACCAATTTCTCTGTCTGTAGTAGGTTATATTTTTGAGTTAAATAACAAAGTTGAGTAGGAGCAACAACCACTGGCTTCCTGATGATCTTAAACACTCAGGCTCCAAACCACTGTGGATGACCCACTGATGGCATTCCTTGATGAGTTACCTTTGTTTATTGAATCTTCAACTCTTTCACCAGTAAAGTGCTCTGAATGCAAACTAACATGTATCTGGAAGGCCTCAAACTTTACTATAGCAAGGGTTCATGCTCTGTGTCTTAATGCAAGATTTAGATTTTCTGTATGGTACCCCCTCTCCCCCCCCAAAAAAATTAAAAAGGCAGTTTCCATGCAGTTCAGTGATAACAACAAAAAAGCTCTGTTTAATAAAGGAGAACAAATAGGTACAGTTGGAAAGTTATTGATCAGACAACAACAAATCAGGAATGCTGAGGATAAGGCTAAGCTCACAGTAGAGCTCAATAGCAAATCTAAAAGTTTGAAAATTAAACTTAATAAATAAGCACATACTATTCTAATGATGCTGACTAACTCTTCAAACTTCCCTAACCCAAATAATGTGCAAACAAGGTTTCACAAGACTGATATGCAAAACCTCCTGACTTTAAGTAACACAATCTAAGCTAAACATCACCAATAAATGTTCCGGGGATTAAACAAGTTTTTTAATGCCAGGAAAGCCATCAGAGTATTCACATTCTCAGAAGTAATTTAAAATATTCCCCTAATATTGTCAATGTACTTGCAATGTCGCATATATGAAAATATTAAATTAACACATGATTCTGGAAAGTATTTGAATTAATTCCAAATGTAGTCAGCAAGCCTCCTAAAAGGGACTAGGTTTTCACTTGTCATACACACATAAAGCACTTAAGAAGTCAAATTTGTTCTCAAAGGCAGGTAGTTGTAAAGCTGTAGTGAATAGCAGCAACATTGGCAATAGCTGTGAGTCAAACCTGCGCCGTGCTTCAGCACAGAGGTTTGACTAAAGCTGGCTCAGAAGGCACTTTGAGCAAAGAACTTTCTTTAAAACCCGCCCTGTGTTACAGGAATCCTTTTTTTTTTTTTTTCAAATTCTGAGGCCTGAAAAAACTACTTTGTCTTGAATCTATGGGGGAAACTGCTGCTCCTGAGTTGCCATCCAGATCACTACCTGTTATATTTTTCATTACCAGGAGGAGACACCATGAGAAGGGGCCTAGATACCAGTGTGCACATGGTAACGACAAATCCACAGAGACTCTGAAAATGAGGTGGAAGAGAGAAAAAGCAGGGAAACCCAATTAATTTTTAAGTAAAACTAGAGGGTAAGTTGCCCTATAAGCTATTTTAAACCCTAGCAGCAGTCACTGACTTTTACAAGCAACAAATTTTGTTCAATTTTCCCATCTCTAAAAAAAACCCCAACAAAACCCATAAACCCATCACCAGACCAACTGAGACACTCAGTTTAATACAGTGAAAAACCAAAATTATTTTGTTTTCACTGAAAAATATGCACTGAGAAAAATATTTTTCAAGGGAACATTACTTGCATTTTTCCCCTTTCTACTTGAAATACCTCCTTGACACCGATCAGGAAACCCAAAATCATTTCCTACTCCACAGCAGAGTAGAGATATAAGAAGAGCTGTGTGACTTGTTTGCTGGCACAGAAGAGTGAAATCAAACAGCCTCTATCGTACAGCATTTCCTTGATGGTTTTTCCTTCTGAAAGCATGGATCTGAAACAATAAACCTCAAGGACAGCTCCCGCTCACCTGAGGTTAAAAACAGGCATATGACTGTGCAAGAGGATGTGTGACCTTGACCATGGTCTGCACAGCTCTCAGCACTTTGCAGACACAAAATAACTCACCTGCATCCCAGCATCACCTGGAGAGGTTTGTTGGGGTCACCAGAAAAGTTGAGCATCATTATTTTTTGTTTGCAAAAGGAATATAATGCAATTCAGTGAGTCAACAAAATGCTCTATATTAAACATCTGAGCACAAGCGATGAGCCCCACGTCGGGGCTGCAATTGCTCAGCACAAAGTGAGTCAAGTGTAAAAGAACTCACTGAACTGAGGTCACAGCTGACTGAAGTCACACCCTGCCACAGTATTTACAGTGCACTTATGTAACTCAGCAATTGTTTCCTGGAAGAAAATAGGCTGAACAATAGCAGATCCCATAATTTGTGGTGAGGAAATAGATATAAGCTTTTGGTTTTCCATGTCTCTGGTTTTCTAGTTGCAGTCATTTATGCTTTCCTGTACAGATACAATTTTCTCATCCATTAATCTGGGCCAAGCCCTTCCTCTATGTGTATCTCCATTCCAGGAACATATATTCAGCAAATATCATATTTTTGAGGTTTTTTTTGTTTTAAATTACCTGAAATCAAATGCATAAATATGATTCTTTTTCAACTCAACTCACAGATTCACATTTTCAGAAGCAGTCTCTACTGTGAATGCCCAGGCTTGGCAAGTTCACATGCTTGACTTTCAGAAGTATTATATACCTTTTAAAATTTTAATGCATTTAGAATTGCATATTTGGTTTCCAGTAAACACCCAGTGATGAAGGATGACAAAATTAGAAACCTTTATAAAAGATAAATCATAATCACCACCAAAAGATTTTTGCTGCGATTACCTCAAATGAGTTTGAAATTCACAAAAAAATTTTCCCCAGGAATTTGTCATTGATGGTTACCAAGCCAGATTTAACAAATTGTCATTAGAAAGGGATTCTGAAATGCTACAACACTTATTTTATTGCAATTTGCTCATTCATTCACTAGAAAACATTTCCTGAGGTATTTTTAATGTCAAATTTTCTTAAAACTAATGTCAGACAGTGTGTGTCAGAAGCCCAAGATACCTTGCCCCCAGGAAACCTCAGTGGAGCTATACTTTTTGGAAAGCTCCCATCAGTTTTGAAGGAGGATAATTTTCAAAAATCTTTCCGAACATGAATTTATTATTCTTCAACTGGTGCTTTTATTAGAAATAAAAGTGTGTGAAGTAAGTGTGGGTGAGAAGGTGGAAAGGAGAAAGGGAAGGAGCTGAAAAGCCATATGAGGTAATGGTTTTTGATCCTTTCCTGGCTGGAGGAATGACAGGTGAGGCTGGGGAAGTTTGACTGCGCCATTCACTTCCAACCTCTACAAGAATTGTTCTAGATGTGATTCTTGGGATCTTACACATTGCTTAAGAAGCACTCACCTAGAATCTTCCTTCAGGGTACCCTCCTGCAGACCTCAGAAAGGTTAAATATTAGGTTTTTATGTTCCAAGTTGACTTCCCAGTTTATGGGGATCTTGCACAAATGACCCTCACTGGAGACCCTGCTGCTCCAGGATACTGCCACATTTTGAAGAGCAATGACATGACAACAAAGTGAGCCACAGCACCAACTGGAATTAGAAGAATTACCCATGGAGACACTCCTCAGAGCAATGAATGCTATCTTAAAAACTATTTTCCATAACGCCCTTATCCTCCTGGCTACACCCATGTGGCTAGAAAATATCAGAGACCTGCAAGACGTGCTAGAGCGGAGGGATCCATAGAAAATTTTTGAGGGCCACAGCTACAAACAATATAAACAGAGCTTCCTCCCATGTTTTTGGCAACTAAGAAATGATGTTGTTTATTATAAAACTATACCAGCTCCTCACCAATAAGTAAATTCTGCTTATGGACCTCTGAGTTGCTTAAACTAGAATACATTTTCTATTCTGTGAGACTGGAAAGTGTATTTTTCCCTTTTCCACAAGGCACACTAGATAAACTTTAAACTCATAGCCAGTTTCAAAGGAAAAATATTTTTCCTACACAAAGCCTCTATTCAGAGTCCCTGTTTTTACTACAGTAAGAAAAATAGCTGTGCCCTGGGTAATTTGTTCATGTATGCCAATAAAAGCACACTGGACTAGAGCCAGCACTTCTAGCAGGCTCCCAAAGACTTCTGAAGTCCTATGAAAAGCAGAACTTTTCTTTCTCTACTTATCCTTTTTCTTTTTGCCATTCCCAGAACTTAGTACTTGTTTTTCCATTACATTTGCCTTTATGTTACTGTGAGAAGCGACTGAAAGAAAAAAATTAGCACTAAAGAGTAAACCCAAAGCTTTTAAAGAAGCCCTTGCACGAAAAAGAGCTTTCAGATATCTTTGTACAACGTTCCAAATGTTAAGGATGAACTGTTTTGTACTCCATGCTATTTAAAATGATAAATGAGGCTAAAGTATATTCACATTTTGGACAAGAAACATATGAAGAATTGAGGAGCATACTGACATAAATACTTAGATTTCTATGCTTTCATGAGGGAATCTGATCAAGAAACTTGCTGATGAACTAAGGCACGTCTGTGACAGACCCAGAGTAAAAAAGAGCTTGGACCAAATTATTGGGAAGTTATTCAGAACAAAGGGATTGCCTGTTCATATGTGCTTCCCCAAAACTCAGTGTTTTTTGAAACAGTTTCCAAAACATCACAGAAATGGGCTTGAAAAGGAAGGAAGTCATCTCACAACCTTAAGGAAGGAGTAACTATGCCAAGGTAATTCCCAAAAAGTAGTAGTTCCCAACCTCTTCCTTGGGCCTCTAAAAAGGGAGGCTATCAACCAAGCCTGGGGAAACCCAGCGTCTCATTAGCCTTATTCTGAAAAAGTTCTTCTCAATAAATAATCCTAATCTGTGTTGCAGTTTAAACCCGCCTGACACTGCCTCTATCCACAACACACCCAAAAAATACACTAGATTCTTAATTTTAGAAAAAGAAAAAGGTAACAACATGCATCAAATCAGTGTTAAACTGGGCTTATAATAATATTCTATTCCTCTGTCTTGTTTGGTCAAGAATAGTTGGCTTGCTGCTTCCTCCTCCCTCTAGTAGAACTTATCCCTCATGTCAGCACTGCAATAGGCCCACAAGGATGTCGTCTCATGCATATCATCTCGTATGTTTTTCCAGCTAGGCAATCCAAAGTAAGCAGATGTCAACTTCTATTTTCCCTTGGGAGCCCACGAGGGAAGTTTCAGGGGGAACAATATTGCAGTTACTTCATCTATATATTATCTTTCATTATCTCAGTGTTTTTCTAAACTATATCCCTTCGCTTCTTGAACTTTGCATAACCTCTACTCTTTCCTCATATTGTTTAATGCAGCCTTATGCTTTTCTCCTACTTTTCCTTTTTTTCATGCGCATCTACAGCAGACCTTCTGGGAGAAAAAAAAGTTATTCAAGAAAAAATAATTCAAGTGTAGACTCAGAAATAGTTCCTGACATTGTCCAAAGTCTTTAAGACAGGGACTCAGCTTGCCATCCACCCTACAACTGTCCTTCATCTCCTGTCTGATTGGGTTGGATGATCACTGAGAAAATTAACACTGACAATTATAAATATTGCCTTTCCCAACAGAGACACCAAAAGAATTAGACCTGGGATTCTATTTATTTTTTGGTGGTAATTTACTTTTCCCAGCTATTGCATTAAGCTTTCTAAAAACTCATTCACGGACAGGTTTAGGTGAAATGGCAGAAGCAATTACTACTCTAATTGGCTATGACCTCTTTGTGCCTTTCCACGGATGCAGAAACACTGACATAGAAATCAACTTCTTTGTAGGTGCCAGTATAAAATCCACAGAAGTGAAATCCAGTGTGAAATCCAACTTGCAGCAGTTGAGGTTATAGCCTAAATAAGACCCAGCACAAAGATAAGGCATTTTAGTAGGATAGCAGAAAAGTTGTCAGATGTCCCACCTTCCTCCATCCACAAAGAGCTTAAACAGTCCCCAGAATAACCACATGTGTGGGCCTGGCTCTGGGTCACACTGAGCCACCTCCTCTGATGCCTAGAGAGGCTACCTGGAATAGAGGCTAGACAGAGTTAAAAGAATAAAGGAGGTATTTATGTAAAGGCCTTCAAAGAATACAGCCTGGGCAGTACAAGAGCCCGGCCACGGCTCTACCCAAGGTAGACTCTGAGTCACGAGTTTTCACACTTTTGTAAGTTTTGGTCCATTTCCATATTGGGGTCAATTGTCCAATTACAGCTTCAGGTTATGAAGTCCCATCCTCCCAGATTGCTCCCCTCAATTCACTGTTGTTTATAATTTCTTGGGCCTGAAGCTGAAATGGAGTCCATTGTTCCTGGGCTGGAAAAGGAGTGTTTTGTCTGACTGAACTGTGAGGAGAACTTGATAACACTTCCTATGAACTTTAGTTATATACTAATGCAGTACAGAATCTGGAAAATACGAAAGCTAAAACTGAAGGCATCACCTCCAGGAATTAAATGACTCCATGGGCCAACCATGTCACCCACCCCAGGGATGCCGTGGCTGTTTCCTCACCAGCCACACAGGAGGGCTGGCAGGAGCCAAGCCACAAACTGGGACATGGCATTGCCTGGTGGGAACAGGGCAGTAACCAAATCATTCCCTGCCCGTGCACAAGGTCAATATTTCTCCCTGTTATAAGTGTATATTATATAGTTGGCTTTTTGCATAACTATTATAATTGTACTGTATTATGTTTTTATTAATAAGAATTTAGACGGGTAATGAATGTGTATTTTTTTAATCATACCAGAGGGGTAAGACTTTTTTGTAACGCTTGAGCCACCAAGCCTGAAGCTAATGGGAAGGGGGTCACCTTGTGACCCTTTTAAGAAAAAACCTGTTAACTTTCTGTTTTCTTATCCAACTGAAAAGAACCAGAAAACCTCAAAAGAAGATTTATACTCATGTTACCAGACTATGTGGAGACACCCACAAAATAAATCTACTACATAAGATTATTGGGGATACTTACAACAGATTAAAAAGGAATGTTTGATTACCATCTATTGAATATTCAACACGGTGCTCCTTAAAGACAGAAGTCCTAAAGGGTGAGAGGGGGCGATGGGCAGACCTGGTGCCAAGTCCCCCCTTGGCCGAGAAGCTTGGCTTATTCTGTCTCCTACTTTGTCTATTTTTTTTTTATTTCTATTAAACTTATAAAATTCTAAAAGAGAGAGGAACTTGTTTTTCACATCCCCAAAGGCATCTGTACAATTAATATCTAGTCAGTCTGGCCAAGCCACCCTCACGCCCTTTGTTGAAGAGAAAACAGCACAGCTGCACTCCAGAGCACTGAAGGTGACATTTAGGCAAACACTACATCCAAAAAAATTTGCTTCCTTTGCCATTATTCAGCTTTGCGACTCAGTTCTTTAAAGTACAGGAACATCTCAGGCACTGCCAGGCTCCCAGCTGATGTTAATGGGAGATATTTCCACGTGTTTTCTCTGAACAAAATATGAAATAAGATCACAGCACTAATCGCATTGGTGGGTCAAGATTTACAGAAATTAGAAAGTGAGAAAGCCATTAGATTCAACCCTTCTCCTGCTACAAGACCACCCTCCTAAACACAAGTTTTCCAGTTTTACTGGTGGAGTAGTGCCTCTTCAAAATCTTAACAACCAACCAAAAAAAAAAAAAAAAAAAAGCAGGTGAGACAGAGGATTTCCTCAGCCAGTAGAAATGCAGTGCTGAGGGCACAACAACATTGCACTTCCTCTTCTGTCACGCTTGCACAGCCATCCTGTCACCCAGGAGTTTCTCTGGAACTTTGTGAGGGGCCCTCACACCTGGATTCTCACACCCAACCTAATCCAAGGACAGCTTTCAGCTTGCAGTTTTGAGACTTGCCAAAACCCGTGCTTATTTGGAATATACTGAGAGCTTATTGTCTCAGGATGGGGAGAAAACTCACACAGCTTTGGGTTCCAAAAAGGGCACTTGTGGTCAGCAGTCTCAAACACCCTTATTGTTTCTAAAAGGTCAAGCCCTGTTGCCCCTTTCTTCCTCATTGACTCTTTCCCCAGTGAAGGGCATGCATAGCTCTGTTTTCTAAAAGTTCCCAGATTATTTGAATGCTTCTGCTTGAAACATATAAGAAAACCATAGATTTTTGTAAGGGAGGGGTTCCATTACTCTACAAGCAGGGAAATCCCTGGACAGATGTCCTAACATTTTTTTTTTCCTGCTGACCAGATCGATTGGCGAGCACCAGGGGCTCCTGTGCAGTTCACCCCTGCCAAATTTTACCATGACTTAGCAGATGGCTACTTCTCACTGTGCTCAGGGCTTTCCCCTCCCTGGCACTGGATGGTTTCATACCAGAAGCAAAAGCCTGCTTTCCCAGGCTTCACCACCAGCTCCCTTCACTGCGGCACCAGCAACAGCGTGGCCTCCCTCTCTTCGCTCAGGTTTGGTGCAGTCTGGAAGCTGAACAGATGCTAAACATCCCCTTTCCTTTCAATTGTGAGCAGAAGAGGCATTGCAGCACTAGCACAGTGACCAGACAGCTCTGGCAGGTGACAAAAAGGGGAAAGTGCTCAGGTAGCATGAAACCAGTGGTGACGGTTCTCCTTCAAAATTTGGGCTATATATTGTACAGCATCCTCATTCCCAGTAACGAAGTCTTAATACAAAGAACTGCAGCAGGTGGCACTTGCTTTCAGTGGTTAGCAAACAAGATTTTAACCACTGCAAATTGTCCTGAGTGCATACATTAAACTTCTCTCATGATGGAAAAGACACCCTCCTGGATTGCTCTTGAAATGGAAATATGTAAACTGTGATGTCATGTAATTTGCATTTCCCTAAGAGTAGGCTGCTCTTATCTAGTGTTCCTCTTTCTCATGTTATAGTGCACTCCAGGGGGATATCATCCAAAAGGACAACACACAATATGCAGAAGACTAGCCACATGCAATATAGAAACTAATGTCAAACTGACCACAAATGCTTTTCCAGAGATTTCCAAACCTGTCTGAGTGGAGGCAAAGAGTGGAAGAACTCTCTCACTCCTGACTCACACTGTTAGCCTGACCACGAGAGGATTTGTTACTCAGAAATGGCATTTGGACATCCCCTCCTCCCTGGGAGTAAACTGCAGCAGAGGAGGGAAGAAGCATTCACAGCTCCAGATTTATGGAAGAAAAAAAAGATTGCACAAACGTGAGGAGTCTGGGATACCTGTTTCAAGCCACAAGAGTAACAAAGGAAACTGTGAGCAGCATAATGATTTTTTTTGGTGTATTTTTGAATTATCCAGAGGGAACTGTATCACCACAATATATTTTGCCTACTGCCCACACCCCACAGAGTTTGAGTCAGCTGTGTTGTTCGCTCACAAACACACGAATAAGGATAGGAAGAAAACCTTGCTTCTACTTTATTTTTCATTTGCGCTTTTTTTAAAATCCCTGATGAATTTTAATCCCCATCTTGTTGCACATAGAAAACAGGCACTCAAAAAGTGATTGCTAACACAAGAAGAACTTGGATCAACAGCTCTACATTTAAAATCAAATTACAAAAACAGAAAAAGAAGTCCATAGGATTTGCAGGAGTAACAGAACCCTGTCAGAAGATGGAAATGACTTTTAAGAACTATTTGGAAGAAGGGTGGAAGGGATAAACTCACAACAGTGTACTGAGTGTGGAACTGCCTGGACACTGAAAAAGTTACTCAGCACAGATAATCAGTCAACTGTGGATAAAACAAGTTAACCATGAGCTAAGCTAACAGCATGGATTAGAAGGGAAAGAAACCTCTAAAAGAGAATTGTGAGATGCAAACCAGTCTCTCCCAAACAAAAGCTACAGTTTTCCATTTTTTCTCCCTTTGTTTCAGAGCTTTTCAGGGGAAGGGGTTGAAGGAACCACAGAGCAGCCAATTGCCCAGCTTCCATTAGTCTCTCTTAAATACTGATTTTGAAAAGTCCTATGTCCTGAAAATCAAGGTTCTCCCATGCACCTAGATGATTCTCAGAAGAAAAAGCAATATTTGGGTGTGCAGTAGTGCACTCAGCTGGTTATTTTTGTCATTTTTAACACTCACTTCCAAATGCTTCATTCAATAATTTATTTCACCACAATATGCTTGCAGGACTAAATCTCACACTTTAATTTGAGCAGTGCTGTTCACAGATCAGTATACTCAGAATACACAGAATATAAATTAGCCTTTCCTAGCTAAAAACCTGAACCGTGAGAGATGACTGGCACTTTTTGAATTGCCCAAACTAAAAAAAAAACAAACCAAAACAAACAAACAAACAAACAAAAACCCACCAAAATTAGAAATGGTATTTAATCTTTTCAGAAATTTACAATCATCCACTTCATCGGCTAATACTGAAAAATTGCATCCTTCCCTGTTTCCTTCTCACTCCTTTTTATTTGAATATGAAGTTAAAAAAAATCTCAGTTGCCAATCATGTTAGTCAAGAACAAAAGTCAGATGCCCAAAGCTCAGATTGTGAAAAACTTGAAAAATAAACAGGAAATCAATGAGCTTGAAATCCTGCTCCTGTCTGGAATTGCTAGACCAAGTTGGAATTAACACACACTTGCTCTGCAGTTACATCAGCTTTTAGGTTTTTGACTGCACAGCACTTATTATCTCATGCACATTAAAAAAAAAAAGTGTGCATAGCTTTTAATTTTTGGGTTTTTTGGGTTTTTTTTTCACCACGCTACAGTGTCTAGGAAAGAAATTAAAATTTAACAGTTATAAAATTACAGCTAAAAGCAGCCTGGGTTGAGTGAGGGCTCCACAGAGGTAAAGCTTAATTATTTACAGTTTAGGTCCTAAGAGACCAGGTCCCAAGGTCATTTATTACCAAGAACAAACATAAATCACTGGTTTCTATTTTTGTTGTGTAATCACCAGCACTCAATAAGAGCTATAAGGTAAGAAGAGATTCCCACCCTTAAATAACACTATGGGACAGACTTTATGAGTGAAGAACATGACAGAGGGTAAATATATCTGCTCAAGAAGTAGGGAAGAACAGGAAGAGCATACACCCCATGAGCCAAGCAAATACAAGGGTTTCAGAAACAATATACCTGAGAGCAAGCACAGCAATATGGGCTGGCAGCAGCTTTTACACCAACAAAACAACCCCCAGAACTGGGAGGGACCTTGGCCACAGGTGATCAGTGCACCCAAGTACTGCAGAAGGACCTCTGTGCCACAGGAACAACAAAAAAAAAGATAGTTATACTCTACAGCTTGGACTGGATGCCATCCCTGGTACCTCCACACGTGCATCTTTATTGCATCAACCATCACGGCCCTAGAGGAAACTCTCACTGCACACAGGAGGCATGGCATGGGGCCAGCACTCTCACAAACTCCCAAGGCTGATGGGAGAAGCAAAGAGGATCCTGAAAAAAAAGTCACCCAGGTGGTTTGGGAGGCTGCAACTTTGCAGTACAGTTATTAATCATACAAGCCAAAAGAGCAAAATTTTCAGTACCTGCCTTCTGAAAATACAAGTAGCTTCAGGTAACTAAGATTGAAGATTACAAGATTTAAAACATGCATTAATTCCTGTGCTGATCTGACTTTCAAGCAGGTATTGGTACCATTTAAGACCATTCATTGCTCCAAAAGCATATGATTCTTCTTCTAATTCAAAGAAAAAAATGCTACATTATGCACTAGGAGTTAAAGTACATTGGAGCACAAATCACCAACTGTAGAATAAACACTTTGGGAGGGCACATGTCATTATAGCTGAGCAATGGTGTTTCTACTTGTGTGAATGTTTGCGGTAGCAAAACAAATGCTTAGTTATACGAGGAATGAAAGTTGAATGATTCAGTAACGTAACAAGTCATCTGCAAAATTAATATATACAAATGCATCACTAATAAAACCTATTGTTGTAGAAAGTTTTATTTTGGTGAACAACTGGGATCACCCTGCTGTTACTGAGCTGTGAAAACAGCTCAGAAATGGGTATAAATGAATAAAAGTGTGTTAATAACCTATCAGAGGTGGAAAAATCTTCAAGTTAATCCTTCTTTTCTAAGGTGATTCCCCTGCCACTTGTGTAGTCTTTAGCAGTGCACATTCCATGTCTAGTTCTCTTTTAAGGAGAGTTAAGGCTAAGAATTTCAAACAACATTCATTAAAAAAATATATGCCAGACCTTTATTTCTGTGACCTATCAATTAGATAGTGGGTTACCAAGACCAGCCAATATTTGAATATCAGCCTATGCAAATATGTTGAGTTGCAAAAGAGAGATACACACTTGACTCTTCTCTTATTTTTTAGCCCGTGAATCAACTTTGGTTTCTGAATTCTGAGCTATGCTCACCAGTTCTTTTACCGCACCATCTGCTCCTTATCTGTACTATGTTTAAATACCAGTAAAAACTGCAGAATAATTTCGGTCGGGAGTGAACTCTGGAGGTCATCTGATCAAAACAAGAGTAACTTGGAAGTTAGACCAAGACAGAATCTATCATCATGTACAATAATCACCACGACTTCTCAAGCCACCAGAAATACAGCACAAACAGCTCCTCACCACAAGTAAAGTAAATTCTCCCATTCTGGTCCCATGCTTATGTCCTGATATATCTGAAGGGATCAAAAACACAAGTAAAGGTCTTGGTAGGAGCACAGCCGCCAACCCAGGACTCAAATACAGCTCAGCAGCATTTTAAGAAACGTGGTATTGAGACAACCAGGCTAAGGAGGACGGAGCACGTCAAAGACAGAAAACTGCCAGAACCCAGAGAAGCAAGGAGGACAGCCTGGTGGGTGGAAAGCAGCAGAGCATTTCTCTGGAGAAAAGCAGCACAGCTCAGCTGGCTAACCCATGGAGAGGTTCCTGAAACCCATTTAGTATGGCTTGCATGGTGCCTGGTTTTGTGGTTTAGTTCCAGATGACAACCAGGTACCACAGAGCTGCTCACTACCTCCCTCCCTGCCCCTGGTGGGATGGGGAGGACCACCAGAAAAAAACGTGAAACACATCGATCAAGATAAGAGCAGTTTAATAACTGAAACAAGGCATAGTAAGTGGTAGTAGTAGTAGTAGTAATAATAAATATTTTTGTAATGGAAAGTTAAGAGACAAAGAAACAGAACTCAAGAAAGACAAGCGTTGCACAATGCAATTGCTCACCCCCTGCTGACAGATGCTCAGCCTGTCTCCAGCAGCCATGGGCACCTCCCAGCCAGCTCCCCTCAGTTTATATCCTGGGAATGACGTTCTGTGGTATGGAATATCCCTTTGGCCAGCTCGGGTCAGCTGCCCTGGTCCCTCCCAGCTTCTGGTGCCTCTCCTGGCTGGCAGAGCATGAGACACTGCAAAGTCCTTGACTCAGGGCAAGCACTACTTAGCAACAGCCAAAACATCAGGGTGTTATCAACATTATTCTCAACCCAGCTCTGTACTGGCTACTAGAAGGAAAAAGAGCTCTATCCCAGCCGAAACCAGGACACCTGGTGACCCAGAGATCTCACTGCAGGAAGACACATCCATATCTGAGCAGCCTTGCTGCAGCTGTTTATACATTCCCCTTCTCCGAGGCCTCACTATGGGGCCACGGGGAGAAGAGCGATTGAATTACAACCAGCCCCGTCCTCTAGAGCACAGAATTAACATTTCCTATCCAGCACGGACAATCTGGCAAGCTGTGAAATGATATAATTGCTTGGCATTAGCATAACACAGATATACATACGTGAAGATTTAAATAGGAGCTGTAGCACCTCAGTGTGCCCCAACGAGTCTGATTTTGTCTCTTCGGATTTGGCATACACATCCAGGCTACAATAAGGAGCCGTGCCAAGTGCAACAGGCTGTACATTATTTAATGGTTTGACCATCCTACAGTAGAGTTTGTCATGGCTCCCACGTATAGAAATGAGCCCTCTGAAGTTAACAAGTTTAAAAATGGTCACTGGATAGTGCTGAAAGCGGTCTGCGTTACAAGATGTGTCCTAAAGAGAGGAGCAAATTTTGCTGTTCACACTTTGACCATACTGGAAAATTGAATAACTGCTTCTCTACCAGCAACGGGAACAACAAGAATGTTCTGAACAAATTCCAGGTACTTTAACAAATCGCAGTTCTTAAAATGACCCACTGCTCAAAATCCCTGGAGGTTGTACTGGTTCCTGGCAAACTGAAAACATTTTTCCTTCCACGCTTCCTCTCTGCAGTACAGCTGAGTGACCTTGGTGGTGGGAGGAGGTCAGAGTAGATGAGAAAAGAGTCTTTAAAAACACTATTTGATTTGAAGTACTAAATTCGCGTTTTGAAGGCAAAGGCAACTTAATTAAAAACATTTAAGTCTTGCAACTTAAAAGAAGTTGCAATTGTTCCAAGAACAACTATTTGAGACCCCCTGGCCCCCCAACAATCCCTTCCGGCAAGTCAAGGAAGCAACAGCATGAACAATCTCAAAACCATGAAACTACTGAAACAAAAAACAAACCAACCAACCAACCCACAAAAGAAAAAGGGGGAAGGAATGGAATGAGGGGCTTGCTTCTAAATTCACATACCCCACACTTTGTCCTGTATATTGCACACTGACATAAATCACTTCAAGCTTTTGCAGACCACTCTTAGGATTCGCATGATTTGTATTTTTGTTTTTTTTCCCCAGTCTCTTTTTGTCTCCTGTCCTCCAAGAAGCAAAAATGGTCCGTAGTATGGAAGTGAGTTCAGATAGTTTCTCCATACCCTGGAGAGGTGACTTACAAACTACTGCACAGTCAGGCCTCATCATTCTTTTCTTTAACAGACAAGCATCCTTACCTTTACATTGACTGCTTTACCATTAAGAGAAACAATCTCAAATTAATTTTAAGCAAAAGTTTGCTGTATGCCACATGTGCCATCTAGATTTGGGGTGTCTCAAAATGAGAAGCTGGGCCAGAAGCCACAGAATATACATTAGATAAAGGAATAGTAGCTCCAGACACTGCAATCCCAGTACTCAAGAGTGGCTGCAGCAGCCTCCCAGGAAAACCTCTGCATCAACCCACGCCCACCTCAACTCCCCTCATTAGTCTTGAACCTGTTTCTCCCTCTCTCTGCCCCCACAACTATCCTCCTGTTAAAACATATATTGAGAAACTGGTAGCAATTATTCTTTCCAGCAATCAACCTCAAATCCCAGACCTCTTACAGAATCCAGAGAAAACATTACTCTAATGTAATTAATTCTCTCCTATTTCCTCTTTCCATCATAACTCACTGCCTGTTTACAGCTAAGTTGCATCTTCTCATGTGCTTGCAAACAGTACCATAACAGCCTTCTTGTACCTCTGGCCACTGGATAAATAATAAAAATAAAGCCAGGAAAATTAGCATGTAAAAAAAAAAATACACAGCTAGGAATAAATTAAGTGTCTGAAAACCCTCTGCTGATCCTGTGCTACGCTCCAGCTTGCTTCACTTCTAAGCAGGCTGATGGGTGTTTTACCACAGGTACTTTATCAACAGCTCTAGAGTGCCATAAAGGTGACTTAAACAGAAAGTTTCTTTGAAGCTGTCTGATAAACACTGAAATAATGGAGGAAATAAAGGAAGTAACTTCTAAAAGCAGGCTTGAAGCACTTTTCCCAGATGCTGATTATCCTCAAATAGGTTTCTACTTTTCTCCTGGAAGAGTACCAATCTCCAGAATAAATGATGTACATGCTTTGAGAGTTAAGTCAGTAGTTCTGGTCTGATAAATAGCAGCATAAAAGTGGCACCTTTGCACTCAGCAGATCTGCCTCTGGTGTGCAGTCAGGAGTGATTGTTGCTGACTGGTGAGATAAACAAGGCTCTACTGCTTTCGTGCTTGTTTGAGACAGGATATCAGTGCTATTGTTGTGCAGCAGACTGAATGCTAGTGTCTTCAATAAAAAGCTAAGTTCTTCATTAATTTTCATTACATATCTGGACACTTCTTGCTACACCACTCAGTAGCAGGTAATGGGATATAGAGGCAATATCAGAGCACACTCCACTCTCCACAAACTTTATGATGCGAAAATGCTCAGGAAGGGAGATGGGTCTGCCAGATTGGGAAATGCTTCACTCAGAGCCAAACAGAAATTCCTGCCTCATAAAACGGCTTTTAAACAAGTACTTTACAGATTCAAGAGCTAAAATTTCTCTCAGTAGAATGCTGAGATAAAATAAAAAAATTTTTTAAAAAATCAGTGAGTTGGTGTAAAAGATTTATCAAGCAATTTTCACTGCCAATGTCCAGTGTCATGTGTGTAGGCTGCTGGTATAGTAGAAAAAATAAATAAAATTTGTACATATGTATGAACACCAGATCATCATTTCAAGGAAGAACACAGGCCAGAAAAACCTATTTGAATTTATCATACTACCACAATGTAACTAAATTTTCATTTACAGGAGTGATTTGTAAGTGATAGAAAATAAGCAAATTCTCAGCATTCAAATTTGCAAACCTTTTAAAAGCTATTAGAACAGATATGCTTCAAAGTGAGAGTCTAATATATTTTAGAGTATAATTTCACAATACTTAAAATAAAATAAACAGCATCTGCTCTTTGGAACTTCAAAGTCATAGAGATAAGGATGCTTCTGAAAGAAGAAACAGATAGGAATAAGACCCGCTTTCAGAGCTGCCCAGGACTCACAGAAAAATACATCACCAAAATTTTTTTACCATTATCTGACTTGAAGCTCCTGAAAACTAACTACTTCTCTTAAATCCAAAACAGCATACATTGTATTTCCATCTGGAAGTGCTTGAATCTTTCTTAGCATCTCAGTAAGCATGATGTAAGATGCTATTGCGTATCACACTGGCCTTTTTTTCCACAAAGTTCTCGCAAAAGTCATTATAGCAAGCCTGAAGATTCCTATAAAGAAGCTGAGCAGTATTTCTCTCTTCCAGCTAAGAAGTTCTGCCTCAATGATGTAGTAAAGCTTTAATAAGCTGCTTCTCTTAATGAACAGATACAGAGACTGAATTAGTAGGCAACGTCTCTTCTAAAAAAGCATTGCTAAAACCACTCCATTTGTGCCAGTAACTCCGTACGTGCTGTTGATATGTCGGAGACATTTCATTTCATGACATGAAAGAACAAGTCAAGAACTTAGGTCAAGGAACAGAAACAAATCCACTAAAAGTTTCATCTTGTTACTGATAATCAGAGCTTTTCATTCCTTGCATATTTCAGATTTCAGAGGATGGTAGACATCAAAAAAATATTTTCCTTACATTGAAAGGCTCTGAAAATGGTGCCAAAGAAGATCAGAGGAACTTTCTTTTTTGTTATATCTTGAGGTCAAACACTTTAAATAGAGCTTTTGGCACGCAATATAATAAACTAAATCAACTTCTCTCAAATTCCTGGTGGTTTATAACGCAAGCTGCCAAGCCTTTTAGCTGTGCCAAGCTTCTGCAAGAATTAAATACTGCTCAAGTTAACCCGGAATAAAAGGCTGAGTGGTTATCAGGTGAACATCAGCAGAGCTGTCAGTTCAAGAACTCCAAAGCCTGAGGCTCACAGGAGCTGCCTCTGGGCCAGGACTGAGCTCTGCCAGTGCTCACCTGCAAGCCAAGGTAGCTCTGGGGAGCAGAGGGAGAGTTTCTCTGGTTCACCTTCCTGCACGCACTTACCACTAGTGCTACGCACTTACCACTAGTGCTACGTTAGTCTTCACCCCAGTAACACCCTGAGCTGTTTGAGCTGCTCAGAGATGTGCAGTGTGAGGCTGTGCCCCACAGAAGGCACTCAGAGGCGGGGGTATTGATACCTTAAGTTCTAGCTTTCATGTTTTTCACATTCTGTGCTGCCTAGGGGTGCAGTTCTGAGCCTCATATTAAGTGCCAGTCAGCTCTCTTCACAGAGAAGGGAGACAAAACAAATCCTTTTCCTGATGAAGACGAAGGATGACTTTCAGGCCCAAAAGCACAAACAACAATGGACTGAAGGGAGGAACAAGAAGGATGAGAACTCACAACCTGAAGCTGCAATTGGACAATTGAACCCAAATATGCAAATGGACCAAAACTTATAAAAGTGTAAGACCTCGTGACTGGTCGTCCATTTTGTGACCATTTTGAGTCCACCTTGGGTGTGGCCCTGGTCAGGCTCTTGTGCTGCCCCAGGTGTACCCTAAAGGCCTTTCAATACTACTTTATTCTCTAGCTCTGTCCAGTCTCTGTTTCAGGTCAGCCTTCCCAAGGCATCAGTATGACTGCAGCCTTGCAAAGCATCTTGATCCCATCACAGGCCTGGGATGCATGGGAGAAATTCTGTTTTTTTCTGGAATATGTGCTTACGTACGTTCCAAACATTTCCACGCCAGAAACAGATATAACTGCTTATTTCCATGCATTTCATATGGTGATGCTTGGTTTAAAAATAAACGTGCATTTTGGTGAGAAACTGCCATGCAAGCAAAATGTATCATTATCCTATGATTTCAAAGGTGAGAAAACCATTTCCAGCTATCTCTCCCAAAGCAGGCTCAGGGTTATCCATGCTCCTCTGAGGCCTCATACCAACTACAGTTTTGTTACCCAGGCTGCCACATCCTACTCATCTAAAACATTTCACATCTGGCTCCTTTCACACCTCCTCAATCAGGAAGTGCAGCACATCTTTCACCACAGGAGACAGATCTTCACCTCCTCTCACACAAGACTTTGCAAGCATGTGCTCTCAGCCAGCAGGCAAGCACCAGGCTGGTCTCGGGAAAATGTCCCTTTGTATCTCTGACAGTCCAAGAGAAGCACACTGTGCTCTCTTGTTTCACAAGGAATCACTAAGGTGTATACTTTTGTGCCAGTTCTTAGGGCCCAGGGGGAAGACAGGGGAAAACTTGAAGAGTGTATCAGATGTTTCCTCAAATTTATGAGCTGTTTCCTTGTTTTGGGCCTGAGGAGCAAAACCTGATAAGTGCTGGCATTTCTTTCACCTGCTCAACCAACCTGCTGTACAATCGGCTCCTGTGTTTGTGCATGGCCTAAATTTGGATCACACACACGATATAATGGAGAAATACATCAAAAAACCTCTCACATGTGTCCATCCACACAGCAGCACAGCAAGGGTTTTTTTGGTCCAGCCCTAAAAGCAGCAATGGCTGGGCACTGCTGCTTTTGCTGGCAAGAGCTCTTACCCTGTGGCTACACGCATTGTTTTGGTAAATGCAATGGAGAATCCCTTGGAAAGGGACCTGCCTTCAACTCTGCAAACAAACACCACACACTGCAGGAGCAGATGGGATCTTACTGGACAGGTGCTTACCAGAGAGCATCAGTGTCAAACCTCTTGTTGTTACGATGAGCTTACATGGAAAACACAGATCAAGAAACCAAATTGTTGGATAAACCAAGCACGCAGCTGATACAGCTGGTTAAAAACATTAAGGACATCAGCACTTGCTTCCATGCTCCCTTCTACCTCCCGGCCAGCACTGTATCACTCCCCTAAGCAGCTCTCTCTGCCATCACCTTTTTCTCCACTTGCCATGGGCAATCAGGTGATGAAGCAAGACATTCCACATGCAGTAATTATCCTTTCCATGCCAGCTCTCTGGACTTTAAAAGTCATTCTGTCACCTGCATTGCCAATCCTCAGCTAATTGTTGCTTTCTGAGATCACTCCACAAAGCTCTACAGGGCTCTGTGTTTGTTAAAACACTTCAGAAGCTTTGCCCTTTGCTACTCTGCACAGCCCTTTAGTAAATCTGGGTGCTGCTTTGGAGAAGTGGTTGCTGTATATATACAGGCCCCCTCACCCCATACCACTGCAAACAGATTCTCAAGGAGCTTTGGCTCTGGATAAGCAGCTTCTCCATTTATCACAGCCACTGATATGCTAAAACGTTCTCATTTTGTGTTTCTGTTTAAAAAAGTTTTAAAAACCGTGTGTTCTAATTCAAAAGCAGTGTGATAGCTTTGGATTTCCAAGCATTTTTTACTACAAACAGAATTAAACCACATTTAAGCTCAGCTGTAAACAGAGATTTTAGTAGACACAACTCACGTAGCAAAATAATAGCAATATTTTTTCTAGGCTAACCTTGATGTTTGGACAGTTGTCTAGGATTTATGTGACATGATGGTTACTAAAGTATTCACAGCTGTGCATTTAAACTGTCACCAACTTGCAATGCTTTTCCCTCCCTCCTGATTCAGATGAAAACGGGAACAAAGTAGTGCCTTGCAGTTCTCAGAGTTATCTCCTTGGCTGATCACAGAAGTGAATAACCAGGCAGATTTTCTATTTCCAGCTGAAAATGTGTAAGTGATTAACAGCCCCCTGCACTTTGATACAGTGCTGAAAGATCTCTCCTTCTGAAGAAAAGACAGACCTTCTGTTTCTTTTTACAAACAAAGGAAAACAAAACAAAACAAAACAAACAAAAAAAACCTCAAACCAAAAAAACCCCAAACCCCCCCCCCCCCAAAAAAAAAAACCCAAGGAAAAAAGGATGGGAGGGGAAGGGTGCTTTCAGTTGTGCTTCTGCATGCCTCTTTCGTTGCAACTTAAATTTGCATACCTGACATTTCCTGAGAAGAGAAGGGGTGACTGGAAAACCACCACACTGTTATATAATAATAATAAAAAAATTATTCATAGACTGTCTACCCAATTCTTTTCCTACAGAGGCTGCTCCAAGCCAGACTTCCTCAGTGCTCTTCTTCATGGCTGTATTCCTGCACTTTCATTCATATAGTTTCCACTCCCATCACTCTCCTTAAATTATGAGGAAAACTCAAAAACTGAAGGAAAACAGAGGAGGGTTTATGAGCACTTAAATAAAAAGTCCAGCCTGGCCCCAGCTGGGAGTGCTGGCTCCGGGGGAAGAGGCAGAGACTCATTTCATGGCTTTGCATCCCTGGGACTGATGAAGAAGAATAAAACTCAAAGAGATGAAATTTTTAAATCTAGCCTTTTCTATTTTGCTCACTATAATTACATACTGAAAGGAACTGAGACTTGCATGAGTTTGATGCAAGTGCCAAATATCAGTGTAAAGCCTAGCATACAAAGTCTGGTAACAAGAAGGAAAAAAGAGAGGGGAAGAAAAAAGAAAATAAAAGAGAAGAGAGTCCAGTTTTCCCACATGTTGAGGTCCTCAATTATTATTCAGCTACTTGAAAACATCCACTTAGCTCGTGTTCAGAACTTGTCCTTGGAAACTCAGCAAAAGCTTTAGCAGGGCACAATAAATAAACACTCTAACGAAAATGAATGAAAGTTCTCTTTCTAAAGTAAAATAATTACAAACACTGCTGTAAAAAGTGATGAACTCTAAGCAGTATTATTCCTTTGCACTAAAGAAATATATACAATCTTTTTTAAAAAATATAGAGGAGTTGACAGGACAGGAGGAGAGGAAGGCTGGGTGCTGTGGAAAAGGCAATTGAGAGAGAATAAATCCAGGACAGCCATCAGTGCTGCATCTGAAGTAGTCATCACTGCTCACCAGGCTCCTGGTAACTGAAATCATATTCAAAGGCACTCAGACCCAGGGAAGTTGCACCAGGGAGTCCTTTAATGTGGCTCAGTATGCACAACACAAATTCAGGGTGTACTAAAAATACATAAAAAAATTCTAAAAATCCTCTCAAGCACATCAAGTAGGGTTGTTTGCAATTTCACAGTTTTGCTGATGAGAAAATATTAACACTCTATTTAGCACAAATAAAGTATTAAAGTATCAATATTAAACATATTGAACTGTGCAAAATAAAAGTAACAATATCAGGATAAGGTGACTAAGAACAATTTACACTCCAAAAATTGGGAGGACATTCAGGCCAAGTTACAAATTTTAAAAAAAAACTTCAGTTTAAACCTTGCTATAACTCATTGTAACCCTAAATGGAAAGTAAAATTTGTAATTTCAAAACATTTCCTACTGCTATCAACTTCACCTCTTCTATCAAACCCCCAAACTTCAGCATCATTTTAAATTCAGAATTCAAACTTTTATAATATTGCCCAAATGCCAATGCGGGGTTTCCTGAAGAAACCCTTCTACCACTATACTTTTTGAAATTTCACATCAATATTAAAAAACAAAGGAGATCATGAAAAGTAGACTGTGAAATAAATGGGGGGAGGCATTTCAAGTGTAGTTTGAACCAGGTTTTGGGTATAAGGAGATTGAGCAAAAAAGCCACTTATACTGCTTATTCCTGGGGCTGCCTTAACACAGGAGGGGAAGACACTTGAAGTTGCTTCTGCAAGCACTGGGATTTCAACTGGCCCATATTTTGCATCATTAGTATTCACAGTTATTTCTTAGTAATTTGGTCAAACACACGCTACGTGGGTCAGCCCACTCCACAATTAGATGACTAACTGTGAAGGTCAAACACAAAGAACAGGACACTGCCTTCCAAAGGATGCTTCTAGCAAAAGAACTGAGAAACCAAACTGGTCAAAGGGCAGGAAGACCTTGTACCTGGGAAAAAAAAGAGTATTTCAAAAAGAAAAAACAGCAGTGCAATTAAAAGTGGTAATGCCAAAGCAGTGGAGTAATAGTGCAGTTCAGTTCAGTGTGTCTCTACTAATTTGCAGTGGGCGATTCCAGATGGTGAGAGATTCTTTGCCACCTTCTCTCCTAGGAAAAGACTCAGGAACATCCTTCTGTCCCACCTCCCTGCAGCCCCCTCTTCCGATCAAACATCGTGACACTCAGATCCAGGTTGCACCTCTCTTCATTCCCAGCAGGGCCAGAGTTGACAGGGGACAATGTAGGTGTGTCCATGCATGTTCCATCCATGAGTCACTGCCCGGGGACAGTAACCACAAAGCACAAAGGGACTTGCCAAGCCATGATCTGTGGACTGCCCAAACAGTCTTGTCAAACTGCCCAACCCCTTCTTGCTCAAAAGTGTGATTTTCTCCCATCCTGTGGCACCTTTTTTTTTTTTTTTTTTTTTGGCCGTCCTCCCAGGCAATTTGGTTGTGCGAGGAAAGAAGCAATGGTGGGTAGCTTTATCAAATTAACCCACTGCAAACAGTAAAGAATACACTTACAGCATGAGGCAATCCTCAAAGTTCAGTTCAGTAAAAGAACTTTAAAAATCAAACCAAAACAACCAAAACTTTTGACTTTTTCATTATGAAAAGGACTGAGACAAAGATAGCATGGTTACATGTACGTGAACCAGCCATAACCTTGCCTCTGCCATTCACAAGATCAGAGTTCAATATGTTCCCTACATTCTGGAAGGAGTTTGTGTTACTGGAATACATCAAGATACAGGATGAACAAGGTGTTGTAAGTTACCTTGGATTCAGGCCATTCATATTGCTCAATAAAGTGTGGACAAGCACTTTATTCCAACCATTTCAAGTTGGAGAAGAAAAAAAAAAGGTAAAGATTAAGGTAGAAACATAAGATTTCTTAATGACAATTAATGTGGTTTGAAAAGATCAAATAATATCTACATATGTAAAATATAGATTCTAATAACAGTCAGAGATCCTGAATAGAATTTAAGTAGGTCATTTTTAGGATCCAATAGGAGACAGACCTCTTCAGAACTGCTCGAGAAAATATAATTACAAGCATTTGCTCTATTTATGAAAAGTATCCACATCAAAGATGTAAAAAATTAGAATGGGATTTTCTACAATACTTTAATTTTCTGATCTTTGTTTTATTAGGCCTTGATTAATAAATGACATGGAAATGTTTTAATATTGAAACAATTAATGTTTTATCATCTGTCAGACTAAAGGAATGCCCTCACATCAAAGGCCCTGCATGTTCCTGTGCAAGTTCCACTGACATTGGATTTGCTCTGAGCTGAAGCAGAGGCTGCTCCTGCAACCACAGCATCTCACATGCCGCGGGCACAGCTCAACAGAAGTGCAGGCAGCACTTGAGGACTTTTAAACCAATCACCTTGGAGTACATCACCCCTAAACCAGATTATCTTTGGTAAACAAAATAATCTCCCAAGAGAGAAGTGTCTCATTCTCCTCCTTAACCAGATTCACCATGGATTCTTACTTATTCACATCTCAATAACTCTTTTTCCCAAACCCTAAAACTAGGAAAAAGCTTGTCTGCCCTCATCATGGCCTTCTTCAATGGTTAGGACAATTCAGAGCAAAATTAGCATCATCAATTTTATTTTAGGACAGCACTCAGAACAAGTGATTCTTCACCAATTTATTATAAATGATCAGAGCCAATTTCCAAAATCAAAGATTTATTTAACAAATTTGAAAAGCAATTTCGGGAAACGCCACGATAAATCAGGACAACATCGATCGAATGCTGGGTGGACAATCCGGGAGCAGCAAAGGGTGCTTCTCCGGAGTACTGCTCACAAATTCGGGATCTCAGGGTAGGTGTTTTATACCGTTTTTCTACCCTGAGGCGAAAACAAGACGGTAACAAAGAACCCGAAGAGCATGACATCATGTACATAACATAATCATTGAAATGTCTGGTGTCCACAAGGGATATCTGAAAGAGTTTCCTGAGAAATTGAGAAGACGTCTGAATGAAAAGTCTCCGAATCTTCTGTCAGAAGGTTTCTGCCGCCCTCCGCCCAGATTGGTATCGGATCTCCTGATGAACTGTAAAGATGTGGTCAGCCCATGCTTAATGGGCCGTTTCCCGGTTATCTCTCTGGCAGATGTCGAGGTAACACCTTTGGACTGTGAAAAGACTGTGGTATGCAAAGAGATGCCCTGGAACTGTTTCCAGGAATTCAGGGGTTTTTACATTCCACTACAAAGTTTTAATACACACAATTTTAATCCACGAATTTACTACTATGTATCTAATCACAATTTGAAAACAATTTCAGTTTGAATACAAATTATATATCCACAAAAAAAAAATCTAGGTCCCATTTAAGCCAAGTATTTTTTACTTAAATACAAAATTTAGTTGTTCCACTGCAGCATCTGCGAGCAAGTCTGCACTGCTCCTAAGCCTTAATCAAATGCTGATCCTAACATTTAGGAAGGAAATCCTTGGGATTTAGATTGTGTTCTCACGTAGAAGATCAACCTGGACTCTATTAACAAACTGAAACAGAAGTGTGCAAACTTTGTAGTTCAGTATCAGTAAAATAACTTCAAATGAAGCCCAGGACTGTTGTGATAATCATACTTTTATCATCCCAGAGCTATCAGATTCAGACGGTCTACCCTGCACTAACTTCAGTACCTACTTTGACGAATGACAGTTAAAATAATTAAAATCCTCAAACAGCAAACAACACATTCTTTAATAGTTAATAACACATCCTGTCGAACCTCGGGCTCCAAAAAAAAAAAAAAAAAAAAAGGCGCTTTAAGACACAGCCAGGCCAGGCATTACTGACCCTGGAGATGCTGCTTTACCTCTTCCCTAAATGACAAATCGCTTTGCGTTTTAGCAGAGAGATGTCATCGTCTTTGTGGGTAAAGTATTGCCCTCGTTGAGTTTTCCAAGGGCGTTAACCAAGATTTCTTTCCTTTATGAAGTCAATGGTTACCCTGTTTCTGTGTAACACCCATCCATTTCATTAGCATTTTACAGGGGTGGGTACCCTTGTAAAAGGGAAGAGGAGCATCAGAGCAGGGCTACTCAGAGTGGTTAAACTGAAGGTATCGTGAATTCGCTATCAACAAAGCACTAAATCTCCCTGTATTTCAAAGCAAAGGAGGCAGTTTAGCAAGGTAAACATCTACACTCTTACTGCAGTCTTTTCAAAGCCCCCAGGACCAAGGTCAATTTTATTGTGCCGTCATACCACAGGAGATAAGGACTTTTCAAAGGTATCCTTGACTATTGTCATTTTTAAAGCATGTAGCTTGAAAGAAAACAAACAAAAACAAACAAACACACATACACACAAAAAACACCCCAAAAAACAAATCCACCTCTAAATTTACAAAGCAGCGAAGAAACAGCGACACAAATGCTATTTGCAGGGTTATGCTTTCCAGTCCAAACCTCACTGAATATATTTTGTAAACACTGTTTACAATGAAAACCAAGCACATAAAATGGCTATCATGTCTCATTTGCAAGAGCCTCATAACATTTCAACCACACCAAACTTGTCAAAAGAATCTGCAGAGGTCTACAGGGGATATCATGTCATAAATAAATATGTCATATAATAGTGTCATATTAAAAAAATAAAAATACAGGAGGTATAATCTACAGGACATAAACCGTCATGCTCTGTTATTTCAACAGCAAATGTAGCACCTGACACCTGAGCATGAAGCAATTCAGAGCACCAGGTGACACAAGTCACAGCTTCCCCAAAGCTCTGCTCTGCCAGCTTACCCAGCTCTTGGGTACCAAGGCAGGAGACTAAAAGTTAAACACCTGGGAATTGAGCTCACCTGTGTGGTTTTGAGGAAAAGCCCAGAGCACACCACAGCTGCTCAAACCAAAGCTGGAATGTCAGAACAGCAATAGGTTTCAGGAACTCCCCCCACTTACCACCACCTAATCTCGAAAGTAAGTGATAAATAGCACCTGAAAGGTTTTGCAGTTTCCATTGCAAGGGTTTGTGTAACAGTAAGGAATGGACATAGAAAGAGTTCTGGTCTAAATTCACTCCTCCAAATAAGAGTAAGAAGCATAAGAAACAACCTGTAGAAGGAATATTCTACTTTTTTTTTTTTCCTTAAGTATCCAGAAATGGTTTGCAAGAACTATAAGAATAATTCATTTACACAAGAAGGAAAAGACATAGTTTTGTTTGAAGGATAAAAATTATGGGAAAGAATTAAAAATGACTCAATTTTTGCAATACTTAGCCATAACAACTCATGTTTGATCCATTTGCTTTATTTTTTTGTGTTTGCTAACAACCAATGCTCAGTGGCCAACCACAACATAAAGTAGATGATCTTTGTGATCTTAGCTGAGAATTTTAGACAGATAAAGTCTGTTCCTCATGCTGAAGGGGGATCAGCATGAAAGCCAAAGTGATACCTTCCTTTTTAAAATAACTTGCTCTTTTAAAAGTACAGAATAAATAATAACAGTAATAATAATAATAGGGTTAAAATACCATTCCTCTTTGAAACCTTGAACTGGTGCTTGCAGTTCAACGTTATAAAACTGTACAGGTGTATGAATGCCTTGCCAGTGTCCTAAAATTTACTGTTCCTTTTCACAGAAAGAATGTGCATTTCCTTCTTTGCTATACAGGATATTTTCCTGCACTTCACCTCTAGTACAGGAATTATTAGCTGCAACCAGCTGCACCTTCGTCCAAATAGGCAGATGCCAAAGCTCCTGGTTTCCTCAAACTCTTTGGGGAGCACACCACCCAACCCAACACAAATTCATAGGAACAGGTCAGTGCTGTCTAAGCTGAATCAGATCCCTGTTTATCAGCAATTAAGTCTACCAAGAAATAAGCACAGCAGCCTCCTCTCTGCCCAAAATAATCAGCTTTTCTGCTTACAGCACATAACGGTGCCAAAACTACTCATTTTTCAAAACAGGTTGTAAGAGCCAAAGGAAAAGAACTTGGATTTAAAATCACATCCTTTCATCCTTAATGATTAGCAGAGTCTAGAGAAGGTACCAAAAATTTAATTCATCATTCTCTGAGGTATCAGTGCAGCAGCAGTGGGCTTGGCCTGTCCGTGGGACATCCCACTTGAAATGAGGAGAAGCTTTTTCACTTGTGAGGCTGGCAGAGCACTGGAACAAGCAGCCCAGAGAGGGATGAGCAGTTTTCAGAGGTCTGAGCATTCCCAGAGAGGAAGGACAGGCTTGTCCATGGGTTTGCAGAATGCTGTGGCTCCGCACACTTCACTGGTGCTTTTACTGCTTGTTAGGTTAAATGGAGAAGGACTGAACGCTATTCTGCATCTGCAGTTCATTTACAGATGCTGCATGTTTATAATCCAGAGTCCCAAGTGGGTGCTCAAATGAGTGCCAGTATTTTAATACTCTTAAGTATTTTAAAGGAAGATAACAAGATACTGTCGGCTATTAAGCAATAGCATTGCCCCACTAAGTTCCCTCATTAAACACATGCAGGAAAAACAATATACTCTGCAGGAAAAAAAAAAAAAAAACTTAAAAAGAGCATGTATTGATTCCTTCTGTTAGCAATATTTTCTTAATACAAGCCAACATCAATCAATCCCTCCACTCAAAGTGCAATTCTCACCTCTCCATGTGGAACACATTAATGAGTTTTCACTAAAAAAAAAAAAAAAGAAAATAAGCCTATATGTACCAGGTACACAGAAATAACAGGCTTCAGTATTGCTTTCTCTGTGTGAAAGAAAAGCAAAGAGTTCTTCTCCTACCATAGGGTAACAGACACAAAATATAAGTTCACAAAACCAGCGTGGGTGTTCTGTTTTGGTGTATTACTTTTTTTTTTTTTTTTTCTTTGGTTCTGCCAGCACTGAATTTAGTGTTAATTAAAAAGTGCTGGCTTGGCCCTGCACCAGGAATGCAGCAGCAGTGCAGCTGCACTTTGAGCTGCAGTGCTTGCAGGCTGCCACAGCAAAAGTGAGATGGAGAAACTTCTTGCAGGGAAACACGGGTGGGCTTCCCCCACGGCACCAGGTCTGCTGCTTCTGCAGGTGACAGGAGAGCTGATCACCAGTGGGTTCTGGAGACCATGACAGAGCCTAGAAATAAAATATGGCCCTCCTGCAACTTAATTAAAAGTTTTACAGCAGCAAAGGAAGCTCTGCTCCTCCAAGAAAAGCTGCCTGTTTAAAAGTGAAATGATATAATGAAGATCATAACCTGGGTGAATAAGCTTCTGGTAACAAGGAATGCTTTTCCCTAAAGCTGTACACAACCCAGTATAAACAGAGTCCTCACCACTTAAGTCTTGGTGACGAGCAGACTGGGAGAAGGAAACCAAGAGAAGTTATCCCTGGATAAGATCAACATATTTCAGGCCATGAATCAGCTGGCTTCCATATCCTGTGTGTCATTTAGAGAGAATATTACAGACTGAAGCTTTCACTTAAAATTATGAGAACAATTACTGCAATCAGGAAACAACCATTTGTTGGGCTGAAATGTTGCCTTTGTTTGCAGAAAAACTTGCAGAACAGCTTCAGGAGATAAATTTTGCTCATCTCTACTTGTAAATGAGTATAAAAAATGATACATGCATACTGGGGGAAAACAACCAACCAACCAACCAACCAACCAACCAACCAGTGTTGCCTCCTTTTGCTGATTTGAATAAAACACTTCTCTTCAGCTCATCCTCTGAGGAAAAACTCTACAACCAAAAAATTTAAAAGAACTGGTGATGAGGTCAAAGGGTCAGGACTAAAAACCAAGCAGCAACCACCACACATGAGTTCTACAAACCTTACTGCAAGTCAGCTCTTAGTTTCAGTCTACACCTGAACGACTCTCTGCATGTCAGTGCAGAAGTGCTGCTTGTAACCACTTTGCTCTCATCTCAGCAGGCTAAATCACAGCTCTGCAGATGAGGCCACAGGGCCCGTCCAAGCACTCTTCATTTAGATTTGTCCTTTTCTTTTTGGCAAACAGCACCCAGATACTGCTCTGGTGTAATCAGGTCTCCTGTCAATGTGAAACTCACACTTTAAAGAGCCCACTGACAGATGGGTTCAATTTAATGCATGACTATGAACAGCTGCTCCTGATCACCAGCTTGTACAGCACACTCATTCATCACAAAATATTTCAAAAGGCTGAGCTGAAATGGAACAAATGAATTTGAAGGAGTATGGGAGGTACTATGTTAGCCTTGGAGAATGTGTCAGATGTAAAAAGCACAGCTATGAGACTGCCTTTAATTTATTCCTATAAATTCTGGCTCTGCTCTATTAGCAGCATTCTTCAGATTCTCAAAAATCCAGGAGGACAGCCTGAATAAGGTATTAAAAGATGTATTTAAATACTCCTAATGAAGATGATTTTAACTAAGTTAGTGGCTAAAAGCAGCTGGCAGCATGTTTAAATTGTGCTGGAGAAAACTGCAAGATTACAAGCCTCAAACTGCTGAAAGGAGAGGAGGTTATTTCCCCAAGTGCTCTAATTCAGAAAGAAGACATATCAGTCATGCAATGGAGGCCCATGGACCTGCCTTTGCCCCCTTCATCTTAAATACTGTGAGAGGCCTCACTGCTTTTAAAAAGTTTTCATCTCCCTCTTTGATCCTTCAGTGTGGCTGCAGCCAAGAACAAGGCACAGCCTGACAAATGAAACCACCTGTTTTGAAGGTCTGTGAAGAGATGGAGAGCTGACACAGAGCTGAGTAATCCACTTTTTTTTTAAATTTCAGGAATTATGCAGCAAAAATAGACATTTTAAACATCACAGTGTTTATCATGGCTGCTGGATCACCTTTGAGTGACTCAATTTTTCACAGAGCACTTCCTGTGAGTTGTACGCAGGGCAGCTTCATAGATGTTGGGAAGAAGGGTGATATGCAGGGAGGAAAATTTTCTCCAATAGTTGCCTCAGGTGGAAATTCATTTTTGCCAATTCTTGCTAGGGTTTTCTAGGGGTACGGAAAACAAGTTTCCAAGACCTTTCTAAAGGCAATTCCTATAGAGAAGTGATATTTATAGCATCTTCAGACACCTGTATCATCCAAGTATAGTTGTACTTGTGTGAATTCACGAGCAAAGCACATAATGCTTACATAGAATTCCAAATTTCACACACTTTTGTATCACTGTGTGGTTGTTAGATCAGACTTTTGTGTCTTAGTATGAAAAACACACTTCTATTTTGAGCTGTAGAGAATTTAACAACAATTTGTTGTAACATTTATTGATATAAATGGGGAGTAAAAAGAAGCAAAGGTTCCCTCAGTATAGAAAATGTAATTTTTGCAACAATGGCAGGGGGATAAAAAAAGACAGGCCTTTTAGATAATAGTATTTCGTTTTACAGAGTACCTTTGGCAGTCTCTTGCTCTACCTATTCTCCTTCCTCAAGGCCAGGTAAGGAGACAAAGCTCAGGTGAGAAGCTTGCACAAATAAAGCACATCAGCTCCCCTTCCATGCAATGGAACAAAGCCACTGCTTGCCATCACCCAGGCTCCTGCTGCCTGCTAGGAAAGCAGTGAGTGGAAGTGATAAGCAGATCTCTACCACGTCAATAACCAGCTCTGTGACAGCAGTTTTCACTTATTTTGGGAGCCCAATCCACTGCCAGGGTACACGCTCTGATGTGGGGGTGAGAAGCCCTGGGCTTTGTTTTATCTGCCAGGACCAAGGCAGGAGCACACCCTCTGCAAAGGTTATTCATCACCACAGCAACCTCCAAACAAACGTGGGAGCCCAGTCAAACTGACTGGCTTCACCCAGCCCTGTCCCTCTGATGACAGAGGGCAAAGGTGCTCTCCACTTGCACCCTACAGGGGACTTGATTGCTTGGGTTTGTTTTTATGTCATTGGAGCTCACAATTCCAATTTGAGCATCTCAGAGCAGAGAATGGCCACACAGATGTATCAAACAATAAAATTCTTCTATAGGCCCAGATAAAAGGAGAGAGAAGACACACAATTCCTTCTTGCCACAAGGTGAGCAAGTGCTGCATTCCATTACACACCGTCACCCCACCTTCCCCACGTGCTCCCCTAGGTACCAGGAACAGCGGCTGTTAAATAAACACCCCACCTAAACCCAAGAAAACCCCATTCTGTCCTTCCTCTCCCTTCACCACTTCTTTTCTTCACATCCTCTCTCACTCCACGGGAGATCAACGATTTTGGATACGCTAGGAAAACCCAACCGAGACAATAAAGCAATTGTAAACTCAGCACAAATGAAAAGCGAAGTGTCTTTCCCTAAATCCGGAAAGAACAAACCCCGAGGCTTCCCGAGTCACTCCAGGAAAGAGATTATGACCATTTCTAAACCTTTTCAGCTACCAGCCAGGAGGAAAAAACACTGTCTGCAACGACAAGCTGTCAACACTCGGCAGGCAGCACGGCTCTCATTTGTGACACTGAGCTTTCGCCTGCAGAGCTGGGCACATGGGCACCAGCAGCCAACACCACACGCAATGACAACTGAACATGCCCAGATTTCTCTACCTGTCCCAAAGCACATCCCCCACCTGAGCAGCCAGGTCTCAGGTTTTAAAAAGATAGGGTAACCGTTTGTTTTGAATTACAGG
Organism: Chamaea fasciata; assembly: GCF_029207755.1. Classification (NCBI taxonomy): domain Eukaryota; kingdom Metazoa; phylum Chordata; class Aves; order Passeriformes; family Sylviidae; genus Chamaea; species Chamaea fasciata. Next base: position 73,404,213 of record NW_027094090.1, on the reverse strand, counting down.
ATTAAATATATATATATCTCCAATGTTCCTAGGAATATTATTTTTTAAATCAAAGCCACAGGTGATTTGAGCCGATAACAAGAACTCATTATCTCTCATTTACTCCTGTCAAGAAATATAAGTTAAATTTTGTTGTAGAAAAAACATCAGAAATACCCATCCAGCTTCAGTGTTTTTGGATCTAAGCAAAATTTATTTTAACAAAAGGGTGGTTTGATTTATACCAATGGCTTAAGCTATCATTTTTCTTGAGTTTCAAAACAGTCATTGGTAGCATTAATCTTTTGCAGGCTTATGATAGTTTAGAATTTCTGTCAGTGTGTTTCAGCATCCAACTACCTGAGGCAGGAGGTTAATTTACCTGATTCTGCAATATTTCCATTAGCCAATCACTTCAGTGATTTGATACATCAAGTGAGCCTATAGGAAAGATGAGGACAGACCTTTTTATCAGGCCCCACAGCAACAGGACAAGAGAGCATGGTTTTGAAGTAAAAGAAGGTTGAATTAGAATGTATTTAAGGAAGTTTTTTGCAATGAAGGCAGTGAAAGAGGTTGCCCAGAGGGGTGGTGGATGGCCCATCCCTGGAAACATTCATGGTCAGGTTGGATGGGCCTCTGAGAAACATGGTCTAGTTGAACATGTCCCATTGCAGGGGGGCTGTGCTAGATGGTCTTTAAAGATCCCCCCAATGTAAAGTATTTTATGATTCTATGATAAGATTGTTCTGACTCTATAATTAAGAAGAACTGGAAATTAAAAAACAAAAAAACAAAAAAAAAACAAACAACCAAAACAACTATTTAAAAAAAAAAAAAAAAGGTTTAAGACAATTCAACTTCCAGATGAAGGCTCAAACTGTGGTTTCAAAAGTCCAGGCTGCACTTGCAGGTAGTGAACAGCAATCGAGTGGAATTGCAAGCCAAGTGCAAAACACCACTCAACCCCAAGGGCTGGACACTCCCCAGACATCCTGCACTTAGAAGTTCTATGCTCTACAGTGCTCTCAGAAATAGGAAAAAAAAGAGAAACAAACAGCGAACTAAAACCCTGCATTTGAGATCACACGCATTTCTTAAGTGCAGGCACAGGCAAACCCATGAACCTGGAGGTACTCAGAGCGCATTGTGATTTATGTCACAGCACAGTCACCACCTGGTGTGACACGCAGGCACTGGCTTGACTGAGTCTTTATCTGTGCAGTGCATTTTACAGAGCACCTTCCTGATGAACTGCAGTTTCCAAAGGAACCATGTTACAGGGGAGCAAAGGTTTTTTCATCTCCCCCATGCTGGGATTCCATCCCATGAGTCAGACTGAGACCTCAGGCACTACATTTGTCCTAAATTGGTGTCCCCTGACCAAGACACAGATGTGCTTCCACTGTAATTATCTGGCTTCTAGAAAAATCTGCTCTAATTTTCATAATTGAAAATATTTACAAGCTAAAAAGAACTGCACCTACCCAAGTGACAATGATTTTAAATAAAAAAAACACTGCTTCAATAACTACCTTTCTTTCTCTATTTCGACACACCCTGAAAATCAATTGCAACATTTTGAAAACCTTCCTGCTCCAAAGCTGCTGCTGTTAGCACTGAGGTTGCTGTATTATTTAAGTGCTGGGGTTCAGAGTTCTCCAGCAGCAGAAAGGAATTGCATCTACCTTCAGTGGCTCCCAAGATAGCTGCTGTTTACACTTGAACTGAAGCAGGAAGAGCAGCAGCAAAAAAAAAGGAAAGGAAATTAAGGACAGGTATGTTCCTGCTTGCAGTGGTTATGTGACAATAACACCAAATTTGTTTTCCTAAACTTTCCATTAATTAAAGCCTACTTATTTTAGTCTGGCTTAATAGGCTACTGGACCTTGAAATAATGTACTTGTATTCCTTGCTCTGCCTTTGCCTCCACCAGCATGAAGCAGAATTACCCTCATAATTTTTCAGGCCAGGGTAATTTTCCAACTCTGCTGCTAATCAAGGTAGCATGTAGAGCTTAGGACAGTACTGACCTTCAGGTTTTTGTCCAAACATTCCAACAAGCCTTTTTAACAATATGGCAAGAACCTGAAAGAGCTAGAGAAGTGCCCTGGATGCATTTTACCTTTCCCGCACTGATCCTTACAGGAAGCTCCAACCTGTTCCACAAGAGACCTTCAGGTAGTTCTGCCTAAAGCATAAAGCCCCCTTTCTGATATTCATAGGATAATTCAGCATCTGATGCGGAGCTGTGTCATGCTGATGCTTTAATGGGATTCTATCCATGTACAGAGGGGCTATCTCCTCCAAATTCCAGAGAGATTTTTAAATGATTAGCTACAGCTAGGGGCACATATGTTGTTTTTAATAGCAAATGTGTGTTTTACAGACCAGGCTGCATCTCATCAATAATTCCTTGGTGCCACACTCCCAGGAAAATAGCAGTCAGCCCAGCATGGCAGAGTCTTAAATAAAGCAGGGTGTTACAAGGTGTAAGGCAGCTCTCCACACATTTGCTGTCAAAGAATCACAGCATGTCAGCTTCTGGAAGGAGCAGATTGCCATTGTTTTATCAAGGAAAATCACTGACTAGAAAAACTGACTAGAAACCACCTTCCCCTAAAAAAATTAATTGTTAGCTATTGTCTTTTAAAGAGAGGTTATGCCTAGTATTGAGCTGGAAACAGGATCACGCCTCAGAGGTCAGAACAAGCTCACACTTTTCTTTACACAGCATCTTCAAAAGGAAGCTGGGGATGAAGCTTGTCTGAACACAGTCACACACGTATTTTAACAGGAAAAAAAAAACCAAAACAAATCCACTACCCAAAAAACTACCCAAAGCACTTACATAAAAGGCTTTGGGTAGTTTCATTTTCTATTCAGCTGGAAAGGGAGCGAACCAGCACGAATACACACATTTTTAATCACCCTTGTGCTGACAGCAGCCAGTCACTACTTCTGTTATCAGAACCTCACAGCTTGGATTTCCAGGCTATGAAGTGCTAAGGAAGAGCATATAAAATCTCCTCTGGTTAAAAAGCATAGTGATATCATCTAGTATAACACACAAACGCTACAGAATTAAAGTCTGGCCCTCACCAGGATGTTACTCATTCAGTGGAGAGGAGAGGGGGGAATAATCCATAAACATACAGACAAATAGTAAGGATTTCTAAGATTAGCCGGTAACCTGGATCACTCTCATTTTCCTCTAAGCCCATCAGTCACAGTCTGGAAAAACAAGCAAGGCAGGCCAGTCTGTGCCATCCAGAAACTTGGAGTTTGCAGCAGATGCCAGATGTTAAAGAGACAGAGAGGAAAGAGAGATGCTGTGCTTATGTACAACTCACCAGTGATCACTTGTGCAAATGCCCACGTGCCTGGCTTTAAAACTTCAGGCTGGGTAGATGCTGTCCCTGCTACTGCTTAATTCAGCTGGCTGGCATCTCTCCAGAGGCACTCAGAAGGCAGCTGCCCAACAGGACAAATCACTGAAAACCAGAAAAGAAACAGGTTCAGCTTTGCAATTCCTCTGCACATTATACAATGAGTTCAACTTGCTAATCCCCCTGACTTCTTAAAATGTGAATCCCCTCAGTGCACGACAGGGAGAAATACCAATTCTGGTTAGAGTTCATCCACTACTGTCAGTGTGAGTTTACTAAATACCTGTAACAGCAGAAAGAACTCCTCTGTACAAGCTAAACAGGAACCTCATGGTCAGGATAACTGAACAGCTTCCACCCTAAAACCCTTCAAATTTTGTTACCCCTTAATTTTGAATCTGACATTCCTTTTCTGTTTCATTTTTTTATTCCTAGCCAACATTTTATTCTAACTTAGTTGTAATACAAGTCACACTTCCAGCTTGATAACTGCACTATCCCCAAGCACTGAACAGTTCTTTAAATTTTAGCAAATCTGACCAATTTAAAGCAGAATTTTCTTATTAATTACTCTTTTTAGGCCCTTCATTTTGGCATTAAACAC